>NC_053394.1:267653028-268253028 GCF_905171765.1 Bufo bufo | reverse complement strand
TTCAAATAGGATTTGTCGCATATGGGTTTTAAAACATGGCCTTAAAGGCAACAACTTGAAGACGTTGCAACTGCTTGTGGAATACATTGTTTGCGTATACTATCCCTGATGGTTTACAATCAAATCAGAATTCTCTTGGGTGGAAGGACCCCGCCACATTCTTTATCAATTGAAGCTCCTAAAATCCCAGAAGAAGGCAGTAGCAGATATTGTTTTGAAAACAATCCAACGTTCATCGTGGTTCGCATTTAGTGAAATGGTGCTTCAGAAACTTTTATGCTCGGAAGACCAAGAAGAAAGTAAAGCAGGGGTCCAGAAGATAATTGAATTAAGGAATGAAGATGATGATACACCAGGAGACCTATCTGTTCGGCCTAGGAAAACACCTGCAGTAAATCCAAATGCAGCTTCACTTTTGGAACTAATAGACTGGTCAGAAAAAGTATATGAACCTCCACTTACTTGTAAACTCAAAATATCAGAAATACGAAAGTTTATTCAAGAGCCAATGCAAGTTCCAAAGTGGCCATGTCATGGACAGTCCATAGAGAGGTGTGTGAAACAAGTAACAGAGGCTTCTGGCAAAGTGTACTCATGAGAAAAAAGAAAGATTCATTAGAGGCCAGGAAGCAAGCAGAAGAATGATGTCTAGAAATGAATCAAAGCAAGATTTGATGAATATTGTTGGTTGAAGCTTTAAAATTTTTTTACAATGTGTTTTCAGTGTTTGATAATAGAGACAGAATATAAATAAAATTTGTGTTACTTCATTAAACAACTTTTTGAGCAAATTTTTGTGGAGTTTATTAATTTATTCAATTTTTTCGGAAATTTCAATATACATTATAATCAAGCACAAATTTACCAAGCTAAATGTTTATCAATATTGAAAAACCTTTTAAATTAGGATATTACACATCAAAAGGCAAATTTTTGGACCCCCTCATTTACATAAATCCCACATTTTTCTCCTCTAAATTGACACGCCCTATGTCCCTGAAACAAAGGTAGATCTCTCACCAGCTATGGTTTTACCAGGATGGCGCGAGATTTTTCCAGTGCAAAGGAGCGGCAGGAGGATGCAAAAGCTACCTGGCCCTGTCAGTCAAGTACGGCAGGGCGTGTAATGAAGTGGGAGAACGGAGCCTCTAGGAGCAGGAGCAATGCCCCCCCTGCTCCTAGAGTCTAATTTGCATATTTTAAAAGTAAGAATTCTGCAGTAACGGGGGCATGAATACTCACAAGAATAGCATAGTTAGGTGCAGCTGACATTAGCACATCGTCAATGTCAGCCAGTTTAATAGTGAAAATTCTAGTGACAGAAACCCTTTAAGGTGGCTCGCTACGACGGATCTAGTCTGCAGGATTATGCTGGTCCGCAGGATTATGCTGTGTAGGCACGTAGTGCCACTGTTAAGGACAAGTAGATCTTCTGATCCTTAGGACCCGATTGCAACTCCACTGCAAGTACAGCAGCGCAGAGCTCCATTCTGGGAATCGTGTGTTCGCGGAGTGGCGCCAGTTTGGTCCGGCTCATGACAAATCCAATATGGTATTGTTCTTTGACGTCATTGGTCTTTAGGTATGCTATGGCAGCAATTGCTTTGACTGAAGCATCGCAGAAGATGTATAGTCTTTGCATCTTGACTTCAGTAGATGGCATGAAAGCATATGGTTGTGCCACATGAAGGCTGGTCAAAGCTTCGAAAGACTTCTTCCAACCTGTCCACAAGTCCTTTTTTTCCATGAGAAGCGGATCATCCCAATCAGACGTCTCTGTGGTGAAGTCCCTTAGCATCATTTAACCTTGGATGGTGGCATGCGCTACGAATCCCAGAGGATCATATAAGCTGTTTATGCTGGACAGAACTCCTCTGCGTGTGAAGGGCTTTTCTTACTTGCTGATTTGGATGGTGAATGTGTCTGCCTTTAAATCCCAGAGTAAACCGAGGCTCAACTGCATGGGAATAGAGTCGGTGCTAAGATCCAAGTCCTTTAGATCACTTGAATGGTCTTGGGGTGAGAAGGCCTCCATTAACCACCTCAGCCCCCAGTGCTTAAACACCCTGAAAGACCAGGCCACTTTTTACACTTCTGACCTACACTACTTTCACCGTTTATTGCTCGATCATGCAACTTACCACCCAAATGAATTTTACCTCCTTTTCTTCTCACTAATAGAGCTTTCATTTGGTGGTATTTCTTTGCTGCTGACATTTTTACTTTTTTTGTTATTAATCGAAATTTAACGATTTTTTTGCAAAAAAATGACATTTTTCACTTTCAGGTGTAAAATTTTGCAAAAAAAACGACATCCATATAGAAATTTTGCTCTAAATTTATAGTTCTACATGTCTTTGATAAAAAAAAAATGTTTGGGTAAAAAAAAAAATGGTTTGGGTAAAAGTTATAGCGTTTACAAACTATGGTACAAAAATGTGAATTTCCGCTTTTTGAAGCAGCTCTGACTTTCTGAGCACCTGTCATGTTTCCTGAGGTTCTACAATGCCCAGACAGTACAAACACCCCACAAATGACCCCATTTCTGAAAGTAGACACCCTAAGGTATTCACTGATGGGCATAGTGAGTTCATAGAACTTTTTATTTTTTGTCACAAGTTAGCGGAAAATGATGATTTTTTTTTTTTTTTTTTCTTACAAAGTCTCATATTCCACTAACTTGTGACAAAAAATAAAAAGTTCTATGAACTCACTATGCCCATCAGCGAATACCTTGGGGTCTCTTATTTCCAAAATGGGGTCACTTGTGGGGTAGTTATACTGCCCTGGCATTCTAGGGGCCCAAATGTGTGGTAAGGAGTTTGAAATCAAATTCTGTAAAAATTGACCTGTGAAATCCGAAAGGTGCTCTTTGGAATATGGGCCCCTTTGCCCACCTAGGCTGCAAAAAAGTGTCACACATCTGGTATCTCCGTACTCAGGAGAAGGTGGGGAATGTGTTTTGGGGTGTCATTTTATATATACCCATGCTGGGTGAGAGAAATATCTTGGCAAAAGACAACTTTTCCCATTTTTTTATACAAAGTTGTCATTTGACCAAGATATTTATCTCACCCAGCATGGGTATATGTAAAAAGACACCCCAAAACACATTCCTCAACTTCTCCTGAGTACGGGGATACCAGATGTGTGACACTTTTTTGCAGCCTAGGTGGGCAAAGGGGCCCATATTGCAAAGAGCACCTTTCGGATTTCACAGGTCATTTTTTACAGAATTTGATTTCAAACTCCTTACCACACATTTGGGCCCCTAGAATGCCAGGGCAGTATAACTACCCCACAAGTGACCCCATTTTGGAAAGAAGACACCCCAAGGTATTCCGTGAGGGGCATGGCGAGTTCCTAGAATTTTTTATTTTTTGTCACAAGTTAGTGGAAAATGATGATTTTTTTTAATTTATTTTTTTTCATACAAAGTCTCATATTCCACAAACTTGTGACAAAAAATAAAAACTTCCATGAACTCACTATGCCCATCAGCGAATACCTTGGGGTCTCTTCTTTCCAAAATGGGGTCACTTGTGGGGTAGTTATACTGCCCTGGCATTCTAGGGGCCCAAATGTGTGGTAAGGAGTTTGAAATCAAATTCTGTAAAAAATGACCTGTGAAATCCGAAAGGTGCTCTTTGGAATATGGGCCCCTTTGCCCACCTAGGCTGCAAAAAAGTGTCACACATCTGGTATCCCCGTACTCAGGAGAAGTTGAGGAATGTGTTTTGGGGTGTCTTTTTACATATACCCATGCTGGGTGAGATAAATATCTTGGTCAAATGCCAACTTTGTATAAAAAAATTGGAAAAGTTGTCTTTTGCCAAGATATTTCTCTCACCCAGCATAGGTATATATAAAATGACACCCCAAAACACATTCCCCACCTTCTCCTGAGTACGGAGATACCAGATGTGTGACAATTTTTTGCAGCCTAGGTGGGCAAAGGGGCCCATATTGCAAAGAGCACCTTTCGGATTTCACAGGTAATTTTTTACAGAATTTGATTTCAAACTCCTTACCACACATTTGGGCCCCTAGAATGCCAGGGCAGTATAACTACCCCACAAGTGACCCCATTTTGGAAAGAAGAGACCCCAAGGTATTCGCTGATGGGCATAGTGAGTTCATAGAACTTTTTATTTTTTGTCACAAGTTAGTGGAAAATGATGATTTTATTTTTTTATTTTTTTTTCATACAAAGTCTCATATTCCACTAACTTGTGACAAAAAATAAAAACGTCCATGAACTCACTATGCCCATCAGCGAATACCTTGGGGTCTCTTCTTTCCAAAATGGGGTCACTTGTGGGGTAGTTATACTGCCCTGGCATTATAGGGGCCCAAATGTGTGGTAAGGAGTTTGAAATCAAATTCTGTAAAAAATGACCTGTGAAATCCGAAAGGTGCTCTTTGGAATATGGGCCCCTTTGCCCACCTAGGCTGCAAAAAAGTGTCACACATCTGGTATCCCCGTACTCAGGAGAAGTTGAGGAATGTGTTTTGGGGTGTCTTTTTACATATACCCATGCTGGGTGAGATAAATATCTTGGTCAAATGCCAACTTTGTATAAAAAAATGGGAAAAGTTGTCTTTTGCCAAGATATTTCTCTCACCCAGCATGGGTATATATAAAATGACACCCCAAAACACATTCCCCACCTTCTCCTGAGTACGGAGATACCAGATGTGTGACACTTTTTTGCAGCCTAGGTGGGCAAAGGGGCCCATATTCCAAAGAGCACCTTTCGGATTTCACAGGTCATTTTTTACAGAATTTGATTTCAAACTCCTTACCACACATTTGGGCCCCTAGAATGCCAGGGCAGTATAACTACCCCACAAGTGACCCCATTTTGGAAAGAAGAGACCCCAAGGTATTCGCTGATGGGCATAGTGAGTTCATGGAATTTTTTTTTTTTTGTCACAAGTTAGTGGAATAGGAGACTTTGTATGAAAAAAAAATAAATAAAAAATCATCATTTTCCACTAACTTGTGACAAAAAATAAAAATTTCTAGGAACTTGCCATGCCCCTCACGGAATACCTTGGGGTGTCTTCTTTCCAAAATGGGGTCACTTGTGGGGTAGTTATACTGCCCTGGCATTTTCCAGGGGCCCTAATGTCTGGTAAGTAGGTAAATGACCTGTGAAATCCGAAAGGTGCTCTTTGGAATGTGGGCCCCTTTGCCCACCTAGGCTGCAAAAAAGTGTCACACATCTGGTATCTCCGTACTCAGGAGAAGGTGGGGAATGTGTTTTGGGGTGTCATTTTACATATACCCATGCTGGGTGAGAGAAATATCTTGGCAAAAGACAACTTTTCTCATTTTTTTTATACAAAGTTGGCATTTGACCAAGATATTTATCTCACCCAGCATGGGTATATGTAAAATGACACCCCAAAACATATTCCCCAACTTCTGCTGAATACGGAGATACCACATGTGTGACACTTTTTTGCAGCCTAGGTGGGCAAAGGTGCCCAAATTCCTTTTAGGAGGGCATTTTTAGACATTTGGATACCAGACTTCTTCTCACGCTTTGGGGCCCCTAAAATGCCAGGGCAGTATAAATACCCCACATGTGACCCCATTTTGGAAAGAATACACCCCAAGGTATTCAATGAGGGGCATGGCGAGTTCATTAAAAAAAAAAAATTTGGCACAAGTTAGCGGAAATTGATTTTTTGGATTTTGTTCTCACAAAGTCTCCCTTCCGCTAACTTGGGACAAAAATTTCAATCTTTCATGGACTCAATATGCCCCTTAGCGAATACCTTGGGGTGTCTTCTTTCCAAAATGGTGTTATTTGTGGGGTGTTTGTACTGCCCTGGCATTTGAGGGTCTCCGCAATCATTACATGTATGCCCAGCATTAGGAGTTTCTGCTATTCTCCTTATATTGAGCATACGGGTAATGAGTTTTTTTTTTTCCGTTCAGCCTCTGGGCTGAAAGAAAAAAATGAACGGCACAGATTTCTTCATTCGCATCGATCAATGTGGATGAAAAAATCTCTGCCAAAAAAAGAAAAAGGAGGGGAAAGGCATCTGCCAGGACATAGGAGCTCCGCCCAACATCCATACCCACTTCAGCTCGTATGCCCTGGCAAACCAGATTTCTCCATTCACATCAATCGATGTGGATGAATAAATCATTGCCGGGATTTTTTTTTTTATATATACAAAGTGTTTGCCAAAGTATATGAACACCGCCACCTCCTCAGCTCATATGCCTCGGCAAACATATCTTTTACTGCAGAGGAGAAATCTCGTCTTGCAGCGCCGCATACACCGACTTGCGTGTAATCTGACAGCAGCGCAATGCTTCTGTCCGAATGCACATCAGTGCTGCAGCTGGTCGATCGGTTGGTCCACCTGGAAGGTAAAAAAAACAAAACAAAAAAGAAAAAACCAGGCCGCAAAGCAATAACTTTATTAACTTTAGAACAGAACATATTAACTTTTTAAAACTTTTTTAACTTTTTTACTTACCGGTAATTTTTTTTTTGTTTAGTTTTTTTTACCTTTATAGAACAAACCTCTCCTTCCCCATGGGACAATGTGCAAAGCGCAAATCGCCCAAAGATGTGGCGAAGTACGTTATGCCCTTTATCCCAGGTGAAAGGAGAGGTTTGCAGCAGCTGAGAGTAAAAGGGCCCTAATAGCCCTGTGTGCCTGTCCTGTGAGATGCAATCCCTATGCTAGGTGTACCTGTGTGTGGTACTTCCGGAAACACTCTCCATAGCATAGGGCAGGGTGGTCCGGACAGTCAGGACAGAAATAGCGGGTGTCACGCCTTATTCCACTCCTGCTACAGACACGACATCTTTTTCGGGGTGACGGTTGGGTTGAGGTACCAGGAACGACACTGGGGAAATGTCGCTCGTGTAGACGGCTAACTACACTGGGGGATGGGGCCACGGAACCTCCTGGGTAAAGGAGGTTCTCGATGATCTCTTCCTGGAATTTGAGGAAAGATCGTGTTCTCCCAGCCTTACTGTAGAGAACAAAACTATTGTACAGCGCCAATTGAATTAAATATACAGACACCTTCTTATACCAGCGTCTGGTTCTGCGGGAAACTAAATACGGAGACAACATCTGGTCATTGAAGTCCACCCCTCCCATGAGCGCATTATAGTCGTGGACACAGAGGGGCTTTTCAATGACACGGGTTGCTCGCTCAATTTGGATTGTCGTGTCTGCGTGAATGGAGGAGAGCATGTAAACGTCACGCTTGTCTCTCCATTTCACCGCGAGCAGTTCTTCATTACACAAGGCAGCCCTCTGCCCCCTTGCAAGACGGGTGGTTACAAGCCGTTGGGGGAAGCCCACGCGACTAGTTCGCGCGGTGCCACAGGCGCAAATCCGTTCTAGAAACAAATGCCTAAAGAGGGCCACACTTGTGTAAAAATTGTCCACATAAAGATGGTATCCCTTGCCGAATAAGGGTGACACCAAGTCCCAGACTGTCTTCCCACTGCTCCCCAGGTAGTCAGGGCAACCGACCGGCTCCAGGGTCTGATCTTTTCCCTCATAGATCCGAAATTTGTGGGTATAGCCTGTGGCCCTTTCACAGAGCTTATACAATTTGACCCCATACCGGGCACGCTTGCTTGGGATGTTTGCTGTTTGAAGCCAAGGCGCCCGGTAAAATGTATTAGGGACTCGTCTACGCAGATGTTTTGCTCGGGGGTATACAAATCTGCAAATTTCTGGTTGAAATGGTCTATGAGGGGCCGAATTTTGTGGAGCCGGTCAAAAGCTGGGTGGCCTCTGGGACGGGAGGTGGTGTTGTCGCTAAAATGCAGGAAACGGAGGATGGCCTCAAATCGTGCCCTGGACATAGCAGCAGAGAACATGGGCATGTGATGAATCGGGTGCGTTGACCAATATGACCGCAATTCATGCTTTTTTGTCAGGCCCATGTTGAGGAGAAGGCCCAAAAAAAATTTAATTTCGGAAACTTGGACTGGTTTCCACCGGAAAGGCTGGGCATAAAAGCTTCCCGGGTTGGCGGATATAAATTGTGTGGCATATTGGTTGGTCTCTGCCACGACTAAGTCCAAGAGCTCCGCAGTCAAGAACAGCTCAAAAAATCCCAGGGCCGAACCGATTTGAGCCGTCTCAACCCGAACTCCAGACTGGGCGGTGAAAGGGGGAACTACAGGTGCGGCTGAAGTTGGTGACTGCCAATCAGGGTTTGCCAGCACCTCAGGGATTCTAGGGGCTCTACGGGCCTGTCTGTGCGGTGGCTGCGACGGGGTAACTAGTGCACGTGCCACCGTACCAGCTTCAACTGCCCTTCTGGTGCTCGCCACGTCACCATGTTGTACGGCAGTGCTGGTACTAGGTCCAGGGAGGGCTGCGCTGCTGGTGTATGCCTCACCACGTGATCCGGCAGCGACAGCCCCACTCTGCTGCTCTTGAAGCGGATCCTGCATAACCTGTGGTCTAGCGACACGGGGCCGGGTACGCCTGGTGCTGCCAGGGACCTCCACCTCCTCGTCCGAACTTTGGGTCAGAGAGCCACTGCTTTCCACAGGTTCATATTCTGACCCGCTAGATTCATCAGATGAGGGTTCCCACTCCTCATCCGACTGGGTCAGAATCCTGTAGGCCTCTTCAGAAGAATACCCCCTGTTTGACATTTTGGACAACTAAATTTAGGGGTATTCCCTGAGACTACCCAAAAAAAAAAAGCAAGCCTGTCTTACAAAGGGGAGGCTAGCGAAGTACCGGAGGCCGCTGCGGTTGATAAAAAATATCAAAACTGATTTTTTTATCGCCGCAGTGCGTGTAAAATGAATGTGCAGTGATCAAAAAATATATATTTTTTGTCACTGCGGTGGGGCGGGCGTGGGTGAACGCACGTGTGGGCGACCGATCAGGCCTGATCGGGCAAGCACTGCGTTTTGGGTGGAGGGCGAGCTAAGGTGACACTGATACTATTATAGATCTGACCGTGATCAGTTTTGATCACTTACAGATACTATAAAAGTACAAATGCTGATTAGCGATACGCTATTCAGCGAATAAAAGTGACTGCGGTGCGGTGGGGTGGGCGCTAACTGACGCTAACTACCTAACCAAGGGGCCTAAACTATCCCTAAAACCTAACAGCCAATACTAGTGAAAAAAAAAAAGTGACAGTTTACACTGATCACTTTTTCTCTTTCACTAAGTGATTGACAGGGGGCGATCAAGGGGTTAATTAGGATGATGGGGGTGATGGAAGGTGATCAGGGGCTAAGGTGTAGTGTTGGTGGGTACTCACAGTGATCTCTGCTCCTCTGCTGGATCCAACCGACGAAAAGGACCAGCAGAGAAGCCATATAACAGATCATATTTACTAATATGATCGGTTATATGGCTTGTGATTGGATTTTTTAAAAATCGCCAGCCTACCAGCCAATGATCATTGCTGGCAGGCTGGTGACGAACTTGTCCTTTAACTTTTGCCGGCCCGCGATGCGCATGCGCGGGCCGGCTTGGAGCGAAATCTCGCGTCTCGCGAGATGACGCGTATATGCGTGACTGTGCGCAGCGCTGCCACCTCCGGAACGCGAATCTGCGTACAGCGGTCCGGAGGTGGTTAACTCACATTCCTTTTGTGCAACCTCAAATTAGATAGAGTGAGCATCTTCAGGAAACTGATTGCGGTGTCGTTCGTTGGTGTGGATTTTAAGCAGTCGTCCACCTAGAAATCTTTTTCCACAAAGGATGTGACATCTGAACCATACTTTGCTTTACCCTCTCAGGCTAAATGTCTGAGACCTTAGATAGCGACTGCAGGGAAAGGACTGTTCCCGAAGATGTGCACTGTCATTCGGTACTCTACAATGTCTTCATTGGGGTCTTTGTTGTGGTACCAGAAGAACCTCAAGTCGTTTTTATGTTCTTCCTTGACGAGGAATCAGTGGAACATCTGCTGTATGTCAGCCATAAATGCTACAGAATCTCTGCGGAAACGGAGAAGTACCTCCAGAAGTCTGTTGTTGAGATCTGGACCAGACAGTAAGACATCATTTAGCGAGACGCCTTCCCACCTGAAGCAGATGTTGTTTTCTTTGAGGAATTCTTTGCAGTCCTCTAAACACTTCTCCCCTGAAGGTTCTGCATTTTAGTAGAGCATGTGGTTTCTTATGCAGGGGGCATTCTTTGGTAAGATCTTTTGAGTTTGTTATCTTCTTGAGAAGACTTAAATGGCCTGTAAGGAGAATCTGTTGAGGCAACGTTAGTTTTGTGGACTGCCACTGGTGTTTTATGAGGTTTGACACCAGGGAAAGTGGTGCATGACAATGTAAAGTCAAAACTGGGATAGTTTCTGATCCTTGCCTGTTGAGTAACAAAGTCTACAAACACCACGAAGGGGGGAAATGGTACATTATGAACCTGTTCATAATGAGAACCATGCGTGATCCACTTCTCCTGAGTTTTTGGACAATCGGGTTGACACCTCTGGCGGTGTGCAGTAATGCCAGCCCTGGCAGATCTCCTTCTGCCTGAGCAGCCTGTACCTCTATTAACAAGTCACTGAGTTCCCTGAACTTCTAGTAACCCCTACCCACTATTCTGGGAAAATTATCAATTATCTTATATAAAGCACTAGCTGAAGGACCCGGTTTCGCTCGGGTATATTTAATCTTAATGTTTGTCTGTGTCGTTAAAAGATATCAACACTATCCACTATAACAGTGACATCTACAGCACCCCGTCCCCTTAACACTGACCTCCACAGCCCCCCACCACTTAAAACTGACCCCCACCACAGTGCCCTGTCCCTTAAAATTGGACCTCCACAGCAGCCCACCCCCTTAACTTTGACCTTTACAGCAGCCTTCCCCTTTAACAGTGAGTTTTACAGCACACCACCCCCTTGACAGTGACCTCCACAGTGGACCATCCCCTTAACAGTGACCTCTACAGCAGCCTGCCCCTAGGGTGACCAGAGGTCTAGTTTTAGGCTGGACAGTCCGGCTTTCAGACTCCCTGTCCTCCGTACTTTTAGTCCGGCTGCCTCTCGGCGTGCGCTGCCGGAACTCTGTCCCCATTGACTACAATGGGGGCGGCGTTCCGGCGGCAGCACACGTGAACTAGAGGCAGGACGGATCCGACAGGCTGTTCATCTGCCGGAACAGCCTGCCAGAGTCCCCTGCCGCTAGTGTGAAAGTACCCTAAGACAGCAGCACTGTGTTGTCTGAGTGTGAGCTGCAGGAAGAAAGTCACTGTCCCTCCAACCCCTGCAGCTGACAGAAGTTGATTTTTAACTTCATTTTTTCAATCCCTGCCGGCTGAGGAGTGGGAGGGGGCGTGGTATAACCAGATCGAGGCATGTCATTTATTCAATCTCTGTCAGCTGAGGAGTGGGAGGTGGCGTGGCCTAATAGAATCGGGGGGGGGGGGTATTTTTGAACAGCTCACTCTAAGACAGCAGCACTGTGCTGTCTGAGTGTGAGCTGCAGGGAGAAAGTCACCCTCCCTCCCACCTCTGCAGCTGACAGAAGTTGATTTTTAACTTCATTTTTTCAATCCCTGTTGGCTGAGTGGGGGTTGGGGCGTGGCCTAACCAAATCGGGGACTTGGCTTAGTGGGACATAGAAGTTGATTTTTAACTTCATTTTTTAAATCCCTGTCGGCTAAGGAGTGGGAGGGGACGTGGCCTAACCAGATCGGGGCATGGCTTAACAGGACCTAGAAGTTGATTTTTACCTTCATTTTTTCAATCCCCTTTGGCTGAGGAGTGGGAGGGGGCATGGCCTATCGGGACCTGGGGGCGGGGGTTTTAAGTTCGTCTTTTGAGGGTGGACACATTTTGGCACTCCTTCCTGCAAGAGTGATGCCCCTCTGGGCACCTTACTGGCTCATTTGCATACCAGATGAACTGGATTTTCAGAGGATAAAAACATCTATTGCTGGAACAAAGGCACATCTTGAAATAAGGTACTAAGTGCTATTAGGCCATGGCTTTACTTCAATAGCGATTATCCTAGTGATAGATTTCCTTTAAAGCTCACCTACAGCAGTGAAGAAAAATGGCTGGGTTGTTATGGAAACCTGGTGTAAAGCTGTGTGTATGTGGAGACTGGCCTGCGAGCTTCAATTGGCTGATAAGGGTCATGTGACTAGGCTTCTATTGGCTAATGCATGTTTTGGGAATATCTCAGGAACAGTACGTCCTAGAGAGCTGAGACCCATTCTAAAACCTTCCCGGACACCTGATGTACCTGTGTGCCAAATTTTGTGATTGTAAATGCGACGGTGCGGATTCCTTTAGCGGACATACATACACATACACTCAGCTTTATATATTAAATTTTCTATAGCTTCTATTGACCCATAACATTTATCAAGTATTTCCCACACCATCTTTAGGCCTTTGCCCGGATAGTTTATGTTAATGTCTCTGATTCTTTAAGCGTGTTCAGCAGACTCGCTTCCAAGCCACTTTACCAAGAGATCTACTCCTATAGGAAAGATCTAAGTCCCTTATGGCGTTCTGGAAGGAGGCTCGCCATGCCCTGTAGTTCTAGGGGCGATCGGTGAACTTTAAAAGTACTTTGGTAACCAGCTCCCGTTTAGCAAAAAACTTAGTAAAGTCCATGGCGGCCTGGTTAGCGTCAATACTACCCGGTGTCTTGTTATGCTGCATGTGTGGTGTATCACCAGACCTTTTAGTTTTTTTTTTCTGGCTTAGGGCAGTCTGTATAGTACCGTTCTGATGCAAAGGGTATCCCTTTAAGTGGAAGCGAAGGTTGTAGGGCGGTAGTTGTGGTCAGCATCGCCTTGTAGTATACCGTCCTGCTTGAGGTACTGTGGTTCAAGGTAGGAACTTTGGCACTCTGTATAAGCTGGCTGATATACTGGATCACAGTTCTCATCTGTCTTGGGATGCTGATGGACATATATTCTGAGACGAGCTGTGCTGGATCTTGTTCATCTAGGTCTGGCCCAAGTACTTGGCTGTGTTTCTCGGATTCAGGGAACTCCTTGGCTTCTAGGAACTCTGCTTTAGCCACTGCGGCTGCCGCTTCTTTCTCTGTGTCTAGTTTTTCCAGTGACGATTGCATGCATGCTGTCTCTTCTTCCAGTGCTGCTTTCAGGCGTACTCTCTCTTCTTCCTGCGCCGCTTGCAGGCATGCTCTCTCTTCTTCCCGCGCCGCTTGAAGGCATGCTCTCTCTTTTTTCCCTTAACGCTCTCTTTCTTTAGTTGCATATCTTGTGCAGAAAAGGACGACCTTAGTTTTGCAGCCTCAGCTTCTGCATGGGTGAGAGCAGCCTTTTCTTTTATTAAGGACTTGCTAGAGCAGCTTGCTTGTGATCTGGTCCTGTATGATGATGCCTGGCTAGCGGACATTGTGTGCCTTTTGCTGGCTGCTTAATGTCTCTGTGCAGAATCAGTCTATGTAGAAACGGACTTCAGCGTGGTCTGGATCGTGGTGCACTTGCTGGCGGCTGCACTCTCACTTTTTGTGACTGTATGGCAGCCACTGCAATCTTATACGCAGGACCGCGTGTCTGATGGTGGCTCAGTGTAGTCAGATCCACTATCGCTGTTGACTAGCATCTGTTTTTTCCCCTCAAATCTATTTATTGTTTTATCACAAATATAATAGATGGATACAGTTCGGCATAACTGACATCAAGGATGGAGAATCATAGATATCAAATAATAATGACATCAAGAACAAAGTCCCCTTCCCACCCCCCCGCCTAATTCAAAAACATAACACCCTGGGAGAACCTCAACTGCTAGCCAAGACTTGAATTGGTGTGCGCCCATGAAGAACTTTGTACAAATACCATGTAGTGTGCTCAAAATATGAGATGAGTTTAGATTTGATGGAGGTGGAAAGATTTTAAAAAATAAAGATTATTTTTCAAAAAAACTTTGGTCAGTTTTTCTTTATCTGATAAAGTGAATATACAATCCATATTAAACAGAAAGGTTATTTTAGCTTGAATGAAGGGGATAGAGGCTTTTTCTAGTAGCCGCCGCCCAAATGTGAAGTAAAGCTTTATCTCGTCTAGCAAAACCGTGTTGTTCTTTAGATAAGATGTTAAAAATAGCCCACTGAGGAGTAGCAGTAAAGGTTATATTGTAAGTTATCATTAAGTGAGATCGAACTTGCTCCCAAAGATCTCTTACTCGTTTGCAACCCCACAAATGATTGTATAAATCTGTATTGGGCTCATTACATTTAGAGCAGGAGTAGGTACCATCAGGAGACATCCTATTTTTAATGCTTGGTGTTATATACGGTCTATGAAATATCATAAGAGCCATATCCGTATAGCTGCTAAACGGGAGTGTATTTTCAACGTGGCCTCTAGTAATGTTTTGACTTCCAAGTGTGGGAAGTCTTTGATCCATTACCCCGGACCTGTGGTGGCTACATCCCAATCTATTAGAGGTCTGAGAAATCTGTAGATAGTACTAGTGGAGGAGATCTGAGATCGAACTCTTTTAAGGAAAGTGTTTAGGCAAGCCCCTCTCGAGTCTCCCGGAATATTCTACGAGTTTGTAGATATATAAATTGGTTATGATTAAATGCCGGGAACTGTTGGGAGGATTCCGTAAACAAGATTATAGAGTGGTTAGAGTTTAACATATCAAGGATCCAAATACTTCCCTGTGATTCTAGGGTGGTATACACTCACCTAAAGAAATATTAGGAACACCATACTAATATGGTGTTGGACCCCCTTTTGCCTTCAGAACTGCCTTAATTCTACGTGGCATTGATTCAACAAGGTGCTGATCGCATTCTTTAGAAATGTTGGCCCATATTGATAGGATAGCATCTTACAGTTGATGGAGATTTGAGGGATGCACATCCAGGGCACGAAGCTCCCGTTCCACCACATCCCAAAGATGCTCTATTGGGTTGAGATCTGGTGACTGTGGGGGCCATTTTAGTACAGTGAACTCATTGTCATGTTCAAGAAACCAATTTGAAATTATTCGAGCTATGTGACATGGTGCATTATCCTGCTAGAAGTAGCCATCAGAGGATGGATACATGTTCTCATTCTGTTTACGCCAAATTCGGACTCTACCATTTGAATGTCTCAAACAGAAATCGAGACTCATCAGACCAGGCAACATTTTTCCAGTCTTCAACAGTCCAATTTTGGTGAGCTCGTGCAAATTGTAGCCTCTTTTTCCTATTTGTAGTGGAGATGAGTGGTACCCGGTGGGGTCTTCTGCTGTTGTAGCCCATCCGCCTCAAGGTTGTGCGTGTTGTGGCTTCACAAATGCTTTGCTGCATACCTCGGTTGTAACGAATGGTTATTTCAGTCAACGTTGCTCTTCTATCAGCTTGAATCAGTCGGCCCATTCTCCTCTGACCTCTAGCATCCACAAGGCATTTTTGCCCACAGGACTGCTGCATACTGGATGTTTTTCCCTTTTCACACCATTCTTTGTAAACCCTAGAAATGGTTGTGCGTGAAAATCCCAGTAACTGAGCAGATTGTGAAATACTCAGACCGACCCGTCTCGCACCAACAACCATGTCACGCTCAAAATTGCTTAAATCACCTTTCTTTCCCATTCTGACATTCAGTTTGGAGTTCAGGAGATTGTCTTGACCAGGACCACACCCCTAAATGCATTGAAGCAACTGACATGTGATTGGTTGACTAGATAATTGCATTAATGAGAAATAGAACAGGTGTGCCTAATAATTCTTTAGGTGAGTGTATATCCTAGGTGGTTTACCCACTAGAAATCCTGGATGACCCAAAAAGGGTTAAAAGAATGTGTATGTACCATCTAATTTGCTAAATTTCCATACTTTGTGCCAGGCCTGTATAGTCTTCCATAGAACATGGAAATCTCTTATATTTGGAGGAAGCACAGCTTTGGAGTGTGCATGAGTGCCAAAAGGGAGATTTGAGGAAAAAAATTGTTTTTCCATACCTACATTAGCAAAATGGGATTTACCTCGCATCCAATCAATAACGTTTCTAAAATTGGCAGCCAAGTTGTATAGTGAAATGTCTGGGAAGTTTAGACCTCCCAATATTCGAGGTTGTTGTAGTTTGTAAAGGCTAATAGGATTTCTCAATGAAGAATTCCAAATAAATCATCTAAAAGTTCTTTGGAGAAGTTTAATATCTGATGCGTGGAGTAGTAGGGGGAGAGTTTGAATCAAATAGAGTAGTTTAGGGAAGGACACCATTTTAAGAAGGTGACAGCGACCAGAAAGGGATAGTGTAAAATGTTGCCCGGATTGATTTAAGGATGTGATTGACGCAATGAGAGGACGGTAGTTCAGCTTATATAACTGTGCTGGGTTGGCTATCAATTTCACCCCTAGGTAAGTAATGGATTCAGGATGCCATTGAAATGGGAATGAGTTAACCCAATGGTTTCTTGCAGTGCGAAAGATGGGAAGCGCTTCTGATTTATGGAAATTAACTTTAAATGCGGAGATAGCACCAAAAGATTCATGGGTTTGAGATGAATAATAGTATGTCAACAGCAAAAGCTAGTAGTTTAGTTTCAACTATTCTTGTATAAATACCATGAAAGGAAAGAAGAGATTGTAGGACTCGGATTAAAGGGTCTAGGGCTATAATAAATAGTAGTGGAGATAATGGGCATCCTTGCCGTGTTCCCCTGCCCACTTCAAATGAAGAGGAGCAAACAGAGTTGACCCAAATTGTCGAGCGAGGGTTAATACATTATCCGAACAGAAGTGCAGAACATGGGGCCAAAAAGTCGTAGCTGAAGGATTTCCTGGAGATATCCCCATGACACTCGATCAAAAGCCTTGTCACCATCCAGGCAGACTAGGATATTCTTAGTTTGTCGATGTGCTCTGCTTGATTATATCGCCCCAATTGCTGTTCGGATGTTGTAAGTAATAGATCTCCCTAACATAAAGCCAGTTTGTGAAGGATAAATGATCTCTGAGAGGATTGTTTGAAGTCTGTTAGCCAAAATTTTGTGAATATTTAAAAATCTGTATTTAAAAGCGAAATGGGACGGTAAGACTCTACCAGTAGGTGATCTTTACCCGGTTTAGGGATGACCCCGTTATGCAGGCATCATTAAATCTATCAGGAATATTGCTCGAAGTGGTAATGTGGTTATACAGTGAGCAGAGGTGTGGGCTCAGGGTTGTATTTAGTATTTTATAATATTCATTCTCAAAGCCATCGGGCCAGGCGCTTTAGAATGTTTGAAAGATTTAATAGTGGCTGTAATTTCATCGTGCTAATAGGGGCGTTTAAAATTAGTCGATGGTCATCTGACAGGGCGGGCAAAAGATTAGTGTTTAGAAAAGGGGACCCTGGAGGAATATCGTCTGAGGGTGTATAAACATTCAAAGAAAGATTTAAATTGTTCTCCAATTTCCATAGGATGAGATATTAAAGAGCCCGTATTTAACTTCAATTTGGAAATTCTGGTAGCAGTACGAAAGTGTTTGGTGAGGGAAGCTAACAATCTGCCAGGTTTATTACCCCAACAGAAACATCTTTGTTTTTGGTCATTTACATCTTCAGAGTGAAATAGGTAGGAAGGAAAGCGCCATTTTTTGGAAAGAGGGATAGGTGTAGTTAGGGTTGATTCAAAAATGACCGGTGCATGGTCTGAGATATAGATATTCATAATTCTGGCTGATTTCAAAAGGTGTAAATATGTATGTGGGATCTAGAGTTGTTGCGATACCAAATTTTTTATTCGATTTCAATACCATAAAAAAGTATTGTGATACTCAATACCATTCAATACCATGGAAAAAAAAAAGCCACGTGCATTACGCATTTTAAAAAATCGCGCAGTTTTTATTTATTCTTTTTCTGTTCCGGCGTTCACCGCATAGATTTTTTTTATATTTTAATAGTTCGGGTTGTGGCGATATGTGATATGTTTATTTATTTATTGTTTATATATTTTATATGTCAAATTGGGAAAGGGGGTGATTTATACTTGTGTGTTTTTTTTTTTTTACAGTTTATTTAATAACTATTTCCCCCCTTAGGGGCTAGAACCTGGGATCTTTTGATCCCTTGTCCTATTCACCCTAATATATCTCTATTAGTGTGAATAGGACCTCACACTCTCCCTGCTGCTCTGTGCATAGTACACACAGCAGCAGGGAGAGTCCCAGGATTACACTGCTGGGGCTCCAATCAGAAGCTGCCACTGCCACCAATGAGGGGAAGAGGAGGGGACCCTGTGGCCACTGCCACTAATGAGAAGGAGAGGGGACCCTGTGGCCACTGCCACCAATGATTTTAATACTGGGGGGGTTAAGGGGGGCGGGCGCACTGTGCCACCAATAATAATTAACCTTTAATACAGGAGGCGGGTACTGGCAGAAGATCAGAGGCAGTTAACCCCTCAGGTGCCACACCTGAGGGGTTAACCGCCGCTGATCGCAGCACCCTGTCAGAGGCAGGGTGCCGTCTATGCGATTCTGCTGCCGGCACCTGCCTCCTGTATTAAAAAGTTAAAGGCGACCTTTCATGAGTAGGCTACATAGAGCGGCGCCCAGGGATCTCCCTGCACTCACTAATATTCCTAGGCGCCGCACCGTTCGCCCGCTCTGCCACAGTTACCGTCTTCTGCTCAGTATGCTAATTATTACTATCAGAGCAATGGGCAGGAGATATCAGCTTCTCTCCTGGGCGTTCCTTCTCCCTGGCTGTAACGTTCTGCGCTGCGATTGGACATCGCTACAGTCAGGGAGAAGGAACGCCCAGGAGAGAAGCTGATGTCTCCTGCCCATTGCTCCGATAGTAATAATTAGCATACGGAGCAGGAGACGGTAACTGGGGCACAGCGGGCGAACAGAGCTGTGCCCAGATATAATAGAAAGTGCAGGGAGATCCCTGGGCGCCGCTCTATGTAGCCTGGTAACTTAAAGTCCGGACCCATTTAAAGTCCTGCTATCATTGGTGGTGTAGTGCGCCTCCTCATTGGTGGCAGCAGCAGCAGCGGCACAGGGGGAGGGAGAGACTGCTTCCTTCTCCCCTGTGCTGCTAAGGGAACATGAGCGCACTCATGTTCTGTGATACTAGACTGTGCAGCAGTGCAGTCCAGTATCGAAAAAATGGAAATCCCGGTATCGTATCGATACCGGGACAAAAGTATCGATTGGGTATCGAAATTTCGATACCCGCAACAACCCTAGTGGGATCAACCAATAATCAATTCTTGCATGGGAGTTATGGACATGTGAGTAATGCATGTAATCAGTATCTGTGGGATGTAGCAATCGCCAAGGGTCTACTAGATCTAAATAATCCATGAGTGATTGGATAGCACTAGTAACAGTAGTGGGAGAAGAGGTATGCTGCTGAGATCTATCTAGTAAAGCTTCATGAACATCATTGAAATCTCCCCCCCACTATGACGTTACTTACATCCCAGCTGGCTATAGCCATCAGCAGTGATGTAAAGGCCCTATTGGAAGTATTGGGTGCATACACATTTACCAGACAGTAAATTATACTTTCAACAATGACCTTTACTAGGAGGTACCTGCACGCTGGGTCCTCAATAGTCTCTAGTATTTTGTGTTGAATTAGAGAGCTGAATAAGATGGCCACGCCCCTCATTTTCCTAGAGAAGGAAGCTTCAAGTAGGGAATCTTTTTGTCACGACTATGACTGATCCAGACAGGTCTGGGAGGAGAAGGTCGCAGCGACTTGCTACTCGCGATAGCTTGGGAGTTTGCTCCGTGGTTCAGGGTATGTTATCGGGGTTTTGCCTTGTGCACCTTTTTGTCCTGACTGGGAGTTTGTAGGCATCATTCTCAGGTGAGTCCTGTCTGCCACTCCCAGCTACTATATTAGTTTCAGTTTCACTTACAGTCATTGCCAGATATAGTCCTTACTTCCAGTGCTATTCTGACCTTTGAAGGAGATCGTTGGATGGTATTGCTGTGGAGCTCTTGTCTGGCGTGGACTGTCGTCATTGGGATCACCTTCTTTGCTCGTGACTGGATAAGTCTATCTCTGCTATAGATTGTTTGTTTGTTTGTTTGTTTGTTGCTGTCTTCCCCTGTTGTTCTCCTAGACACGAGTGATGGTGACTAGTGCTCCCATCTGCCTTTCCCCAGTCTAGTCTTGTTAGGGTGACTGAGGGTTTAGGCATACTGCTCGCCGCACGGGTTCACACCCCGTCTAGGGTATCAGGGCAGACAGGTGCCAGCTTAGGGTTAGTCAGGGGTGGCCGTTCTATTCCCCATCCGTAGATAGGGGTCCCCCTTCCCCTCCGTCTGGTGCAACACGACTGCTGCTGGGATAGCAGTCGTGACACTTTTGTTACGTATAGGGGGATGTCCCCCTTTAACCCAGTGAATTTCCTACAAAAATACAATGTGTGATGTGAGTTTATGTAAATGGTTTAACACTTTTTTACGCTTAATTCGTGTATTGAGGCCATTAACATTCCAGGTACACCAGGTTAAGGTTGAATTAGTGCACGCAGTGACATTGGTAGTACTGGTCATTTAACCAATTCCAAGAAGCGGCCAGAATTGGTATAAATATAATGAGAAGGAGAGGGAATAACACCCGTCCCAGCAAGCAGGTATCCCCCCCCAGAAACTTATGAGGTTCCCCTAAAGTAAAGCGCATTCCCCTCTGAATGCCCAATCAAAAAACAACAAACTATCACCGCGTTGAACTTGCAGGAGCAGCACCGTGGTAACAGATAACAAAACATACAGTATTACCGACTCCATAATTGGAGTGTAGATTAGATAACTTAGATAAAACAGGCAAAATATTAACTTTGCTTCAAAAGTCCCTTATGACCCCGCTCAGGTAGGTGCGGTAGGAGAAGCAGGTATAGCTCGACCTGAGGTATGGATGTGGGCGAGAGCCTTCTGGGGGTCGTTAAACACCCACATCTTGTCGCCCATGGAGAAACGGAGGGTGGCAGGATATTGAAGGTTGAATCGAATTGATTTATCCAGTAGCAGCTTACAGACCTGATTGAAAGCCCTGCGTTTTTCTGCCACTGTTGAAGAAAAGTCCTGAAATAGGAGAAGTTTGGAATTTTTGTAGCTAAATGTAGATGCTTGGCGGAAGGCTGCCATAATTCTAATTTTATCCTGATAGTTGAGGATCTGAAAAATGACAGGTCTTGGTTTTGAGGAGTTGTCATCACGTGGGGGGCCCACTCTGTGGGCGTGTTCCACCGGTATTTTAAATGAGGAGCCTCCCAAATTAAGTTCCTGAGGTAGCCATTCAGATGTGAACCATAAGAGTTGGTTGGGATGTACAGATTCAGGAACTCCAATAAGGTGCAAATTGTTACGCTGAGATCGTCTTTCAAGGTCGTCCACCTTGTGTTGTAGGGTAACAAGCAGTTGTTCCTTTTCCTCCAGTTGTTCACAACAAGCATGGACATGTCCTCTAAGTCAAAGACTCTCTGTTCAACTTCGGATAGGTAAGTGTTATGAGCCGTTACTCGAGATACAATAAGGTCCAGAGAAGACTAGAAGGCCGCCAGCCTAGTATCAATAGTTGGCATTAGTAGTTCAGAGATAGCTTGGGCTTTCGCCTTTGAAGTATCCATAATAGGGTCTGGAGTGATATGTACTGGAGAGGACGGAGTTTGACTGAGGGTTAGAGTCCGAGAACCTTTAGTAGTAGCTGAATTTTTCCCTACGAACTTATCCATGTGTCCACAGAGTAGCGAATACTCGCTGTAGAGGTCGAGCTTTAATGTGAAAAAAATCCGGTGGAGTCGCGGGATCAATTGTATTACATGAGAAATCGAACAAAAGCCCCAAGAGCGAGAGGTTGGGGTGCTGAGTACATAATGTTAATGAATGATGCAGGTAATTCCCTCAAAAAGAGAATCTAAGAATGGGCATGGTAGTTAAGTCACTTTGATTTGTAATATGCTGATAAATAAGCCCCACTATAATGTCAGAAGGGTTTAATGTAGTTGGTTTCTAGTTTAGTGGGAGATCGTAGTGGTGCAGATTCTGCCAGTGTAGTGCCAGTATAATGTAGGTTATAGGCAACCCTTGGCTGTATATACAAATGAAAGGAATATAGAACAGGGACTATTTCTGTAGCGCTGCTGTAGATAAGAACTCCTTAAACTGCGTGCAGATGAAAAATAGCGCTAAAGTGGGAGCATGTATTTCAAACCGTCCACTTGAGTTATGAAGAGATTATAAGTCCCCACTAAACTTTGAACTCTCCTCCTGACTTGCTGTAAAGCTGTCCTGTGAGGAGGAAAATGCAGCAGCGCTGGAGAGTATGGGCAGAGACTGTTGTAAGCACCTGCTGCTGTGCGCTGCCGCCACGAGGTAATGGCGGGCGGGTCGGCGTGGGCCGCTGTAATATAGATGGCTTCTGGAGCTTCCAGGGACGAAGGAGAGCCAGGTGAGATGTTGCCCACCCTTGTCCTACCCTTATCCGGACTTGAATCGCCTCCGATGTCAGGCAGGGATAGCTTGAGGCAGTCCTCTTTAGACTGAAGGTCCGGAGCTCTGCTAAGATGCGGCCATTGCGAAGCGCCGCCTCCCGGAAGTCTCCAACTAGCTTGTGTATGTTCTGTCTTCATACACGTCCACAAAGTGTGCAGTCTGACATTCAGCATAAACCATTCCTGTCTTTCAAATAAGAGGACTGTTCTTTGTAGTCTAACTTGTTTATTGATAAAACAGGAGTATTTGATGATTGATCAATTGTGGTAAAACTATAAGAATACAAATAATATGAATAAGTATATAGCATAGCATGTACTGTAACATTTGCATAACACTGAAGCACATGGTAAAATGGCTGCCTAACATAGATTGCATGTCTAACATCTAACAGTATAACAACTTCCCTGAGACAATGATAACTGGCTGAACAGCTCTGCATAACATAATGTCCCTGAAACAAAGGTAGATCTCTCACCAGATATGCTTTTACCAGGATGGTGGAGTTTAAGAAGGAGATATGCAAGAGGACAGCTCTGTACTGTGTCCTGGAGACTTCTATTTCCCAGGATGCTTTGCACTCCCACAATGCTTTGCACCACCCACAATGCAGCAGTCTTTGAAACAAGAAAAACAAGGTACAATACAATTTAACACCGCTAGATGGTGCTATTACCACATTAATCACTACAGGAATACTAAAACCTGGCTGACGTGAAATATAATCATTTTCCCCAACTCTAAAGCGCAGGACAGTGAATAACCCTAATTTTGATAATCTTTCTGGGTGCTGTAGTCTCCCCCATTCCAGTTATTACTTTAGTTGCCCTCCTCTGAACCCTCTCCAGCTCTGCTATATCTGCCTTGTTCACAGGAACCCAGAAATGTACACAATACTCCATGTGTGGTCTGGCAGTGATTTGTAAAGTGGCAGGACTATGTTCTCATCACCTCCATCTACAGGTGAAACTCGAAAAAATAGAATAATGTGCAAAAGTTCATTTATTTCAGTAATGCAACTTAAAATGAGTTGCATTAATGCAACTTAAAATTTGAATATTGTGAAAAGGTTCAATATTCTAGGCTCAGAGTGTCACACTCTAGTCAGCTAATTAATCCATCCCCCTGAGCAAAGGGGACCTGAGATTGTGACTTTGGGGTTTCATAAGCTGTAAGCCATAATCATCCAAATTATAACAAATAAAGGCTTGAAATATCTTGCTTTGCATGTAATGAGTCTATCTCATATATTAGTTTCACCTTTTAAGTTGCATTACTGAAATAAATGAACTTTGCACAATATTAAAAATTTTCAAGTTTCACCTGTATGCCCCTTTTGATGCTACCCTTTATCTTATTGCCCTTGGCAGCAGCTGCCTGACTCTGGTTTCTACAGTTTAGTTTAGTGTTCACTAAAATTCCTAAGTCCTTTTCCATGTCAGTGTTACCCAGTGTTTTAACATTTAGTATGTATTGGTGACATGTATTTTTCCTTCCCATGTGCATAGCCTTACATTTTTCAGTGTTAACCCCTTAAGGACTCAGCCCTATTTCACCTTAAGGACCAGACCATTTTTTGCAAATCTGACCAGTGTCACTTTAAGTGCTGATAACTTTAAAAAGCTTTGACTTATCCAGGCCATTCTGAGATTGTTTTTTTCCGTCACATATTGTACTTCATGACACTGGTAAAATGAAGTCCAAAAATTTCATTTTTATTTATAAAAAAATACCAAATTTACCAAAAATTTGTAGAAAATTGCAAATTTCCAAGTTTCAATTTCTCTACTTCTATAATACATAAGGCATTGTGTCTTATGTTCACGTTGGTTCCCCCACTCCTCCCCTTGTGTGATGCGAGCACGCGTCATCCGGTGCCGCCTCACGCCCGAGCGTCCTTACGTCGGGGTCGCCCGATCATGTGCTTAGTCACATGGTGTGGGCGTGCCGGTGGGACGCCGGCCGTGGGGCGGCTGGATGCGGCTTCCTGGATTTTCGCATGCCGTCGGTCATACACACCTGGGGATGAGTAAGTATTGCTCTTATTGGTTGAGAGAAACTTCTTATACCCGATTCACAGTGATGGCGCTACCCCCTGACGAAGGTACGCTGAAACGCGCGTTGGGGTAGCGCCACCCTGGGTTTCTTTGCACTCGATTCGTCCTAGGTGAGCTCTGGTCCCCTCTCACTCCCCTCTGGCTACATGACCTTGCGGTTTATTACGCCGGGTCTCCCACTGGTTGTTTTGCAGTATATTTCCAGCTAGCATTCGCTTCTGCATACCGTCTATCGCCATGTAGGAGTGTCTGTGTTGACCACTGTCTCACCTGGCATTCATTGTTTCCATTATTCCACTGCATGGGTCGGGTACTGTACCCAATATTTTTTCCCATGTTTTATAGATACATTGTGTATATTTTTTTGAACTGTGTTCTCTTTCCCAGGGTGGCGCTTTTTCTTGTCTGTCCTCTGCTAGCATTTATTCTTGTTTCTGGCATCATATCTATTTGTCTTTTTTATTTTATGTAATTTTAATCATGCTTGAATAAATTATATTATTACTTTGGTACTATGAGCTCCTTTTCTTTGTGTTTCTACTGTCGTACTCGGGAGCTTGTGCCGAGTTATTCGCTTGGTGTTTCCCTTGGGGTTGTACTGGGTGGGCACTGTCCTTTACCCTTCCCTGGGACACGCTGGATCATTTTCTTTGTTCTCCTTCTATAATACATAGTCATACCTCCAAAAATAGTTATTACTTTACATTCCCCATATGTCTACTTCATGTTTGGATCATTTTGGGAATGATATTTTTGGGGGGATGTTACAAGGCGTAGAAGCAAATCATGAAACTTTTCAGAAATTTTCAAAAACCCAATTTTTAGGGACCAGTTCAGGTCTGAAGTCACTTTGCGAGGCTTACATAATAGAAACCACCCCAAAATGACCCCATTCTATAAACTACACCCCTCAAGGTATTCAAAACTGATTTTAAAAACTTTGTTTATCCCTTTAGGTGTTCCACAAGAATTAATGGAAAATAGAGATACAATTTAAAAATTTCACTTTTTTGGCAGATTTTCCATTTTAATAATTTTTTTCCAGTTACAAAGCAAAGGTTAACAGCCAAACCAAACTCAATATTTATGGCCCTGATTCTATAGTTTACAGAAACACCCCATATGTGGTCGTAAACCGCTGTACGGGCACACGGCAGGGCGCAGAAGGAAAGGAATGCCATACGGTTTTTGGAAGGCAGATTTTGCTGGACTGTTTTTTTTTTACACCATGTCCCATTTGAAGCCCCCCTGATGCACCCCTAGAGTAGAAACTCCAAAAAAGTGGCCCCATTTTAGAAACTATGGGATAGGGTGGCAGTATTGTTGGTACTAGTTTAGAGTACATATGATTTTTGGTTGCTCTATATTACACTTTTTGTGAGGCAAGATGTTTTGGCACCGTTTTTATTTTTTGTTATTTACAACATTCATCTGACAGGTGAGATCATGTGATATTTTTATAGACCAGGTTGTCACGGATGCGGCGATACCTAATATGTATACTTTTTATTTTATTTATGTAAGTTTTACACAATGATTTCATTTTTGAAGCAAAAAAAAATCATGTTTTAGGCCCCTTTCACACGGGCGAGTTTTCCGCACTGAATCAGGACCCATTCATTTCTATGGGGCTGTTCACATGAGCGGTGATTTTCACGCATCACTTGTGCGTTGCGTGAAAATCGCAGCAAGCTCTATTTTGTGCATTTTTCACGCAACGCAGGCCCCATAGAAGTGAATGGGGCTGCGTGAAAATCGCAAGCATCCGCAAGCAAATGCGGATGCGGTGCGATTTTCACGCACGGTTGCTAGGAGACGATTGAGATGGAGACCCGATCATTATTATTTTCCTTTATAACATGGTTATAAGGGAAAATAATAGCATTCTGAATACAGAATGCATAGTACAATAGTGCTGGAGGGGTTAAGAAAAAAAAAAAAAAAAATTAACTCACCTTAATCCACTTGCTCGCGCAGCCCGGCTTCTCTTTTGGCTTCTTTTTTGCTGTGTGCAGGAAAAGGACCTGTGGTGATGTCACTCCAGTCATCACATGGTCCGTCACATGATCTTTTACCATGGGTATGGATCATGTGATGGACCATGTGATGACCGGAGTGACGTCATCAAAGGTCCTTTTCCTGCACATAGCAAAAAAGAAGCCAGAAGAGATGCCGGGCTGCGCGAGCAAGTGGATTAAGGTGAGTTAAATAATATTTTTTTTTTTTTTAACCCCTCCAGCGCTATTGTACTATGCATTCTGTATTCAAAATGCTATTATTTTCCCTTTTAACCATGTTATAAGGGAAAATAATACAATCTACAGAACACCGATCCCAAACCCGAACTTCTGTGAAGAAGTTCGGGTTTGGGTACCAAACATGAGCGATTTTTCTCACGCGAGTGCAAATCGCGCATGTTCCCGCAACGCACCTTCACCTTTTCCAGCAACACCCGTGTAACATAGTAACATAGTACATAAGGCCGAAAAAAGACATTTGTCCATCCAGTTCGGCCTGTTATCCTGCAAGTTGATCCAGAGGAAGGCAAAAAAACAAAAACCCTGTGAGGTAGAAGCCAATTTTTCCCACTTTAGGGGAATAAAAAATTCCTTCCCGACTCCAATCAGGCAATCAGAATAACTCCCTGGATCAACGACCCCTCTCTAGTAGCTATAGCCTATAATATTATTACGCTCCAGAAATACATCCAGGCCCCTCTTGAATTCCTTTATTGTGTGAAAGAGGCCTTAGTGTTTCCATAATCTGAGAGCCATAATTTTTTCGGTTTTTGGGCGATTACCTTGGGTAGGGTATGATTTTTGCGGGATGAGATGACGGTTTTATTGGCACTATTTTGGGGTGCGTGTGACTTTTTGATCGCTTGCTATTACAATTTTTGTGATGTAAGGTGACAATAAATGGTTTATTTAGCACAGTTTTTATTTTACATTTTTTACGGTGTTCATCTGAGGGGTTAGGTCATGTGATATTTTTATAGAGCCGGTCGATACGGATGCGGCAATACCTAATATGTATACATTTTTTTTATTTATGTAAGTTTTACACAATTATATAATTTTTGAAACAAAAAAAAAAATCATGTTTTAGTGTCTCCATATTCTGAGAGCCATAGTTTTTTCAGTTTTTGGGCGATTATCTTAGGTAGGATCTCATTTTTTGATTGGCACTATTTTGGGGTGCATATGACTTTTTGATCGCTTGCTATTACACTTTTTGTGATGTAAGGTGACAAAATAAATTGTTTATTTAGCTCAGTTTTTATTTTTTACGCTGTTCATCTGAGAGGTTAGTTCATGTGATATTTTTATAGAGCCGGTCGATACGAACGTGGAGATACCAAATATGTATACTTTTTTTTATTTATGTAAGTTTTACACATTAACAGCTTTTTTCAAACAAAGAAAATTATGTTTTAGTGTCTCCATATTCTGAGCCATAGTTTTTTTATTTTTTGGGCGATTGTCTCAGGTAGGGCTCATTTTGTGCAAGATGAGGTGACGGTGAGATTGGTACAATTTGGGGGGCAAACGCCTTTTTGATCGCTTGCTGTTGTACTTTTTGTGATGTAAGGTGACAAAGAAATGGTTTATTTAGCACAGTGACCCCCCCGTATCGGCGATCGCAGAAAACTGCAGGTCAATTCAGACCTGCGGTTTGCGGTCCATTCGGAAATCACAGTCCGAACATTTGGAGAGGCGGTGCTGGCCATGGTTCTGATACCTGCTGTCCAGGGTGCTGATTGGTGCAGGGAGAGAGGCGCGAGATTCAAACTTCCTGTGCTCCTCTCTCCCCTCCTCTTCCTGTTCAGCACCTGCACCCTGCAGCACCGTCCTCACCAGGCTCCTGCGATCCCCCCCCAATCGGCACCCATCACCCTTCTGCACCCATCACCCTCCAGGTAGGTTAGGGTCAGTGAGGGAGAGGCACCGTTAGGCAGGGATAGAAGGTAAAATTTAGTTAGGAAAAAAAAAACACTTTATCTAAACTTTTTATTTTCTAGCTTTGAGACCCTAGACCCCCCTGCCACTTGACTCAGTTTCCGCCAATACATTCCCACTAAACGGGCGAGGTATGGCGTGAAGCTGTACAAAATTTGTGAGAGTACCTCAGGGTACACTTACAAATTTTGTGTGTACGAGGGGCGAGATTCCCGTATTCAACCCCGAGAATGTCCCCCCCACTCTGGGTGTTAGCGGGAAACTCGTGTGGGACCTTATGTACCCACTGCTAGATAAGGGTTACCACTTGTACGTGGATAACTTTTATACTAGCATTCACTTGTTCAGGTCCCTTGCCGCCAGATCCACGTTCGCTTGTGGGACCGTGCGGAAAAATCTGCGCGGCCTCCCTGCCCACCCCCTCCAGGTACCTATCCCCAGGGGTGAGACCCGTGCCCTTACTAGTGGAAATCTGTTGCTGTTCAGGTATGACAAGAGGGATGTCCTTGTACTGTCCACAATCCACGGTAACAGCACCACCCCCGTCTCTGTGCGAGGTACAAGCCATATAATGCCATGCGCAAAACCCGGGCATGGTACAAAAAAGTTGCGGTCTACTTGGTACAGGTTGCCTTGTACAACTCTTTTGTACTATCCCGAAACGCTGGCAGCACAGGGACATTCCTCCAATTCTATGAGGCCGTCCTCAAAGACCAGATTTTTTCAGACCAGCAAAGAGCAGGCCGGAGTACCTCGGGAATTGGAGGCGCCCGGATCGTCCCTGGCCAACATTTTCTAGGTGTGGTCCCCCATACTGGAAAGAAGGGACGAACCCAAAAAAGATGCAGAGTGTGTCACAGGAGGGGGATACGGAAGGACACCACCACTCAATGTGACCCTTTCCCCATGATCATCCGGGCCTCTGCGTTATCGATTGCTTCAGGGAGTATCACACTTCCATGGAGTACAACATTTTTATAATCCCCAACAGTCCCCTAGAGAACATAAAAAACTATGGCTCTCAGACTTTGGAGACACGGAAACAATTTTTTTCCCCCAAAAAATATTAGTTTTAGTGCAGGCATCCTCAAACTGCGGCCCTCCAGATGTTGTAAAACTATAACTCCAAGCATGCCCAGACAACATACAGCCATCAGCAGGGCATGGTGGGAATTGTAGTTTTACAACATCTGGAGGGCCGCAGTTTGAGGATGCCTGCTTAGTGTCTCCAAAGTCTGATAGCCATACATATTGGGCATCGCCGCGTCCATAAAAATCTTCTCTATAAAAATAACATTTAACCCAACCCCCCCGGATGAACAGCGTTAAAAAAAGAAAAAAAAACGTGTAATAAAAAGCCATTTTTCGTCACCTAACATCACAAAAAGTGTAATAGCGAGCGATCAAAATGTCATATGCACCCCCAATTAGTGCCAATAAAACCGCCATCTTATCCCGCAAAAAATGAGCCCCTACATTAGATAGTCGCCCAACCAAAAAAAAAAAACTGTAGCTCCCAGGCTATGGAGATACTAAAATAATTTTTTGGGGTTCCTAAAATGATAATATAGTGTAAAATCAAAATAAATTTTAAAATGTAGACATATTAGGTATCGCCGCGTCCTTAAGAATCTTCCCTATAAAAATAACATTTGACCAAACCCCTCGGATGAACAGCGTTAAAAATATAAAATAAAAACTGTGCCAAAACACCCATTTTTTGCCAAAATTTCCATTTGAATCCTTTTTTTCCGGTAATAAAGCAAGGGTTAACAGCCAAACAAAACTAAATATTTATTGCCCTGATTCTGTCGTTTGCAGAAACACCCCATATGTGGTCGTAAATGGCTATATAGCCACACGGCAGGGCATAGAACGAAGGGAACGCCATATGGTTTCTGGAAGGCAGATTTTGATGGACTGTTTTTTTTTACACCATGTCCCATTAGAAGCCCCCCCTGATGTAGCCTAGACTAGAAACTCCAAAAAAGTGACCCCCATCTAAGAAGCTACACCCCTCAAGGTATTCAAAAGTTACTTTACAAACTTTGTTAACCCTTTAGGTGTTCCACAAAACTAAATAGCGAATGTAGAAACAATTTTAGAATTTAAATTTTTTGTTACCTTGCCTCAAAAAAGTGTAATATAGAGCAACCAAAAATCATATTTACCCTAAAATAGTCCCAAAACAACAACCACCTTATCCCGTAGTTTCCTAGATGGGGTCACTTTTATGGAGTTTCTACTCTAGGGGTGCATCAGGGGGCTTGAAAGGGTACATGGTGTAAATAAACCAATCTGCCTTCCAAAAACCATATGGTGTTCCCCTTCTTCTATGTCCTCCCGTTTGGCCAAACAGTAGTTTACGACCACATATGGGGTGTTTCTGCAAACGACAGAATCAGGGCAACCCATATTGAGTTTTGTTTGGCTGTTAACCCATTTTTTCCAGTAATAAAGTAAGGGTTAAAATGGAAAATTTTCCAAAAAATAGAAATTCCAAAATTGTTTCTCCATCTGCCATTAACTCTTGTGGAACACCTAAAGGGTTAATAAAGTTTGTAAACCCAGTTTTGAATACCTTGAGGAGTGTACTTTCTTAGATGGAGTCACTTTTTTGGAATTTCTATTCTAGGGGTGCAACGGGGGGCTTGAAATGGGATATGGTATAAACAAAACCAGTCCTGCAAAATCTGCCTTCCAAAACCCATATGGCGTTCCCCTCTTTCTATGTCCTCCCGTTTGGCCAAACAGTAGTTTACGACCACATATGGGGTGTTTTTGCAAACTACAGAATCAGGGCAACCCATATTGAGTTTTGTTTGGCAGTTAACCCTTACTTTATTACTGGAAAAAATGGGTTAAAATGGAAAATTTTCCCCAAAATTTAAATTTCTAAATTGTTTCTCCATCTGCCATTAACTCTTGTGGAACACCTAAAGGGTTAAAAAAAACTTTGTAAACCCAGTTTTGAATACCTTGAGGTGTGTACTTTCTTAGATGGAGTCACTTTTTTGGAATTTCTATTCTAGGGGTGCAAGGGGGGGGGCTTGAAATGGGACATTGTATAAACAAAACGAGTCCTGCAAAATCTGCCTTGCAAAAACAATATGGCGTTCCCCTCCTTCTATGTCCTCCCGTTTGGCCAAACAGTAGTTTACGACCACATATGGGGTGTTTCTGCAAACTACAGAATCAGGGCAACCCATATTGAGTTTTGTTTTGCAGTTAACCCTTGCTTTTTTCCTGGAAATAATTGATTATATTGGAAAGGTTTCCAAAAAATCGAAATTCTTAAATTTTATGTCCATTTGCCTTAAAGTCTTGTGGAAGACCTAAAGGGTTAACAAAGTTTGTAAAATCCGTTTTGAATACCTTGAGGTGTGTAGTCTCTATTTTTGGATGGTTTATATTATGCAAGCCTCACAAAGTGACTTCAGACCTGAACTGGTCCATAAAAAGTGGGATTTGGAAAATTTCTGAAAAATTTCAAAATTTGCTTCTAAACTTCTAAGCTATGTAACATCCCCAAAAAATAAAATATCATTCCCAAAATGATACAAACATGAAGTAGACATATGGGGAATGTAAAGTCATCACAATTTTTGGGGGTATTACAGAAGTAGAGAAACTGAAACTTTGAAATTTGCAAATTTTTCCAAATTTTTGGTAAATTTGGTATTTTTTTATGCTAAAAAAATTAACTTTTTTGACCCAATTTTAGCAGTGTCATGAAGTACAATATGTGACGAAAAAACAATCTCAGAACGGCCTGGGTAAGTAAAAGCGTTTTAAAGTTATCAGCACTTAAAGTGACACTGGTCAGATTTGCAAAAAATGGCCAAGTCCTTAAGGTGAAATAGGGGTTAAGGACTCGGGAAACATGCCGTACCGGTACGTCATGTGTCCCTAAGGCTGGGTTAACACCTGAGCGTTTTACAGAGCGTTCCTACGTGCTGTAAAACGCTCAACAGGCAAGAACCAATGATTCCCTATGGGAATGGTTCTCACCTGAGCGTTTTACAGCGCGTACGAACGCGCTGTAAAACGCCCTACGCCCCAAGAAGTACAGGAGCTTCTTTGGGGCGTAGTGTTGCGCGTTCCCGTACATAGACTTCCGGGAACGCGCGACAATGGGTGTTCGCTTACTTCCGGAGCCACGTATGTAAGGACGCCCGTAGAATCGTGCATACAGAGCGCAACAATGTACGCTCATGTGTGAATCCAGCGTAAGGGGTTAAACCTCATCTGCCACTTCTCTGCCCAAGCCTCCAATCTATCCAGATCCCTCTGTAGCAGTATACTGTACTCTTACATGTTAATTACTTTACACAGTTTAGTGTTATCTGCAAAAATTTATATTTTACTGGTGCATGCCTTCTACAAGATCATTAATAATTATATGGAAGAGAATAGGGCCCAATACTGACCCCTATGGTACCCCACTAGTGACAGTGACCCAATCTGAGTGAGTACTGTTAATAACCACCCTTCGTTTTCTATCACTGAGGCAGTTACTTACCCACATACAGACATTTTCTCCCAGTCTAAGCATTCACATTTTATATACTAACCTTTCATGTGGCACAGTATCAAATGCTTTGGTGAAGTCAAGATATCTGACATCCATTGATTCGCTGCGGTCAAGTATAGAACTTACCTCCTCATAGAAACTGATTAAAGTAGTTTGACATGACTGATCCTTCATAAAGCCATGCTGATATGGCGTTATTTGCTTATTTTCATTGAGGTACTCCAAGATAGCATCTCTTAGAAAACCCTAAAATGTTTACCCATGCAGATGTTAAACTCCACAGCCTACAGTTTCCGGGCTCTGTTTTTGACCCTTTTTTGAATAATAGCACCACATCTACTCCTGTAGAACGCTCCCTGTCATTATAGAGTCCTTAAATATTAGAAATACGGGTCTGTCTATTGCATTACTTCATTCTCTTAGGATGCTGGAGTGTATGCCATCTGGATCCGGTGATTTGTCTATTTTAATCTTTTTAAGACACTGCTACACGTCTTCCTGGGTCAGACTGGAGACTTTTTCATGGGGAATTTACTATCATTTGACAGTTTGTTTTCCTTAGTGAATACAGTGGAGAAAAAGATATTTAATATATTTGCTTTCTCCTCATCGTTCTCTACAGCTCCTCCGTCATCACTCTGTAAAGGGCCAATACTTTAAGGTTTAACATTTTTACCATTTATATAATTGAAGAACATTTTAGGGTTAGTTTTACTCTCTTTAGCAATGAATCTCTCTGTCTCCAGTGTGGCTGCTTTTATTTGTCTTTTACATATTCTATTTTTTTCCCTTATATTTTTTCAACATTCCTTACTACCTTCCTTTTATAGTGATTTAAATGTTTTCTTTTTGTCATTTATAGCTCCCTTGACATTTCTATTTATTCACAATGTTTTTCTTCTTTCTCACACTCTTATTACCATAAGGTAATTAGAGGTTAAGATGCTTTAAAAATATCACATTTGGTGGCTATATTTTAGTTTTTGAGGACATTGTCCCAGTTAGTGAGGTTTGAAGTTTGGTAATTTTGTGCCTCCCTGAAGCAACACTCTTTTGAATGACAATTAGAAAGTTATTATTTTATGGTCACTATTTCCCAGGTGACTCCCTACCTGTACATCTGTTGCTCTGTCAGGTTCTAGTTCACTAGTGTCCTACAAAGGTGTGTTGTTTCTACATTAGTCTGCCCGTGTACTGACATCTGTTTCCCAAATTAGGATACACTAGGATTAGGGTACTCTATCTGTACTGACCTCAGTCTGTTCCTGATTATGGTGTTGCCTGAAGTGCTCAGGATCGGTATCTCTTGACCCTTGTGGGCCATATTTCACTTGAACAGAGACTACTGCAAGAGGTAGACTAGTGGTTCCCCTGCAGTGGAGTACAGATCTCTGTATAGGGGTTAACGGCTGAAGACCAGGTGGGCCACTTAGATAACGCCCTTAGGAGTAGCCCCAAGCCAAATATGTTCAAGTGACACAGTGGATCCATATCTACTTCAACATGGTGTAAGGGGGAGGTTTCTACTCCTACTGTGCCCTAATGGAGAACTACAAGAACCCTAAAAGGCCTAGCAACAGAGCCTCTGGTCTGATACGGATTACCCTGTCTAGTACCTGGCGTTATGGTAGTTTGCCTTGGTCTCGTTCAGGGGTTCTGTCTCAATTTTCATTGAGTATTCACACTGCTATTTCCATTAAGGCCTACGGCATTAGGCTGTCTCTCCCTCTGTTATGCAGAGTCTGTGACAAACAATTTCTCCTCCTGTAAAGCAGCTCTTGGATCATGATGTCTCTCTCTCACACAGACTGGACAGCTGCACACCACATGCATCAGTGTCCCCCAGAAAGCACTCTTTATACATCTACCTGAACAGGAACAGCTCTATTGTCCTCCTGTGACCTGAGGACCTCACAGCGGGCATGTGACCATATATCCTCATCAGCTTCTGCTTACTTCTGTAGTTACAATTGGACAAGCCAGGGTCTGAATGGGAAAGTTATGCAAGTTGCTGCAGACATGGTTACTATTCTGCACTGTGCTTCTTAAAGTCTTAACTCATATCCTTATTTTTAAGATATCAAAAAATAGTGTCAGGGTGGATGATGAATCATACAGATGACAGAAAACCACAATCCTTGCTAATCTGCAATGAGTGCTACCATATGACAGGTGATTTTTGTTGGCATAGGGACCACAGGAGCATTGGTGCTTTAGTGTCAGGGAATTTAATAGGTAAATAAAATATGTTTTAACTATTGTGACACAATGAGAGGTTTGGTCTGGGAAAACAGGTATTTTCCTCCCAGCATGTGCTGCTTGGCTGATTTACAGCCAGGTGAGGTCAAATACCGGACCGGTCCTTAAATAGGCAGCTGGGCTCGGAAGCCATGTCTCTGTGTTGGGATCTGGGACCCTTGTGTCTGGATGAAGGCTTGCTACCTGTTTGGTTTGATAACAGGTTGGTGCTGCTATCAGCAAGGACTCTTTGAGGCAGAATTGCCGCATGGTGTGAATTACCACCAACACCAACTACCTGCTTGTTTTGTCACTTCCCTAAAGTGTGAATAAAACACTGAACTGTTTGATCCAAAGAACTTGTTGTTGCCTCTATACTGCGTCCGCTAATCCTGTCTACCAGAGCGAGTCCCCACACTATTGAAACACCCCTTTAAAAGTAACCTGCTTTCATGAAAACACAGTACAATACAATCTGAAGGCACAATGATGTATAGCTTGTGGGGATTTGCTCTGGTAGACAGGTTAGCGGACACAGTATAGAGGCAAGGAACCAGGTTGTAAATCAAACTTTAGTGTTTTATTTACACTCAGCAAAACATAACAGTTTTGGTGCTTGTTCATACACAGCAAAACAAAGCAGTGTTCTCCTGGAATCCTAGGTGTCAGTTCACACCCGGCTGAATGCTCAGCCACAGAAAGGTTAACTGGCAGTCTTCCAGGCGGCCTGCACACCTGTTTGCAGTCTTCAGCCTTCAGCACAGAGGCTCCACAGCTTCACTGTCAGATGGAGGTAAAATCCACACCACCTGATAGTGCTGACTGCTTTTAAAGCCTGCCAAGACCCGGCCTGGAACGTGGGGAGTAGCCACCCACCCAGCACTTTGGCTACCCCTGTAAGAGCCGTCCCGGATCAGCCTTACAGCCATACTAAACAGCTGAAGTGTCAGACTGCAATCTGCAATACTGACACTTCAGAAAAAAAACTGCTCTTACCTCACCGAGGCCAGGAACCTCGGTGACACATACCGACCATCAATGAGGGACCCTTGTTCCTTCCTACAAGCTTTATAGGATTCAGTATAATTGCAATGTATGCATTTAAACCTCTGCTACTTCTATGCTGAGCAGTCATATGGGCAGTCCCAATTCTGCATGACTAAGCACAGAGATTTAGCTATCCTAGTGATATGCCCCCATTATCTGAGATTGGAATACACCTTTAAATAAGTTTCTGGCCTCCCATAGCTGTGCTAATATCTCTGGATTGGGTAGTCACTTATGGAGCTCCTCTGGTTCTTTAATCTGGGCTAAGAGTTTCTCAATAGCGTGAGAACACTCTTTTTTTAAAGCAAGTACCTTGTTGGATGAACTACCCCCCCCCCCCCCCCCCCCCCCCAAGGACACATTTTAAGGCCTCCCACTGAGTGGGCAAGGAAGTAGGAACAATACAGTCATGAAGCACGAAATCCTGAATGGACCATTTAATAAGCTGCTATGCTAACCAAGTCGAGTAGAAGGTTGGAGTTTAGGGATCATGTGCAATCTCTAGCAGCTAAGTAAAGAATGTCTATAAAAGCAAAGACAGGTGCATTGCCTGACCAAACCAATTGGCCTATGTCCGAAGTCAGGTACCAAGACAGTAAAGAATTACTAAATAGAAAGAAATCAATGTGGCTATATGTATTGTGTACAGTGGAATAACACGTGTAGTTGTGATCTCTAGGATGCATAGTTCTCCATACATCAACTAGTTTCATGTCAAAGAGTGTGGAACGGAGTAGGTGTAAGATTTTTAATTATTTTGTATTTGTGTTATTTATTTCACTTTGTAAATATTCACATCTATTGTAATGTCTCAGCTTTTGACCTCTAGTTATAAAGATACATTCCTCTCCAAACCAGTTAGGGCAAGTCAGTGATATCAAGATAGGGTCAAACACCATTAACATATCAAAGGTAACACCAACTACAACTGTCTCTTAGTCAAATAAGTCCTAAACATTCAGGTGGAAACTGCTAGAAACATCACGTTCTAGTTTCTTCCATCAGTCATGCCAGGAACTACCTGGAAGGTGCTAGAGAGCTAACACAAACAACCAATCAGAACCTGCCAGGGTATATCATAGTAGGTTCTGGAACTAGCTCTTAAACATATAAATAGCAAAGTTTGGCAAACTCATAGGGTGAGTAAGTTCAGAAACAAGCCTCCAAATACAGGAAAAGTGGTTCTGCTCACCTGTTATTGTTGCACCTAAGATTCGGTGCAACTGTAATGGAGGCGGGTAAGAGTGATTGAGTTTGGCTGGTTGGTGCTGCCGATTCCGTCCGTGTTCACCTTTGGCGGGGGCCAAGCCGCCGTCTGGGTCAGTGTAGGTGGTAAGTTTCCACTGGACTTAGAGGTCGAGTGGAAGGATGGACAATAGGGGCAAAAACGCAACCAGAGTTTTGCAAACCAATAGGTTTTTATTGTTAATGTGACAACGCGTTTCGGGGTTCAGCAGACCCCTTTTTCAAGTCGGTGGAGATGCGGCTGGTGGAGAGAGCCCTGCTCCCAGCTTCTGGCACGGAGCATCTGGACGCCGCACGTGCCAGAAGCTGGGAGCAGGGCTCTCTCCACCAGCCGCATCTCCACCGACTTGAAAAAGGGGTCCGCTGAACCCCGAAACGCGTTGTCACATTAACAATAAAAACCTATTGGTTTGCAAAACTCTGGTTGCATTTTTGCGCCTATTGTCCATCCTTCCACTCGACCTCCAAGTCCAGTGGAAACTTACCACAAACATATAAATAGTCAGAGGGGGAGGCAAGGAAGGGAACAGCAAGGAACATAAGAGGAAGAAGAGACTGAATGTACTAGAGGGAAAACACCAAGGGGATACCAGCGAGTCTATCACATAGAAGTCCCAGACCTTTTGCGCAACATCACTCTGCTCCAACCAAATCAGAAGGGGGAAAGCGCTACCAAATCCAGAAAGGAGAGGTATACTATGTATCTTTGTTTCTTGAAGTTCAAAGGCTGTCGACAATTGGGTTATGTTGTACGGTGTGACTCTTTTGATTAGCGGGTATTAGTAACATCTTCTCAATGTATTGGAGTAGCTTGCTTATTTTTGTGTGTATTTAAGGTGGTGGCCTTTTGTAACAAGTGATTTTCTAATTATATAAATATTTGTCATAAAATACAATTTGTTGGTCTGTTATTTCTTTGTCACATTATCCCAGAACTTCTACCAAATATTCATAATAATAATTTCTTACGTAGGGACATTTGGTAGAGAGGAATAGAAGACAGACAATGCCTTGTCTATAATTAGATTGAAGTCACAATTATCAACATACCTTTGGAGAAGTCGGTGAGCTTCCTCAGATAACCTGGAGAGACCACACCAGATCCTAGTTGAGAAGATAGAAATTAGCAACAGTGAACAATTTCCCGTTAAAATGAAAACATACTACTCAGTCCTACACTGAACAGTCATTACAGCCAAACCTGAGCTTGACGAGCAGCCATCTGGAAAGCAGGCCATGTGCCCATTGGAGCGTAGGCTTCTTATGCGTTAGAGTCTATAACAGAAGATGGTGGAAGCTCTCTATGGGGGTCTTCCTCTGTCAGAGGCATCAGACGCCTGCCTCTGCAGGCACCTCTCCATAGGAGAGGGAGCACAAATGGCCATAGATGGGAGCTCCAAAGAGGTCAGTAAATACAGCAGGTCAGTTAGCGTTCTCCAACTGTAGGTAGCGGAACCTGCTAGGTTGCGCACATGCAGCTGGAATGGGTATACCCAAGAATAAGAAAGGTGGCACTCATTGAGCAATTCCAACAAAGGACGGAAGACTCTCCTTTTGGCCAGGATAGTGCTGGAGAGATCTGTTAGGAGTTGGATTTTAAAACCATTAAACTCAATGTCATTTTTAATCCTGGCCTGATGCATTATGACCTCCTTGATGAGGTAATAAAGAATGCGGAAAACGATGCCCCTGGGTCTCGTTAAGTCCATGCTGCGATGGCCCAGTGTTCAGTGGGCCCGGTCGAGCACCACAGGAGAATCCGGAGGATTGTTTAGGAGGGTGTTGAACGTAGATTGTAGGATAGGAAGTCATCAGTGGAGAGGGTGACCACGTTGAAGGACTTGGAGAAGAAAGCTCCTGAAGCTGCGGGTGAGCAGCGTGTGAGGACACCATTACAGGCCTCGTAGACCGAGCGCTGTTGGAGGACTGGTCCGTCAGAAAAGGAATAATAGCACCTCTGGATCTAGTTGAAGTGGGTATATGGGAGGTCTGAGGTCTCAGACAGGGTTTCTTCCTCATAGAGGCAGGTGTTAATTAAGGCTTTAGGTCGCTAGATCGGTAGACGGGAGAGCTCACTGCATGCGTCTGCTCGGAGCCATGTCCAGACCATGCCCCATTTATTTATTTTTTTAAATAACAGTTAGCACCTGATTCCCCATTTTTTTTATTTTTTTTATTGGTATTTCCCAGACCAGACATGTTTGTGTGAAATGGGATAAATAATCAGTGCTGTCATTGGGTAGCAGCATCACCTCCTTCTCACAAAGAGACACATTGGGAGATAGGAGCCGGTAGGAAGTGAATATTCTATGTTAGGGAGTGTTTTTCACTTATTGGTGGACAGGGGCTTAGCAACGACTCATGGGGCCCATAGCAAAGCTTGTAATGGGGCCTAAAGCACAGGGATAATGCCCACAGTGATGTCACAGTACTGGGATACTGTGCACAATGAAGTTACAGCGCAAGCATAATGTGCACACTGATGTCATAGTACAGCTGTAAGACTCACCATGATATCACAATAGTATGATAATACAGTGATGTACAGAAATAAATCAGTCATAGTATGGTGATTCAGTGGGCAGCGTTGGGGTCCTAGGTTTTAAACCAACCAAGGACAACATCTGCATGGAGTTTGTATGTTCTCCCCGTGTTTGCGCAGGTTTCCTCTGGGTACTCCGGTTTCCTCACACACTCCAAACACATACTGATAGAGAACTTAGGACTCATGCACACAAAAGTATTTTTTGCTGGTCGGATGCAGACCCAATCACTTCAATGGGGCCTCAAAAGATGCGGTGTGCTGCCTACATCCATATGTCCATTCCGTGGCATCCGCAAAAATATAGAAGGTGTCCTATTCTTGTCTGCATTATGGACAGGGATAGGACTGTTCTGTTATGGGCTGGACATTCTGTTCTGCAAAATGCAGAAAGCACACACCCGGTATCCGTGTTTTGTGTAATCGCAATTTGAGGACCACAAAACAGGCTACGGTGATGTGCATGAGCCCTTAGATTGGGAGCTCCATTGGAGACAGCAAGCAATGATAATGTCTGTAAAGCGCTGTGGAATATGTCAATACTATATAAATGAGTAAAATAAATGAAATCATCTTCTGTTGTCCATATGTATCACTAAGGCTACTTTCACATCTGCGTTTTGCTATACCGTTTTGAGATCCGTCACAGGATCTCAAAACCACAGCAAAAAGCTTCAGTTTTCTCCCCATTCACTTTCAATAGGGACAAAACGGAAAGAACTTGAACAGAGTGCATCTGAATTCACCCCGTTTCATTCCTATGGCGCACTGCGCGGTATAGAGGGGCATGTGGCTGACATTTATTGGGGTACCATATGTGGTAGGTGCCGTGCATGAGGGCATGAGGCTGGGTCAAGCACATGGGTGGATCATATGGCTGGAATAGCAAATACTGCACTGTATGTAGTGTCCCACTACGTAAAGGTGGGCTCTACTAAGGGTTATGTTGCTCCCACCTCCTGTGGGAGAAATTGTAATGCCATGTTAACTCCTGTGTACCAGGCCTGTTAGGAGTGTAGTTTCTCCTCCCAAGCTGTAGAGGGAGCTAGGGCACCCCCTAGTATAAATAGTTAGGCCCAGACAGGAAAGAGTCAGTCAGAGAGTGAGTGGTCAGAAGCAAAGAGTCACCTTAGCCAGAGAGGAGCTGAGGAGCAGCCTCTGACATGCAGCTAGACAGCCCAGGCTTCTAGCTTGCCACCAGGAGAAGACTCTGCTTCCTGAGAAACCAAGTTCCCATAAAAGTACAGTGCAGAGCCAAGCTTGTTCCAGCCAAAAAGAGAGCTGAAGGGCAGAAGGATATATTTAAAGCAAGGAGTCATATACGAGAGGAAGTTTTCCCTAACCAAGGATAAAGCCAGCAATAGGGCATACGGGCCTTGGGATAAAGACAGACAGGATCTGAGGAGAAGTGCAGCCTGATCTGTAAGTGTTTTAACCCTTTGAGTATCTTGCAAGAACATTGTGCCTGCCATTTGATGTAAAGCCTGCCTGTCACCATCTCATACATGTGGAACTGACCAAAGACTGTAAATAGTTAACCTGTTCAGTAAAAGGAAGTGTTGGTTCACTGCAACGTGTGTTCCTCCATTATTACTGCACTGGCGTCACGAACTTTAAGGGATCTTGCCACAGGCACACTAAACCTACAACACCCAGGGCACCTCACCCACCATCTGGCCTGGTCCCTATACACAGAGAGTGCCCCAGAGGATCCATGTGCCAGCCTCTCCATCACTGCTGTACGCCTGCCCAGGATATACAAAAACTGTGAGTACCAAGAGCAACCCTCGTTTTGCCTATTAACCGTGACCTCACAATCGCTCACCCTGCAGGGCTGCGTACTGCATGTATATGGGAGCTTGTGACCTCCCTGTGTATACGGCGCACGTGGCTGACACGTATGTAGTAGACCAGTGGTCAGCAACCTTTGGCACGCCAGCTGCTGTGAAACTACAACTCCCAGCATGCACACTTGCTTGGCTCCCACAGAAGTGGAAGGAGGATTCTGGGAGATGTAGTTTCAGAACAGCTGGAGTGCCGGAGGTTTCTGATCCCTGTAGTAGACCGGCTGTTTGGTTGGGAATCGGATCTACTGCAGTGTTACACAGGGATGGACTGGGACAATAAAGTGGCCCTGGACTTCAGCCAGACCGGCCCACTTTATTTTTCCCAAACACACTCAAAAAAAAACATGTGAATGGCGCTGTTATGGAGGGGATCTGTGAATGGCACTTTTATGGAGGGGATCTGTGGATGGCACTGTTATGGAGGGGATCTGTGGATGGCACTGTTATGGAGGGGATCTGTGGATGGCACTGTTATGGAGGGGATCTGTGGATGGCACTGTTATGGAGAGGATCTGTGGATGGCACTGTTATGGAGGGGATCTGTGGATGGCACTGTTATGGGGGGATCTGTGGATGACACATACCGTATATAGCATCTTATGCTATGTGTCATCCACAGATACCCCTCCATAACAGTGCCATTCACAGATACCCTCCATAACAGTGCCATCCACAGATCCCCCCCATAACAGTCATCCACAGATCCCCCCATAATAGTGTCATCCACAGATCCCCCCATAACAGTGTCATCCACAGATCCCCCATAACAGTGTCATCCACAGATCCCCCCATAACAGTGTCATCCACAGATCCCCCCCATAACAGTGTCATCCACAGATCCCCCCCCATAATAGTGTCATCCACAGATCCCCCCCATAATAGTGTCATCCACAGAACACTGTTATGGAGGGGGATCTGTGGATGACATTGTCATGGGGTGGATCTGTGGATGACACATATAGCATAAGATGTTATATACGGTATGTATCATCCACAGATTCCCCATAACGGTGCCATCCACAGATCCCCCTCCATAACGGTGCCATCCACAGATCCCCTTCCATAACGGTGCCATCCACAGATCCCCCTCCATAACAGTGTCATCCACAGATCCCCCTCCATAAGTGTCATCCACAGATCCCCCTCCATAACAGTGTCATCCACAGATCCCCCTCCATAATGGTGCCATCCACAGATCCCCCCCATAAGTGTCATCCACAGACCCCCCCCCCATAAGTGTCATCCACATGACAGACCCCCCCCCATAACAGTGCCATCCACGGATCCCCCTCCCTATAACAGTGCCGTCATCCATAGATCCCCCTCCCCGCCACTCACAGTAGTATACATTAATAAATCGGTATCCTGCAGGCTGCAGACAGTAACTTTAATTTTAACACAGCGCTCATCTCTTTACTACCTTACATTCAGCTCCCTCCAGCCTCCAGTAACAAGTGCGGGCGGCAGCGCTCACTCACTGACGTCACGCGCCTGCGCCGCCTAGTGGGAGGAGCAGGCGTGTGACGTCAGTGAGTGAGCGCCGCCCCCACACTGCCTGCTGTTACTGGAGCTGAGTCAGTGTAAGATAGTAAAGAGATGAGCGCTGATTTTAAAGTTAACACACTGACAGCAAAAAAATTAAAATGGCTCGGGACCGGCCGGGCCCCTTACTGGGGTATCGGCTTTACTTTACCCCCCTGATGGCGGCCCTGGCCGGCCCATAATTCGATCGGCCCACCGGGATTCTCCCGGTACTCCCGATGGCCAGTCCATCGCTGGTGTTACATGACATGAAGCCATAACGTTAGTGTGAACAGAGCCTAATCCAATTGAAGAACATAAGAATAACCCTATTCCCATTCTGAAATCGCAGATATTTCCAAATAGGGACCCAATTGATGAATCAGCCTCTAGCCTCTCTTGCCCACTCAGACATTGCTTTCTACTCCAGGCACGTCGGACTTTGTGCCCCACAAACCTTATTCTCTGCCATCTGTACAAGGTTACTTTTGACAGATGGCGCTACGCGCAATATCCCAGACTACCGCTAGGTGTCGCTGTGGTGTGTGGCAGGACCTTGCCGCTCTAGGCCGCCAGCGCTAGTCTCTGTGCTCCGTTCCTGGCCGGGCTGTTGTTTAGGTCGGTGTTTGTTGTTGCGGGTCGCGTTGTTACGCCGCCCGGGGATGGCGGAGGCCGGGGTATCGGCGGCTGAGGTGGTGACTGAAACGAGGAGAGCAGGCGAAGAAGAGACCAAGCTTCTGCCCCCCGGCTGGAGCGAGTCTCAGTTACGTTCATATCAGTTTCAGACCCGTCAGATCCCACGAATGCACCATTCAGATCCCAGGGCGGAAGAGCTCATAGATAATGAGGTGAGGACAGTGGCTGTGAAGGGAGGAAGTACATGGAGCCGCTGCCAGTCATGCAAGACTTCTGGATTGTTGGTTTCAAATTGAGTGGAATGGCCATTGGGAGGCTAGGGCGACCAGGTGGATGCTCTGCCATGCCCCGATCACCCAGGTGGATGCTCTGCCATGCCCCGATCACCCAGGTGGATGCTCTGCCATGCCCCGATCACCCAGGTGGATGCTCTGCCATGCCCCGATCACCCAGGTGGATGCTCTGCCATGCCCCGATCACCCAGGTGGATGCTCTGCCATGCCCCGATCACCCAGGTGGATGCTCTGCCATGCCCCGATCACCCAGGTGGATGCTCTGCCATGCCCCGATCACCCAGGTGGATGCTCTGCCATGCCCCGATCACCCAGGTGGATGCTCTGCCATGCCCCGATCACCCAGGTGGATGCTCTGCCATGCCCCGATCACTCAGGTGGATGCTCTGCCACATCCGGGTCACTCAGGTGGATGCTCTGCCACATCCGGGTACCCCAGGTGGATGCTCTGCCACATCGGGGTACCCCAGGTGGATGCTCTGCCACATCGGGGTACCCCAGGTGGATGCTCTGCCACATCGGGGTACCCCAGGTGGATGCTCTGCCACATCGGGGTACCACAGGTGGATGCTCTGCCACATCGGGGTACCCCAGGTGGATGCTCTGCCACATCGGGGTACCCCAGGTGGATGCTCTGCCACATCGGGGTACCCCAGGTGGATGCTCTGCCACATCGGGGTACCCCAGGTGGATGCTCTGCCACATCGGGGTACCCCAGGTGGATGCTCTGCCACATCGGGGTACCCCAGGTGGATGCTCTGCCACATCGGGGTACCCCAGGTGGATGCTCTGCCAAGTGCCAAGAATATACAGGCTCATTCTTGATATGGTTACTGTGCGGACCCCTCACAAAGCCTCAGCCGTAAACTGCTCACAGTTTAGCTCCTAGAACCCACGTTAGAAGCCACAGCGCAGCGGTTTCTGCTGTGGGATGCACAGTGGTTTTTGTGGTGGTAATGCCTGCTTCCCTGGTGGTGTAGAGCAGTGGTGGCGTTTATTACTGGTTTCCTCTTTATGAGTGAGAGTCAGAGAGAAACTCTATATGCTACTTTGGGTTTCTGAGCAATATATATATATATATATATATATGTGTTGTCTGGAGGGGTACTGTTTCTTATTAGAGCGCCTGGTATGCGCAGTATGTATGTATTGTAGGCCTGGCAATACTCCTCTGGGTTTCTGGGAAAGATATTCAAATTAGTGTTCTTCAAAAAGGAAAAGACAGCTAACCCTATCTGATGCCAGTGTATGCCAGATATTTTTCCCAGAAACCCATAGGCTTACACTCCTCATGTATACTGGGCACCCTCCATAATATGCCGAGTTAGACCTTCCGCAGCAATTGGCCTATAATGGGAGAATGTCATTGTGATAGACAAGCAAGAATAAAATAAGTGATGTTACTATGGTGTAGATAATTGTAAAAACCTAAACAGTGTCCATGTGATAAACTGGACGTCCACGATATTCCAGCATGGTAAGTACATTAGTCATACATGAGAAATGATATGGAAGGAGTCTACAGACATGCAGGAGTCGGAATTAGATGTGTCTTGATGTATGACATAATATCCATGGGTATGTCAAGCCAGTATATAGCTGAGAGGAGGACACGCCCGCACTGAGGTATATATGGAATACAGGGATAGAGGGGCAAAGTGGGATAACTTTCTGAGCGGCCCATGTGCAGTCTGGGGTGGCGGTAAGTTGGGGACAAGTGTGTCTGCACTGGGTGTCTTATGGCAGTTAGTGATTCCAGCCTCCATCGTAGCCAACACAATGCTGGCAGTGCTGGCCAGGAGAGGAGGCCTGACGCTCACCACTCTCATATATAGAGCGATAGTGAGCCAGGTGTCCAAATAATGACACGCTGCGCCATAGCACCTGTAGCATACGTGAAATATGGAATGTAACCAGTGATAATAGCAAGGAGGGAAAATGTTTCTTTTGAACTAGTTTTGATAAATTTGCCTCCTTGTGTTATGCCTAATGCAGGGTCTAATGGAGCAATGCATGACTTACACCCTGATTGAAGTATTACACGGTCTATCAGATTTACCACAGAGTGCGTCCACAAAGGATGTCAAAAGAGTGGCATGAAGATTTTGGTATTTCAAATCTAACTTTTCATTATATAAAAAATATGCTACTCCTAACTCAACCCCTTAAAGGGGTATTCCCATCACATACAATGGGGGCATATCGCTAGGATATGCCCCCATTGTCTAAAAGGTGCGGGTCCCACCTCTGGGACCCGCACCTACAACGTGAACGGAGCGGGGAGAGCTGTGGCTGGAGGACCCCGGATTTCCCGGGGTCCATCCACCACCAAGCGCTGCTCCCATAAAAGCGAATGGGAGCACACCACGCACACGCGGCCCATGCTCCCATTCGTTTCTATGGGGCAGACGGAAAAAGCGCCCCCATAGAAATGAATGGAGGGCGGCTGTGCATGCACAGTGCGCCCTCCGTTCATTTCCCTGCTCCGTTCTCATTGTAGGTGCGGGTCCCAGAGGTGGGACCTGCACATATCAGACAATGGGGGCATATCGCTCGCGATATGCCCCCATTGTCTGTGATGGGAATACCCCTTTAATGCTGGCTGATAATCCCTGAGCCGTATAGCCTGAAAAGTGTGGTCCCCTGGATCTGGAGCAGGAATCTATCCCTGACTTGGCCAAAGTGCCCTATAAGCTAATGCCTGGTCTCCAACGCATTTCACCAGCGTCATGCGCTGGATTGTCGGGGAGAGACCTGGCAGCAGGGCTAGCGATGTAATGGAGAAATGGTGCTGGCTCCGGCTGTTAGGCTATATTGGGGACGAGCCTCTAGAAGGAATACTGTAGGGGGTATAACTCTTCATGTCCATACTTGATAGATAGCCAGGACCTGGGGGCGAGCTACTGCCTCCCCTGTGATGTATCTGTATATAATCTCATTATGGTAGGGCATGGTACGGTAATATGGCCAAATTATCTTACATCAGTCGCTCCCCACAAATTACCCGCTCTCTTATGTAATATATTTTAGTCTATCTTGTCCCCTCGTACCCATACGTTCTTCTTGTCCAAGACCCTAAAACACGACTCCCATTATCTTGACTGCATAATGCGACAGGTTCGCTGTGTGTTGGGGATACGACATAGTGATTACCGGAGGATCTCCCCCAATATAGCCTATCACATACCTTGTTTCTCACACTTACCTCCTCTCTGATTGGCTGGTAGGTGGGACCATCTATGTTTGAAGGCGGAGCTTGTGCTTTGAAAGCCAGCACGGTGCCACCGCCATTTCTCCATTACATCGCTAGCCCTGCTGCCAGGTCTCTCCCCAACCATCCAGTGCATGACGCCTAGGGTCCTGCTCCGGATCCAGGGGTCGCCCCACTCACTGTGGCTTAGGGACTAGCATTATCAGCCTCTCATTGCTAACTGCGACCCCTGGTCCCACGTTGTAAAGCGTCTGTCAGCGCCACGGTCCGCATATCGCACTGACGTAAATTAAAATTGCCGGGCTGTGTTCAGCACAGAATGCTATATTTTTTATGTAATGAAATACAAGTTATATTTGACTTCTCATTCCCCTGTCCTAATTAGTTTCTTTGCCATGGATTTCACATTGTGTATTGTAAACGGGGGGAAGCCGGAGTATAAATTTACTTGCTGCAGATTTTAAATTTGCACCGCACATCAATTTATCAGTTTATTTTTAGGAGGTTGTGAAGGAGATTGAAACCTCATCCCCTCTGCTGCTTCTGTCAAATAGGAAAATGCGCAGTTTTTGTGCCGCGTGTTGTCAGTGCTGAGGACAGAAGAGTCATTTTGTTTGCGCCACGTCGCTCTTCTCTTAGCGGTCAGACATGGCACATTAAGGGTCTGTTACACAGCCCGATGTACGGGCTGAACAAGGGCCGACCGATGATAAATGCGCCATAGTTGCCTGTATGAGCCATTTTACTCTTTGCAAAGAGTTTCATGCGGGTTTCTCCACTTTCCCTGCTCAAGGGGCACTCCGACCAGCACAGCGATACTGCCTGTGCCAGAAATGGCCAATAATAACACTCCTTACTGGCAGCCAATGGTAGACGGCGAGTAAGGATCTTGTTACTAACCCTTTATTGCAAAATTATGTAACTGTGTGTAAGGCTACTTTCACACTGGCTTTCCGTTTGTGAGATACGTTCAGGGCTCTCACAAGCGGTCCAAAACGGATCCGTTTTGCCCTAATGCATTCTGAATGGAAAAGGATCCGCTCAGAATGCATCAGTTTGCCTCCGATCAGTCACCATTCCGCTCAGGAGGCGGACACCAAAACGCTGCCTGCAATGTTTTGCTGTCCGCCTGACGAAGCGGACCTGACTCACAATGTAAGTCAATGGGGACGGATCCGTTTTCTCTGCCACAATAGAAAACGGATCCGTCCTCCATTGACTTTCAATGGTGTTCAAGACGGATCAGTCATGGCTATAGAAGACATAATACAACCAGATCCGTTCATGACGGATGTATGCGGTTGTATTATTGTAACGGAAGCGTTTTTGCAGATCCATGACTGATCCGCAAAAAACGCTAGTGTGAAAGTAGCCTAAAGAATGTGTAGTACATCTGACACCTTGCCCCAATGACCAGGATTGGAGATAACTGAGATGCTGGTAATTGTAAGGTGTCCAGCGTTTAAGTGATTGCCTGTCCTCAGGAAAGGCTATCACTAGCTGATCAGTCTGACACCCACACCACCGCTGATCAGCTTTTCTGTGTAGCTGTATCGCTGGGCTCTGCTTCCATTGACTTCATTGGGAACAGCGCAGCAGTGACTAGCGCTGAGCGTCCTTCCCTTAAGTATTTTCACATTTTAGAAAAATCGAGCTAATGAGAGTAAACGTGAAAAAAATGATAAATCCCCTGCTACACTTTGTTAGTTTTCCTGCAGTGGTCACATGCCGTACATTTATGTGACTCCTGCAGCCAATCACCGACTGTAGTGGTCACGTGCGTGTACGACATGTCATCCCCATAGATGGTTAGAGACGGTGCTGAATCGGCAGGACATTAGTTTTATTTTTCGATTCTCAGAAACCCCCCTTTAATAACCCTTTAAATGTCCCCAAGTAATCATTAGAAAAATCTATTGTATATATAAAAAAAAAAGTTACTGCTTTCAAGTGAGCAAACCCAGACAGGGGTTAAATTGCATGGGGCCATAAAACTCCCCAAGTTCCCCCCCGTATTTAGGTGATTAGGAATGACGTAATGGAGTAATGTTTACACTGGCGGATAGCTTTGAAATAACACTGTGCACTTAGTGTAGGTAGAGCAAAACATTACCACGGAATTGACATGTTGGCTTTGATCCTCCTGGACGTGTGGTAAATGTGTAACAGGCGAGTCTCCTCTCTGTAGGCCACACTTATCAGATAAGGTGCATTCTTGGATCCTGGTTAATGAACCACTACCTGCCTCATTCACGGAGCTCAGCTCCCAGGTTAATGTGGGTGTTGTGCGATACCGGAGCTCAGGCAGCGCCATGATCATTCACAGCACATAGATCGGGGCCTCACTTGTAGGCAAGCCCCGGGTCTGGTCTGGGCCTAATTTACCTTATAAGTGTATTGTAACCATGTTCTGACTGGGTACTGCACCAAAGTCAGAGACCATCCTGCCGCCTAGTCTATTTCCTCTCAAAATGGCCGTGCAGGTTGTTCATTTTTAAGTGTGGAAGCCTATATTTATCAGAAAACCCAACAGAAACAACCAGCTCTACAAAACGAGACTCCTAACAATCATACAAAGCATTGGTAGACCGCCAAACATAAACTGTGCTAAAGCTTTCATCTCTCATATACAGAAGGACATTCATGCGTCTGCCAAAAAGTTACCATATATATTAGATGTGTATAGCAGCTGCAGCCAGCCAGGAAGCTGAGGTAGAAAAAGGATGTTGTCTGAATCCAGAACGTGACTGAAGTAAGTGTGAGCGCTGCTCTCTGTCACGTAACTGTGAAGTGATTGACACTTCCTCATCCCTGAGGAATGGAGTGTTGGCTGGGGTCGGTTTTAAAACGGATTGTGGTCATATGTATGTAGTGTATGTGAAATATACACAGACGAGTCACATTATTATGGCCACCAGCCAATGTCAAGAGTAACCTCTGTGTGCAGCATGGACAGCAGCTAGATGGGCTCGGAGTGACTCAGTAAGGTCCTGGTAGGTTGTCACAGGTATCTGCAACCATGCTGACTGCAGTGTATCCCACAGCTGCTGGAGGGTGTGTGGGCGAGGATCCATAGAGTGAACACCACAATCGAGGTGGTTCCATAGATGATCAGATAGTTCCAGAGTACTGCTTGGAGGTCTTCCAATCAAGGTTGGGCATTTCTAGCCATTTCACATTGTCTTGCTGGAAGACCCCTCCGCACCAGGGAGGCCAGTCAGCATGTATGGTTGTATACAAGGATGGATTCATACCTAAATCACTTGAGACTTCCACATGGATGATCAGGCCCAGAGAATGCCACGAAAACATCCCCCAGACCAGAGGTCACACTACGTTTTTTGCAGAAGAGTAAACATACTCCGTTGCCCATTTTTGAGGAGTATTTTTACCCGAGGAGGAGTACGAAAGTTTCAGTAATTCAAATACATAATACATAGGCCTACACTTGTTCAAATCTGCCTTGGAGGCTGCGTTTGGAGCCTCTGTTGCAGATTCTGTCGAAAGACCAGACAAAAAAACCTTATATGCAGCACTTTTTTCTCCGGTAAAAAGACAGATCCTGAACAGAAACTGAACGGATACCATCATAGTCGGTGGAGTCTGTTCAGCTTCTTCCCTGTGGGATGACAGGACGAGGGGGGAGCAGGGTCACTAGTGGGGTGGCAGGATTAGGGGGGAGCAGGGTCACTAATGGGGTGACAGGAGGAAGGGGGAGCAGGGTCACTAGTGGGGAGGATCCTATTAGATTTTGTATCTCCCCTTCTTGTATTTCTGTAGGTCATGTCCTCATCATAACTATTCTGCACACCTAGAGACTACGCTCCTCATTCTCCTGCAGCCGGAGGGGGGTGCTAGTTATGGGGTGATAGGAAGGTGGACAGAACAACAACTCTCCCACCCACCAGCCCGCTCTACCCGGTGGCCGGGGGGAACACATGCCTGGGGGCAGCTCTTCTCTCAGACTGGGGAGCAGTCACATGAGTCCGCAACTCCTTACCTCTCCAGCGGCCCTGTCATGTTTCCCTGGGTCCTCGGGAAGCGCACCCCGCTCTCCTTACAACATCCACCCCCGGAGCCGGCCCCTCCTCCTTTTAGCTCCTGCCGGCTTCCCCTGCTGCAGGACCTATACCAACTAATAACAATGCTTTGCTGTAAGGAGCTTTGCTATTGGTTATTTAAGGCACAGGCAGCATCTCTGCGTTGTTTGCGCCGTTCACAGCGCTCACTGCGCTGATGAATGTGGGGGAAAAGTCTAAGGTGTATTGGTACGCCCTAGACTTTTTTCAGTGAGTAAAATGGCCTGAACAGACATCTGTGACACTTGTACAGGCGTTATTGTGACCTCTGTTAGTATATATGTTATTATAGTTTTTTTTTTTTTACAATGGAACTCTATGGTGATGGATACCACAGTATGGCATCTGTCTGAGGCATCCATTAACATACAGGTTTTTTTATATACTTTAAACATGTGACAAAAATCTAACACTTCAATTATTTTTATTGTTCTGCTCATCTAACGGAGCAGAACAACAGAAATAAATAGTGGTGGTGTGAACGGGGCCTAAGAGGTGGGTATTTATGCAGGGAACCATTACTGGTCTTAGGGTACTTTCACACTTGCGGCAGAGTGATCCGGCAATCTGCATGCAAATGGACAGCATTTGTAGACTGATCTGAATGCGGATCTGTCTCACAAATGCGTTGCAAGAACGGATCAGTTTCTATTTTCTTTTTCACATTTTTACCGGTCTGCACATGCGCAGACCGGAAGGACGGATCCGGCATTCCGGTATTTTTAATGCCGGATCCGGAACGAATACATTCCTATGGAAAAAGGCATTCAGGCAAGTGTTCAGTTTTTTTGGCTGGAGATAAAACCGTAGCATGCTGCGGTATTATCTCCGTCCTGATCATTCAAAAAGACCGAACTGAAGACATCCTGATGCATCCTGAACGGATTTCTCTCCATTCAGAATGCTTGGGGATAAAACTGATCAGTTCTTTTCCGGTATAGAGCCCCTAGGACGGAACTCAATGCCGGAAAAGAATAACGCTAGTGTGAAAGTACCCTAAATAACATGAAGCAATTATGGCAAAGTGATAAAGTCCAGTCCAATATGGCGGATCTTCCCTGTACTTTATCACTTGGCTATAATAGCCTGTCTGCATTCACTAGACACTGCAGCACATACATCAGTGTGATGTATGGGGTGCAGTGCGTGATGTATTGGGTGCAGTGCGTAGATCACACCCTGCACTACATACATTACACATATGGATACATTGCTGCACTTTCACCTTGCGGTGCAGGTCAGACTGGATCTCCGGGCTTCCCTGCAGTGGTCCAGGACTCCATTCCTCTTCAGCTCCACACCAGCGTTGCCTCTGCCCTCCTCATACAACGGGACTTGGGAGATGTATGTGGTGCAGGTCAGACTGGATCTCCGGGCTTCTCTGCAGTGGTGGTCCAGCACTCCATTCCTCTTCAGCTCCACACCAGCGTTGCCTCTGCCCTCCTCATACAACGGGACTTGGGAGATGTATGTGGTGCAGGTCAGACTGGATCTCCGGGCTTCTCTGCAGTGGTGGTCCAGCACTCCATTCCTCTTCAGCTCCACACCAGCGTTGCCTCTGCTCTCCTCATTCAACGGGACTTGGGGGCCGGCCCCTCCTCCTTTCAGCTCCCGTCGGCTTCCCCTGCTGCAGGGCGCTGCATCGCTCCGGCGCCCGTTCAATCTAACCAATAGCAAAGCTCCTTACTGTATGGAGCTTTGCTATTGGTTATTTCAGGCACAGGCAGCATCGCTGCACTGCCTGTGCCGTTCACAGCGCTGCTGAATGTAGGGGAAAAGTCTAAGGCGTATTGGTATGCCTTAGACTTTTTTCAGAGAGTAATACAGCCTGAACAGGCGTCTATGACGCTTGTACTGGCGTTATTGCGACCTCTGCCCCAGACTATAACGCTGCCACCACCAGCTTGTGGTCTTCCACCAATGGTTGCAGGGTCTTTGTTCTCTGATGTTCCTCGCCTGACACGCCAATTTTCATTCGTTCGATGAAAAACATGACTTATCAGAGAAGGCAACTCTTTGCCAATCACTAGTGTTGAACGAGGCGAACTTCGGCAGCTTCATCCGAAGTCGCTTCGTACAAAACTTCTGAATAAATACTGTACAGCATATTAGCAGCGCAGTAAGTTTAAATCCATAGCATGCTCATTCTGTTGTGGAAATGCCTTGTAAGGCCTCGTTTAGACCGTGTTACCATGTGCGTTGCGAACTCTGGCACTCTGATCTGGAATAGGCTGAACAAAAAATTCTAAAAGCCGGCGTTATAGTGAATCGGGATTCGGCGCTGCACAGTGGTATCTGGACATGCCGGATACACTGAACTCCAGCAGTCTGTTCCGCTGCTGGATGTGAAGCTGTGTTGCTGTCTATAACAGCGGATTGGTTCCACGTGGATTTCCAGACTGGGCCAGGAAAGGACATGTCCTTTCTTGGCACAAACACCGCTGGAAGCCATAGCGCTTGTCCACTTGAATGAGGCTGAAGCTGCGGGCAAACCTTCCACTTTTGCCACCGGATTTCCAGCAGTGGATTTGCATGTGTGCAAATCGGCAGTGTTTCATGTCACCATCAAAGTGCGGTCCAAAAATCTATGTAAGGCCCCATGCACACGACCGCAAACCGCAGGTCTGCAAAATATGGAAGCAGTCCATGTGCGTCCACGTTTTTGTTGTGGACCAATTTTACTTCAGTGGGTCGGAGGTCCACATTTTGCAGATAAGCATAGGACATGCTCCATCTTTTATATAACGAACATAGAGATGCGGAAAAAACACGAAAGTCATCTGTGGGCTTTCCGCATCTGTATATCCATTCAGCAAAAGATAGAGCATGTCCTACACTTGTCCGCAAAATGTGGACCCGTTAAATTATAGTCATGTGAATGAGGCCTACATTTAAAGTGGATTGAACCCTTTCAGTGCATGGGGTGAAATCTGTGTCGAATCTGCAGCAAAATCCACGACAAACCCACTCTGTGTGGCCATATCCTATCACGTACAGAGTGAGATGTGTGGACCCAGCCTAAATATACACATTATGGGGGAGGTTTATCCAACTGGTGTAAAGTAGGACTGGCTTAGTTGCCCATAGCAACCAGTCAGATTCCAAAGGAATGAAAGGTGGAATCTGATTGGTTGCTATGGGCAACTAAGCCAGTTCTACTTTACAGCAGTTTGATAAATCCCCTCCTGTGTGTACTAGACGATAACGCTTTACTTCAACTAACAAACCTTTCTCTTCTCTATTGGACCAGGAGCCGGTGGTTCTGACGGATACAAATCTTGTGCACCCAGCACTAAAATGGGATTTGGATTATCTGAAAGAAAACATTGGGAACGGGGACTTTTCTGTGTACAGTGCCAACAGCCACAAATTTCTCTATTACGATGAGAAGAAAATGGCTAACTTTAAGACTTTCAAGCCCAAGTCTGTTAGGCAAGAGATGAAGTTTCCGGAGTTTGTAGAGAAGCTCAGAGACATAGAGCAAAGAGGTGCCGATGAAAGGTAAGGTCACTTTTTAAAATTCCTGCAAGTGTCCTCCCAATATTTATCAGCAGTTTGAGGGGGGGAAAAAAAGCAAAAAATCCTCAAAAACCAATGTTGCTTTTCCCCAACTTGGTTATTGAAGTGTGTGCAGCTATTTGTGTGTATATTTCTAGGTGTCTGAGACTTTGTGCATTACAAGCCACCGCCTGTTCATGGCGCCTTCCATTTCATTGTGCGTGAATACCCCTTTAAAAAGCTGACGTGACCATCAGTTACGGAATCGAAACGGACATTTTAGAGGACCGGCAGATTTTGTCCAGTTCGTCTGAATGAGTCTTGCAGAAATCCGTGTACTTGCTGCCAAAACAACTCGATTCTGATGGATGGAACTGGAAAATGTGCCGTGTGTGAAGGCGCCCCGAGTGACCCGGTTCATTAACGTAGAAATGTCCAGACCTGCTTCATAGACTTTTGCAGTGGACATCTATTAATAATTTTAGTAGTGATCACCTTCCCTAATTTTGTGGCTTAGCGATTATTTAAATATATTTTTTTAACATTATCAGGAAACGCAACTATGTAAGGGAATATATATATAATAGCGACACATGCCAGTATGGTGCCTGTTACTTGCGTCTACTGTCTGTGTGTTGTTTTTTTTTTTTTGTGTAAATGTGCGCTAGCCATCTAATAGCGCAGTAGTGTCCAGGCTTGACATGCAGTGGACGGCATTATGGGGCCCCATGTATCTCGGTGATTTCTCGAAGTCTATCTACAAATGAGTATAACTGCAGGAGATGCTTTAAAGTTCAGCCACAAGGGGGCGATGTAAATGTCTTCATTATGGTATTCCCATCTGGGCATTTATGACATATGCTCAGGATATGCCATGAATGTCTGATGGTTCCGGGTTACACCTCTGGGACCTGGTCCTATCTCGGCAACGGGGCCCTGTCTCGTGCCTCGTGAATTGAGAGGTAGCTGCGTGTTCCCTGCTCTCGCCATTCACTTCTGTGGGAGTTCAGAAAATAGCCAAGTAAGCGAACGTCTCATAGAAGTGAATATAGAGAGCCGCGTGTGTGCAGCTATCTCTCCATGGTGACAGAAGCGGGATCTTTCAGATATTTATGCCATGTCCTTAAAGGGGTTGTGCAACTTTGAACAGACTTCTTCAGAGTGGCCAGACTCGCGGTGGTGATCATACTAAGGCTACTTTCACATTCACGTTTTGGCTTTCCACTCGTGAGATCCGTCATGGGCTCTCACAAGCGGTCCAAAACGGATCAGTTTTGCCCTAATGCATTCTGAGTGGAAAAGGATCCGCTCAGAATGCATCAGTTTGCTTGCAGCGTTTTGTTGAGCCAAACAGATCCGTTCTGACACACAATGTAAGTCAATGGGGAGGGATCCGTTTTCACTGACACAATAGAAAACGGATCCGTCCCCCATTGACATTCAATGGTGTTCATGACTCTTGGCTATGTTACAGATAATACAAACGGATCCGTTCATGACGGATGCATGCGGTTGTATTATTGGAACGGATTCGTTTTTGCAGATCCATGACAGGTCCGCCCAAAACGCGAGTGTGAAAGTAGCCTTACCTGGTTCCCGCTGTTGGGTTCTGGCTTCATCGCTCCACAGCTGCCTCTGCGGGTCCCGGGTTTCTTGGAATCAGCATCCTGTTGACAAAGGGCACGTGAACACTACAGCCAATCACTGGCCGCAGCGGTGACTTGTCACCCATGCGGAACGTGTTCCAGAGACTCACTGCTGCGGCCAGTGATTGGCAGCAGCTGTCACATAACCTCTGTCAACAGGATGTTGATTCTGAGCGACCCGGGACTTGTGGAGGCGGCTATGGCGCTGGAACCCTTAATGATATGACAACCCTTTTAGGAATTACTTTGTCGCATGTTTTCTTGGTGAGAGGCCTGTTACACAGTATTTTGCTATAATCGGGCCAATGTGTTAATAATATAATATGCTAATAATAATATTTTTTTGGACACTTTTAAGTTCTATCTGGCTTCTCAGTGGAGGGTTTTGCTGCTTCCATACTATGTATTGCGTGTAATACAGACCAGGAAGGGGTGGTACATAGAACATAGTGACTTCCCGTATACCATTCCGCCAGTGACTGGCCCGAGACTGCTGAGGCCAGTGATTTGCTGTAGCGGTATACAGGATGTCACTGGCTGCGGCCTGGAAAGAGGAAGGCGCAGCAGAGCTGGATCGGAGGGTTCTCTTATTATTTTACCAGCCCCACAGCAGATTACATTTAGCTGTAATAACCCCTTCAGGGTCACATAACAGGTCAGTCAGCCGTCAGAAGAGGATTCTCTTACATATTCATAGTTATGCTTTTTAAGAAACCCATTGAACTTGGATAGGATTACAGTGTTGCTCAGATCTCTTGAGGCGTGTTCTAGAAAATACATTCCCCGTGGAATTCCAATGTTAACTCCGTGTTGCGCTGTTCCTCTTGTATTCCCCCTGGACATGTATGAATAAATTGACAACTGGATGTTCTCATTTCCCTTGTCAGTTCGGCATGTCCCTTCACAGTGTGACACCGATGACAGTGTCCTACCGTGTGGGGACATTCTCTGTGGATGCCAAGTTGCTGATTTAGTATGGATTACAGAGGAACGCTCCAGAACGGTCACTTCTTGCGGCGTACTGGTATTTACTACACGACTGCTTACACAGAGCAATAAGGACTGAAATCTAAATAGTCAAGATTTCTATTAGGCCTCATGCACACGACCATATACGTTTTGCGGATCCGCAGAACATGAATACCAGCTGTGTGCATCCCGCGTTTTCCTGTTATGCCGTACTGTCCTATGTTAAAAATGTTTATTGTCCCCAAACGGACAAGAATAGGGCATGTTCTATCTTTTTTGTGGGGCGGCAGAACGGACTTACCATGGCCTCATTGAAATAAATGGGTCCACATCCGATCCGCACCAAAAATACAGTCGTGTGCATGGGGCCTTATTCTAGCATATGCAGCTTGCTAGACTGAGTACAATTATAGGGGTTTTCTGGGAATTAAATCTTGATGACCCATCCTCAGGGTATTTCACCAATATCTGGGTGGTGGGGGTCCAACTCCCTGTGCCCCCACCAACCCGCTGTTTCTAAGGGCTTCTTCACAGTATACCAAGCACAGTGCTGTCCTTTATATAGTGGCTGTGCTTGGTATTGCAGCTCAGTCCCATTCACTGGGATGGGCTTGAGCTGAGCCTAGGCCACGTGACTGATGGACTCACCCGAGCACTGCGGCCTCTTCACACAGCTGATTGGTGGGTGTGCTGGGAGCTGGACCCCCACCGATCAGATAGTAATAACCTGTTGTGAGGATATCTCATCACTATGGAAGGCCTGGAAAGCCCCTTTAAACCAGTTGTGATGACCTGATGTCCGAGGTGCTAGATGTCTCGGATTTCGCTAGCTCCATCTCAGTTTGACTATTTGGGATCTGTTGACATCTGGTGCCATTTGGATTAGAGATGAGCGAATTTCAGGTTATGAAATTAGTTCACGCTTCATTTACTGGTAAAAGGTGAATTGCGTTATGGATTCCGTTACCACGGACCAAAACGCAATTCCTTTAGAGGCATTCCGTTATTCATTCCGTCACAGTAGAAGTCTACGGGCTGCAAAATGGATCCGTCCCGTTTCCGTTATTCAGGAGAGGACTCCCCTGCATAACGGAAACGGGACAGGATGCGTTATGGTCCATGGTAACCCATTTCCCCTTACCAGTAAGCGAAGCGTGAGCGAATTTCAAAATATGAAATTCGCTCATCTCTAATTTGGATCTAATGACTCTATTACATTGACACACATTTTAAATTGTATTCCAGTTCATCTTTTTTGCTGTTTCCCTCGATTAGGTTGTATCTGCAGCAGACGCTCAATGATACCGTAGGCCGTAAAATTGTGGTCGATTTCTTGGGTTTTAACTGGAACTGGATTAACAAACAGCAAACGAAGCATGGCTGGGGCCAGCTCACCTCCAACCTTCTGCTGATCGGCATGGAAGGTAAATCCTTAGCAATCTTCTGAAGTAGCACCACGTATAAATCTGGATATGATATCTGTGGAATGTCTACGGGTGGCACCTAGTTATTCATTGCCTAAAGCAGTGTGTGAATTGTGAGCCATAAAAGTTACTTTTTCCATATGCTTTTGTCTCAGACACAGTGGAGAATGGTTACTGACATTACAACTTCAGACAGTTGCTAGATGAAGAACTTATACGAGGTGTCACCTGGAGGCCTTCTGCTGGGTTAAAGGGATTGTCCAGTCATTGAAAAGTAAAAAAAAAACAACACACACAGAATGGTCACTAAAAAAGTGTTCTGTTTGTTCCCAAGTTTATGATTTTTTTTTTTCTTGAACTGCAGGGCCACTTAAAAGGGTTGTGTCACTTCAGTAAGTGGCATTTATCTTGTAGAGAAAGTTATTACAAGCCACTTACTAATGTATTGTGATTGTCCATATTGCTTCCTTTGTTGGCTTGATTCATTTTTCCATCACAGTATACGCTGATCGTTTCCAGGGATTATGACCACCTCTGCAGCGCAGATACAAGGCGGAGGGGAGCTGCTGTCATGCGTGCCTATGAGCATTCCACTAGAGAGGCCAGCACTTTTTCTTAAAGTCTGCAACCATGACCACCTATGCTAGATTACAGGGTGGTCGTAACACCTGTATACGAGCAGTGTATAATGTGATGGAAAAATGAGTCCAGCCAGCAAAGGAGGCAATATGGGAAATCACAGTAGACACATCTGTAGCCCTAGTCTAAACTTAAAGGGGTTCTCTGGGAATTTAGAAAATGAAAATACTTAAATATTACTTTATTATAAATATATTCATATATACCTTTTATTAATTATAATGGCTCATTTTGTTTAGGGAGCAATTAGGAGAAAGAAAATGGCCGCCATCCTATTAGGACACACAAAACCTGTCCTAATCACACAGGAGGACAAGTTACTTCACAACACTGAGCTAAAGAGCTGCCTCATCCTCCTCTCTACTGTGCTTGTCAGTATACAGCTGATAAGATCTTCAGCTGAATCTCTGTAGGAATGGAGTTCATGAGGAGACATAAGGTGCAGAGAAGACGAACAGGACAGACTGTGGTAAGTGAGACTGCATACAAGGGCTGCTGCTTATTAGTCACATCCCTCTCACCCTCCTCTCTGTACTTCATGTCTCCTCATGAACTCCATATTCCTATAGAGATTCAGCTGAAGATCTTATCAACTGTATTCAGGATCATAAAGGAGGATTAGGCAGCTCTTTAGCTTAGTGTATTGAAGTAACTTCTGAAGTCCTCCTGTGTGATTAGGACAGGTTTTGTGTGTACTAATAGGACGGCGGCCATTTTATTTCCCATGAGGATTGCTCCCCAGACAACGAGCCATTAAAACTAATGAAAAGTATTTGGAAATATATTTATAATAAAGTAATATTTCCGTATTTTCATTTTCTTAATTCCTGAAGAACCCCTTTAATGTGATTTTCTGAGATTTTAATACTAATTACCTATCCTCAGGATATGTCTTCAGTATCTGATCGTTGGGGGTCTGAAACCTGGGACCCCTGGCGATCAGCTATTAGAGAAGGCAGCGGCGCTCACAGTAGAGCCACGGCCTTCTCTCAGCTTTCCCTAGGCAATGTGACGACATGTTCATGTGTGACGTGGCCTAGGCTTAGCTCAGCTCCATAGGGGCTGGTGAGCTGTGAGGAGGCTTCGTAGCTCACAGGAGCGCTGGTGCCACCCCAAACAGCTGATTGGTGGAGGCCCCAGTGGTCAGATACTGATCAGTTGTAAAAATCTCAGAAAACCCAAATTCCTTATCCTTATGTTTGGTTAAAAAAATAAAAAATAAATGAAGTTTAGAAGAATGAGAATAAAATCCGAGCGGTTATTTTCGTCTGCACCCATAATTTCAGGGTCTCGTTCGGCATTCATTTCCTAGACCGCAGTCTCTTTAGATCGAGCAGCATGCTGCAGTTCTTTCCCCCATGTGATGTCAGTGTACAGATACCAATGGGTTAACTAGGAGACTGATCGAGAATGGACATGCGTTCGTATTCTCTCTCCCTGCTTGGAAGTAGATACTCCCCGATCCTGGGCTTGGGAAGGAGTGATGTCATGGGAAATATGTACTTCATATAGCAATGCACTTGATGCTGATGAATGGGTAGTGGAGAGAAGGCAGGTGATGGACAGATGCCAAAAATACAATACACAGGGTTTTTTGCTGCAGATTTTAGTGCCTATTAGTCCTTTTAGAAATCCACGTTGTAGTTCATATTTGGAATCAACATTATGGGGGGGAAAAAGGACGAGCATGTCCTTTCTTGGTTTTATAAGATGGGGCTAAATCCACTACTAGATCCTCAGCATGTAAAACTGAAAATCACATTATTAAAGTTGTGAAGTCACTAGTTGGGAAGTGGTTCATTGGGGATTTCTGTTATCAGGATGTCTGACTTGTCTGTGTACGTGTCTGAACTCACGTTGCTGTTTGTGTGCAGGGAATGTGACTCCGGCGCACTATGACGAGCAGCAGAACTTCTTTGCCCAGATTAAGGGCTACAAGCGCTGTATCCTCTTTCCACCCAAGCAGTTTGAATGCCTCTATCCTTACCCTGTTCACCATCCCTGTGACAGACAGAGCCAGGTGAGTCATATTTTGGTCGCGCTGCCAGCATACTGTCCCACTCTGATTTTTCAGATGCCTGAACGTGTCGGATGTTCTGGGAACCATGAGCAGATTTTTCCAAGGCTGCTGCTAGTGTTAATGGGTGATGTAAACCTTCTTGAAATGTCTGTGCTGTTTAGATTATCCCAGGTTTTAATTTGGTGTTTTGCTCTTGGCGGTGCCCTCGCACGCATTAAATGCCCCTTCTATCTTCAGCTGGGGCACGCAGGACTAAATAGCTGTTCTGTATCTCAACATTTCTTACCACCACGGGTGCTTGCTGTGGGTGTTCCTTTAGGGTGCACCATAAAGAATTTTCATTTTTTCACTTTTGTTTTTTATTCCCGGTCTTCCAAGAGCTGTAACTTTTCCCTTAACATAGCCATATGAGGGCTTTATTTAAATGGGTTTTCTGGGAGTTTTATATATGATCAGTAGGGGTCTGACACCCGGGCCCCTGCTGATTAGCTGGTTGAGAATGAACCGGTGCTCACAGGAGCACCGTGGCCTTCTCCCTGCCCACCATCGCCAGCGTTGTGCTTGGTATTGTGCTCAACCCCTATTCTTTCCCTTGGAGCTGAACTGCACCTAGGCTCCGTGATCGATGAACATGACGTCACATGGTCTAGGCAGTGAGAAGGCCACTGCACTACTGCGAGCGCCGCTGCCTTCTCAAACAGCTGATCGGAGCCCCACTGAGCAGATACTGATGACCTATTCAGAGGATAGGTCATCAGTTTAAAACTCTCGGAAAACCCCTTGTATTTAATACAATTTAATTGCACCATTTAGGCCAGGGATGGCAAACCTGTGGAAAAACTGTTGGAAATCTCCGCCCTAAAATACTCGCTTGTTTTCTGTGACTTGTCGCTGTGTAGCCGTAGCCTTAAAGCGGTTGTCTCACTTCAGCAAATGACATTTTATCATGTAGACAAAAGTTATTACAAGGCACTTACTAATGTGTTGTTATTATCCATATTGCTTCCTTCCTAGATTCATTTTCCATCAGATTATACACTGCTCATTTCTATGGTTATGACCACCCTGCAATCTATTAGCGGTGGCTATAGGAAAAAGTGCTGACCTATGCGTACTCTCACGGTCCCAGCCACCAGAGAGAGCTGCACTTTTTCATACAGTGTGCAAGCACGACCACCACTGCTGGATTGCAGGGTGGTCGTAACCATGGAAACAAGCAGTGTATAATGTGATGGAAAAATGAATCCAGCCAGCAAAGAAGGTAATATGAACAACCAAGATACATTAGTAAGTGCCTTGTATTCACTTTCTTTACATGATAAATGCCATTTGCTGAAGTGACACAACTTACCATATCTTGTATTAAAAAAAAAAAAAAAAAAAATTCTTAGTGGTGTGATATTGAAAAAAATTGTCTTGTTTTATAGTGTTCACTGTTGCCTTTATTGTAGGATTACAGCGATACCAAATTTCTTATGCTTTGCTACTTTAAAAAAAAAATATATAAAAACTTAACAAAAACTATTTGGCTTGTGTTGCCATATTCTGACACTCCTAGCTTTTATATATTTCCATCTCCAGAGCTTTGTGAGTGCTTGTTTCTGCAGAGGGAATGTAGTTTTTATTGGTACCATTGGAGTACATATGATTTTTTTTTTTCTGTGAAAACATGACCAAAAAAATGGCAGTTCAGGCGTCTTGATTTATTTTTTTTGTCTGCTATGGCATTCAACTTGCAGTATAAACATTTTTATGTTTTAGTAGTTCAGACATTTTCAGATGCTACAGTACCAATTATGTTTATTTCTATGTTGTTTTTTATGTATAATTGGGAAAGGGGGTGATTTGAATTTTTAACCGTTGTTTACTTTTTTAGTTGTCCCCTCAGGGGACTTGAACATGTAGCTTTTAATACTATAGTACTGCAGTGTTTGATGCTTGTGACTTTTTCCTGTTAAGCCCTGTAACAAGCAGTACCTTACTGACCAAGCGTTTTTCTTCCTTTTTTCATCGTCACTTTCCAAGAGCTATAATTTTTTATTTTTTTTCCATCTATATAGCTTTATGAGGGCTTGTTTTTTGCAGGACAAGTTGGCGCCATTTTGTGGTACACATAACGTTCTGATTAACTTTTATTAAAGGGGTTGTCCGGGTTCAGAGCTGAACCCGGACATACCCTTATTTTCACCCAGGCAGCCCCCCTGAGGCTAGCATCGGAGCATCTCATGCCCCGATGCGCTCCCTTGCCCTGCGCTAAATCGCGCAGGGCATGGGCTCTTTTGTTTATCATAACACACTGCCGGGCGGAAGCTTCCGCCCGGCAGTGTGTTTGGTGACGTCAACGGCTCTGATGGGCAGGCTTTAGCGCTGCCCTAGCCGTTTTACTGGATCTCCAAAAAATGCTTTTGCTCTGTGCGATTTAGCGCAGGGCAAAGGAGAGCATCGGAGCATGAACTGCTCCGATGCTCAAGTCAGGGGGGCTGCCTGGGTGAAAATGGAGGGATGTCGGGGTAAACAGCAATACTGCCACTGCGTTTTTACGTTATAAATTTTACGACGTTCATTTTTCGGTGTATAAATAACATAATATCTTTATTCTCTGGGTCAGTATGATTACAATGATACCGAATACATATAGTTTTTTTTTAAGTTTTACAGCTTTTTTTCCAATAAAACGCTTTTTCTTTTAAAAGAAAAAAATGTTTTTGCATTGCCGCTTCCCAAGACCCATAACTTTTTTTATTTTTCTTTCTATGGAGTTGCGTGAGGGCTTGATTTTTGCGGAACGGCTTGTATTTTTCATTGATATCATTTTGGAGTGAATGGCGCTTTTTAAACGCTTGTTATTAATTTTTTTCGGTGACAACTAAGAATAAATTCGCAATTCAGTTTTTATTTTATTTTTTACATTTCCGGCGTTCACAGTAGGGGATAATTTATGTGATATTTATGTAGTCCAGGCGATACCAAACATATGGGGGAGATTTTTTTTTGCAATTTTTTTCATTAAAAAGCGTATTTTCAATGGAAAAAAAAGCTTAATTTTTTTTTTCATGGAATATTTTTTTTATTTTATGTGCTTTTTTTTAACCACTTAATAGTACCACAAGGGGACTATAACAGTATTTTGATTGCTTTTAAAATGCAATACACTATCCCTATAGTGCATTGCATTTTAATGGCGCCAGAAAGGCGCAGCCTGCTGGAAATTACTAAAGGCTGGTCTGGGGCCTACATCAGACCCCTGCCAGCCTTCACACACATTGGCACCCCGCGATCGCATTTGCAGGATGCCAATGGGAGACAGAGGGAGTCCGCTCCCTCTGTCAGCACTTTACATGCCGCGGGCGCCATTGCCCGCAGCATGTAAAGTGTTAAACAGCCCAGATTGGCACTCCTGCTGGTCCGGGCTGTTAGAGCAGGTCCGCAGCTCTCATGTGAGAGCCGGTTCCCCGCTGCACGGGACACCCGTGAAGCGCTTAGACTGGGCCGCCGTAAAAAAGCCTAAGGCCCCTTAGTGACCGCCGTAAAAAGGCGTATGGGTGGTCACCAAGGGGTTAATAGGAAGATGACAATGGCCGGTCTGGAAGCCTTCAAAAGGCCACAGGGACAGGGGGGCTAATCATGGGTCAGAGAGAACCCCCTCCCTCTCACTAAATGCTCAGGTGCTTTGGTCCCTATTGACTTTGGCATCTGAGGGGTTTAACACAGCAGTCACCCACTGGCCGTGGCGGAAAAAATGTAGTGCAGTCTGCAATCATCATGTTATAGAGCAGGAGGAGCTGAGCAGATTGATGTATAGTTTTCTGGGAAATGATTTAATATAACCTGTATTCATTTATTCATGTTCCTGCACATTCTGGACTTTGAAGTCAAGAAGACAGTCCTATCAGTGACTGACAGCCATCTCTGTATACAAAGTTATAGAGTGAAGGCTGTCAATAACCTATAGGACCACCTCCTTGATTTAAAAGCCCAGAATGAGCAGAATTCCCTGAAACTTGTCTATCAGTCTACTTCGCTCCCCCATCTCTATAACGTGATTCCTGCAGCTCAGACACCATGACACTGTGGACCACCCCTAGACTATAAATGCGCATTTAACTCTGCAAGGTCGTTTCTAAACATCCTTCCAAAGTTAGAAGCTGCACAGAGATTGTACAGCTGTGGGAGCTGGGAGCCAGTTGCCAATGAAAGTTCTCCACAGAGAAGGCACAGATTTTTCATTTTACTCCCCCTACTTCCCCATCACTATGTACTCATATTCAATGGCCGCTGTGTATTTACCATTTACTGCTCCGATTGATGTGATCATTGGGTTCTATGTGACTGCCCAAGTTGCTAGGTCTTAGCAGACCCAGATCAGCTGTGCAGTGAGCTACTTCAGCCCCAGTTACAAGAGAAATCAACAATAAAAGAAAAAAAAGTTATGACCAAAAAAAAGCCACCACTAGCCCACACAGCAGCTTCTAGCCTTGCTTCTGCAATGTAAACTATATTTCTCTTATATCAAAATAACTGCAATGAAAAGGTAATATAAAAAGTGTTCTTGTACTTTGTGATGTAAAATAAAAAACATGAAACAGACTATATTTTACCTCCTTTTTAAAATTTACCGGGTATGAAAAATAGAAACAAAAAATATTAAAATAAAAATTTCATAAAAAAATAAAGCCTGATGTACAGAAAAGCATGGCTTTCAAAAACGGATGTTAAAAAAATATAAATAAATAAATATATATATATATATATATATATATATCAATCATCTATTTCATTTGATGTTTGTGGGTGTCGTTAAAATCGACAGTATGCACTATAACAGTGACATCTACAGTACCCCGCCCCTTTAACAGTGACCTCCACAGCGGCTTGCCCCCTTAACAGTAACATCCACAGCGCCCTCCCCCTTAAAGGGGTATTCCCATCTCAGACAATGGGGGCATAAGCCCCCATTGTCTGATAGGTGCGGGTCCCACTTCTGGGACCCGCACCTACAATGAGAATGGAGCCGGGAGAGCTGTGGCTGGAGGACCCCTGATTTCCCCGCTGCTCCCATAGAAGTGAATGGAAGCGCACAAGCAGCCCCTGCTCCTATTCATTTCTACGGGGCAGGCGGAAATAGCCGAGCCAGCGCTCGGCTATTTTCGGCAGCCCCATAGAAATGAATGGAGGGCGGCTGCACATGCGCAGTGCGCCCACCCTTCATTTTACCGCTCCGTTCATATTGTAGGTGCAGGTCCCAGAGGTGGGACCCGCTCCTATCAGACATGGGGGTATATCATAGCAATATGCCCCCATTGTCTAAGATGGCAAAACCCCTTTAACAGTGACCTCCACAGCGGTCGCCCCTTTATTAGTGACCTCCACAGTACCCCGTCTCGTTAACAATGATTTCCAGAATAACCCGCCCCCTTAAATGGAGAAGCGCGCCAGGCAGGGAATAAAACAACGTTTTCAGTACTTTTGCTGCATCTGCCTTCAGGAAGAAAGGCATCATCAGAAACACACTGCTGGCTACACGCAGGTACTGCTGACGGCTTGGGATGGTTTTGGGAGGTGACAGGTTCCCTTTAACAGTGTCCTCTGCAGCAACCTGCACCTTAACACTGACCTCCATAGCGGACTGTCCCCTTAATTGTGACCTCCACAGCAGCCTGCACCTAGGGTGGCCAGAGGTCTGGTTTTAGGCAGGACAGTCCGGCTTTCAGACTCCCTGTCCTCCGTCTGGCGCAGGGCCTGGACGGACACAGGGATGTCTTTTTTAACAGCTCACTCTCAGACAGCAGCACTTTGCTGCAGGGAGAAAGTCACCCTCCCTTCCACCCCTCCAGCTATCAGAAGTAGATTTTTACCTTCAATTTTTCAACCCCTATTGGCTGCGGAAGGGCGTGCGTGGCCTAACCCGGCCGAGGGCGTGTCTTAGCGGGACCTGGGGGTGGGGTTTTTAAGTCCGTCTTTTGAGGGTGGCCTCAATGGCCACCCTACCTGCCTCCTGAACTGTGACCTCCACAGCACTCCGCTCTCTTAACAGTGTCAACCACAGCGCCCTGCCCCTTAAAGGAAATCTGTCACCAGGATAATCGCAGATGTGCCTTTGTTCCAGCAATAGATGTTTTCTATCTTCTGTAAATCCAGTTTATTTGGAATGCAAATGAGCCAGTAAGGTGCCCAGAGGGGCGTCACTCTTGCAGGAAGGAGCCCAGGCACGCCTGCTGCTAGTGCCCAAGCCCACCCTCATGCTGGGAGCAGGGAATGGCTTGAATGTGATGTAGGAGGGATGGGTGCACACATTGTGGCAGGAGGCGTGCCTGGGCTCCTTCCTGCAAGAGTGACGCCCCTCTGGGCACCTTACTGGCTCATTTGCATTCCAAATAAACTGGATTTACAGAAGATAGAAAACATCTATTGCTGGAACAAAGGCACATCTGGAAATAAGGTACTAAGTGCTATTAGACTATGGCTTTACTTCAATAGCGATTATCCTGGTGACAGAGTTCCTTTAAAGCTGACCTACAGCAGTGAAGAAAAATGGCTGGGTTGTTATGGAAACCTGGAGTAAAAATGTGTATTTGGAGGCTGGAGGACCTGCAAGCTTCTATTGGCTGATAAGGGTCATGTGAACAAGCTTCTATTGGCTAATGCATTTTTTGGGAATATCTCACGAACGGTACGTCCTAGAGAGCTGAGACCTGGTCTAAAATCTTCCCGGACACCAGATGTACCTGTGTGCCAAATTTTGTGATTGTAAATACGACGGTACGGATTCCTTTAGCGGACATACATACACACACACACATACACTCACATACATACACTCACTCAGCTTTATATATTAGATATACGGAAAAGGTGTCTGGTCAGGGAGGAGGCCAAATAACCTGGTCTTAAACTGGCAAGTTTAAAAAAATGATCGGCATATCTAACGTATGTGACACCTTGAATGGACAATCTGGGCTGGTTGGCGTCACTTGGCAGGCAGTGTAAGTATATGGTACCTGCAGCGTCTACATGTAGCCAGCACTCATCTCCTCTCATGTTTCAGAATGCCAATGTTTACATAGCCTACGACTGTGGCATCCCGTTATAGTGACAGGAGTGAAGAGCTGCCTGGCATTTTTGTTCTAAAGTGACAGCGTGTTAACCAACTTTACATCTAAGATCATAAAACGGAGAATGCTAGGTGTCAATCTTGTAAAACTGTGTTTCCTCAATGTTGGTAAGTTAAAGGTAACCTCAGGCGTGTATTGTATGGAGTCACTTCTACAGCTGATGGCTGGGAGGAATTTGATTTCCATAAATCCATTATCGGATTCCTCCCTCTCATGAGTGGGTTTAATGATATGCATTCTGGCACTGCTAGTTATGGTTTGCCCACAAAAAGCAAATCTGGGCTTTTCAAGAGCGAGACACTTACTCCCCTGCCTGAGCAGAAGCATTTTCCATTTCTTTAGAACATGCATCTTGGAAAGCCATAACTTTTATATGGTGCACACCTAAACAATTGCCTTTTTACGGCGGTGCGAGTCAGGCCGGACGCGGGTGTCCCGTACATTCCGTACAGGGTGGAGCGGGTGTCTAGCTGTACATAACATAAGTAGTACAGTAGTTACAACAGAGCAGCGCTCACTTGCATAGATAACTTGAGAAGCACAGACACACCCTGGACTCGGATGGGAAAACTTGAAGAAAAAGGTGAAGTCCGGCTTCTCAAATGTTGAATTTTATTTCATGCGGTTAAAACTTTCCATAAACAAGATGTGGTCCGAAACGCGTAGAACGTGTACCCTATCTTGTTTATGGAAAGTTTTAACCGCATGAAATAAAATTTAACATTTTAGAAGCCGAACTTCACCTTTTTCTATAAGTAGTACAGTGTATTATGGAAGCAATCAAATGATTGCATGTCAAATCCACCTTTTTCCCTGAAAATGTTTTAAAATGGAAAAATAAAAATATTTGGTATCACAGCATCTATAACGACCTGAACTATACAATGATCGTGTGATTTACCCCACACCGTAAACGCCATAAACAAAACCAATTCCAGACTTGCCATTTTTTGCTTATATGCCAGAACAAAAATGGATTCGAATGCAATAAAAATTTCTTATGTATCCCAAAATAGTACCAATGAATACTGCAAGTCATCCCACAAAAATAAAGCCCTTGCATAGCTTCCGTCAAGAGAACAATAAAACAAAAGTTATGGATTTTGGGATGCAGCAATGCAGAAACATTTTCTTTTCTCCCCCCCACCCTTTTTTTTTTTTTTCTTTTATTAAGCAAAAGTAGCAAAATGTAAAAAAAAACTATAGTATCGCACTAACCGTACTCAGAGTAAAGTACTGCTGAGTAAAGTGAACATCGCAAAATGTAAAAAGTCAATGGCAGAAGAGCCTTCTTTTTGTCTATTCCATCCCCAGAAAGTTAATACAAGTTAATCATTGAGTTACTGTGTATGTACCCCAAAATGGTGCCAGTAAAATCTACAACTTGTCCCACAGAAAACATGCACATCAATAGAAAAATAAAAAAAAGTTATAGCTCTTGAAATGCAGTGGTTTTAAAAATAAAAATACTTGGTCACAAGGCCCAAAACAGGCCGGTCACTAAGGGGTTAATTCATTTTTTATTCTTGTTTTCAGTGATTCACAGAGCTTTATTTATATATTTTTTTCTTTGTTTTTGTTTTTAATTCCCGGGAATGTGTAAAAAAAAATAATTAAATTTTAATAGCACAAAGTGCAACTAATATACTTTTTAAATCATCCCCTAAGTTTTTAGTTGCCGTTGGAGGGGCTAAAAGCTGCAGTTTGGGCTTCTGAATGCCTTTTTAAAACAATTTTTTGACATTTTTATATATCTTTTTGTTATTGTTTAATTTTATACTTTTTGCCCCATAAGGTCATACAAGAGCTTTGGGAGGCATTTTAACATTACTTTTTGTTTTCTTATTGTTGATATCTACTGTAACTAGGGGCTCACATATTAGCCCCAGTTACAGGGGGCATACAGCCCCCCTGAAGCTGTTTGAGGCTCACTGCAGAGGTAATCGCCAGCATTGCCAACTCCTGATCTGTATACACAACAGGCAGGGACAGTATAAAATAGCCTCTTCCTTCTCTATGGGGACCTGGCTGTCACTGACAGCTGGCTCCCTGCTCCTACAGCTGCTAATTCTGCAAGATCGTTCAGAAAAGTCCTTGCAAAGGTAATTGCTGGACCTCCAAGGGGTGGTCCAAAACTGGTTTATATACTGTATGTATGCATTCTAGGATCACTCTCCTCTTTAAGCCCCCCTCACCCCCACACACACTAATGTGTTTTAGGGTACAGTCACACAGTGCACCTTAATAGTGGCTGTGATGCCATGAGAACCATACAACCCTGCAAGCTGTACCAGTATTCAAGTAAGGCTACTTTCACATCTGCGCTTTCCCTTTCCGCTATTGAGATCCGTCATAGGGTCTCAATAGCAGGGGAAAACACTTCAGTTTTATCCCCATTCATTGTCAATGGGAACAAAACTGAACTGAAGGGAATGGTGTGCACCAGAATGCATTCCGTTCCGCGTCGTTTCGTTCCCATGACGCACACAAAAGTGCTGCAAGCAGCGTTTTTGAGTGCGTCCTGGGATGTGGAGCAAGACGATCCGTCATGACACACAATGTAAGTCAGTGGAGACGGATCCGTCATGGCTATTTGAGAGGGAATACAACCGGATCCGTTCAGAACGGATGCAGACGGTTGTATTATCATGATGGAAGCGTTTTTGCTGATCCATGACGGATCCAGCAAAAACGCAGATGTGAAAGAAGCCTTACTCATTATAAACGGATAGCTTTTTCACTGTGCTTTGCTACCAGCCGTGTAGTATCTGTGCGGCCATTAACAATGCATTATGAAAAACCAGTCGGTTTTCAATGAGTTACTTGAATAGCAGTAGGCCTGTGGTTCATGCCACGCAGGGCTCTACCGTGTGGCTTTACCCTTACAGGGACTATGGATGGGAGCTGCGAACAGCACCCTTAACTCTGGCTCATAGGCCTCTCATAGATGCCTTTCTTAAAGGGGTTCTTTGGGAATGATTTTAAGATGACCGCCAACAAACTCTCCTACAATGTGTAAAGGACTGGTTGCCTCCACTTGCAGAGCTGCCTATGGTGGTGAGGGGATGGGACCCGTCTACATATTACTCTCTGGCACTTGCATATACTACATAATGATGAGTTTTCTGTCAGGCTTCTCAGCTCTGATGACATATCATTGGCAGGATTACTTCATTACCATCTATTGTTCAGCAGTGTAGAGTGTAGGGAGGTCCTGCCGTCTCACGCCCCCAGGCAGCTCTGCAAGCGGTGGCAACCAGTCCTCCTCACATTCTAGGACAGGTTGCTGGCGGCCATTTTAAATCATTCCTGCAAAATCGTTTTTAAAGTGTTGACCAGTGAGGAATCATTTTTTAGGATAGGCCTCATAGTGGGTTAAAAACGTGAGACTACTCACCTCAACGTTCCCCTGGTTCCTGGTCCCATTTCAACACCCATGAGATGCTTGTCAGCCAGCCATTGGCCATAGCGGCGACCCATTCCTTGGCATTTCCTTTATATTGAGATGGGTAGTAGAGGTAGTAGTTAATAGAGACTAGCGGGTACCCAGTAAGCATTGGCACCGGATGGGCAACTCGAGACGCTTTTTTTTTTTTTTCACCCACTCTATGCCATTTCCTAAAATTATTCCTAGGACAAAAACTTTAAAAGCAGCTGGGGTTAATTTTTTTTTTTACGTATTTACCTTGCCTTTTTTTCATATTTGTGTTGCCCGCTGCTTCAAAATGCTGTGAAGGGGTAGGTGCTGGTCAGTGACATCACTTATTTATTCTGTACTGCCATCTGCTATAGGCCTCCACACAGTCTTCTACTTCTTCAACTAATATCGTCACTGGGGTCTGAAAGTCACAGTAACATCCATCATCAAGGGTACTGTGATCAAGCCTGCCGTCATATCTAAAGTGTCTGTTCCACCAGTCTCGCATGCACTTGCTATGCCCTTTTGTACCATTTGTGGCTGTTGGAGGGATAGGTGCACATTCCAGCCTTTAATATGTACATGCATTTCTTTTCTCTACATGATAGGTGGACTTTGAGAACCCTGATCTAGAGCGGTTTCCTAACTTCAGAAATGTGCATGGCTACGAGATCGTTGTGGGGCCTGGCGATGTTCTGTATATCCCAATGTATTGGTAAGAGGTTTGCTTTAAAGGGAATATCTCAACGTATTTCATTTTAGTTTCAATAGGTAGATTTTACCATGTGTTTTAAAGGGATCTGCTCGGAATGTATCAAAATGGCCTCCAGAAATCCAGCCTGCCAACATACCTTCTCATTTACGGTCACTGCAGTACTACCTATTCTAGAGTAGGAACTCTGCTCTACGATAGATAGTAGTGATGCGATCCTTTGTCATGGCTGAGCAACCTGACAGGGACCAGGATGAAAGGCATTTAAGGGTACTTTCACACTAGCGTTAGTGTGATCCGGCAAGCAGTTCCGTCATCGGAGCTGCCTGCCGGATCCGCCGATCAGTGTGACAACTTACAGTATTTGTAGACTGATCCGTCTACAAATGTATTGCAAGAACGGATCCGTCTCTCCGCTTGTCATGCGGGAGGACTGATCCGTTTTGCAGTCTTTTTCACAGCTCTCCTGGTCTGCGCATGCGCAGACCGGAAGGACAGATACGTCCTTCAGTTGTTTTGCAATGCTGAATCTGGCACTAATACAAGTCAATGGGAATTAATGCCGCATGCTGCGGTATTATGTCCGGCCAAAACGCCTGACAGTGACTGAACGGAAGGCATACTGATACAAACTGAACGGATTTCTATCCATTCAGAATGCATTGGGATATGCCTGATCAGTTCTTTTCCGGCATAGAGCCCTTCTGATGGAACTCTATGCCAGAGAAGAATAACGCTAGTGTGAAAGTGCCCTAAGTCAAGAGTATTCCCGCATACCTTCGCCAGAGGGCTCAAATAATGTGACTACAGTCAACGCTATGTATAAAAAAAGGGTAATTGATGATATTCAAACAACAATTTTATATCCATCCCACCCCATCAGAAATGGCAAATAATGTCAATGATCAGTTTCAAGGACCTTCATAGATACAGTGTCATGCAAAAGTTTGGGCACCCATGGCCTTCACAGTCCTCTGATCTGACCATCGTTGAAAATTTGTGGATAAACCTTAAAAGAGCAATGCATGCAAGATGGCCTTTTGCTTCAGGCCCCTTTTCTTTCTTTTTTTTGTTATTTTGAAAATGTAAAATGATGAAAAAAATAATAGTTTTTCCTTCAATTTGCTTAACTGTTCACAGTAACAGTCATTTTGACCAGGGGTGCCCAAACTTTTGCATGCTCCTGTACACTACGATGTCCAGATTTTAGCTCGCTTAGCTTATGTAATTAAAGTTAAAGCATTCCTTTTTATGTTGAGTTGTGAAATACGGTTACCATTACAGGTGGCACCATATAGAGTCACTCATGGACGGAGGGACAACAATTACAGTCAATTTTTGGTACAAGGTATGTTTTATGGATATTTAATGTACTCATCTACACTTAGCTGACAATTCATTAGTTGTTGTTGGGCAGTGTTTATTAAAGGGCTTGTCCACAACCTATGCCCAGAATGTGCCATAAATGCCTAGGGCCTAGACCTATGTCTAGAATGGGGCTTCCCCAACCCCTTTCCATTTGTACGTCGCAGGCAGAGGATTACAGAAACAACTGAGCTCATGACTCACCTCTATAAGGCTACTTTCACATCTGTGTTTTTCCTTTCCGGTATTGAGATCCAGCAGAGGATCTCATTACCAGAGAAAAACGCTTCCGTTTTGTCCCCATTTATTGTCAATGGGGAGAAAACTGAACGGAGTGCACCAGAATGCTTTCCTTTCCATTTGGCTGCGTTCCAAACAGCGTAGCACAGCAATCTGTGCAGTGTCTGAGTTAGGGGAACAGCATCGCTTGCTGTGCCACTCTGTTTCAGTAGCTCTCATACACCGCAATGGGAGCTAGTGAAACAGCAGGTGCCTGAGCACTGCTGTTTCCCGGCCGGCTGGTGATCGGGACTGTCTTTCATCTCGCCTTAGTAACAGTGAGATCCTACAAACCCTTTTAAGTATAATATAGTGTTAAAATCTGCAAATGACATGAGCTTTGCCATATAGTTGCTGGTTTCCAGACCTACCTAAGGCTGATTTCACACTTTACCATCTCCGGCAGGCTGTTGCTGCAGGGAGCAGCCTGCCGGAGATGTCGTGATGCTACCTGACACTCGCCGGCCCCATTGACTATAATAGGGATCGGTGGAGATCCGGCCACAACTCCGCAAACGCCCGGCAGATTTTTGGCTTATTTGCCAGGTTGCGGCTGGATCTCCACAAGTCTCCATTATAGTCTAAGGGGCGAGATGGTGATGCGGTAGCTTCCTGCAGTGCCAGATCCAAGCATTTCCAACAGGCTGCTCCCTGCCAGAGATAGTAAACGCTAATGTGAAACCAGCTTCACATCTACCAGGGCCTGACTTTAAAGTAACAACCAATACATTTATTCTTTTTGTCTTTTTAAACTTTTATTTCACTTTGATCCCGATGTAAATAGGGTGCGCCGACTCCAAAAAGAATAGAATACCCACTGAAAGCACACCAGAAGGTGGCAATAATGAGAAACATTGAAAAAATGCTAGGAGAAGCCCTTGGAAACCCACAGGAGGTAAGTGACATTATATAGGGATTATGCAAATTAGCATTATTTATTCAATAAGGTGCTTATTCAGACAACCCTATATTTGTGTCCGCATCCGTTCCTTGGATAGAACATGTCCTGTTCTTGTCCACAATTGGACAGTGTGGACGCCTAAATCATCGTTTGCCGACAGCAGATCGTGCCGTCTAAACAGCGTCTGCTGCTGGCAAACAATGATTCTATATGGGGATGAGTGATAGCATTAGCGATCTCTCCTCCCCATACTGTGGAGGAGATCGCTCCATGTAAATACAGCTTTCTCCTCCACTGACGAGCAAGTGATTGTCAGGAAAGAACAGTTCTGTCCCGACAATCGCTTGCTACGTTGGGCCATGTAAAGGGACCTTAAAGGATAACTGTCACATTTAGACCCTAATTTCAATTTTCATATATGTAGTTACTAATAACATGATATTCCAGAATCAGTTACTATTAGACTGACTTACCCCATATTTAATAAGATTCAGCCCTTAGCAACCAGTCTGCATAAAACTGTAATTTCACTATTCAGTTAAGATGGCCGCCACTGCCCTCACCCTGAGGCTAATCCCACCTGCCCTCACTAGCCAGTAACAATAGCCCCCCAAAAGTGTCAGTAACCAGAGCCCTCCCCCTAAAGGGTTAATCTCCTGCATCCCAAAGGGGTCCTCTTACCACATGTTGCTTTCATTTATACACTGAGCAGATGGCAGATCTCCCTTCCCTGGTCTGCGCTGCTTCAACCCTGCATTCTTCAGCTCTGCTGAGTGAGGGAGCGCCTGCAAAGCACAGGGACAGGGAGAAGTGCACACAGCCCAGGCACTGTTATCAGCTGCTGAGGAGGACCTGGCTTTAGTCATTTACTTACAGTCCCTGGCTGTCTGTAATCTGACCTTGCACGCAGCCTGCTTCTGCACACCATGCCTAGCAACCCTATTTTAGGCAGAGGTAAAAGTAGGCAGTAGAGGGAACTAAAATGTGGAATTAAGGGGTAATTGAATACACAGTGAAAAGTTGAAATAGGGCCACCAAGGAGATATTAATCACCACAATCCATTACTCAAAAAAAATAAAATACGACAGTTTATACGACATACTTTAAGACTATGACTAAAATTCTGCAGTTTTCGCGCTGGCCATTGAGCCTAATAATATGCTGACAATTCCTGTTCTGTAAGCTCTGAAAAGCATAATGCAGCATACACTCCATGACTCCCCAGAAACAAGTGGTCATGTAATGTGCCATGTGACTCCAAATGGAGCTGTGCCCCCTAGTGGGGGCAACAGGCAGTAGAGATTTACATTAGTATGTTGGTGGCAGAACAGGATAAGGTGCTTTGTATGGAATTCAGCCCCCTAGCCTTATCGATGTAACCGGAAACAATTAAAATCGTATAGGCTGCTGATTTTCTGAAAAATAAAATGTATTTATATTATAGAAAACGTTCAATTTGTTCCAAAATGTCATCCCAAGATAAGAGGAAATGAAGATTTTAAGAAAAATTAGCAGATAACTAAGATCGATATTGCAAGTCCTTACATATAATAAGTAATAGTAATAGATGCTGGAAACTTTCTGTGATGAGGACAGGAGCTTCCTCACGATCTTGTAGTACACGGTGTCCCAGAAAAATGAAATGGAGCCGCCCCCACCTAATGCCCAAAGGAGCAGCTCCCCCTGGCCTGACAGAGGGCAGTAGTACAGGAGATGTAGTACCGCGCTGTATTGTAAGGAGGAGAAACTAGACAACCAATACAAATGACCATGTTGATTGGTTGGACCTGAGTCTGGTTTCAACTTACAATGGCCCAGGAAAGACCGGAAAATATTGTATTACAGTTGCAATCTGCAAAATATCCTCCTTTCACTTTAAGAATCTGTCACTTTTTTCCAGGTTGGTCCTTTGTTAAACATGATGATAAAGGGCCGCTACGACTAATGCTGGCATACCGAGGAGTCACAATGTGTCTACGTGACTGCTGCCGCTGTCTTGAGTCACTTCTGAAACGACTGACAAGAAAAACTGCAGATTGAAAGCACTTACTTGGCCACCTTTTCTCCTGTACATTGGTTTACACCACTCACTACTGTGTTTTTATAAATTTTCTCCAGTTTTTTTTAATATTTTGTCGGCAAAGAGGAAGAAAATAATCAACAAAACAATGCAATACGTAAGTTTGTTGTTTGCACTCTGTACAGGCAGTGAACATTTGGGCCATGGTCACCCACCCTGTCTGCCTGCAAAACCTGTTTACTTCATCCATTCACTGCATCCAGTCCAGTATCCAAAGACCTAATAAGCTGAGCTTTCTTGGTCTCCTGTCCGGTTCTGGTTTTATAGAACATGGTCACGAACATGGTCCTGGTTTTAGAGCGAAACTTGCGCCCTACAGACGTCATGAAGAGGAAACTGTTTTGAAGAAGGCAAGAGGACTACTCAGGCAAATGTTTTCCTTGCAACACAACTAGATAACGGTCACCTTTAGCAAGCAGCGGCTACTCTACTGATTTCTAGGACCTATTACTTTGAGTCTAATGTGGAATCGGTGTTTCAGAATTCAAAATTAATAATTTTTTTTTTATCAGCTTGTAAATTATAAAAACTGTTGCAGAATGCTAATGAAATTCTACTTTTTACCTCTCATTGCTGCTTTTGAGGAGTTTGTATATCCGAATATGAGTAGATAAAACCAAATTGAGGAACCTCCCAGTGCCTATAACAGTAAATCCTCCAGGCAATCAAGATGCACATTACTTGTCAAGATGCCCCTAGTCCCACCCACAAGGAGCGCTGATAGGGCAGACACTATGAGCAGTTATGATGGTGAACGTTGTTGGGTACACTTATACGATCAGTCAGTGGGATGGCTTAGTGCATTAACACATTGGTGGCTTTTACGTAGGCTTGGAAAACCAGCTTATCGCTTGAGCAAATCTGAGACCGTTAGGCACTGGTTACCACGAACAGACTCGTGGATTCTGGTCCGGAATTATACCTGTTAGTTGGGAATTGTCTCTGTGATCACATTAGCGTTGGTCCACATTAGCGTTGCCATGATTGATGTAAAAAATGACAAACAAACATCATATAGTACATGCCAATCTCTTCTGAACGCATCTAGAACCAGCCCTGTACCTCACATGGATCCAGGGATCTCCCCATTCATTGCTCCAGATGTTCTGCTAGATTCTTTTCAGACTGGCTCTTAAGGGGGCATGTCTTTTCTGCAGTAGCTCTTTCCCTGTAACTGCCACAGCTTCCAACAGTAGATATGGCTGGTGCCAAATGAAGATTTGAACTGAGCACGTGCGACCACCTCAGTGAGGTGGACAAGAAAAAAGGAAAAGAACAAACTGCAGGTGGCGCTATACAGATACATTTCATTGAATAGCTCAGTGGCTATTGTAAATGTTTAATTACTTGCAATTACTAATGTATGCAGATCCAGGTGCTGGTTTGAAAAATGTAGAATGTATTTAGAGGCATAACCCCTCTAAAGAAGCTCGCTGCCTGAAGTGTATTTCAGCAGTAAGGGTCCATTCACACGTCCGCAAATGGGTCCGCATCCGTTCCGCAATATCAGGAACGGGTGCGGACCCATTCATTCTCTATGGGGCCGGAAGAGATGCGGAGAACAAACTATGTGCTCCCCGCATCCGCATTTCCAGAGAGCGGCCCCGAACTTCTGGGCCGCGGCTCCGCAAAAAAATAGAACATGTTCTATGGGGAGTGCCGGCCGGGTGTATTGAAGATCCGCAATACACCACAGACATGTGAATGGGACACCAAGAGATAGAAAAAGTAATTGTTTGTGTCCTACCAACCTTTCTTGTGCATCCTCCATTCACTAGCAACTCTGCCCTTAGCTGAACATTAGAGAGTAATTAGAGAGAGAGACTGGTTGCTAGGGACATGCTGTCTGACAATTCCATGCAATTTCACACAAGAGGATGAGGTTGTCAGGCAGTTTTTCCCTAACAACTGGATTGTAGCAGGCTGACAGTAGCCATATCACGCCATTTACGGCTGCAAATGAATCCGATTTTTCTAACAAATATGGTACCGCCGGAGGTCTCTGCCAAATCTTTTTAACGTAAACTCAATTTGTAATTAATAATGATCTCTATGTGCCCGAGTCGCCCCGTGTGCTAGGCTTTCTGTACATTGCTGTTTTGTACTTTCTGATTCTTAGCATTTTTCTTGTAACCTCACCTGGTTTCGTTCTTCCGGATACAGTGCATATTGAATGGTATACAGATATCATTACTGAGAAATAACGGGGGCTTTAGTTTGCCGTGTATGTTGATGGACTTTTGGCTCCGACCCGGTTAGGAACGTGCGTGATTCTGTATAGTGTGAAAAGCCGCCAGAAATAAATTCCTCTATTTTATAGCGATTGAACAGTTATGCTGTGAATGAGTTGCTTAACGAATCGTTGGTTCCTCACGATGTATATATTTTTTTTAATTGAAGTTTTGCTGCCACATGAAGATACAGGGGTGATTTTAGAACCTGAAATGATTACCTCGGTGACAATGCTAAAGTCAAAAGTGACATTAATAAGTGATGCTTCATTATATTCCTCCTCATCGTCTCCATTATCTGCTATCGTAGCAGATCAGTCAGCCGAATCGATCAGTATATGTAGGTGGCGCTTAATCCCTCGTTAAAGTAGTCATTTGTGGTGATGATGATGATACAGATGGATGGGATTCCTGTTAAAGCAAACTTCCTCTTTCAATTTCTCCATTGCCTCATAAGCCGTGTATATAAAGGGGTCCATACATACACTTACAATAGCTGTCATACACATGCATGCCTGGTTTGGCCGAGCGTGCATGTGTTTTCAGTGGGGGGATAAACCACTGTCAGACACCTCACCCAGCAGGTAAGGGTACTTTCACACTAGCGTTTGGTGCGGATCCGTCATATATGGATCCGTTCTGAGCGGATCCGTTTGTATTAACTAACATAGCCAAGACGGATCAGTCTTGAACACCATTGAAGGTCAATAGAGGACGGATACGTTTTCTATTTTGCCATATTGTGTCCGTCCCCATTGACTTACATTGTGTGCCCGGACGGATCCGTTTGGCTCAGTTTCGTCAGACGGACACCAAAATGCTGCAGGCAGCGTTTTGGTGTCCGCCTCCAAAGCGGAATGGAGACGGAACGGAGGCAAACTGATGCATTCTGAGCGGATCCTTTTCCATTCAGAATACATTAGGGCAAAACTGATCCGTTTTGGACCGCTTGTGAGAGCCCTGAATGGATCTCACAAACGGAAATCCAAAACGCGAGTGTGAAAGTAGCCTTATCTATCGTGAGAACAAAAGATTGTTCATGTTAAAATTCAGCTTGCCTGATCCTACAGATGATGAAAGTACACAGCATACATATAGGATAGGTGGCCAGTCCTGCCGAAACCACGGGCTTCGGCCAGCTTTGATTTTGTGTGTACGGACACCTTTAAGGAACAATGATGGAGCAGTTGTAAAATGTTAACAGCCTTCAACCAGATCTTCGTTTCCTGTAACCCTGTTGAGTGTGCCTTGAAAGATATTGAATGATCAGTGTTAGAGGAGTCTTCCCATCATAGACAAACCCTTTAATTAATATGGGAGTCAATGTGCCAATTGTCAGGGGTAGCCACAGCCAGCCAAACAATTCACAGGGAACATGCAGTATGATGTGGTGGCCATTCATATGAGGGTCCATCCACTTAATACATAGAGAGACACAACTTGTTAGAGGCTGTCTGCCCTGGACCATAGATGGAGGTCTTGGAGAGAGGATGCTAATCTATGACAACCATTGTGTACGTTCCCATTTAGCACATGTAGATGTCCGGATGGCACAACCCCTTCAACTGCAGTTGAACATCCCCCACAGGCCTTTCAGGCAGACCCACTGATGTGGCCATACCACACCAACATCCGTTTTGACACAGGTCACGTGGCCACTGCAGCCAGTGACTGACCATAGTGGCAATACGTCCCCCATGCATTATGTCACTGGGTCACGTGACGCATTAGGGTCACCACTGCAGAGGCCACATGACCAGCGTCAAACCATAATTTTGACATGGGGAGACTAGAGAGCTGCAGGGGTGCCAAAGATCTGGAACCCAGCTGTGGATTCTCAGCTGGTCCGGCCACCCTGAGGTCTGCCAAAAAGGCCCCCGATGGGAACAACTGCTCCATTGTTTGCAAGAAAACCCTACCACTGGAGCTTCAGCCTGTGACTCGGTGCGTGTGACCTTGCCACAATTGCTGCCAAGATTATGGGATGGGGACAGTTGTGGAGCAGTATGGCAACTTTTCTTTGTTTTCTATGGAAAGAACACAAGTCACATGACCCATTTGCACTGGGCTGCGCCGTGTAGCCCAGGCCTGAAGGAGAGTAGCTACATAACTAGGCATTCAGTCTGTACACTTTATCCTAAGGGGTTCTCAGGATTTCTTTTTTTTTTTCTTCTAAAAACAGTGCCACACTAGTCCACAGGTCATGTGTGGTATTGCAGCCCTTCTCCATTAACCTCAATGGAGCTGTGCACCATTACCAGATATGACCCATGCCCAGTTGTGGTGCCGTTTCTGGAAGAAACCCCTTTAAGTCTAAATACCATTGCTGCTAGAAGGGATTCCTGGCGGTAATCTGAGGCAGGTACTCATTCTGATACCTATGGTATATTGCATTTATCAGGTATGTTGTGTAAGTAAAGCTGGTACCAGAACTGTAATATGGTGTACGATTGCTCTAGAATCCTGCCCTAATTGCTGCGGCTCCGTGTCAGGGCCTGCTCTCGTTGACCTGCACCTCCTAATTCCGTTGATTTAATGTGCACATTTATTTAATGTACGTTTTGTAGTTAGATTTTCAGCCCGCAGCTTTTTAATGTATTTTGGATTATTAAATGATTAAAACAATTACCCATACTCTTTGTAACTGGAGGGAAATATTTTGTTGCCTTTTATATCTCCATGTGGAATGCATTTCTACCTCCTATAATAAAATGTTTGCAATGTATATATTTTTTTTTTTTGTGCATTCAGTTTTAAAGAATGGTGTATGTAGTTCTTTATGCATACCAAATGTTTAAAAAGAATGAAGGATTGCTCTACTTCCCATCATACATAGGGTTCAAGTATAATGAATGAATTAACTGCAAACGGGAACAACTGTTCATTAGTGAGAAGTGTTCTTTCCCCCGAGGACAGGGTATTCTCTAGGCTGACCCCGAATTCTCCATCCGTCTTGTGCGCAGTCAGTGGGAAACCTCTTCTAACACGCATATCAATGAAGCCGGGGCAACCTCACGCATCATCACTGGGCATGCTACAGAGCCAGAAGACATAGACGGATATGCACAATTCCAGATGGGCCTGAGGTTATATACCTTGTCCTGAGGTCCTTCCAGCAAGCTAAGGGGCTTTGAGGATTGGTCACAGAATGGTCTCAAGCTGTTCCACCTCCTTGACTCCTGAAGGTTAATTTACATCCAGCACATGGAGAGAGAAAAATGCATTTAATCAATCATGCAGCTAATTTTACATATCGAGACTCCTGTAGAAAGGAAAAGTAACAGGTAGTGGTGATTTAGGACCACCTGACAAATTTTCTGAGATTTTGATACTTATGACCTATCCTCTGGGACCCCTACCGATCAACTGTTTGAGAAGGCACTGCGGCCTTCTCGCAGCTTACCAAGCACTTCAGTGAATGCGATACAAACAGCTGATCGTCTGGGGTCCCAGGTGTCAGACCCCTAACGATCAGATACCAATGACCTGTTCTGAGGATAGATCATTAGAATCTCAGATTACCCCTTTAATTATCACCATATGGATCTTCCATAATCTGAGGTTGATCTATAGGTGGAAATCGGTAGTCGGTCCAAAAATTAGTATAAGGCCTTATGCACCTGACTGTATGTATTTTGTGGTTCCCAAACTGCGGATCCATAAAATATGAATACTGGCCTTGTTCATCCCGCAATTTCCTTGGGCCCCATTCTCAAAATGTCTATTCTTGTCTGCAAAATGGACAAGAATAGGACATGTTCTATTTTTTGTGGGCTGAACATATGGATGGGGATAGCACATGATGTAATGTCTGCATTTTTTTTGTGGGCCCAGATGAAATGAATCTGCATCCAATCCACAAAAAATGCAGATTGTAGGCGGGGAAAAAAATACAGTTGTGTGCATGAGGCCTAATCTTGGTAAAAAAAGAGTCATAATTCCACCAAGCATCTACCCAATCATATTACAACCTTAGGGGAGAGGCAGATGGGCTGCTGTCTTTGTATATGAGGTCTCGTTTGGGTCTATTGACAGGAAATCACAATGAATGAAGAACTAAATTGTGTATCGTGTTTAAAAAAAAAAAAAAAGGACGTGATAAAAGTAAAATACGTTTTTCTTTACACCAATAATAACTTGGTTTTAATGTGGGAGAATTTAAAAACATGAAGGATCATGAAAAATTACCTGACATGATTATTCCCCTAACTGCCCACCATTCCCTGGTCCAGGCTCAACATGCATGAAGTAGTAGAAGAACATTGTTTGGTCTCAGCGGTGATTAGCTGAGTAGGCCTTTCCTGTGAGTCAAGCCCAGACCAGGAAGAAGAGAACAGAAATGGCAGGCGATTGGTGAGGATGAGTATTGATTGTTTATTTTTTTTAATTTGTCTGAGCACTTTCTAAAAATGTTACCCCACTAGCAACTCCTTTAAAAGAATTTAACGGTCTCCCGATATTGATGACCTTAGGGTAAGATCATCAATATCTGATTGGTGGGGTTGCAAACATTGGCACCACCACTGATCAGCTGTTTAGCCTTCACCTGAAGCACAGTTCCATTCAAAATGTAGGGGCCATGCCTGAGGCCCCATGGAGGAGCCATTACTTCAGCTCTCACTCACTCGAATGACTGAAAGCAGAGATCTTAAAGGGGTTGTCAAAATTATATTTATTGATTACCTATCCTCAGGATAGCAATAAACAAAATGTAGAAGCAGCACCACTCGGTCCTTGTTGATGTATCCAGATAGATGCAACAGCCTCACCGATGGCCTTGGATCCAACGGCCAGAATATGTAGTGGCGCACTTGTTTTTTATTATAAATTGATGTATGTAGCACAATGTGAATAGGCTTGACAAAGGCTGTGCATCCGCCGAAACGTTGCCATTTGTATTACTGCTTTGAAGTCCGAATAAAGTCGATGATGTGAGATGCTGCTGATACCGTCTGCATTTTTCTATCCTCAGGATAGGTCATCAATATCAGATCGGTTGGGGTCCGACACCCGGCCCCCCCGCCGATCAGCTATTTGAAGAGAAGGCGCGCGTCGTGCCAGCGCTGCCTCCTCTTGACTGTTTACCTTCTAGCCGTTGCATCTGCAGCGGTGAGCAGGTGTAATTACACCCAAGCCGTCCCATTCATTTCAATAGGATGGATCGCTTCTATACACTTGTATAGGAGTGATCCGTACCATTGAAATGAATGTGACGGCTTGGGTGTAATTACACCGCTGCAGATGCAACGGCTAGAAGGTAAACAGTCAAGAGGAGGCAGCTCTGGCACGACGCGCGCCTTCTCTTCAAATAGCTGATCGGCGGGGGGGCCGGGTGTCGGACCCCAGCCGATCTGATATTGATGACCTATCCTGAGGATAGGTCATCAATAAATATAACTTGGACAACCCCTTTAAAGGTTATATAAGGAATTGCTGTAAAGCATATAAAATTGTTTAACCGTTTATTGTACAAGGAACATTTATTTGCTGAAATTGGAATATCTTTTAACATATGACAAAAAGCGGAGACGTGATGAGCTGAGGATGAAATGATAAAACGTGCGCTGCTATATTAGGCCAAGTTTACATTTCAGTTGTTTAGTCAGTGATTTCCATCAGTTATTGTGAGCCAAAACCAGTACTGAAGCCTACTCAGGGATCAGGTATAATGGAAAATTTCCACTTTTTCTATGTTTTTGACCCGAACCTGGTTTTGGCCCACAATCACTGACCAAATAACCGAAATGTGAATTCTGCCTCATTCTTCTCCACCCCAATAATAAACTCTTCCGCTCTCTAAAATTGCAACTATTGTGTTTTAGATCAGTCAGCAACATTTCATTATTTTACTCATCACTTCCTCCAGTTTAATAATTATTTTGACTAGACCTTGCCTGTAATGTATCTTGGCTGATAATTGGGACCTTACAGAATAGTTTTTCTATTCTAAAACTCAACAATTGCTTTCTTCGGGTTGCTATAAAATTAGCTTCATATTCAGTACATGTAGAGTACCTAAGTTTACCACTAGAGGGCAGAATCGGCAAGCTCTCAAAGCTTCTTGTACACTGCGTTCCTGCATCTTAAGGTGAAGCCTGTCATAAAGTTAAGACTACACAATATTCAGTATTATTAACTGATTTTTGCAGACCTCTTGCACTTTCTACAGTATTTTCTGTATCTAGCTAGCTCCTGTTGTCGGATGGGATTTTTCCGAGAGATGCATGACTTTTCGCCTTCATGTAGTATAATGAGTCGCTTGAAAATCACTTGTATGTTTAAAAATTTCAAATCTGGAAAATGGCATCAGGCTTCATGCACACGACCGTATGTTTCATCTTCATTTTTGCGGTCAGCACCCTGACCCGTTCATTTCTTCGGGGCCTTGCACATATCTGTATTTTCTGCAGATCTGAGCAGCCGTTCTACAATAGCATGTCCTATTCTTGTCCTTATTTTGGATGCTAATAGTCCTTTCTATTGATGGGAGTGAGAAAAATATGAAATACACAGGGAAGGTATCTGTATTTTGTGGATCCGTTTTTGCAGACTTAAATATGGACACGGCCGTTAGAGAGCAAAAATATAGTTGGATTTTTGGTCTCTTTTGCATATTTGTTGTCAAGTACAGAAATGGCTCCCATTAGTGCAAAGTGGAAAAATCTTTCTTTTACGGCTATGTTCCCAGCTTTTCTCAGTAGCTGCAAAGTGAGTGAGACTATAAAAGTAATCTCATCCACACACTTCCTATGGAGAATCTGTACATAACTTTATTATGTTATTCATTCGTTCATCTGGGACAATGCATTTTGTAGGTTCTGCAGATGTTAAAGGGACTCTGTCAGCAGTTCTAACCATACTCAACTACTGATAGCACCACTAGGTAGAAGCTGGAGAGAATAAGACAAAGCTAACTTTTGTGGAGTTTTTATTATCAGAAGTAGGGTGAGTTTGAAGGTTTATTCTTCCACATTCTGCTCCCTAAGTTCCTAGTAGGTGGGGCTTCACTGTGAGGTGCTCTCGGCACTGAACTGCTTCACAGTCCAGCTGTAGCATACAGCCAGGAGACCACTACCGCTGCCACTCAGAGCTAAAGCAGCTAAATATAGAGAGCAATGAAAATTTTTGTGAAACCTTGCCTCCAATGCACCTGCAGGGGCAGTGCCTAGTAAAATAAAATTTCATATTCACACTACTCCTGATGATAAAAAAAAAAACCCTCTACAAATGGTATGTTTGTCCTGCAATTCCCAGCCTCTGCCTAAGGGGGCATTCATGTGACGGTATGCGTCTTGTGGTCCGTACATTGTGGATCTGCAAAACATGGATACCGGTCATGTGCGCTTTTGCAGATCAGCACGTCCAGCCCTATGTTAGAAATGCCTATTCTTGTCCACAAAACAGCCAAGAATAAGCCTTTTTATTTATTTATAGATTTTTATTTTTTATTATTATTTTTTTTGCAGGGCCGCAGAATGGATATATGGATGCGGGCAGTACATGGTGTGCTGTCTGCATCTTTTGTGGCCCTGTTGAAATTAATTGGTCCACAAAAAAATGGAACCTAAGGCTGTCAGCAGTTTAGCATGGTTAAAACTACTGACTGATGCCCTTTAAGGTACTTATGATAAGAACTAATGTACTCCATAAATTAAAGAACTAAAAAAATAAATTCAGCTTGGAGATCAGGCACTTTCCACCTTTAAAAGTCTGTGTAACTGAAAATATTTAAAGGATTACATTTTACAAATGTATTAGTTGTGTTAACCGAGCATACGTGTAGGTGAGCAACCTAAATGATAAGCACTGGCAAAAGCAAGTCTATATATTCTATGAATATTATATTCACCAGCCCTGGATCTAATTGAAATAACTCCTGGACTCTGGGGCTTTTTTTTTGACAAGGCATCTCCTTTTTCTAGCCGATGAGATGTACTTGAGTCGCCATCAATGTCTGCTCGTTTTCCAGAGTGAAAAAACTAGAACTCAGCAGTTTCTCTGCCTGACTGCTTCTGTTGTCCTATTGCTTCTGTGTTCGAGCACAGATGTGCATTGCTATGCAAATCCAATTTATACAAAATAAATCACGTGTTCACAGATCCACAGGTTTCTAAAAATGTGTTGGTTTTTAGGGGCTGGGAAACTTGTCTGTTATGACCTATAAAAGTTGTGTTTTATCCTCAGATTCTGTTGATATTGGCCTTTATTTTACTGTATTTTAAGGTGAAATTATTTTTTAGACTCTCTGCTGAACACTGGTGCTTTTAGATGTGTTTGCAACATCTGGACTCAGATACAATTGAATACTACAAGTAGCTCTCAGCCCACCTTCTTCATCCTATTTTATATCTCTCAAAGCGGCTTATCCTCTTATATATGGCACTGCCAGTCAATGCGCCCGCTCCCCTGCACATCAGGGGTAGGTTTCTCTCCACCGCTCCATGCTTAATGCCGCAGTCATGATTTGCAGCATCTCCTCATGCCTTCACATTGATAACACAGGTGTTTTCCTCCAGCCTGAGGCTTTCTCACCAGTGGTTGTCACTGCTGATCTCTCTAGTTCAGCAGAGGAACCTTGAAAGACAGCAACACAGAAGTCAAAGAGGCAGGACGAGATGCAGAGGGATCTAATTGCAACTGTATCTATTTACAGAATGGAGGTACCTAAAAGAGGCACCACTCAGGCAGTACTACCACAAGGGGCACAGTTTACAATATTCAGCGTCTGGGCCCATGAGTGTGTTATCAGCCCTTTCTGTATGTGGAAAAACCAATATTGTTGCCATGGTATGGCTAATACAACGTTTATCAGCCAAAATTTTAGACTGCTGAAAGACAAATTTAAGTAATAAGTGCAGAACAGGGAAGGAATATAGAGAGAGGATGTGCCGTGAAATCTTCACCAGGGACCTAGGGAGGATTCACCAGCACCCTCCCTGGAGAAGTTAAGAAGTAGCCATGAATGTGCCTATCTCTGTAGAAGTTTACAGAGTTGCTGGTTTGGCTGTCTCTATACTTTCTCCTTCAAATGCGAACAGGGAACTTTCTCCTACAGGGAACGAACTACGCATGCGCTAGCTCGCGCATCGTGAGATTTCGGCGCTCCAGCTCTGTGACGTCAGCCAGCAAGGAGGAGATTCGGAGGACGCGGGGCGGTGCTGGGCTCCTTTCCGCTGGGCTCATCTCTGGACACAGGACTCATATCAGGTTCATTTGCATATGGATCAATACGGTTTTCTAACACAATAAAAGCACAGAGCTATGGGACCTGGGTATTGCAGATGTGCTAGTGGCCATCTAGCAGCCCATGTCCCCAGCTCTATGCACTAAATCCAGGTGACAGGTTCCCTTTAAGGATTTATATGTATTTTAAATGCTTTTTACATTTAACATAGTAACATAGTACATAAGGCCGAAAAAAGACATTTGTCCATCCAGTTCGGCCTGTTATCCTGCAAGTTGATCCAGAGGAAGGCAAAAAAAACCTGTGAGGTAGAAGCCAATTTTCCTCACTTTAGGGGAATAAAAAATTCCTTCCCGACTCCAATCAGGCAATCAGAATATCTCCCTGGATCAACGACCCCCCTCTAGTAGCTATATCCTGTAATATTATTACACTCCATTTGTGCTGCCAAATCTATTCCCATGTACTCTATAGGAGTAGTAATAATAAAACTCCAGCTCACCCCCACTGTTGTTCCTTTAGAGTCCTAAGCTAGGGGAAAACCATAACCATTTAGTGTTTAAAGCATAGCAACCCGATTGAGATGCTGTGGCATGACCTCAAGAAAGCGACATCCCAAGAATATTGCTGAACTGAAACAGTTCTGTAAAGAGGAATGGTCAAGAATTACTCCTGACCGTTGTGCACGTCTGATCTGCAACTACAGGAAACGTTTGGTTGAAGTTATTGCTGCCAAAGGAGGTTCAACCAGTTATTAAATCCAAGGGTTCACATACTTTTTCCACCTGAACTGTGAATGTTTACATGGTGTTCAATAAAAACATGGTAACATTTAATTCTTTGTGTGTTATTAGTTTAAGCAGACTGTGATTGTCTATTGTGACTTAGATGAAGATCAGATCACATTTTATGACCAATTTGTGCAGAAATCCATATCATTCCAAAGGGTTCACATACTTTTTCTTGCAACTGTATATATAATTTTTTTTTTTTTTTCTGAACTGGCTGTAATTCTTTGTGCTCGACCCAGACCTTTTTCAACTCTGAGTGTACATACAGTACAGACCAAAAGTTTGGACACACCACCTCATTCAAAGAGTTTTCTTTATTTTCATGACTATGAATATTGTAGATTCACACTGAAGGCATCAAAGCTATGAATTAACACATGTGGAATTATATACATAACAAACAAGTGTGAAAGAACTGACAATATGTCATATTCTAGGTTCTTCAAAGTAGCCACCTTTTGCTTTGATTACTGCTTTGCACACTCTTGGCATTCTCTTGATGAGCTTCAAGAGGTAGTCCCCTGAAATGGTTTTCACTTCACAGGTGTGCCCTGTCAGGTTTAATAAGTGTTTTTTTTTGCCTTATAAATGGGGTTGGGACCATCAGTTGCGTTGAGGAGAAGTCAGGTGGATACACACACAGCTGATAGTCCTACTGAATAGACTGTTAGAATTTGTATTATGGCAAGAAAAAGCAGCTAAGTACAGAAAAACAAGTGGCCATCATTACTTTAAGAAATGAAGGTCAGTCAGTCAGCCGAAAAATTGGGAAAACTTTGAAAGTAAGGGCTATTTGACCATGAAGGAGAGTGATGGGGTGCTGCGCCAGATGACCTGGCCTCCACAGTCACCGGACCTGAACCCAATCGAGATGTTTTGGGGTGAGCTGGACCGCAGAGTGAAGGCAAAAGGGCCAACAAGTGCTAAGCATCTCTGGGAACTCCTTCAAGACTGTTGGAAGACCATTTCAGGTGACTACCTCTTGAAGCTCATCAAGAGAATGCCAAGAGTGTGCAAAGCAGTAATCAAAGCAAAAGGTGGCTACTTTGAAGAACCTAGAATATGACATATTTTCAGTTGTTTCACACTTGTTTGTTATGTATATAATTCCACATGTGTTAATTCATAGTTTTGATGCCTTCATAGTCATGAAAATAAAGAAAACTCTTTGAATGAGAAGGTGTGTCCAAACTTTTGGTCTGTACTGTATATAGTAGTCACAACTTTATGTTGTCAAAGCAAACTAGACTTGGCCAATTGGTCACCTTGTTGGGTAAAACTTGCCATGTATGTATGACAATTGCCTGTTCGCTTCATCTGTCCAGTCCAAATCAATGCCCTATTTATCATGTACGTGTACCACCATTACAGGACCTGATCCATCAGTGTTACCATTGGTGGTGGTAGTATGAGTGGGCTACAATAAGCGTTATACAGTAAATCATCATTTTGGAAGAAGTGGATACTGGCTCTTTTATATAGAGTGGAAATCAAATTTTGTGATTAACGAACCCTTCACCATAATGTGGGTGAAGGAAGATGACAACTAGGAAAACATCTGATCCTACCATGATAAACACATGCCAACTTAGTTCTAATTACTGCTTTGCAAAGTCAAATATTTGTTGCAAACAGAGGAATAATTGGCAATGGCAGTGACGGGGGTGAGAGGAAGAGGAAAGGAAGTGCATGGTGTCGTTGTGTATATGGAACAGATGCCTACACGCCTTGGGGAAACACAGCTTTCTTTTTACAAATCAAAGCTTTAAATTACAAGGTTTTTACCAAAAAGAGAACAGTTGTGGCAAGACGTCTGCTCTCATTTGCGTAATGGTTTCTGTCACTGGTGATTAGACACAGGATGAAGTAAAAGAAATTTGACAATTAGGAATGAGGGATCATTAATCTGAATCTTTAAGAGGACGGAAGTATTAGAAAAAAAAAGAACTCCAATAATATACTAAAGACAAATAAAAAGATGAGCAGCCAGTGCATAATTACAAGTTACAGACTTGTGATCTGCTGTCGAAAATCTTAAACAATAGTAGTTTCTTTCTTAGGTATGAATTAAGGCTGGATCGTAGCTAAAGGCTCATGGGCACAGGTGTAAATATTCAGACCGGGCGCCACTCCCTTCATGGGCGTAACCTCCCTGTAACTTTTAGCTGTCTCACTGGCAATGTTACTTCTTATCTTTTGTAGATAGTCAGCAGGTCAGTTAGGAACCTAAGCACTGCTTCCCTGAAGACATGCAATACATGACAGTATCAAACATTAACCCCATAATAGTTAGCAATAAAGCAGCCGTTTCCACATAGCATTAGTGCACTGAAAGTTACTGTCTACATCCCAGGTGGTCTAGGGCGGTGAAGAGGTTGGTTCCTGTATCCATGGTGGTTCAGTGGTAGTGTTGTACACAGATATCTTAAGGCCCAATAGCAAAAGTATGCCCCCACCAGTGAGATTATTGAAGACGTTTACAAATTTTTACATACGGAGAAATCTTTTCAATAAAAAACATTACACTTTTCCCCGCTTTACCCTTCTTCTGTATGGGAAAAAGTGAAACGGGTGTTTTATAAATATGGTTATCTTTCTCAACAACATATTGCTCGAAATATTTGTACCAGACAACGTTCATAAATACAGTGATAAATCTCCCCTGTACAGCTCCACATCTCCTGTTTCCCTTCACATAACACATGAAAAAGTGTGCCACCACATAGGAATTTTACAGGTACTATTCTGCACTTTGGTTGACTTTAGGAGAAGTCAGGGCCAGGTATGATCACGTTTACACAGCATGGCCTTGTCAATCAAAGTACAGAGGGCACGGCAGTTGCAGAGAGAGCAGAGCCTCTAGGAATAAGGGCAACGCCCCTGTTGCTTCTAGAGGCTAATTTGCATATATCAAAACTTCCTTTTTCTCAGCAATGCGGGTACATATGAAAATGGGTCCAAACCAGATGCCTTCAGCTGCCAAGTGCACATGCAGCAGGTCAGGCAGTTTCATAGGTACAGATCTGCTGACAGATGCCCTTTAAGCAAGCCTGTTTACTGTGTTAAAAGTCTTTACAAAGATGTTAAAGAGCCAGGACAGAAAGTAGGATACATGGAGTGCCTTCAAAAAATAGATCCAGAAAGTCAGTGGCGTACCTCTAATAGAGGCAGACCACGCAGCTGACCCCTAACCCCTTGGATACTGGAGGTTTTTTCATTTTCATTTTACTTCCCTGTCTTTACAGAGCCATAACTTTTTTATTTTTCTCTTTACATAGCCATATGAGGGCTTGTTTTTTTTTAGGACAAGTTGTACTTTCTAATGTCACCATTTAATATTGCATACAGTGTAGTGGGAAGCAGGAAAAAATGGGGTGGAATTGGAAAATAAAACCCAATTCCGCCACAGTGTTATGGGTTTTATCCCTACGGCGTTCACTATATGACAAAACTGACCTATGCTCTTTATTCTCTGGTTCAGTACAATTACAATGATACCACATATGTATAGATTTTTGCTTTAACCACCTCCGGACCGCCTAACGCAGGATCGCGTTCCGGAGGTGGCAGCGCTGCGCACAGTCACGCATATATGCGTCATCTCGCGAGACGCGAGACTTCCTGTGAACGCGCGCACACAGGCGCGCGCGCTCACAGGAACGGAAGGTAAGAGAGTTGATCTCCAGCCTGCCAGCGGCGATCGTTCGCTGTCAGGCTGGAGATGTGTTTTTTTTTAACCCCTAACAGGTATATTAGACGCTGTTTTGATAACAGCGTCTAATATACCTGCTACCTGGTCCTCTGGTGGTCCCATTTGTTTGGATCGACCACCAGAGGACACAGGTAGCTCAGTAAAGTACCACCAAGCACCACTACACTACACTACACCCCCCCCCCCCCCCGTCACTTATTAACCCCTTATTAGCCCCTGATCACCCCTGATCACCCCATATAGACTCCCTGATCACCCCCCTGTCATTGATTACCCCCTGTCATTGATCAACCCCCTGTAAAGCTCCATTCAGACGTCCGCATGATTTTTACGGATCCACTGATAGATGGATCGGATCCGCAAAACGCATCCGGACGTCTGAATAAAGCCTTACAGGGGCGTGATCAATGACTGTGGTGATCACCCCATATAGACTCCCTGATCACCCCCCTGTCATTGATTACCCCCCTGTAAAGCTCCATTCAGACGTCCGCATGATTTTTACGGATCCACTGATAGATGGATCGGATCCGCAAAACGCATCCGGACGTCTGAATGAAGCCTTACAGGGGCATGATCAATGACTGTGGTGATCACCCCATATAGACTCCCTGATCACCCCCCTGTAAAGCTCCATTCAGATGTCCGCATGATTTTTACGGATGCACTGATAGATGGATCGGATCCGCAAAACGCATCCGGACGTCTGAATGAAGCCTTACAGGGGCATGATCAATGACTGTGGTGATCACCCCATATAGACTCCCTGATCACCCCCCTGTCATTGATCACCCCCCTGTAAAGCTCCATTCAGATGTCCGCATGATTTTTACGGATGCACTGATAGATGGATCGGATCCGCAAAACGCATCCGGACGTCTGAATGAAGCCTTACAGGGGCGTGATCAATGACTGTGGTGATCACCCCATATAGACTCCCTGATCACCCCCCTGTCATTGATTACCCCCCTGTCATTGATTACCCCCCTGTAAAGCTCCATTCAGACGTCCGCATGATTTTTACGGATCCACTGATAGATGGATCGGATCCGCAAAACGCATCCGGACGTCTGAATGAAGCCTTACAGGGGCATGATCAATGACTGTGGTGATCACCCCATATAGACTCCCTGATCACCCCCCTGTCATTGATTACCCCGCTGTAAAGCTCCATTCAGACGTCCGCATGATTTTTACGGATCCACTGATAGATGGATCGGATCCGCAAAACGCATCCGGACGTCTGAATGAAGCCTTACAGGGGCGTGATCAATGACTGTGGTGATCACCCCATATAGACTCCCTGATCACCCCCCTGTCATTGATTACCCCCCTGTAAAGCTCCATTCAGATGTCCGCATGATTTTTACGGATGCACTGATAGATGGATCGGATCCGCAAAACGCATCCGGACGTCTGAATGAAGCCTTACAGGGGCATGATCAATGACTGTGGTTATCACCCCATATAGACTCCCTGATCACCCCCCTGTCATTGATTACCCCCCTGTAAAGCTCCATTCAGACGTCTGCATGATTTTTACGGATCCACTGATAGATGGATCGGATCCGCAAAACGCATCCGGACGTCTGAATGAAGCCTTACAGGGGCGTGATCAATGACTGTGGTGATCACCTCATATAGACTCCCTGATCACCCCCCTGTCATTGATTACCCCACTGTCATTGATTACCCCCCTGTAAAGCTCCATTCAGATGTCCGCATGATTTTTACGGATGCACTGATAGATGGATCGGATCCGCAAAACGCATCCGGACCTCTGAATGAAGCCTTACAGGGGCATGATCAATGACTGTGGTAATCACCCCATATAGACTCCCTGATCACCCCCCTGTCATTGATTACCCCCCTGTAAAGCTCCATTCAGATGTCCGCATGATTTTTACGGATGCACTGATAGATGGATCGGATCCGCAAAACGCATACGGACGTCTGAATGAAGCCTTACACGGGCGTGATCAATGACTGTGGTTATCACCCCATATCGACTCCCTGATCACCCCCCTGTCATTGATCACCCCCCCTGTCATTGATCAACCCCCTGTCATTGATCACCCCCCCTGTCATTGATCACCCCCCTGTCATTGATCACCCCTCTGTAAGGCTCCATTCAGACATTTTTTTGGCCCAAGTTAGCGGAATTATTTATTTTTTTTCTTACAAAGTCTCATATTCCACTAACTTGTGTCAAAAAATAAAATCTCACATGAACTCACCATACCCCTCACGGAATCCAAATGCGTAAAATTTTTTAGACATTTATATTCCAGACTTCTTCTCACGCTTTAGGGCCCCTAGAATGCCAGGGCAGTATAAATACCCCACATGTGACCCCATTTCGGAAAGAAGACACCCCCAGGTATTCCGTGAGGGGCATATTGAGTCCATGAAAGATTGAAATTTTTGTCCCAAGTTAGCGGAAAGGGAGACTTTGTGAGAAAAAAATTAAAAATATCAATTTCCGCTAACTTGTGCCAAAAAAAAATTATTTCTATGAACTCGCCATGCCCCTCATTGAATACCTTGGGGTGTCTTCTTTCCAAAATGGGGTCACATGTGGGGTATTTATACTGCCCTGGCATTCTAGGGGCCCCAAAGCGTGAGAAGAAGTCTGGTATCCAAATGTCTAAAAATGCCCTCCTAAAAGGAATTTGGGCACCTTTGCGCATCTAGGCTGCAAAAAAGTGTCACACATCTGGTATCGCCGTACTCAGGAGAAGTTAGGGAATGTGTTTTGGGGTGTCATTTTACATATACCCATGCTGGGTGAGAGAAATATCTTGGTCAAATGCCAACTTTGTATAAAAAAATGGGAAAAGTTGTCTTTTGCCAAGATATTTCTCTCACCCAGCAAGGGTATATGTAAAATGACACCCCAAAACACATTCCCCACCTTCTCCTGAATACGGCGATACCACATGTGTGACACTTTTTTGCAGCCTAGGTGGGCAAAGGGGCCCACATTCCAAAGAGCACCTTTAGGATTTCACAGGTCATTTACCTACTTACCACACATTAGGGCCCCTGGAAAATGCCAGGGCAGTATAACTACCCCACAAGTGACCCCATTTTGGAAAGAAGACACCCCAAGGTATTCCGTGAGGGGCATGGCGAGTTCCTAGAATTTTTTATTTTTTGTCACAAGTTAGTGGAAAATGCTGATTTATTTTTTTTTTTTTCATACAAAGTCTCATATTCCACTAACTTGTGACAAAAAATAAAAACTTCCATGAACTCACTATGCCCATCAGCGAATACCTTGGGGTCTCTTCTTTCCAAAATGGGGTCACTTGTGGGGTAGTTATACTGCCCTGGCATTCTAGGGGCCCAAATGTGTGGTAAGGAGTTTGAAATCAAATTCTGTAAAAAATGACCTGTGAAATCCTAAAGGTGCTCTTTGGAATATGGGCCTCTTTGCCCACCTAGGCTGCAAAAAAGTGTCACACATCTGGTATCTCCGTACTCAGGAGAAGTTGGGGAATGTGTTTTGGGGTGTCATTTTACATATACCCATGCTGGGTGAGAGAAATATCTTGGCAAAAGACAACTTTTCCCATTTTGTTATACAAAGTTGGCATTTGACCAAGATATTTATCTCACCCAGCATGGGTATATGTAAAAAGACACCCCAAAACACATTCCTCAACTTCTCCTGAATACAGAGATACCAGATGTGTGACACTTTTTTGCAGCCTAGGTGGGCAAAGGGGCCCATATTCCAAAGAGCACCTTTCGGATTTCACAGGTCATTTTTTACAGAATTTGATTTCAAACTCCTTACCACACATTTGGGCCCCTAGAATGCCAGGGCAGTATAACTACCCCACAAGTGACCCCATTTTGGAAAGAAGAGACCCCAAGGTATTTCGTGATGGGCATAGTGAGTTCATAGAAGTTTTTATTTTTTGTCACAAGTTAGTGGAATATGAGACTTTGTAAGAAAAGAAAAAAAAAAAAAAAAATCATCATTTTCCGCTAACTTGTGACAAAAAATAAAAAGTTCTATGAACTCACTATGCCCATCAGCGAATACCTTAGGGTGTGTACTTTCCGAAATGGGGTCATTTGTGGGGTGTTTGTACTGTCTGGGCATTGTAGAACCTCAGGAAACATGACAGGTGCTCAGAAAGTCAGAGCTGCTTCAAAAAGCGGAAATTCACATTTTTGTACCATAGTTTGTAAACGCTATAACTTTTACCCAAACCATTTTTTTTTTTACCCAAACATTTTTTTTTTTATCAAAGACATGTAGAACAATAAATTTAAAGCAAAATTTCTATATGGATCTCGTTTTTTTTTGCAAAATTTTACAACTGAAAGTGAAAAATGTCATTTTTTTGCAAAAAAAATCGTTAAATTTCGATTAATAACAAAAAAAGTAAAAATGTCAGCAGCAATGAAATACCACCAAATGAAAGCTCTATTAGTGAGAAGAAAAGGAGGTAAAATTCATTTGGGTGGTAAGTTGCAGGACCGAGCAATAAACGGTGAAAGTAGTGTAGGTCAGAAGTGTAAAAAGTGGCCTGGTCTTTCAGGGTGTTTAAGCACTGGGGGCTGAGGTGGTTAATACAACAAATTTTTTTTAACTTTGAAAAAAATATTTTTTTTACATTGCTGTATTATAAACCCATTACTTTTTTGTAGTTATGTTTAACGAGCTCATTTTATGTAGGGCGATCTGTTGTTTTTGTTGATATCATTTTGGAATGTGTGTGACTTTTTGATCACATTTTATTAAATGTTTTTGGAGTAAGTGAAGCGATGAAAAAATGACGAATTCCGTTACACTATTAGCCGCATATGCTAAATATTTTTATATTTTAATAGTACAGGAATTTTTGTACGCAGCGATGCCCATGATGTATTTTTTATTGTTCATGTATTTATTTTTTATTCTAGGGAAGGAGGGGGGGTGATTTATATATTTTTGTAAAGAACTTTTTAACTTTTTTAAACTTTTTTTTAGCCCCTCTAGGAGGCTACAATATTCACTAGTTAAACTTATTTTAGCTTATACTATAGTTTCATAGAACTACACTATAAGCTCAATTTGCAGTTATCCTATATTGGGCTGCCAATTGCAGGCCTCCATAGGAACTGCAACTCTAATATGCTGGGTCTCTTCTGAGAGACTCGGCACAATAAAACGAAGGACAGACTTCACAGATTGCCACACGGGGGAGCCGGTCTTTGTAATTTTTTCGGAATTTAGATGCTGTGGTCACGCTTGACCTTGGCATCTAGAGGATTAAATGCCTGCAATCTGCATTATTGCTAGTCGCAGACTTTAGCCACAGCAGAGTCTTGTCAGCTATGGTGCCCGCTGCACTTGCGAGTGGGCGCCATATATAAAGACCCTTCCAACACTGTACATGTGTGGTGCTGGGAGTCTAAGGGTTAAAAGGAACCTGTCATCAACTTTATGCTGCCCAAACTAACGGCAGCATAAATTAGTGACAGGTGAGTTGATTTCAGCGGTCTGTCATTTATAAGTTAAAAGTAAGTGGTTGCTGAGAACCAACATCATAATCATTGCAGACTAGGCCTGGAAAAGAGTCCCAGCCACCTGAAAGAGTCATGGTCATTAATAAATTCCTGCTCTCCTGCCCACCTGCTGATGTCTGACAGGCTTCTACCTAGTTTTCTCACCTTCTCTCTAGGAGAGAACTGCCGACCATCAGCAGGTGGTGGAGAGCAGGAGATTATGGATAACCAGGACTCTTCTCAGGTGGATTTGACTCTTTTCAAGGCCTGGACTGAAATGATTATGCTGGTTCTCAGCAACCACTTACGTTTAGCTCATGAGTGACACACCGCTGAAATCAGCATTTCTGTCACTAATTTATGCTGCCCTCAGTGAGGTCAGCATAAAGTTGATGACAGGTTCCCTTTAAGTACCATTTCGAAACAGATCTGTTGAAAGTGTTATGGCTCCATTAAAGAGGTTGTCTGCTTTATTCATATTGATGATCTATCCTTAGGATAGGTCATCAATATCAGATTGGAGGTGGGCCGACTCCTTGAACCCCCGCCGATCAGATGTTTGAAGAGGGCTACCTTCTCCTCATTGTTTGCCTGCTCACTGTCAACATTGCATCGGTGAGCAGGGTAATTACACCTAACCCATCCCATTCACTATCGGACGGCTCCTTCCAATTTAGGCGTCCCATAGAGTCGGTCCCCTTCCGATCTGATATTGATGACCAATCCTGAGGATATGTCATCAATATGAATAAAGTGGAGAACCCCTTTAACCCTACTGATATCATGATGCTATTGTAAACAGAGCTTTAAAGGGATTTTCCAGGATTATGGCTCTTCTTAACTAGCCCTTCTAGCCAGGCTGTTGCCTGACATGATAACACAGGAACTGCACTAATGGTGCAAACCCTGCAGTATCAGTGCAGTTCTGAGTCTGGGAAAGCTGAAGTACCTGTGATCACAGGAACTTCCTAAGACAGTACAGGAACTGCACTGATAATCAGTGTGGTTCAAAGTTAGGATGGTGCAGGACCTGTGATGATGTCATCACAGGTCTGTGACCCTTTGAAAGTATGGAGGGGAACTGCAAATAAGCATCTCCCTCTAAGTCTGGCTTTACTACTTGTGTCCTGCCCTGCCAATCTGCAAGACAGGCAAGAAATGTAAATGAAGAATGTGTTGCTGCCAGCACAGAAGAAGTGGTCAGGGGGTGAAATTTATTGCCAATTGGGGAAGGGTGGTCAGTACCCAGGAACAATGCTACTGCCAGTGAGGGAGGGATGGCCAGGGGACAATACCTCTACCAGTAGGGGGAGGGTAGTCAGGGCACTATACAGATACCATAGGTGAAGGGTAGTCAGGGGACAATACTGCTAACAGTAGGGGGAGGGTAGTCAGGGCACTATACAGATACCATAGGTGAAGGGTAGTCAGCTGACAATACTGCTAACAGTAGGGGAGAGGTAGTCAGGGAATAATACCACTACCAATGGGGAAGGGGTTATTGGAACAATACTTTTACCAGTAGGGGTAGGTGTGGTTAGGCTACCCCTCCATCCCTTAAATCAGACCTCAGATCACACCCCAAATTCATAGCTCCTATAATTCCCACACCTTCATCCCTTAAATCAGACCCCAAAGTCATGGCCCCTATATAATACCCCCCTCTGTCAATCATACCTCAGATCAAACCCCAAAGACATGGCCCCTATAACACTACTCCCTCCATCCATCAGACGTCAGATCAGACCTCAAAGTCATGGCCCCCTATAACACCTCCCTATCAATCACACCTAAGATCAGACCCCAAAGTAATGACCCCTATAACACTCCCCTCCATTAATTAGACCTCATCAGACTCCAAAATAATGGCCCCTATAACACAACCACCCTCTCCTCCATCAATCAGACTTTAGAGCAGACCCCAAAGTCTTGGCCCCCTATAACATCCCTTTACATCCTCATGCTGAACGCTGTCAAGACACAGCGCACCTCCTCACCTGGAGCTGAAGACCAGGGAGCGGTGAGTAATAACAGCCCTAGCAGCGCTAACTCACCGCTCCTCAGCCTCTTATACAAAGTCACACATCCACATTAAAATTAAGTTCTCAGTGCACCCCCTCTTGAGAATCCTAGACATTCCTGGTAAAAAATCGTTGCTGAATATTTTTTTTTTAGGTCTCAAAAATAAGACATGTCCAGGATAAAAGAGGATGGTCACCTTACATTATCATCAATCTGATCTGTTAGGTTTCGTTCATGTCAGTTAAAAGGGCACTTCCGTTTTTTTTTCCCCGTTCTTCTGCTCCTATAACGGAGCAGAATAACATAAATATAAAGCACTGATGTGAAAGCACCCTTACCAGTGAGTAGGAATTATCATTTCATTTATCAAGGAGTGCTATATAGCCTTCTAACAAGTCCTTCCATTTGCGACTTTTAATGCCAACGGTGGATGTCAGCAGCAAAAACAAAGTAACTGATATTAGCACCATGAGGTGTGTGAGACAATGCATCAAAATGATGTATGTGCAGTGGGCCCCTGAAGAGGCAGAGCAGAGGATGGGAGTGGTAGTTGTCCTGATCATAATGTGTGACATGTTACTTCCTCAGGCCACCACTCCTGGGGGTCAGTTCAGTGCAGTATTCCCTTGGGGCACTCCCTGTAGCCAGGGCTCCTGTTTGGTTGTAGTTTGCAGGTGCCCTTGATAGTAAATGTCCATGTGGCTGCAAGACAGGGCTTGAAATTGTGCAATGGGCAGTGTGTGGTGTTAGGAGAGTCAGTAACCAGGCCAGACTGAACTTAGCAAAAATCTCTACTGTGCACCAAATAGGAGTTGTAGTACGTCCAGCAATTATCTGTGCACAGTGCAAATTCCACCCAGATATCCAAGCATGAGCTAAGCAGGTAGTTTGCAGCAATGTCCCTCCTTCTCTAGCTACAGCCTCTAATACTGGGATCTCTGACTAGCAACTGTAATCCGTTGCAATGTCTGCAAGTTGCACAACAGCGTGTGGGTTCAATAATATGAAGTGTGCAGGGTGTCGCATGCTGCGGTATTTTCTCCGGCCAAAATTACGGAACACTTGCCGGAATGCTGGATCCAGCATTAATTTCCATTGAAATGTATTACTGCTGGATCTGGTACCAAGTGTTCCGGAAAACCGGATCAGGTTTCTTATTCTGCGCATGTGCAGACCTTTAAAAATGTAAAAAAAAAATGAATACCGGATCCCTTTTTCCAGATGACACCGGAGAGACGGATCCGGTGTTTAAATGCATTTGTCAGCCAAATCCGCATCCGGAAACAAATGCTATCTGCCTGCCGGAATCCACCAACGCAAGTGTGGAAGTACCCTTTATTGATTAACTCTTCATTGCAGTTGATCACCTTGCTCACTAAAATGTTGTAGCCCTTGAATCCACTAATCTGGGGTGAATAGGAGGTCTAACTGTTTCCCCAATGTAGCAGCAAAGTCTGTAATGCTTTAGGCTACTTTCACACTAGCGATTTTACTGGATCTGGCAGGGTTCAGCAAAAAACGCTTCCGTTACTGATAATACAACCATCTGCATCCGTTATGAACAGATCCGGTTGTATTATCTTTAACATAGACAAGACGGATCCGTCATGAACTCCACTGAAAGTCAATGGGGGACAGATCCGTTTTCTATTGTGTCAGAGAGTGTTTTGCTCCGCTTCCCAGGACATTAATAATGTCTGTCTACCTTAAGCTCTGTCTACCTTAGGCCCTGTCTACCTTAGGCCCTGTCTACCTTAGGCCCTGTGCAGACACAAAGTTTCGAACCTGTGTCACATGGATCCTGAATATGGCTACCATAGAGATCTATGGACTTACGTTGTAGCAATATGCACGTCTCAGTTATACCATTTTAAATATTCTTACCTAGATGCATTATGGAACACATAATAGACATGTAATCCTAGCAAACACAAATATGGTTAAAGGAATAGATCAATAGTTTTCTGTTCAGTCATTCATTCCATTTTTCTGATCATTTCATTGCTAGTGGAGTGCACGCAAGTCAGAATTGACAAGCGTAAAGCCAGGCCTGGATTTGATATGTGGCCCCTATGCTCATAACACATCCTGTAGGTTCCTGGTGAGCTGATGAGGGATATTCACATCTCCATTCACTACATGTGAGAGAGTTCCTGTACTTTTAATTCCATAACATACAGTTCAGAGACATTTCTCACAATTCTATGTGATGGTATATTGCTAGAATATACCATAACTTACAGAATATGGGCGTCCAACTGGTGGAACATCCACTATGCTCAGAATGAAGGAGCGGCAGCGCTGGTACACCCTGACATTGAATAGAGCTTTGCTGCAAAGTTGGAGCGGAGCGGCTGGAAGTACTACTGTGTAGAGAATAATTCTAGTCCCTTAATTCTTGAGATTAGCAGGGGTCCCAGAGGTTGGACTTTAACCAATCATAATGTCATGACATGTCCTAGTAATATGCCATAACATTATTAGATGGTAATATCCCTTTAAAGGAGTAGTAGCCAAGCGGTTAGTACTCTCTACTGACCCTGCTAAAGGTGTTTTCCGGGACTACTTAGGATAGATCATCAATATCAGATTAATGGGAGTCCAAGTCCAGGTACCCTCGCTCTTCAGCAGATTGAAGGGGCCGTGGTGCTATGGAGCTCTGTACATTGTGTAGTGGGTGTGAATGCACTCTTCCATTAACTTGAATGGGCGAGAGCTGCAGTATCATTCACGGCCACTAATCAATGTACACAGCTGTGCATGCTCAATAGCTCCGCAGCTGATCAGTGGCGGTGCCATAACTAAGAACATGTTTTTTATTTATTTTTTCTCGAAATGTGTCTTGTGTGTTTTTAAAGATGTGACTAGAGATGAGCGAATTTCCGCTTATAAAATTCGTTCACGCGTCGTTTGGTGGTAAAAGCAGAATTGCGTTATGGATTTCGTTACCACGGACCATAACGCAATTCTACGACGGAATGCCTTTAGAGGCATTTCGTTATTCCTTCCGTTATAATTGAAGTCTATGGCCTGCATAACGGATCCGTCCCGTTTCTGTTATGCAGGAGAGGACTCCCCTGCATAACGGAAATGGGACGGATCTGTTTTGCAGCCCGTAGACTTCAATTATGACGGAATGAATAACGGAATGCCTCTAAAGGCATTCCATCGTAGAATTGCGTTATGGTCTGTGGTAACGGAATCAATAACGCAATTCTGCTTTTACCACCAAACGAAGCGTGAACGAATTTCAAAATATGAAATTCGCTCATCTCTAGATGTGACGATAAATATTGTAGTTTTATTGAGTGCTTCATCTATTTTTGAAATTACGTTTGTCGCTGCTACTGATCCCTCCCTGCACCGTAATCTTGTGTGCTGACGAACATTTGGACTAGTGAGCTGACTTAACTTTGCTGTTTTCAATATACGGAGATGCGCTTGTTCCAGAGCTCTGCAACCCCTCAGTCAGCTGATCGGTGGGGGTGCCAGCACTTTGGTCCTGGCTGGGTCAGGTGAACAATGGATGGCCCATAACCACTGCTGCCAGTCACAGTCTTCAGCAGTTACATGCCAGTCATGTACACGTGATCACTGAGGTCAGTATCTGGCTGCAGCGGTCACGTCAAAAATGAATGGCAGAACCAAGTGGGCATCAGAGCAGTGGGACATTTAAATGTTGAGTTATGTTTATTTCTTTATTTTATGCAGTCCTCTGCTCTGTGCAAAACTTAAGAAACATGGAAAATCCCTTCTGCTTCTGGATTATATTTTATTCCTACATTTTATTTATAATGCCAATTCAATGTGTTCACTAAGAAATTTCTCCTGTCCCCTTCATGTTCCTATTCCAAATTTTTGCACAGTGAAGTGAGATAGTATGGACCTCCTGCTCCTTATTTTGCAGGGACAATATATAACAGAGCATGCTCTGAGGTTGACCTTGCACTGAGAGCGTACAACCCAGCATCCTACAGTGAAGAGCTTGTCTTGATTTCATGGTGGTGTTTTCATTTTCTCCACTCCTATACCAAGTCATAGTAAGAAGGAGGTTAATGTTGCAAAAACAGAGGCTCATTAACTCCTCCATTGTTTCCTCTGCGTCTTTTACAATATTTATAGATCTTCATTTTCTCCTGCATCTTTCTTTTAAGTTGTTGTTTTCAAATAATAAGAGAGGGCTTCCCTCCTCCCAAGCCCGTCCTTGTCCAAGAGCCACAATTAGCTTCTCATTAATAGAACCTTCAATTTTTAATGTCTCTCTCTGGACAATGTGAAACTGAGGAGAGGTCATAACAGAACTCAAGGTGGGACAAGGAGCACCAAATTCCTTCCATTGTGTACAGCAGGTACATTTCTGATGCTTGATACCTCAATTTAGGTATGCCAGCTGTGCATGGACTTTTGTATTAATGAGCCTCCTACATGTCCAAGTTGGTCTCTCCTGGTCTATGGGCTATAGAAAAACCTCTTGCATGTAATTGTGCAGTTTAAGTAAAGTGAGTCGAAATCTACTGGAGGATATAATCATGATGTTATCAAATACTAGATATTAAGAGTTAGATTTTTTTTGCTGGGTGGGACATGTAAGAGTCATGGAGCATGATACCAAGTGTGCTTTAACATTTTAATAAGTTCTGTTAATAATGCCTAATGTTCTTATGTAGAACATTGAAGACGAGGGTCAATTGTGTATGGGGGTCAACCAGTGTCTCCCTCAATGCCAAATGTTGGGAGAAAAAGGATTGATCATGCTGTCGTTGATTGTTCTCATGACCGATGCAGCCTATGACTGGCCTTAGCAGAAAAAATATATCTTAAAGGGGTTGGCCACTAATAGTAACATAGTAACATAGTATATAAGGCCGAAAAAAGACATTTGTCCATCCAGTTCGGCCTGTTATCCTGCAAGTTGACCTAGAGGAAGGCAAAAAAAAAACTGTGAGGTAGAAGCCAATTTTCCCCACTTTAGGGGAATAAAAAATTCCTTCCCGACTCCAATCAGGCAATCAGACTAACTCCCTGGATCAACGACCCCTCTCTAGTAGCTATAGCCTGTAATATTATGCTCCAGAAATACATCCAGGCCCCTCTTGAATTCCTTTATTGTACTCACCATCACCACCTCCTCAGGCAGAGAGTTCCACAGTCTCACTGCTCTTACCGTAAAGAATCCTCTTCTATGTTTGCGTACAAACCTTCTTTCCTCCAGACGCAGAGGATGTCCCCTCGTCACAGTCACAGTCCTGGAGATAAATAGATGATGGGATAGATCTCTGTACTGACCCCTGATATATTTATACATATTAATTAGATCTCCCCTCAGTCGTCTTTTTTTTAAAGTGAATAACCCTAATTTTGATACTCTTTCAGGGTACTGTAGTTGCCCCATTCCAGTTATTACTTTAGTTGCCCTCCTCTGGACCCTCTCCAGCTCTGCTATGTCTGCCTTGTTTACAGGAGCCCAGAACTGTACACAGTACTCCATGTGTGGTCTGACTGGCGATTTGTAAAGTGGTAAGACTATGTTCTTATCACGGCATCTATGCCCCTTTTGATGCAACCCATTATCTTATTGGCCTTGGCAGCAGCTGCCTGACACTGGTTTTTGCAGCTTAGTTTGCTGTTTATTAAAATTCCTAGATCCTTTTCCATGTCAGTGTTACCGAGTGTTTTACCATTTAGTATGTACGGGTGACTTGCATTATTCCTTCCCATGTGCATAACTTTACATTTGTCAGTGTTAAACCTCATCTGCCCAAGCCTCCAATCTATCCAGATCCCTCTGTAGTAGTATACTGTCCTCTTCAGTGTTAATTACTTTACACAGTTTAGTGTCATCTGCGAAAATTTATATTTTACTATGCAAGCCTTCTACAAGATCATTAATAAATATATTGAAGAGAATAGGGCCCAATACTGACCCCTGAGGTACTCCACTAGTGACAGTGACCCAATCTGAGTGTGTACCGTTAATAACCACCCTCTGTTTTCTATCATTGAGCCAGTTACTTACCCACATACAGACGTTTTCTCCCAGTCCGAGCATTCTCATTTTATATACTAACCTTTTATGCGGTACAGTGTCAAATACTTTGGAAAGTCCAGATATACGACATCCATTGATTCGCCGCTGTCAAGTCTAGAACTTACCTCCTCATAGAAACGGATTAAATTAGTTTGGCATGACCGATCCCTCACGAAGCCATGCTGATATGGCGTTATTTGCTTATTTCCGTTGAGATGCTCTAAGATAGCATCTCTCAGAAAACCTTCAAACAGTTTACCCACAACAGATATTAAACTTACCGGCATATAGTTTCCAGGCTCTGTTTTTGGACCCTTTTTGAATATTGGCACCACATTTGCCATGCGCCAATCCTGTGGGACATTCCCTGTCAGTATAGAGTCCGCAAATATCAGAAATAAGGGTCTGGCTATGACATTACTTAATTCCCTTAGGATACGGGGGTATATGCCACCCGGTCCTGGGGATTTGTCTATTTTAATCTTTTTAAGTCGCTGATGTACTTTTTCCTGGGTCAGACAGGACACTTTTAATGGGGAATTTATTTTTACATTCTGCATGTCATCTGACAGTTTATTTTCCTTAGTGAATACATTGGAGAAAAAAATATTTAACAGCTTTGCTTTCTCCTCGTCGCTCTCTGCGACTCCCCCCTCATTACTCTTTAAAGGACCGACACCTTCAGATTTATACTTTTTAACATTTATATAATTGAAGAACATTTTAGGGTTAGTTTTACTCTCTTTGGCAATTAATCTCTCGGTCTCTAGTTTGGCCGCTTTTATTTGTTTTTTACATGTTCTATATTTTTCCTTATAGTTTTTCAATGCTTCTGTGCTACCCTCCTGTTTTAGTGATTTATTGCTTTCTTTACAGTTCTATTGATCCACATTGGTTTCTTTTTGTTCCTTAACCTTTTATTCCCATACGGTATGTACCTCTCACAATGAGATTTTAGGATGCTTTTAAAGATATCCCATTTTGTGGCTGTATTTTTATTTTTGAGGACTTTGTCCCAGTTAGTTAGGCCTATGGCCTCTCTTAGTTGGCTAAATTTAGCTTTTTTGAAGTTTGGTATTTTTGTTCCTCCCTGTAGAAACGCTCTTTTGAATGATAATTGGAAGGTTATTACTTTATGGTCACTATTTCCCAGGTGTCCCCCAACCTGCACGTCTGTTGTTCTGTCAGGCCTATTGGTTAATACTAAGTCCAGTATGGCCGTCCCTCTAGTCGGGTCCTGAACAGTTGGGAGAGGTAATTGTCTTTGGTTATTGCCAAAAACCTGTTTCCTTTATGAGATATACAAGTTTCAGTTACTCAGTCTATATCTGGATAGTTGAAGTCCCCCATAATAACCACCTCATTATGATTTGCCGTCTCGTCTATCTCGTTTAGTAGTAGATTTTCTGTGGACTCTGGTATATTAGGTGGTTTATAGTAAACTCCTATTAGTAATTTATTGTTGTTTTTAGCTCCATGTATCTCTACCCACAGTGACTCCACATGTTCATGTCTCTCACTTATATCTTTACGGAGTGTGGGCTTTAGACAAGACTTTACATAAAGGCACACCCCTCCCCCTCTCCGGTTTTGACGATCCTTTCTAAACAGACTGTAACCTTGTACATTAACTGCCCAGTCATAGCTATCATCCAGCCATGTCTCAGTTATTCCCACTATGTCATAGTTCTCCTCACACATCACTAATTCCAGCTCCCCAGTTTTATTAGTCAGGCTTCTGGCATTAGTATACATACATTTGAGATATAAAAAGATATCAATGTTACATCACTTTTCCCAAATGCCAACATTTATCAAAATGTTTTCTTTTAATGTTATAAGCCTACATTTGCACCCTGTGTTGGGGCAAATCTGTTTTAATATTTAGTTTTTCTCACTGCCCTAAGGCATGATGGGATAGCAGACACATGAAAAACCAGGAAGTAGGATTCAAGCATGGGGATAAGAAAAAAACTTCAAATATACCTAAAAAAAACTATCCAAGGAGGAATGGTAGTATTCGATGAAAATACTATTTAGAGTGAAAAGTCCCATATGAGGGCTTGTTTTTTGTGGGACTAGTTGTAATTCATATTGGAACCATTTAAAGTTGCCTATGATGTAATGGGAAGCTGGAATACCAAATGTGGGAGAATAAAAAAAACAAAGCAATTTGGCCATAGTTTTGTTTGTATGGCTTTCCCTATGTGGTAAAAATGACCTGCAGATTACAGTGACTCCATGTTTTCACAATTTTTTTGTGTTTTAATACATAGAAAAATAAAAACTACTCTTTGCATTGCCAAATTCTGATACCTGTAACTTTTTTTATATTTATGTCTACAGAGGTCTGTGAAGGCTAATTTTTTGTTGGCTGATTTGTAGTTTTTATTGATGCCATTTTGGGGTGTGTATTACTTTTTTGATCACTCCAATGATCATTCATTTTTTACGGGAGGTGAATCGTTAAAAAAGAGTTGGCCATTTTGATTTTTTTTTTTTCATTACACCATTGGCCATATTGGAAAAATACTTAGATATTTTAATAGTATGGGTGTTTTGGGATGTGGCGAAACCTATAATTTTTTTTTGTTTATTGTTATTTTTAAACTGGGGAAAGGCAGTTATCCATAGGAACTATATCTGTGGTAGCCTTGGATCCTCCAAAGGGCTCCTGGTTTTACAAGGGACAAATAGTTCCCTTGATCACTGTAAAGAAAAGTACTTTTAAATTCATATGCATATTAACAGTTAAAGGGGTTCTGCAGTTTTTTTAAACTGAAGATCTATCCTCTGGATCCGCTGCCTTCTCAAACAGCTGATCGTCGGGGGTCCCGGGTTTCGGACCCCTGTTGATCAGATGCTGATTATCTATCCAGAGGATAGATCATCAGTTTAAAAAAACTGCAGAACCCCTTTAAGTTCACCGAGAGTGGACCCAGGCCACACTGCATCCTTGCTCCTCCTGCTTCTTCTGACAACACTCCCTCATCCTTCTTGATTGACAGTGCTAAGCGTGATGACTATGCAGGAACCTGGCCCTGTCAATCAAAAAGGAGATGCAGAGGCTGGTGCCGGAAGCAAGAGGAGTAAGGCCCCTTGCAGACGAGCGTGTCACACAGCTCATTTAACAAAAAATTTAAAATGTTATTGCTCCTAAAAACCATGACAGAAAATTCCATGTTAGAAAATCCAGATGCTGCTCCTTCCCTTCTGAGCCCTGGCGTATCCCCAAATAACAGTTTACGACCACAATTGGGGTGTTACTGTGTTCAGAAGAAAGTGGGTAGCAAATTGGGTATTCTCCTGTTATCTTTTGTGAAAAAGAAAGTTTGGGCCTAAAGCACCATTTTTGTAATTTTTTCATTTTCACACCCAAGTATTAAAAATTCTTACGAAACAGCTGTTGAGTGAAGTGATCGCTACACCCCTTAAAAATTCCTTGGGTGGTGTAGTTTACAAAATATGGTCACTTTTTGGGGGTTTTCACTGTGGGGGGTACCTCAGGGTCTCTTCAAATGTAACTTGGTGCCCAAAGACCATTCCAGCAAAATCTGCCCTCCAAAAACCATATGGCGCTTCTTGCCTTCTGTGCCCTGTCGTGTGCCCAAACAGCAGTATACGACCACATATGGGGTGTTTCTGCCAACTGCAGAATCAAGGTAATAAATATTGAGGTTTGTTTTGTTGTTAACCCTTGATGTGTTCCAGGAAAAAATTGATTAAAATAGAAAATCTGAAAAAAAAAGTGACATTTTTAAATTTCACCTCTTTTTTGCTTTAATTCCTGTTGAATACCTAAAGGGTTTAACAACATTTCTAAAACCAGTTTTGAATAGTTTGAGGGGTGTCATTTCTAAAATGGGGTCATTTATGGGTTGTTTCTATTATGTAAGCCCTATAAAGTGACTTTATAACTGAACTGGTCCTTAAAAATTGGGTTTTGGAAATTTTATTAAAAATTTTAAGAATTGCTTCTAAAATTCTAAGCCTTCTAATGTCCTAAAAAAATTATATGACATTTACAAAACGATGCCAAGATAAAGTAGACATATGGGGAGTGTTAAGTAATAAATATTTTGTGAGGTATCACTTTCTGTTTTAAAAGCAGAGAAATAGAAATGTAGAAAATTGTGAATTTTTCTAAATCTTTGGTAAATTTGGGATTTTTTCATAAATAAAGGTGAAATAGATTGACTCAAATTTATGATTTCCATGAAGTATAATGTTTCACGAGAAAACAGTCTCAGAATGGCCTTCATAAGTAAAAGCGTTCCAGAATTATTACCACATAAAGTGACACATGTCAGATTTGCAAAATTAGGCCTGGTCAGGAAGGGGGTAAATGGCCCGGTCTGGAAGTGGTTAATGAATAGAGCTATTCACATGGGCGTATAATTTCCATCAGTATTTGAAATCCGCAGCATGTCCGAGTTTTGTGCGGATTTGTTTCCAAATACGCACATTACAGTATGTGCAGTGCATAAATAAGAAGGAAGGAAGAAATACGCATGTAAATCCTGATAAAATCATGAAGCAATCCTGATGACAATACTGATGGTATATCATCAGGATCCTGAGCCAGAATGCTGAATACTGATTTCAATACGCTTGTCTGTAAGCGGCCTAAAATGAATAAATGCTTATTACTGTTACTACTATAATCCAGAGCCTGATATACTGTGAAATTGACATTCCTATACCGGACTTTCCATTTCAGCTCTGCTTACAGCAATGATTCTTGCTTCTACTTCTGGACCCATTATCTACGTTCCTAGATGTAAAATGTACAACTTCATGCTTTATATTCTCAATATGTGTATGTGTGCAATTTGTTTTGTTTAGGCTTTATATGCTGTAGATATGCTATGCATGAGCAGGGTGCATGGATCCTCCATAGATAGACGGTCAGATAAGTGCTGAGGGTGTTGGAAATGACACCAGCGTCTTCTGTGAAGAACATGTTTGTCTCTTGTGCTTTGGAGACTGGAATTATTGTTCCTTCTATTTACATATTCACTTGTGGTTTTTTCCCTTCCTCTGCTCGATCACATTTTTCCTCCCCCATATAGTACTCTCAAAGCTATTAATCATTTTGACAGGTTCAGATATGGCCTTTATTTTCTTGAGGCAACCAAGAAATGTGTACCAGCACCTTTCTGACATCCTCGTGTTCTTTCACCAATCACCCTGCCTTCTACCAAAGTGACACCGCAATGAAGAGGGAGCTGGTATCATTGGCTCCCAGCACGCAAGAAGCACAATGGCATCCCGTCCTTCTATCTACCATTCACTCCTTTACAGTTTTAAATTTATGCTTCCACTTAATCTTTAACCTATAATTTCTAAAGTCTTATTCTGTAGAGGGATGACAAATATGAGTAAAAGCAAATGCAATTTTAAGAACACTGTCCCTTTGCACTCAGAGATCGCTTCACAAAATCAGGCTTAGCTTAAGAATATATATATATATATATATATATATATATATGAATATATATATATATAGTATCTATCTATACAGTAGGAAGTAAAGAATAGCCAGCAGCACTCCAAGAGATAAAGGCAAACGGTGGTTTATTGACCCAAAGTCAGACAAGCGACGTTTCGACAGCTTATTGCTGTCTTTGTCAAGCAAATATCTATACAGTATCTATATTATACATACATACAATATCTATATATACTGTATATATTTATTTATGTATAGCAAACTTCTGGATTTGATGGAAGTACTATCTATCTATTGATCTATCTATCTATTGATCTCTCTATCTACTATCTATCTATCTATCTATCTATCTATCTATCTATCTATCTATCTATCTATCTATCTATCATCATTAGGCTTGAGCAAAGTTGCTTGAGACTGCGGTGAATTAATTCGTTAATCATTTACTGCATCTTTAAAAACATTAAAAATTTGTAATCCGAAGTCGGGTTTGGTACTGGCCGATACCTCGGTTTGCTATTTTAAAATGTTTTTAAAGACATAGAAGTGATTACTGAATGCCGTACGGAAACAGGGCTCCGGACAGCATTAAACAAAGCATTTGAATAAATTGACTTTGGATCTACAGGGAGTGCAGAATTATTAGGCAAGTTGTATTTTTGAGGATTAATTTTATTATTGAACAACAACCATGTTCTCAATGAAAACTCATTAATATCAAAGCTGAATATTTTTGGAAGTAGTTTTTAGTTTGTTTTTAGTTTTAGCTATTTTAGGGGGATATCTGTGTGTGCAGGTGACTATTACTGTGCATAATTATTAGGCAACTTAACAAAAAACAAATATATACCCATTTCAATTATTTATTTTTACCAGTGAAACCAATATAACATCTCAACATTCACAAATATACATTTCTGACATTCAAAAACAAATCAGTGACCAATATAGCCACCTTTCTTTGCAAGGACACTCAAAAGCCTGCCATCCATGGATTCTGTCAGTGTTTTGATCTGTTCACCATCAACATTGCGTGCAGCAGCAACCACAGCCTCCCAGACACTGTTCAGAGAGGTGTACTGTTTTCCCTCCTTGTAAATCTCACATTTGATGATGGACCACAGGTTCTCAATGGGGTTCAGATCACGTGAACAAGGAGGCCATGTCATTAGATTTTCTTCTTTTATACCCTTTCTTGCCAGCCACGCTGTGGAGTACTTGGACGCGTGTGATGGAGCATTGTCCTGCATGAAAATCATGTTTTTCTTGAAGGATGCAGACTTCTTCCTGTACCACTGCTTGAAGAAGGTGTCTTCCAGAAACTGGCAGTAGGACTGGGAGTTGAGCTTGACTCCATCCTCAACCCGAAAAGGCCCCACAAGCTCATCTTTGATGATACCAGCCCAAACCAGTACTCCACCTCCACCTTGCTGGCGTCTGAGTCGGACTGGAGCTCTCTGCCCTTTACCAATCCAGCCACGGGCCCATCCATCTGGCCCATCAAGACTCACTCTCATTTCATCAGTCCATAAAACCTTAGAAAAATCAGTCTTGAGATATTTCTTGGCCCAGTCTTGACGTTTCAGCTTGTGTGTCTTGTTCAGTGGTGGTCGTCTTTCAGCCTTTCTTACCTTGGCCATGTCTCAGAGTATTGCACACCTTGTGCTTTTGGGCACTCCAGTAATGTTGCAGCTCTGAAATATGGCCAAACTGGTGGCAAGTGGCATCGCTTGACTTTTCTCAGTTCATGGGCAGTTATTTTGCGCCTTGGTTTTTCCACACGCTTCTTGCGACCCTGTTGACTATTTTGAATGAAACGCTTGATTGTTCGATGATCACGCTTCAGAAGCTTTGCAATTTTAAGAGTGCTGCATCCCTCTGCAAGATATCTCACTATTTTTGACTTTTCTGAGCCTGTCAAGTCCTTCTTTTGACCCATTTTGCCAAAGGAAAGGAAGTTGCCTAATAATTATGCACACCTAATATAGGGTGTTGATGTCATTAGACCACACCCCTTCTCATTACAGAGATGCACATCACCTAATATGCTTAATTGGTAGTAGGCTTTCGAGCCTATACAGCTTGGAGTAAGACAACATGCATAAAGAGGATGATGTGGTCAAAATACTCATTTGCCTAATAATTCTGCACGCAGTGTATGATCCGAAGCACGATTCACTAAACACTAATCGTTCTTGACAGACGGGCCCAAATAATTTTGTACAAAATGTATTTGCCAAGAATCTCATATTTACAAAATAAGCGTAGCATTAGCACCAGAATATTTTCTATAACTATGGCATTATTGTACTTTATATTGTTTGCAGAGTGCTGTTGCATTGTGTTTTCTTACTCTGCATAGTACCCCCTCCAAAACAGTCTCCGGCAGCACTATAGACCACTCCTCTGTACAGTGACGTCACCGGACTCCCTGCTAGGTGGAAGTCTCCTCCTAGCATAGGGATGCAAAGACCGATACATCACTGGCAGTAAACAAACAGAACCTTGCACTGTGCAATGCAGAAAAATGGAGGGAGTATCGGAGCAAGGAAATACGCCGATGCTCCACTCATGTAGTCAACAAATAAAGAAGAGCCCAGAACCTGGAGAACACCTTTAAGCCTCTCCAGTGCTCTGTTAAAACTTGCATTTTTTTTTATCTATTGAAGAATACTTTAAGGCTACTTTAAGCTTATTAATATAATCCTTAACATACAGCAAAGTGTTCTGATCTGAATAAGCATGATGCTAATATCCTCATCATGCTTCAGGCTACATGCAAGCATCACCCGTCCATATGTCACGTAGGCTCAGCCTGAATGAATGGAAGCTTCAATAAGTTTGTCCTGGGTCACAGTCTCTCTTGCAGAGACAACAGCTTCATGTGACTCGAAAAACAGAATGACAAAGTGATGATCACTTCTCTACTATTCATTAAAGTAAAGGAGAAGGCTTTTATTTTCATTGCTTAATACTGCATTATTCCCCATCAAACATGATTAATGACAGATGTTTTTATACCATACGGTCACTTTACATGAGCGAACGGAAGGGAGACGGAGAAGGTAATAGGAAACGTTTCTCCTGATTTCCCACCTGATTTCGAAATCTACATTTGTTTTTCTTAATTTCTCATTATCCTACAAAGAATATGGAGAAATGTTCAAATTACTGGAAAGGAATATTTATTGCATGTTATAAAAGGCACTCAGCATTTATACTCTCAATATTTTTTTTATTTTTTTTGGAAAGGTACCTAATTAATCAGAAATGACAGCTCCTACTCTCCCAGATGTGTCTGCCAGAAAGGTTTCAGTTTTATTAATTGATTTGAGTGTTCTTGTGGTCGTACACAACGTGTAATTGTAATGTATGTTTATGATCAGACATGTTCCGCACTGGTGAGAGATTCATTACACGTCTGCTCTGGTTCAGATCAGCGTAAGTGGTGATGGGTCCAAAGCTCAGGAAGCGGGGGCAAACTGATGTACAAAACCAGTCAGTGGGTATAGGAAGGTTTCAACACAATTTCCTACATATTATTAATGTATTTATTACTTGGTAGTCACCATATTTAATGCTTTATAAGATGCCCGAACCATAAGATGCACCTAGGTTTTAGTGCGGAAAATAAGAAAAAAATATTTTTCATCAGACCTCAGATCAGACTAGTTTCAGAAAGCCAAATCCAGAGCCTTTGTTAAAATCACCCAACTTTTATTTCATCTGAATAAAATTAGCGGCACAGTAGAAGTTCACCCATAACTAGAGATGGCCTTGCGGTTTCGCAGCGAACTTCGCGATTCGCCAAACATGCAAACATATGGCGATGTCCGCCGGTGCCATATTCTTTTGCATTGTGCTGAACTTTTACCCATGACACATCAATCAGGTGGGACAGGACACCCAATTGAGATGTTTTAGCACATGGACACACCCCCTACCCTATAATTTAACCCGATCTGGCCACCATTTTACATTCAGTCTTTTCCCAGTGTAGGGAGAGGTTGCTGTGTGGAGCATGGAAAGACTGTTAGGGACACCAAACGCTAGCTAATAGGGCCACAAAAGTCCTTTTAAGGACTGGTATAGGTGTGCTATCCATAGATGTGACATACTGAGGGGTGTGATATACTTATAATATACTTTCTAACATAGAAAGTATATTATAGTGCATTTGTATTGTGCAGCAGTTGTGTGCGGTTCTGCTGCGATACTGCAGCTATACAGAGGGACAACGCTATTGGAATAACTAATTGCAACTGGTGTGATATACCAGTTGCCCCCCAAAAAAACTGATTGAGGCAGGGGTGTGATATACCTATAATATAATTTCTACATAGTGCATTTGTATTGTGCAGCAGTTGTGTGCGGTTCTGCTGAGATTCTGCAGCTATACAGAGGGACAAACGCTATTGGAAAAACGAATTGCCTAAATGTTCGAATGTAAAAAGTTGATGACGCCAGATAACCCTCTTGCCCAACGGCTTATTGCCGGCTTGTCGGAACTGCTAGCCTGTTAACTACTGCCATATAAACTGGTTGAATCGGAGGGCTTTAGAAAATTTTTGGCCATTGTCACACTGCAATGGAAGGTCCCCGGAAGGAAATATTTCTTCCAGAAGGGCATCCCTAAACTATATGGCCACGTTCAGCGGCAAGTGAATGTATCTCTGGCACACAGTGTCGGTGCCAAGATACATCTGACCACAGACACGTGGTCTAGCAAACACGGGCAGGAAAGGTACATAACTTTTACTGCCCACTGGGTGAACCTTCTGACAGCTGTCAAGCTTTCAACCCGTGGCACCCGTGTGGACTTGGTGTTCCCGCCATGGATTGCATGCAGGCCTGCCTCTTCTTCTCCTCCTACTCCATTCTCCGTCTCCTCCTCGGCTGACTCCTCCTTTTCCACTGCTACCGCCTCTTCCGCTGCACCCCCCAGCTCCCCAGAACCTATTCGATGTGCCAGGTGAGACTTTGCCATGCTGTGCTGCGGTTGTTGTGCCTGGAAGCCAAAAGCCACACCAGTCCTGCACTGCTTTCAGCTCTGCGGTCACAGGCCGATCAGTGGCTAATCCCGCTCAATTTGACAGTTGGTAAAGTGGTGAGACAACGGTGCCAATCTGCTGAGTGCGCTGAAACAGGACAAAATAACACGCGTGCCGTGCATGGCACACGTCCTGAACTTAGTCGTGCAGTGATTAGTTGCCAAATACCCCGGGGTCCAGGACGTCTTGCGGCAGGCCAGTAAAATCTCTGGCCATTTTAGAAGATCTTTCACGGCCATGGCTCGCCGTGTTGACGTTCAGTGGCAACACCACTTGCACATCAGACGTCTGATTTGTGACTGCCTTACGCGCTTGAACTCCACCTTGTATATGCTTGATAGGCTGCTCCAGGAGAAATGTGCCGTTAACGACTACCTGTATGAACTCTGTGGCAGGACAGGTTCTCGGGAGCTTGTTTTTTTTTCACCGCGCCAGTGCCTGCTCATGCGCGACGTGTGTAGACTTCTGCGGCCATTTGATGAGATCACCAAACTGGTCAGTTGCAGCCAGAGTGCCATCAGTGACATCGTACCTTACGCCTTCTTTCTGGAGCATGCATTGCGTCGTGTCATTGATCAAGCCATCGAGGAGCAGGGTCAGGAAGATGAGGAAGTTGCAATGCTGAATGAATTCCCAGGGGGGGGGCTACTACAACTGAGACAAGTCAGCAGGAGTCTGAAGAGGAGGATGGTGCCTGGGGGGAGGAGGAGGAGCAAGAAGAGCAAGCTTTAAACTTTTCTGGGATCCCTGGTGTTGTCCGTAGATGGGGGGAGGAGATCGAGGACGAGATTATCCTGGGCGATGAGCAGGAGCCAGGCTGCTCCTCCGCTTCCAATTTAGTGCAAATGGGGACCTTTATGCTCCACTGTTTGAAGAGGGACCCCCATATAGAAAGCATAAAGGGCAAGGACCAGTACTGGGTGGCAATGTACTTAGACCCCCGGTACAAACACAAAATGGCGGACATGTTACCAGCATCAGAGGGCTGTCATAATGCATTTCCAGGCCTTGCTTCGAGAAATGCTGCATTCTGTTGTTGCGGGCACTGGCAGAGGAATTTCCACCCACAGAGAAACAGTTGCGGGTACCAATCCTACCGCGCATGCAAGAAGAGGGCGGTTTGAAGATGTGTTGGTCACTTCGGATATGAGATCATTCTATCAGCCAATTAATCCATAGCCGCCCTCCGGATCCAGCCTCAGGGAACGCCTAGACCGACAGGTGTCCGACTACATCGGGTTAACGGCCGATGTGGACGCTCTGAAAAGCGAGGAACCCCTTGACTACTGGGTGTGCAGGCTTGACTTGTGGCCAGACCTGGCACAATTTGACATGGAACTCTTGGCTTGCCCCTTGACCAGTGTCCTGTCCGAAAGGACGTTCGGCGCAGCAGGGGGGATTGTGACCGATAAGCTCACTTGCCTAGCTCACAACTGTGTGGACTACCTCACATTTCTAAAATTGAATTAGGCATGGGCAACACCTGTGGCGACCACGTTTAATTGAATTTCACCTATTACCATTGTTTTTTTTTTCAAGAGGGGGGATTTAGTTAGCCATGTTCTTAATCCAATTTTATATTTTTAGTTCTTTTAAACATATGTATTTGACATGTATTTTTACTGGCCTGCAGTAAAATTGATATCCAATGACCGTCTAATATAACTCCAGCCACTTAATCTTAGATCTTTTCTGTACAGTGAATGCATAATTTTTGGGGCCTGTAATCTAACTGGCCAACAGTAAAATTGTTATATGGTGACCGCCTAATGTACCTCCAGCCACATAATGACTTGATCTTTTCTGTACGTTGAATGCATAATTTTTGAGGCCTGTAATGTAACTGGCCAACAGTAAAATTGTTATACGGTGACCGCCTAATGTACCTCCAGCCACATAATCACTTGTTCTTTTCTGTATGGTGAATGCACAATTATTGGGGCCTGTAATCTAACTGGCCAAAAGTAAAATTGTTATACGGTGACCGCCTAACCTCCAGCCACATAATGACTTGATCTTTTCTGTATGTTGAATGCATAATTTTTGGGGCATGTAATGTAACTGGCCAACAGTAAAATTGTTATACGGTGACCGCCTAATATACCTCCAGCCACATAATCACTTGATTTTCTGTCTGGTGAATGAATAATTTTTGGGGCCTGTAGTCCACTGGCCTGCAGTAAAATTGATATCCATTGACCGGCTAATATACCTCCAGCTAGGGGTGGGCGGTATAGGCGATATAGGCGATATGATTGCGCTCTCTGCGCGCACCATTTACTCCTGAGCCCGCCGGCGGGCACAGTGGAGGGAGAAGGAGGGAGGGACTGTGCGCGGCTGCCGCTGAACACCAATGAGGAGAGGACAGAGTAGGAGGAGGAGGGGAGGGACTGTGGCCGGCCATATCCCACAGGGTCCCCCTCCCCCTCCCCTCTAGTTCATTGATGGCAGTGGGCAGTTCCGATCGGAGTCCCAGCAGTGTAATGCTGGGGCTCCGATCGGTTACCATGGCAGCCAGGAGTCACGCTACTGAAGTCCTGGCTGCGATGGTATGTTAGTGAGCAGCATTATACTCACGTGCGCCGTGGCCGCCGGGCGCTCCTTCTTCTGTCTGTGCGGCGGATTGCTAATGCTTATAGCATTAGCAATGCGCCGCACAGACCTATGAGAAGAAGGAGCGCCCGGCGGCCACGGCGCACGTGAGTATAATGCTGCTCACTAACATACCATCGCAGCCAGGACTTCAGTAGCGTCCTGGCTGCCATGGTAACCGATCGGAGCCCCAGCATTACACTGCTGGGACTCCGATCGGAACTGCCCACTGCCATCAATGAACTAGGGGGGGAGGAGGGGGACCCTGTGGCCACTGCCACCAATGATTAATACTGGGGAGGGAGGGAGGGGGGGTGGGTTTGAGTTACCATAGGGGGGCAGATAAGAGGCTGGGGGGGAGCAGATAAGAGGCGGGGGGGGGAGCAGATAAGAGGCTGGGGGGGAGCAGATAAGAGGCTGGGGGGAGCAGATAAGAGGCTGGGGGGAGCAGATAAGAGGCTGGGGGGAGCAGATAAGAGGCTGGGGGGGGAGCAGATAAGAGGCTGGGGGGGGAGCAGATAAGAGGCTGGGGGGGGGAGCAGATAAGAGGCTGGGGGGGGAGCAGATAAGAGGCGGGGGGGAGAGCAGATAGGAGGCGGGGGGGAGCAGATAAGAGGCTGGGGGGAGCAGATAAGAGGCTGGGGGGAGCAGATAAGAGGCTGGGGGGGAGCAGATAAGAGGCGGGGGGGAGAGCAGATAAGATGCTGGGGGGGAGCAGATAAGAGGCTGGGGGGAGCAGATAAGATGCTGGGGGGGGAGCAGATAAGAGGCTGGGGGGGAGCAGATAAGAGGCTGGGGGGGAGCAGATAAGAGGCTGGGGGGGCACATGAGAGGCTGGCTGCCATGGTCAGCTCCCTGCTGTTGTGTGCACAAAGCACAGGGCAGCAGGGAGAGTGTAAAGTCCTATTCACCCTAATAGAGCTCTATTAGGGTGAATATGACAAGGGTTCTAGCCCTTAAGGAGGCTAATAGTTATTAAATAAAAAGTAAAAAAAAAAACAGTTTAAACACCCCCCCCCAATATAGAAAACAATATATCGCAATAAATATCGCATATCGCACATGCTTAAAATTATATCGCAATATAAATTTTAGGCCATATCGCCCACCCCTACCTCCAGCCACATAACTTTTTCTTTTCTGTACAGTGAATGAATGAATAATCTTTAGGGCCTGTAGTTCACTGGTCTGCGGTAAAATTGATATCCATTGACCGTCTAATATACCTTTAGCCACATAATCACTTGTTCTTTTCTGTACAGTGAATAAATAATTTTTGGTGCCTGTAGCCCACTGGCCTGCAGTAAAATTGATATCCATTGACCGCCTAATGTACTTCAAGCCACATAATCACTTGATCTTTTCTCTACGGTGAATGAACAATTTTTGTGGCCTGTAGTCCACTGGCCTGCAGTAAAATTGATATCCAATGACCGTCTAATATACCTCCAGCCACATAATCACTTGATGTTTTCTGTCTGGTGAATGCCTAATGTTTGGGGCCTGTACTCTCGTGACAAGCAAAAATATTGAACAGGACGCTAAAATGGAGCAAAATAATAATATTTTAATCGTGCTCATGAAGGAAAGGGGGTGAAACCTATATAAATCAGCTAGAACTGATCCGTCTATCCTGCATGGTCTAACCTAATGTTGAATCATAGACACTACCTAAGGGGTGTATAGGAGGTCTATTGGAATATTATGAGGGGATGGACGGACTAAAATATCTAAAATCCACCGCACTAACACTCGGATATGGTGTTCCGAACGGCAAAGTACTGCCTAACCAATAGTAATGTGCTGACGGAGTAAGATGCTGCGTGTAGCAATCCCTGGGTAACCTGTATCAAAGTCACAGATCAATCACAGGAGCTGACACACACTGCAACTAATTAAACTGACCAGTGACCATTGTATCACTGAACAGCGGTGGTTAGTGTGAGGAGCAGCTGTGCACAATGCCGGCTCACAAACTCTATCCACCGTGTGGGTGAGTAAACCACATAGACCGAAACTGATGCTGGCTGACAAAACACGCCACCCACCAGCAGGTCTGTACACACTGAGCTATGGCTCTACGCGTTTCTGTGCAGATTGTTACATGCACGTCATCAGGAGCCAAGTAGCCACTACACCCGAACTGCCTAAAGCCGATCATACAGGTTTGAAGTCGGCTTTCTCTACAGCGTTTAGTCAAGCTCCACCGAATCCTAGTGTGGGAGACGGTGTGCTGAGATTGTTGCATATAGTCTCGGCTCTGTACTGGCCGTGAGCGGCCAGGAAGACGCCGCGATTTAAAGAGGAACACCACGCCCCCAAGAACACACCTCCTGCCGGCAGCCAATCCACCAGATGAGACAATCATACTGGGCTGGTCCGCTGACGGCTATGGAGGAATCAGGAAGTGTTCAGGGGGTCAGCGCGCAGCGCTGTATCATAATTCAATAACAGGGAAAAATCGGCGGCTTACTACATGACAGGCAGCAGTACTCAAAAAGCAAAATCGGAACCCTGTAGGTAAGTAATCAGTATCAAGAGCCATATGGTAGTACAGTTACAAGCGATGACAACACTGGAGTGTATGATGGATACCCATATATATTATAATGAATAGCCAGCATATGTGGATGAATAAGCATGTCATCCGATCACAATGACATGTTATCAAGCATAATATCAAGTACATATCATCCAGTGAAGGACACATATGAACATGTCATCAGATCACAATGACATGTTGTCAAACAGAATGTCAAGCACATATCATACCAGTGAAGGACACATATGAAGAGAGAGAACACCGATGATGTAATTAAATGAACGGAACAACGGAACACCTATGATCCAGTCAAATAAACGGAACGTAGGAAATGGCATCATTTAAACCATTAGGCTTGATGGTCCCCAGCCTAAAGATCCATTGTGCCTCCTTTTGTAAGAGAATGCGATCAAGGTCACCTCCTCGCGGTGATCTCTTCACTGTGTCAATGCCCTGAAATTTAATAACGGAAGCATTACCACTGTGGCATTCAACCACATGGCGGGCGATAGGTGTGTCCTGACATTTGTTAATATCAGATACGTGTTCCCCTATGCGCCGTCTAAGCTCCCGTATTGTTTTCCCGACGTATTTCAGGCTGCATTTACATGTCATCAAATAGACCACACCAGTGGTTTTACAGTTCACAAACGGTCTGATGAAGAATGTTCTGTCAGAAACGTAACCGGAAAATGATTTATTCTTATTAATGTAGCCACAAAACTTGCAAGAGCCACAGGGAAACGTTCCCGAAACGGGATTATGTAACCAGGTATGTTGTCTAGGACTCTGGTACATACTGTGAACCAAAATGTCACGCAAGTTTTGGCTACGACGGAAAGTGATCGCTGGTTTGTCCGGGATAAGATGACCAATATCCGTGTCAGATCTCAGAATGTCCCAATATTCAGATAGCACATTGCGCACTTGATCATGGGCGCTATCAAACGTACCAATGATCCGCATGCTCTCCATCCCTTGTGGATTTAGTTTGGGAGATAGTAGCGAATCTCTGTTGAGACTCAAAGAATGTTGGTAAGCTTCTTTGAGTAATTGGGATGGATACCCTCGAGATAGAAATCTATCTTGAAGGTCCACGGCGGCTTTTCTGAAGTCCGACAGCTGGGAACAATTCCTACGGGCCCTTAAGTATTGTCCCTTAGGGATCCCTCGTTTGAGAGCTTTTGGGTGACCACTCTCCCACCTGAGTAGGCTATTAGTAGCAGTAGTTTTTCTGTACATGCTGGTGACAATATCACCAGAGGTGTTAAGTTTAATGGTCAAATCCAAAAATGAAATCTGGCTCTCATTTATTTCCGAGGTGAAAAATAGACCCAGCTCGTTGTTGTTCAGAGCCGCCACAAATTCATGGAACAAAGTGGTGCTGGCCCCCCAGAGGATCAGCACATCATCTATGTATCTGATCCACAGGGGGACAGCTCCAACAAAATGTTCCTTCACTGGATGATATGTACTTGATATTATGCTTGATAACATGTCATTGTGATCGGATGACATGCTTATTCATCCACATATGCTGGCTATTCATTATAATATATATGGGTATCCATCATACACTCCAGTGTTGTCATCGCTTGTAACTGTACTACCATATGGCTCTTGATACTGATTACTTACCTACAGGGTTCCGATTTTGCTTTTTGAGTACTGCTGCCTGTCATGTAGTAAGCCGCCGATTTTTCCCTGTTATTGAATTATGATACAGCGCTGCGCGCTGACCCCCTGAACACTTCCTGATTCCTCCATAGCCGTCAGCGGACCAGCCCAGTATGATTGTCTCATCTGGTGGATTGGCTGCCGGCAGGAGGTGTGTTCTTGGGGGCGTGGTGTTCCTCTTTAAATCGCGGCGTCTTCCTGGCCGCTCGCGGCCAGTACAGAGCCGAGACTATATGCAACAATCTCAGCACACCGTCTCCCACACTATGATTCGGTGGAGCTTGACTAAACGCTGTAGAGAAAGCCGACTTCAAACCTGTATGATCGGCTTTAGGCAGTTCGGGTGTAGTGGCTACTTGGCTCCTGATGACGTGCATGTAACAATCTGCACAGAAACGCGTAGAGCCGTAGCTCAGTGTGTACAGACCTGCTGGTGGGTGGCGTGTTTTGTCAGCCAGCATCAGTTTCGGTCTATGTGGTTTACTCACCCACACGGTGGATAGAGTTTGTGAGCCGGCATTGTGCACAGCTGCTCCTCACACTAACCACCGCTGTTCAGTGATACAATGGTCACTGGTCAGTTTAATTAGTTGCAGTGTGTGTCAGCTCCTGTGATTGATCTGTGACTTTGATCCAGGTTACCCAGGGATTGCTACACGCAGCATCTTACTCCGTCAGCACATTACTATTGGTTAGGCAGTACTTTGCCGTTCGGAACACCATATCCGAGTGTTAGTGCGGTGGATTTTAGATATTTTAGTCCGTCCATCCCCTCATAATATTCCAATAGACCTCCTATACACCCCTTAGGTAGTGTCTATGATTCAACATTAGGTTAGACCATGCAGGATAGACGGATCAGTTCTAGCTGATTTATATAGGTTTCACCCCCTTTCCTTCATGAGCACGATTAAAATATTATTATTTTGCTCCATTTTAGCGTCCTGTTCAATATTTTTGCTTGTCAGTATTATAAGGACGTGTACCTTACACATATATTTAGCCGTATTTTGTTTATCCTGTACTCTCGTGGCCTAAAATATACATTTTCTAAGCTCCAGCAGGGCACATTTTTGAGAGTTTCCCTTTAAGATGCATAAAAATGGCCCTTGATTAAAATCCATATTTTTTGTGGGAATTTTTGCCATTGATCCCCCTCTGGTATGTCACTGTCCATGTTGTGGGATGATTTGTGCACTTCTAGTATTTGGTGGCTGAAAATATCACCTGATGGTTTTTCAGGTTCGCCTGCCATTAATGAGAATGGGGCCCACCACGAACGTGCGGTTCGCGCGATCGCGTTTGCGAATCATCCCGGCCAATGTTCGACCATCACTACCCACAACCTACGCATTTGGGATTTTTTCCTGAGTCCATGTTCACTGTATAATACTTAACTCATGTACATGCTATTTAAAAGCAATGTGAACAGAGGCGTATTGATCTGGATTCATCATTACAATAAAAGAACACATGAAGCATCAGGTAAAAATGAATGTTGTAGTGTGGCTGAAGCACTAACAATGTGAACAATGGCATATAGATTTGGATCTGTCACTACAATAGAGGGACACATGAATTTTAGGAAAAATTCTATCGTAAATAAAGCCGAATTTCCTCGCGCTTCGTGGTAACTAATAAATTTTTCGAAAATGGCGGCTGGAGTTGAAAGAACGGAAAAAAAATACTCACCTCATCCACTTGGTCTCGCAGAGGCAGTCCACTCCTACAGTCCTGATCAAAAGTTTAAGACCACTTGAAAAATGGCAATAAAATCATATTTAGCATGGCTGGATCTTAACAAGGTTCCAAGTAGAGCTTCAACATGCAACAAGAAGAAATGGGAGTGAGACAAAACAATTTTTGAGCATTCAATTTAATGAAAACAACGAATAGCCTGAAACAGGCTGTTTTTCAGCTGATCAAAAGTTTAGGACCACACCTCCAAAAAAAAACTAAACCCCCCAAAACAGAAATCCAACTTCCAAACATGAACTCAGTAATGAGTAGATCCGCCGTTATTGTTTATCACTTCCAAAATTCGTTTCGGCATGCTTGATGCAAGCGTTTCCATGAGGTGAGTGGTGAAGACGGCCGCACGAAGGCCATCTACTGTCTGGAACTGTTGTCCATTTTTGTAAACTTCCCTTGCCATCCATCTCCAAAGGTTCTCAATTGGATTTAGATCAGGGGAACACGCAGGATGGGCCAAAAGAGTGATGTTATTCTCCTGGAAGAAGTCCCTTGTCCTGCGGGCATTGTGTACTGTAGCGTTGTCCTGTTGAAAAACCCAGTCGTTACCACACAGACAAGGGCCCTCAGTCATGATGAATGCTCTCTGCAACATCTGGACATAGCCAGTGGCCCTTTGACGCCCCTGCACTTCCTGAAGCTCCATTGTTCCACTGAAGGAAAAAGCACCCCAGACCATTATGGCGCCCCCTCCAATGTGGCGCGTAGAAAACATTACAGGTGGGATCTGCTTCTCATGCCAGTAACGTTGGAAACCATCAGGACCATCAAGGTTAAATTTTTTCTCATCAGAGAATAAAACTTTCTCCCACCTTTGAATGTCCCATGTTTGGTGCTCTCTTGCAAAGTCCAAACGAGCAGTTCTGTGGCGTTCAAGGAGACGAGGTCTTTGAAGACGTTTTTTGTTTTTGAAGCCCTTCAGTCTCAGATGCCGTCTCATGGTTATAGGGCTGCAGTCAGCACCAGTAAGGGTCTTAATTTGGGTCGAGGATCGTCCAGTGTCTTGACGGACAGCCAATTGGATCCTCCGGCTCAGTTCTGATAAAAAGAATTTGGGTCTTCCACTTGACTTTTTTGTTCCATAACCCTCAGGATCATTTAAGAAATTCCAAATGACTGTCTTACTGTGTCCCACCTCAGCAGCGATGGCGCGCTGTGAGTGACCCTGCTTATGCAGTTCAACAACCCGACCACGTTCAAAAAGGGGGAGTTTTTTTGTCTTTGCCATCACAACGTGTGACTACCTGACAGAAAATGACAATGAATCCACATCTTTGCACAGATTTGGCCTTTTAAAGGCAAGTGGTCCTAAAATTTTGATCAGCTGAAAAACAGCCTGTTTCAGTTTAATCGTTATTTTCAAATAATTGAATGCTCAAAAAATGTTTTGTCTCACTCTCATTTCTTCTTGTTGCATGTTGAAGCTCCACTTGGAACCTTGTTAAGATCCAACAATGTAAAATATGATTTTTTGCCATTTTTCAAGTGGTCTTAAACTTTTGATCAGGACTGTATCTTAAATTGAAAAAGACCTGCTGAAGAACCTGACATCACTTTACGCTCCCAGCACGATCACGTGGCCACTGCCATCAATGAAAAAGCCCAGAGGCCCAATGGGCGAGTGTCAGTACATGTACGGCATTATTCGCAGGGAATTGTATGGAGTGGGCTGTTGCGGTGACCCCACTCCATATGCGACAGGTGCCATCTTTATAATACAGCAGACACACGACCGCAATGACCAGGATTGGTCAATCGGTCAATTAACCCCCTTAGGTGCCTCATTCAACAGCGATCGTAGCATCTGTGCAGTAAGGCAGAGGGATGTGGCTCCCTCTGCCTTCTGATCGGAGCCCCTGCAGTGAAATTGCGAGTCATCAATCGGTCACCATGACAGCCTACGGCCTGCTGAGGCTTCCCAGGGATGTCATAGTAATCTGCCAACTAAGCTGTGCACGGGGCACAGCTCAGCAGGGAGCTTGTCAGAATCCCTAATAGATCTCTGTTAGGCCTTATGCACACGATTGTATGTATTTTGCGGTCTGCAAAAAATACGAATGGCATCCGTGTGCATTCCGTATTTTGCAGAATGGAACAAATTAAATTGTAAATTAAGCCGAATTTCCTCGCGCTTCGTGGTAACTAATCATTTTTTCTAAAATAGCGGCTGGAGTTGACTTAGAAAGAACGGGAAAAAAATACTCTCCTTATCCACTTGGTCTTGCAGAGGCAGTCCGCTTCTCTCTTGATTGAAAAAGACCTGCTGAAGGACCTGACATCACTGTACGCTCCCAGCGCAATCACGTGGCCACTGCCATCAATGAAAAAGTACATGAGCACCTGATTGTTATAGCTTTAATTATTCCTGACAGCTCATTATGTACCTGGCCAGCCACGGAGAGGAGGGCTTGGGTGGCCCCTGAGGCATTGGCCCATCAGGAAATTTCCCTGTAAGGTCTATGCACAATCTGCCCCTGTTTAGAGATGAGCATATTGATTCTACACAAATCTAATTTTGTAAAAATTTGAAGTGGATTCAAATCCGAATATTTTGTCATTCGATTTGGGCAAATTAGGCCCCTTTCACACGAGCGAGTATTCCGCGCCGGTGCAATGCGTGATGCAAACGCACTGCGCCCACACGGAATCCGGACCTATTTATTTCAATGGGTCTGTGTACATGAGCGTTGGTTTTCATGCATCACTTGTGCATTGCATGAAAATTGCAGCATGTTCTATATTCAGCGATTTTCACTTTGGAAGTGAATGTGGCTGAGTGAAAATCACATTGCATCCGCAAGCAAGTGCGGATGTGTTTTTCACGGATGGTTGCTAAGGGATGTTGTTTGTAAACATTCAGTTTTTTATCACATGCGTGCAAAACACATTAAATTGCATTGCCCTTGCGTGATAAAAACTGAACAACTGAACGTGATCGCAAACAAAACTGAATGGACTTGCTTGCGAAATCCCGCAGTTTTCACTCAATGCATCCGCAACACATCCGGACCTAATCTGGACATGCTTGTCTGCAAGGGGCCTTAGAGAGAGAGACAGAAAATTAATAAGTAGATAACAATAAATAATCGTTAATTTCTAACGATAATTTATTTTCCCTTAGTCCTAACAGCAGCACAGATGGGGTTCACCACCCCCCGTGGACTGGTAGGACCGGCGGAATTTTTAATGAGCCCAAGTAATAAACAAATAAAACACTTAAGACTCCTCTATAAAGGAGGGAATCCTCTCCAGCCCACTGTGTTATAGCAAGAAAAAACTAGACTTACTAGTGTGGGATATTTGTGTGCTGCTTTTAGGACTAAGGTAAAACAAATTATCGTTAGAAATTAACGATTCCCTTACGTCCTACCAGCAGCACAGATGGGGAGATAGCAAGAAGAACCCCTAGGGAGGACCATCATGCTTGGCAGAACCAGGTATAGTCTGTCCAAAGGGCTGAGTATTCAGCTAATCTGGCATCCAATCTACTGTATAATTGGAAATGAATGTTGATTCAGAGCTCCAGGAAGAAGACTCCTCTCGGCAAAAGAAGTAGCTATGGCTCTGGTAGAATGGGCCTTTACAAACCCCAGAGTGTCTAGCGATTGGGAAACAAAGGATTCCCTAATAGCCTCTGTTGAGGAACGGTTGAGACGTATGCATATATATCCATGCATGCCTGCAAACACGTGCGGGCATGTATGGTATATATGAGCATACATCAACCACAGCATCATGGGACGATGTGCGCAGATGTGCCCAGCATCTGCGCACGTCTGCCCATGGTGATCCCCAGGGGCTCATGGTGGCCCCTGTGGGAAATACAGGGAGTGCAGAATTATTAGGCAAGTTGTATTTTTGAGGATTAATTTTATTATTGAACAACAACAACATGTTCTCAATGAACCCAAAAAACTCATTAATATCAAAGCTGAATATTTTTGGAAGTAGTTTTTAGTTTGTTTTTAGTTTTAGCTATTTTAGGGGGATATCTGTGTGTGCAGGTGACTATTACTGTGCATAATTATTAGGCAACTTAACAAAAAACAAATATATACCCATTTCAATTATTTATTTTTACCAGTGAAACCAATATAACATCTCAACATTCACAAATATACATTTCTGACATTCAAAAACAAAACAAAAACAAATCAGTGACCAATATAGCCACCTTTCTTTGCAAGGACACTCAAAAGCCTGCCATCCATGGATTCTGTCAGTGTTTTGATCTGTTCACCATCAACATTGCGTGCAGCAGCAACCACAGCCTCCCAGACACTGTTCAGAGAGGTGTACTGTTTTCCCTCCTTGTAAATCTCACATTTGATGATGGACCACAGGTTCTCAATGGGGTTCAGATCACGTGAACAAGGAGGCCATGTCATTAGATTTTCTTCTTTTATACCCTTTCTTGCCAGCCACGCTGTGGAGTACTTGGACGCGTGTGATGGAGCATTGTCCTGCATGAAAATCATGTTTTTCTTGAAGGATGCAGACTTCTTCCTGTACCACTGCTTGAAGAAGGTGTCTTCCAGAAACTGGCAGTAGGACTGGGAGTTGAGCTTGACTCCATCCTCAACCCGAAAAGGCCCCACAAGCTCATCTTTGATGATACCAGCCCAAACCAGTACTCCACCTCCACCTTGCTGGCGTCTGAGTCGGACTGGAGCTCTCTGCCCTTTACCAATCCAGCCACGGGCCCATCCATCTGGCCCATCAAGACTCACTCTCATTTCATCAGTCCATAAAACCTTAGAAAAATCAGTCTTGAGATATTTCTTGGCCCAGTCTTGACGTTTCAGCTTGTGTGTCTTGTTCAGTGGTGGTCGTCTTTCAGCCTTTCTTACCTTGGCCATGTCTCAGAGTATTGCACACCTTGTGCTTTTGGGCACTCCAGTGATGTTGCAGCTCTGAAATATGGCCAAACTGGTGGCAAGTGGCATCTTGGCAGCTGCACGCTTGACTTTTCTCAGTTCATGGGCAGTTATTTTGCGCCTTGGTTTTTCCACACGCTTCTTGCGACCCTGTTGACTATTTTGAATGAAACGCTTGATTGTTCGATGATCACGCTTCAGAAGCGTTGCAATTTTAAGAGTGCTGCATCCCTCTGCAAGATATCTCAATATTTTTGACTTTTCTGAGCCTGTCAAGTCCTTCTTTTGACCCATTTTGCCAAAGGAAAGGAAGTTGCCTAATAATTATGCACACCTAATATAGGGTGTTGATGTTATTAGACCACACCCCTTCTCATTACAGAGCTGCACATCACCTAATATGCTTAATTGGTAGTAGGCTTTCGAGCCTATACAGCTTGGAGTAAGACAACATGCATAAAGAGGATGATGTGGTCAAAATACTCATTTGCCTAATAATTCTGCACGCAGTGTATGTGCCCCCTTATATTGTAGGTGCTTGTGCCCTCTTATATTGTAGGGGCTTGTGCCCCCTGATATATATGTATGTGCCCCCTTAATAGATATATAGGTATACAATGCCCCCTGTATCATATTATGCCCCCTTATCATATCCCCATACGATATAAACCCCCCCTCCCTACATGGACACAGATGCATCAATGTAAATGTGCCCCAAGCATTTACATTGATGTAATCTGGGTGAAGGCGCCAGGATGACCGGACAAGGTCCGGTCATTCTGGTGAACTCAAAAGGATTCAAATTCAATAGAATTTGAATCCTTTTGTTCTAATTATCTGCAGCCTTGCTGGAGATAATTAAACATAATAGAGAGAGAGGAGATACCATTGCAATGTCCGGAATGCTGAGAGCTACAGGCGGGAGATCAAAGGATCTCCCGCCTGTCAGCAAGTGCACGCGGCCCTGCGGCGCGCGTGCAGGGACGCGCGGGCAGGCGCGGTGACGTCATCTCACCGCGCCGGCCCACGTGTCCTGCACTGTGGTGTGTGTGCGCGCGCGCGCCCCCTGGTGGCGCGGGAGTGCGGGCCGCCGGGGGATAAATATCCGGCGGCCCCGGCACTCCGGGGTTAGGGATCGGGGTCCCCACCTGGAGAGCGCATCGGCGCTCAGGACAACACGAGGCCCACCCCCCCCTCCGGCCCAAGAGAGCAGAGCGGATCCTGTGGGGGAGAGAGACCTGACCGGAGAGAGGCCTGAGCGGATCGCTCTGGGGGAGAGAGGCCTGACCGGAGCCCTGCCACCCCCACCTAGAAGAGCGCATCGCGCTCCGGAGAAGAGCCGTGCAGGACCCCGACCGGCCCCTCTGAAGAAGAGCGCAATCGGCGCTCAGGAGCGACCCCCCTGGCTAGACTAAGTATCGAACCCTATCCCACCAACGATTAACCCTTTACCCTGCCCTGCAGAGTATCCCCTATCCCACCAACGATATCCTGCCCTACAGCACCACCTCCCCTGATTAACCCCTACACCCCTGGACCCCTTAACCCCTAACCCTTCTACACCCCACTGTGCCTCACCCCTCCCTGTGTGCTGGTAGCCCCTGATTTACCCCTGGTCCCTTGACCCCTGGAACCCTCATATTGTGTAACCCTCTCCCATATATCCTGCACATCCCCTGGTTAACCCTGTTATCACCCCCCATAGACCCCTGAACCCTGGTGGCCCTGCTGGTAAACCCTGATTAACCCCTGGTGGTTACCCTGGTTCCCTGCCTGTCCTGTAGAGCATGCCTCTGCTCTGCAAACAATCCTTTTAACCCTTCGTCATACCCCGTAGGGACAGTGAATAGTCAGGTGGGGTGGGCTGTTAATATTGTATGTGTGAACTGTATAGTTAGTTGATGGGTGGAATTGGGAATGTGTAGTGTAGTTTAGGATTGTATATTTAGTGCTGTATTGTTAGTGTATTGCGTAGTGTATTGTTAATAAATACCGTTATATTTGTAACTATCTGTGTAACGTGTAGTTATTGGCGATAGTTAGTTAGTAAGGCGCATGCAGCTAGCATAGTGATTAGTGTAAAGTATAGCAAAGGTATTGTGTTATTATATAAAGGCATAAATAGGCGGAGTTATCACTAGATGGCTCCTCCCATTTATGAATATTAATTATCGATATTTGCATAAATATTGGTGATTAATATTCCCCCTTTACATTGGCGAGCCAGGCCCACTGCGTGGATTTTGCGTTTGTTTTTGGTCTTAGGGCTGAGGGTTGCTGGTACTGTGAATTAGCGGGCAGGAGAGACGCGGTCAGCAGAGTGTCTGAGCGTTTAGGACCCGATAATTCGTACAGGAGAAGTGATACTTCCCTTAGAGTACCAGAAATAAAACAAAATCTTTTGCAGAGAATCTAGAATCTATCTGTGTACTAATATTTTTGTATTTGCTTTACACGGTCACCGTCGCTGGGGTAAGAGAAGAAGACACTGAAAAGTACAGCACCAACAAGCATCGCTCAAGTCATTGCAAGGGAGAAGTGCACATGTCACTGAAGGAGATCCATCTTCGTGGGAGCGGCGTACAAGTCCGGCTGGGGAAGAAGCGATCCGGGAAAATGGACTTCTTCCAAGCAGCTGCAAGGACGAAGAGGTACGGCCCCAAGGAGAAAATGGACGTTCATCAAACGGTGAGTATGGACTTCCCCACACTGCAACACTTAGCCAAACACAGCACATTTAACCCCATCCTCCCCACTACATACAAGTCAGCAGAAATGCTGTGGTCCGATTTGTTAGCACAGGCTTGTAGTTATGACAAGCTTTGTGTTAACAAACGGACGGTGTTGAACAAGGCCACCAAACGGCTTCAGATGCTCGCCAAACTCGTTCATACGTTTGAGGCTAGCATCTGTAAGCCAAAGGAAGTGGCGCTGGTGTCTCAGTCAACGGAGACAATTCCTCCGGCCATTCACTGCCAGTGCTGTACCAGTAATTCGGACCAGGTTTTGGCATTGCAGGCACAGCTGGCAGAGAATGTGCAGTCTACTGTTGACCGAGATGCGCAGGTGGCTTGGATAGAGTCACAGTTAGTAGAGCTGCAGAGGCAGAAGGAGGAAATTGAGGCTAAGTTGACTCTTAGCTGTCTTATACTGAGGTCAAGGCCTTCAAGGAGCGGACTGCCTCTACTGACGTGACGGTAGCCAAATTGAAGGCTGAGGTTGCTGTAAGGTCCCAGCTAATGTCTGGCATGCAACAGGTTATCACCAAGTTGGTGCCGGCCCTTTCTTTTTCCGTAAAGCCAGGGTCGGAATCTCCCAAAATGTTGCCCTGTGCAGGGCCACAAGGGGGGAGAGTAGTCTGTGACCGGTCTAATCTCAAGCCTGTCCAGACTAACAGAGATTTTTCCCTGACTTTGGGAAAAAGAACTGTCGTGAAGAGTGCGTCCCTGAGGATGGAACAATTCAGTAGAAGGGAGCACGGCTGCAGTGTAGACGGACCTGGGCCATGCATCAGATGTTTTGCATGTGGTGGCCTAGGTCACATAGCGAGACACTGCAAAACACACAGGACAGGAAACCAAGTCACGTGTTTCAGGTGTGGGAACAAAGGACACATTGCAAGGAATTGCTCTTGTGCAAGTAATTGCAATGTGTCCAACAGTATCAGCCAGGTAACAAATTGTGCAGTGGGGTCTAGTCAGCCTGGCCATAACGGGGTTACCTCTCGGCAGCATCACCAGCTGCTGAGGGGTCAGAGTGGCCAAGCTAGGCTAGGCAACATTTGACACCCATGTACTATTTGTTACACCGTTTGTTCCCTGTGTATGTCCATGTTGTGTGTTTTTGTTATCTGTTTGTAAGTTTGTCTTGATGTTGATGGTGGTAGTCCTTGTCTACGGATGTGTTCTACCATGCTGATTTATGTAGTTTGTTGTAAGTCCCGTCTGCTGTCTTGTTTCATTCTGTGTCCCCTTGGAGTGGAACAGTGTTATACTGTGGATCGAGAACGTATAGGTTCGCGAGCAGATAATATCACACGGGAAATCCTGCTGGTCGGGAGAAGGCATAAGGACCTTCTCCATGCAGCACACAAAGGATGATGTGATATTATTCTGGGCAACCAGGGTCTCAGATCGATACAGATAACGCTGTTGTGCTCAAGGTTTTCAGTAGGGCTGTGTTGCGCTGGGGACTGGGGCGGACAGACAACATTGGTGTAATGTTGTGCTGCGCACTTAATTCTAGTCCGAGCAGGCAGCACAGCTCTGATAGGGATTGGACGCAGAGTGTTTGGCAGCAGAGTGTGGACTGTGTTCTTGTGTTGTGGGGTCCTGGGGAGCCAGGGCATGCCTATGCCATTGGTTCTGCGGGCCTCCACAAGATGGGATCACAGGGGGAAATCAGCCTGGGTACACATGAGTGGACAGGGATGCGGCGCCATCAATAACAAGATGGTGCTTTGTCCACAGAACTCCAGTTATCCTAACCTAGTAGGGTGACCATCCTTATCTGTTGGTGCAGAGGGATGTGTAGCAGAGGATGCAATCCTCTGAAGGTAGGGTGTTCAGACACCAGTGTTGGGATAATGAGGAGCCCTGTGAGACAAAGGGCAGCCCAATACCTTTCTCTACCCATGGGTCAAAGGTATTGGTGCTGGAAATTTTCACATTTAATTGCACTGTTAGGGGAGAAATTCCCCTGGGAGCGCCTGGTGTTTTCTTCTGCCATAGGTGTGCTTTTATATGGAGCGGAAGAAAAACCCAGGAGATGCCACAGAAGAGGCCAGCTATTCCCCCTGACACTGTTGTGAAGCTCCAGAGGATCCCACTGGATTTTGGCAATCAAGCGACCTCTGTCTAGAGGTGTTCTAGAGATGGAGGACTGTGCCACAATCCAGCGGGAGCATTATCTCAGACTCTGGAGGAAGACTTGGAGACGTTCGGGTGGAAGAGCATATTATCACTTGTTTCACCCAGTGAAACTTCTTCTGGTTCTGGTCATCGTCATCTACATTCGGAGGGTCAAGGGACTTATTGACCAAATACACCAGAACCAGACAGAACTTTACAGAACTATCCGGAGGAGGAGGCTCAGGACATAACTCAAACCTTGTTCCTGTAGCCAAATATTGTATGGACACACTTTGTTTCCTATGAGGGTTCAGGACGTATAACTTGTACTACCCTGAAACCCCATAGCACATTGTATTTATTGATTTTGTTTGTCGGTTGATTGCGTACCCATAGACACTCTAGGTGCAAATGTGTGACAGCCTATATTCGGCTGTACACATTTGCATCCTATAGTCGTTTCCCATTGACACAGGGGTCTGCGACCTACCTGTGTCTTTGGAGGTGTAGAGATATGCCAGGTTGCATGAGTCTCTATGGGTACACATACATATAATGATTTTGGTGGTGTTGGGAGGGATGTGACATGTGTTTTGTGTGAATGGGGATAAGGTTAGGTCACGATAGGGACAGGCATCATTCATTTGCCACCTTGAACCCTGGAACGGTGAGGTTCTTAAGGGAAGGGCTGGAGGTGTAGTGTGGCGGAGGTGTTCTCCGCAGTAGAATTTAGGTACTATGACATCACCGCTTAAGAGTCTGACCTGCCTTGTAAAGACCTATTAATCTGTCCACGGGAGAACCGCACCCATCAAGATGGAAACAGACGTTGGATAGAAGAAAGTTGGGACTGAGGTTGTGAGGGTGAACCCGCTCCAGATGCCTTGGAGGCGGGCCATACCTGAAGATCGGCAGAACTACCGAGAGACTGTGGGGGTGTGGTCACTCCAAAGTGGGGGTGGCCGACACCAAGAGACTGTTAAAGAAAGGCCAGTTAAAGACTGTAAGGGTGAACCCGCTCCAGAATTGGGGGGGGCGAAGATACCTGAAGATCGGCAGTATTACCGAGAGACTGTGGGGGTGTGGTCACTCCAAAGTGGGGGTGGCCAACACCAAGAGACTTTGATAGAAAGGTAAAGACTGTAAGGGTGAACCCACTCCAGAATTGGGGGGGGACGAAGATACCTGAAGATCGGCAGAATTACCGAGAGACTGTGGGGGTGTGGTCACTCCAAAGTGGGGGTGGCCGACACTAAGACTGTTAAAGAAAGTAACCGAGAGACTGTGGGTGGGTGGTATCCTAAAGATGTCAAGAAGAAGACGGTGTATCCTGTGGACGGAGGAGTAGGTTACGGTGAAGGGCAGGTCGGAGGAAGCTGGAGGGATGTCTAAGTACCTAAAGATCAGTGTGCACTACAGTTCTTCCTGAACTTCCACCAAAGATGGGGTTGAAGGGGGGCAAATATATCTCAACCCGTTCCCCCATTATATTGTCGTATTATCCGACAACAGGGGGATTGTTGAGGAACGGTTGAGACGTATGCATATATATCCATGCATGCCTGCAAACACGTGCGGGCATGTATGGTATATATGAGCATACATCAACCACAGCATCATGGGACGATGTGCGCAGATGTGCTCAGCATCTGCGCACGTCTGCCCATGGTGATCCCCAGGGGCTCATGGTGGCCCCTGTGGGAAATATGTGCCCCCTTATATTGTAGGTGCTTGTGCCCTCTTATATTGTAGGGGCTTGTGCCCCCTGATATATATGTATGTGCCCCCTTAATAGATATATAGGTATACAATGCCCCCTGTATCATATTATGCCCCCTTATCATATCCCCATACGATATAAACCCCCCCTCCCTACATGGACACAGATGCATCAATGTAAATGTGCCCCAAGCATTTACATTGATGTAATCTGGGTGAAGGCGCCAGGATGACCGGACAAGGTCCGGTCATTCTGGTGAACTCAAAAGGATTCAAATTCAATAGAATTTGAATCCTTTTGTTCTAATTATCTGCAGCCTTGCTGGAGATAATTAAACATAATAGAGAGAGAGGAGATACCTCCGCTCACTCTATTATGTGCATTCTGGCATCGCAATTACCATTGCGATGTCCGGAATGCTGAGAGCTACAGGCGGGAGATCAAAGGATCTCCCGCCTGTCAGCAAGTGCACGCGGCCCTGCGGTGCGCGTGCAGGGACGAGCGGGCAGGCGCGGTGACGTCATCTCACCGCGCCGGCCCACGTGTCCTGCACTGTGGTGTGTGTGCGCGCGCGCGCCCCCTGGTGGCGCGGGAGTGCGGGCCGCCGGGGGATAAATATCCGGCGGCCCCGGCACTCCGGGGTTAGGGATCGGGGTCCCCACCTGGAGAGCGCATCGGCGCTCAGGACAACACGAGGCCCACCCCCCCCTCCGGCCCAAGAGAGCAGAGCGGATCCTGTGGGGGAGAGAGACCTGACCGGAGAGAGGCCTGAGCGGATCGCTCTGGGGGAGAGAGGCCTGACCGGAGCCCTGCCACCCCCACCTAGAAGAGCGCATCGCGCTCCGGAGAAGAGCCGTGCAGGACCCCGACCGGCCCCTCTGAAGAAGAGCGCAATCGGCGCTCAGGAGCGACCCCCCTGGCTAGACTAAGTATCGAACCCTATCCCACCAACGATTAACCCTTTACCCTGCCCTGCAGAGTATCCCCTATCCCACCAACGATATCCTGCCCTACAGCACCACCTCCCCTGATTAACCCCTACACCCCTGGACCCCTTAACCCCTAACCCTTCTACACCCCACTGTGCCTCACCCCTCCCTGTGTGCTGGTAGCCCCTGATTTACCCCTGGTCCCTTGACCCCTGGAACCCTCATATTGTGTAACCCTCTCCCATATATCCTGCACATCCCCTGGTTAACCCTGTTATCACCCCCCATAGACCCCTGAACCCTGGTGGCCCTGCTGGTAAACCCTGATTAACCCCTGGTGGTTACCCTGGTTCCCTGCCTGTCCTGTAGAGCATGCCTCTGCTCTGCAAACAATCCTTTTAACCCTTCGTCATACCCCGTAGGGACAGTGAATAGTCAGGTGGGGTGGGCTGTTAATATTGTATGTGTGAACTGTATAGTTAGTTGATGGGTGGAATTGGGAATGTGTAGTTTAGGATTGTATATTTAGTGCTGTATTGTTAGTGTATTGCGTAGTGTATTGTTAATAAATACCGTTATATTTGTAACTATCTGTGTAACGTGTAGTTATTGGCGATAGTTAGTTAGTAAGGCGCATGCAGCTAGCATAGTGATTAGTGTAAAGTATAGCAAAGGTATTGTGTTATTATATAAAGGCATAAATAGGCGGAGTTATCACTAGATGGCTCCTCCCATTTATGAATAATAATTATCGATATTTGCATAAATATTGGTGATTAATATTCCCCCTTTACAGCCTCCTTAATCCATCGACTGATAGATGGCTTAGATGCCTTACAGCCTTTAAACTTACCGGCAAACAGGATTAGAAGATTTTCATCTCTCCTGAACTCCTCTGATCTATGCACATAGATCTGGAGGCATCTCGAGACGTCCAAAGGATGTCTAACAGGTTCCTCGGAGGAGGTAGAAGGTGTAGAAAGAACCGGGAGGGATATCACCTGGTTGATATTCTGGAATGAAGGAACCTTACCTCCAAGTTCACAGTGGGCTGGAGGTGATTCCCTCCTTTATAGTGGGAGTCCTAGTTTATTACTTGGATTCATAAAAAATTCTGGGAATAAATAGAATCGATCTGGACCGGAGTTGAATCGTTCAACCGATTTGGCTAAATCAAACCCAAATCAGATTTTGAGTAATTCCCTCATCTCTCATGGTGTTGATAGGGCTCGTTCACACGAACGTATTTTGCGTTCCGTATATGGGCCATTTTCTGCGTTCCGCATACGGTTCGTATACGTGCTTTCCGCATCCGTTGCTCCGTTCCGTGGCCCTGCAAAAATTATGACTCCTGTCTTATTCTTGTCCGTTTTGCGGACAAGAATAGGCATTTCTATAATGGGCCTCCTGTTCCGTTCCGCAAATTGCAGTAGGCACACGGGCGGCATCTGTTTTTTGCGGATCCGCATTTTGCGGATCGCAAAAAACGGCACGGTCTTGTGAACAAGCCCTTACAGTGGGGCCAACTTTTGGTCCACTTAATCTGCTGCTGCATATTAGAGACAGTAGAAGGCCTTGTGTACAGCTTTGCATAAAAGTTGATAAAGCAGATAGAGGTTTGTTGTCTATCAATTAACCATTGTGTGCTCCCATTAAAACAGTTGTGCGATTCAAGCACTGCATGATGCTTAAAGACTGGAACTTGTATGTCACATGCAGAGAAAACTCCAGAGTGTTTTACTATGTGTAAACAAGCGGTGGCCTCCCAGCTGAGTGTAGTCTTTAGGTGACCTGCTTTATTGCATTGCTGTGGTGGATTACCCTGGAGAGGCTGGGGTCACCGGCACATTGTTCCAGTTGGACGTTCTTTAAAAGGGATATTGATTTTGTGTCCCCTGATCATCGTTGCAAAGTTTAAGAAGTGAATGTGAGATCCAGCTGTGCCTGCTAGCACTTGGCTCCTAGACAAAGAGCCATACATTTAAGAATGACACTAGTTAGAAAGTCATTAACATTATATGTAATTATGTTACCCAAATAATATTTTTTAGGAACAAATGGATGGGTTATAGCAGAGTCTATTAACCTTTTTTCAGTGGAGAACTATATTTAGTCCAGTGCAAAGACTTGCAATCCACAGTTTAAGTAATGGACTTTATGAATTGGCAGATTAACCCCTTATTGCTGTTACTAGGCTGTGTTCCTATATATAGGATTTGTCAACTTTTTCTGCTCTGCTTTTTATTTAGTAGCTCATTTGTTGGGTATTCTACATTATTTTTCTGACCAAAGTATGTCCTGTCCCTGATTGTGTGGAGTTGTATCACATTGTGGGGAAAGATGGGGTATTAAAAAATATTTTTGCAAACGCATCAGCTAATTTTAGAAATTCTGCAGAACTGGTCCTGAGCTCAGTTGTGACTATAGCAAAATGCCATGTACGAAAAAAAAGGAGACACATTAGTTTTTCTTTTATACAATTCTTTCTTTTGGATCTACTCCTGGCTTTTGCTTATAAAAAAAAACCTGCATCTGTGATTCCTGTCATGGGGTAATATCACACATGTTTTTTTTTTGGTGCATCTCTGGTGTTTTTCGTGGTGCTTTTCAGTGGTATTTATAATAGATATTTGTTTTTTGAACCATTTTTTATGTCGCCAGATGTTACTTTTGTTACTTTCAAGAGTCACTTCAGAAAGGGCTATTTTTTAAACTCAATATTCATAGAACACATTTTATTTGGCAATTTTTGGCTGTTACTTTTTCATTTCAGCAGCCTATATAATTGAAAATTAAATACAAAATATTGTCCTTCTGTAGAGTAATAAAGCTCCTATATAGATTCATAGCAATCCATTGTCAGTTTAATGTTGCTGTGAGCGGAAGATGTTATCTGAAGGGTAATCCCCATGATAATATTAGGAATAGAATCGGGATAACAGAATGACAGCTCTATTATGGTCTTGTAATAATATATTAGCACTGGCGCTCCTACCTCCTAAAATGGAAGTGCTGTGGTAATGCAGCAGTACCCCTCCCGCTATACACAAAATATGGAACACTATAAAATATAGTTACCGTGCTCCCTACCTACAATGTGGCTTCTCCTGTAAACTCTCTCTCTAATGTAACACATTTTGTCATATCATACAATTGTGCAGTATGCGGATGTGTAAGTATTTCAATTCCTGTCATGTACTTACGCGTCCGTGCTCTTGCTGGAAGTACGACCACTTTAATTTGGAGCTGCCAGCGTCACTCCATCACCTTGGCAACTAGCCCAGCAGACAGTGGGGCTAATTGGTCTATCGGGGAGCAAGGAGTCAGTGTCGGCACTGGCATCATTGGCTTCCTGAAAGCAGGGTATTAAACCAGGTGACTGCTGGCCACAGTTGCCTATGATTTGGTCTTCCTGCTTCACAAGCTTTGTTTGTATGCTCTAGATCTCTGATCTATGCCTGTTTTTGACCTTGCTTCTTTCTGCTGACTTTGCCTCTGACGTTATCTCCTGGTTTTGAGCCTACTGTGTACAGTATTTGAGTCTGCACTGTTTCTTCCCTTTTGGTTCTGGTGTGACTCTCTGGTTTTTATCTGGTCTGTCTGACTTTTGTTTCCCTCTGTAAATTCGGGTTAGGACTGTCACCCAGTTGGGGGCCACCATTTAGGGTGGATAGTCCAGGTAGGCAGGGACAATGTTGCAGGTGGAGTTTAGGGCTGGACTATTCCTTTCTTAATGTGATATACCTTTACTCGAGGCAATTGGCTCCCGCTGTTCTCGCACTATTTAGGTTCGAGCACATCTGTAAAACTTTCATCTCCAACAGACTTCTGCCAGTCTGTTATGTAATTCCAAGTCAGCACTTCTAACACTGATGTTCTCACTCATGTGGAGGATAATAATTTAACTGGGGATCACAATGAGATGAAATGGAATCAGAAAAGTATTTTGTCTTTTCCTTTTATTAATAAAATCCAAATATTTCCACTTCATTATTGAATCCAATTATGGCTAGAGAATTTTGATTAAATATATATTTTGTCTCCTCTCTTGACATGGTCTTAATAAGATCACCACCACCTCTCTAATTATTGTTTTTTCTACCCCATATACTTGATAAAAACTTCTATATAGAATAGAATAGACTAGATAAAGATGCCAAGATAAGAGCATTGCATTGAATAGTGCAATATGTCATGCTCTAATTGAGTCACCCCCCCACCTTCCTTTTTGGCAGAGGTGATCGTCTGACTAAGGCTACTTTCACACTGGCGTTTTGGTTTCCGTTTGTGAGATCCGTTCAGGGATCTCACAATCGGTCCAAAACGGATCAGTTTTGCCCTTAATGCATTCTGAATGGATAAGGATCCGCTCAAAATGCATCAGTTTGGCTCAGTTTGGCTCTGTTCCACCTCCATTCCGCTTTGGAGGCACAGCGTTTTGGTGTCCGACTGACGAAACTGAGCCAAACAGATCCGTCCTGACACACAGTGTAAGTCAATGGAGACGGATCCATTTTCACTGAAACAATATGGCACAATAGAAAACGGATCTGTCCCCCATTGACTTTCAATAGTGTTCAAGACGGATCAGTTTTGGCTATGTTAAAGATAATACAATCTGATCTGTTCTGAACGGATGCATGCGGTTGTATTATCTGAACGGATGCGTTTGTGCAGATCCATGACGGATCCGCACCAAACGAGAGTGTGAAAGTAGCCTAAGGCTACTTTCACACTAGCGTTAATATTTTCCGGTATTGAGAGTCATCATAGGGGACAAAACGTAACCGAACAGAACAGAATGCTCCAAAATGCATTCTGTTCCATTCTCATACCAGCAGCATGCTGCGGTTTGCTTTACATCCTGGGATGCAGAGCAAGACGGATCCGTTTTCTCTGACACAATCTGACACAATAGAAAATGGATCCGTCCCCCATTGACTTTCAATGGCGTTCATGCCGGATCCGTCTTGGCAATGTTAAAGATAATACAACCGGATCTGTTCATAACGGATGCAGATGGTTGTATTATTAGTAACAGAAGCTTTTTTGCTGAACCCTGCCACATCCAGCAAAAACGCTAGTAGCCTTACCTAGGTAAAACTGTTTAAAACCCAAACAAAAAAGAAGTTAAAGAGCCAGAGCAGGATGTAGAATATGTAAAATATATGGTTACTTTAAGGGAATGTGTCATCAAAAAATAACCTATTGTCTAAATCTCAATTTTGTGTTAAACATATTTTTGAGAATTTTTGGTGAGTTTTTTTATTTTTCCATGTCACTATGACTATTTTAAAAAGTTTATATAATATTGCAATTTTTGCATGGGCCACTAGGTATAATAATAGGTCATGACGTCCTGTTCTAATTATCACCACAGGCAGAATTAAAATGACAAATAACACCTCTATATAGAAAAGACAGGATCCACCATTCAAAATAGGTGATATCACAGTTTGTTAATATGTGATACAAATGTTGATGGAAGTATCCCTTTAAACTTGATTCCTCATGTCCTATTTAGGGCTGGTAGCAGTTTAGTATGGTCAAACTTGCTAACAGATTCCATAGATTCCCTGAAAAACAGTCTGTAGATGGATGAGCTTTGTGTAAACTGTTTGTGGAATTTAGAGAACAAAGTTTAGGAACGACAGCAACTCTGACCACATAAAGTTACAGAGTGGAGTTGCTGAAGCGCATAGTACATAAAAGTTGCCAACACTCTACTGACTCAATAGCTGCAGAGTTCCAGACTTCTGGCAGTAACATCAGCACAAAAACCGCGTGGTGGGAGCTTCGTGTTCATGCCTCTTCATCATTGGTGGAGGAGGGGTCATGCTATGGGGTTGTTTTTCAGGGGTTGGCCTAGGTCCCTTAGTTCCAGTGAAGGTAAACCTTGAAGGGGTTGTCTTACTTCAGCAAATGGTATTTATCATGTAGATAAAGTTAACTCTTAGAGGACCATGCGATTGTCTGTTTTTGCGGAACATTATATTTTTTCATTCACATAGCCTTATGATTTTTTTTTTTTTTGCACTTTCAAATGGCACCATACAATTTAGTGGGGAGCAGGGAAAAATTTCAAGTGGGGTGGAATTGGAAAAAAATGCTCAGTTTTATGTTTTTGTTTAGGGTGTTCACTGTGCGGTGTTAATTCTCCAGGTCAGTATGATTACAACAATACCACACTTGTATAGATTTTCTTGCATTTTATTACTGAAAAAGAAAATAAAAACCTTGAAATAATGTATTTTTTCTCATCTCCATATTCTGAACTTTTTTGTAGTTAAGTGTATAGAGCTGTGTGAGGAGCTCATTTTTTGAAGGGCAATCTTTACTTTTTAGTGAAGTGTGTGTGACTTTTTGATCACTTTTTATAAAAAAGATTTGGGGAGGGGAAGTGACAGAAAATGGCGAATTAGCAGTTTTTATTGTTTTATGCCATTTGCCGTATGGGATAAATATTGTTATATTTAATAGTATGGGTGTTTTTGCATGCGGCGATGCCCATGATGTATATATTTTTTGAGTTATGTATTTTTATTTTTATTTTGGGGAAAAGTGATTTGACTTTTTTTTTTTTTTACTGTTTTTAAGTCACCCTGGGTGACAATAACTCGCAATCATTACATTGCCCATTGTGTTCTTTGATGGGTATATAGCCATCATTAAACACTTATTTGCAATATACCAATATAGTGCTGCCACCTGTTGGCCTGTATTGGTATATTCTAGTAACAGCTATCGGAGCCTGCTTGAGGATTCCGGCTATTATGCTAAAGTAACAGGTTCCCCTATCTCAGCCGAAGAATGTTGATACAGGAGCAGGAGGACACGGCTCTCACTTTCGGTCCATTCAGATGCCATGGTCGCGTTTGACCACAGCATCTGAGAGGTTAAATATTTGAAACAGCTGAAACCCGGCGGTCATGGCACCATCTTTAAACTGCCAACTTCTGCCATACATGTATAGCGGATGTCGAAAAAAAGGGTTAATACAAGGCACTTACTAATGTATTGTGATTGTCCATATTGCCTCCTTTGTTGGATTGTCATAACCGCTTGATATGAGCAGTGTATAATGCAATAAAAAAATATATCAAGCCAGCAAGGGAGGCAATATGATCAATCACAATACATTAGTACGTGCCTTACTAGTAAATCTCTACATTATAAATGCCATTTGCTGAAGTGAGACAACCCATTTAATGCTTTAGCATACGAAAACTATTTAGATAATTCTATGCCTCCAACTTTGCGGGAACAGTTTGGGGAAGGCAATTTTCTGTTCCACCAGGAATATATGCAGTGCACAAAGCAAGGTGCATAAAGGCGCAGTTGAGTGAGTTTGGTATGGAAGAACTTGACTGGCCTGCACAGAGCACTGACCTCAACTCCATCAGACACTTTTGGGATGTACTAAAGTGGAGATTATGAGTCAGGCACACTCGTCCAACATCAGTGTCCCGAGGGGGGAGTGCCTTGCTGATGGCGGAGTAGGACGTGCAGGACTGCAGCTCTCCTTCCACTTCTGATTTTACAATCATCCAGCCAGCGAATTTAACAAAAATACCAGCCTGATGGGTCGCAGAACAACTAAGGGCAACTAAGTTTTTCGGATCCCAGTCTCAAACGCTGGGGCCTCCGGATTTACAAACTGAAAAGAATGGCGTGGTATTAAACAAGCAGGAAGTGCTTAAACCCACATGCAGTCGTGCATATACGCTCACCTAAAGAATTATTAGGAACACCTGTTCTATTTCTCATTAATGCAATTATCTAGTCAACCAATCACATGGCAGTTGCTTCAATGCATTTAGGGGGGTGGTCCTGGTCAAGACAATCTCCTGAACTCCAAACTGAATGTCAGAATGGGAAAGAAAGGTGATTTAAGCAATTTTGAGCATGGCATGGTTGTTGGTGCCAGACGGGCCGGTCTGAGTATTTCACAATCTGCTCAGTTACTGGGATTTTCACGCACAACCATTTCTAGGGTTTACAAAGAATGGTGTGAAAAGGGAAAAACATCCAGTATGTGTGCAGTCCTGTGGGCAAAAATGCCTTGTGGATGCTAGAGGTCAGAGGAGAATGGGCCGACTGATTCAAGCTGATAGAAGAACAACTTTGACTGAAATAACCACTCGTTACAACCGAGGTATGCAGCAAAGCATTTGTGAAGCCACAACACGCACAACCTTGAGGCGGATGGGCTACAACAGCAGAAGACCCCACCGGGTACCACTCATCTCCACTACAAATAGGAAAAAGAGGCTACAATTTGCACGAGCTCATCAAAATTGGACTGTTGAAGACTGGAAAAATGTTGCCTGGTCTGATGAGTCTCGATTTCTGTTGAGACATTCAAATGGTAGAGTCCGAATTTGGCGTAAACAGAATGAAAACATGTATCCATCCTCTGATGGCTACTTCCAGCAGGATAGTGCACCATGTCACAAAGCTCAAATAATTTCAAATTGGTTTCTTGAACATGACAATGAGTTCACTGTACTAAAATGGCCCCCACAGTCACCAGATCTCAACCCAATAGAGCATCTTTGGGATGTGGTGGAACTGGAGCTTCGTGCCCTGGATGTGCATCCCTCAAATCTCCCTCAACTGCAGGATGCTATCCTATCAATATGGGCCAACATTTCTAAAGAATGCTATCAGCACCTTGTTGAATCAATGCCACGTAGAATTAAGGCAGTTCTGAAGGCAAAAGGGGGTCCAACACCGTATTAGTATGGTGTTCCTAATCATTCTTTAGGTGAGTGTATATACAGGGGAGCAAATCCTGCACTTGTGGCCGTTGCTAATGACGATCCCCAGCAAAAATGCATACAGTGGAGGATGCCCGCAGTGAACCACAAGTACCACAATAGACATCCTACACAAGATAGCAATTAGGTGGATGTGATAATCAATATAACAATATAACAAAATAATAGCAAAGACAGGTGCACTCTGCGGTCTTACTAAACCCTCAAACTGATTTTAAAATTGAGAGATTAGCCAACATGTCCTATGGTGTAGGACATGTCTGAGCCCGAGCACCGCGCCAAGGTTTCTCAAGTAGCTCGGGACCTAACACTCACCTACCTGGGCCATGTGGGCAATACCAGGAGCCAGTGGGCAAATTACAGGAGCATGAGGCCGACTCACAAACAACTCACCAGTTACCTCCAGCATGTAACCATGCTAGCAATGGGAGGAGGGAGAAAACTGCGAGTCCCACTCAAGACTGGCTGATATTTACCCAAGATGACCGCTGGAACGTCTCCCCCTGGCGGCAAGCCAGAGCACGCGCTCTTCTATGTCTGACCGTGAATCAGGCAGCCCAGCATCGGCATCGTCTGCCGCGGGATGGGCCCTTCGGGCTCAACTACAATCTTTACCCACAAAGGAGGATCTGGAGAACTCTGTTTCAAGGTTGGAGCGGACATACCGCACGGAGATGGAGACCCTAAAGGGAGAAATCAAGCACTTGGGCCATCGAGCTGAAGCCTCTGAAAAGACGCAAGAGGCTATGCACCTAGAGGACCATCACAAGGTACTGACGGCCCACTCCCTGCATATATCTCAATTGTTGACCCACCTGGACGATATTGATAACCGCCACTGCAGAAACAACCTGCGGATAAGAGGGGTCGCTGAAACAGTTCAGACGGGGGAGCTGGAGGCCACGATCCAGAACCTGTTCGAGTCTCTGGGGCAAGGTGCAATTTCCCATTGAATTGGATCGCATCAACAGGGCCCTAGGGCCCCGTTCTAACGACATCTCCCGACCCAGAGATATTGTGTGCCGGGTCCATTTCTTCAAAATAAAGGAGGATATTCTGAGAGCCGCCCGCCAGGCAGACAAGATGGAGGTTGGGGGTTCTACCATTCAGATCAGGCCGGATCTATCCAGGAGGACACTCCAGCTACGTAGGGCAGTGAGGCCCTTACTTACTATTCTGAAAGAGAAGGATATCACATACAGATGGTGATTTCCATTTCAATTACATGCTAAGAAAGATGGAAGATCGGCAACGTTCAAAGATCCTGATGACATCCCTAAGTTCCTGGAGACTTTTGAATTGCCAGCGATTTCTTTGCTCAACTGGCCGACCGTGTCATTGCTGAAGCCGTTGCCCTCGAGGGAGCAGTGGTCTCAGGTGTCCCCTCGTTCTTCTAAACAAAAGAAGGCACCGTGAAGCATGTTTCTTATATACAATGTTTTAATAGTTCTGCTGCTTATTTTGTTAAGAAAGGGCCTGGGTTAGGTCCCTTGTTCAAAGTAATGCCTCATTGGGGCTTTTTATCGGTGGGGTCCAGGTTATTCTCTCCCCCTACCGCTTGGTTAGCAGTGAGGGATGCCTCTCTTTATTGGGGGCATTAGGTGGGGGGATCCTCATCGGTTAAGGCAGTCTAAAGTTGGATGGTTTTATAATCCTATGTTATAAGTAATAGATCAGAAGCAGAAGTGGAGGGAGAACGTTCACTGCGTTGAGGCTTTCACTTCCCCCTGGTGTAGTAGGTGGTAGCAGTGGGTTCTCCCCTAGCTGCTGTTTATAATTGTTATTCTATCCTAGAGGGTAGATAGAAAGTGTGCTACATGGATACTGTTTTTTCCTTGTATGTCTTGTCTTCCCTTTTGTTCTTCCCTTCCCCCTTCATTCCCACTCCTGGGTATACAAAATTGGTAACTAAGATACCACAGTTAGCAATATGGCTTCTATTAAGATATGTTCATACAATGTTAATGTCTTAAATGACCCGGCCAAGAGGAACCAGATTCTATATAGCCTCCATAAACAGAAGGTTGCTATAGCCCTCCTGCAGGAGACTCACTTTAAATCGGGACATGTCCCGTCTTGCAAGAATCGGTACTTCTCGGTCTGTCTCATAGCACATTTGATGCCTCCAAAGCTAGGGGTGTATCCATAGCTGTCCATAAGTCCTTCCCTTGCACCATATTAGATAAAATGGCTGATGATTTAGGTCGTTATATCTTTCTTAAACTATCTATTTCCTCAAAGACGTACAGTACAGACCAAAAGTTTGGACACACCTTCTCATTCAAAGAGTTTTCTTTATTTTCATGACTATGAAAATTGTAGATTCACACTGAAGGCATCAAAACTATGAATTAACACATGTGGAATTATATACATAACAAACAAGTGTGAAACAACTGAAAATATGTCATATTCTAGGTTCTTCAAAGTAGCCACCTTTTGCGTTGATAACTGCTTTGCACACTCTTGGCATTCTCTTGATGAGCTTCAAGAGGTAGACCCCTGAAATGGTTTTCACTTCACAGGTGTGCCCTGTCAGGTTTAATAAGTGGGATTTCTTGCCTTATAAATGGGGTTGGGACCATCAGTTGCGTTGAGGAGAAGTCAGGTGGATACACAGCTGATAGTCCTACTGAATAGACTGTTAGAATTTGTATTATGGCAAGAAAAAAGCAGCTAAGTAAAGAAAAACGAGTGGCCATCATTACTTTAAGAAATTAAGGTCAGTCAGTCAGCCGAAAAATTGGGAAAACTTTGAAAGTAAGGGCTAATGGACCATGAAGGAGAGTGATGGGGTGCTGCGCCAGATGACCTGGCCTCCACAGTCACCGGAGCTGAACCCAATCGAGATGGTTTTGGGTGAGCTGGACCGCAGAGTGAAGGCAAAAGGGCCAACAAGTGCTAAGCATCTCTGGGAACTCCTTCAAGACTGTTGGAAGACCATTTCAGGGGACTACCTCTTGAAGCTCATCAAGAGAATGCCAAGAATGTGCAAAGCAGTAATCAAAGCAAAAGGTAGCTACTTTCAAGAACCTAGAATATGGCATATTTTCAGTTGTTTCACACTTGTTTGTTATGTATATAATTCCACATGTGTTAATTCATAGTTTTGATGCCTTCATAGTCATGAAAATAAAGAAAACTCTTTGAATGAGAAGGTGTGTCCAAACTTTTGGTCTGTACTGTATGTTGGCGCTGCAACAAAGAGATAGGCTCAATGTCCCATATCTGGTGGCAGTGTTCCAGTTTAACTTCCTTTTGGGAGACTTTATATGATCTGTATGAACAAGTATGTGGTCGCTCGGAAAGGTGGACCCTTGAAGGGGCTATACTTTTTATGCTCCCGGGATCCATCTCCGCTTTGAAGAGAGGCCTTTTAAGATTTTTTTTGCAGGCCGCATGCTTGGTCATGCCTAGATATTGGAAATCCCAAACTACACCACATATTAGGGATTAGTTGCACACTTTTGAACAAATACGTAGAATGGAGGAGTTGTCAGCAGAAGATGAGGGAACAGATGAGAATTATATCAAAATCTGGACTCCTTGGATCCTATTTAAAGGTTCTCAGGCATTCCAAAATTGGCTAGAATGTGTCTAGTATTTTAAACAATCAGTATACCCTAACTATCTTCCCTCCCCCGTTTTTTCCCTTCCCCCTTGGATATGTAGTTGGTCATCTATTTGCAATCATTTCATGAGCAGTTATGGTACATGTTTTTCACAAAATTTGGTGATATACAAAATATTCTGTAATGGATATGTGTCTGAAAACTTTACTTGATTTTGATTGGACTGTGTCCTAAGGGATTTTACTCATGTCAATAAAAGTATTTGAACAACAACATCAGTGTCTGACCTCACAAATGATCCTATGGATAAATGGGCAAAAATTCATATAGACACATTCCAAAATCTTGTAGAAAACTATCCTATGAGAGTGGAAGCTGTGTTAGCTGCAAAGCAGGGATGGGATGAGGGTGTCTCTATTACTTCGTAAAGAATTGGAAAGGAGTGTTATAAAAGCTGTAGGTGTAATGTGTAGGTGTCCCAATACTTTTGTCCATATATACAGTACTATACAAAAGTTTTAGGAAGGTGTGGAAATGCTTCATAGTAAATATGTTTTCAAAAAATAAAGTGTTAATACTTTATTTTCATCAAATAACAAAATGCAGAATGACCAAAGTGAATGACAAAAAGAGAAATGTAAATCAAATCAATATTTGCTGTGACCACACTTTGCCTTTAAAACAGCATAATTATTCAGGGAAGTTCTTCCAAACATCTCGGAGTCGGGAGAAGTAACCACAGATCTTTTGTGGATGTAGGCTTTCTCAAATCCTTCTGTCTCTTCATGTTATCCCCAACAGACTCAATAATGTTGAGATCAGGGATCTGTGAGAGCCGTATCATCACTTTCATTACTTTTTTTTTTTTATGCTGAAAACTGTTCTTAAAGACATTAGCTGTATGTTTGGGGTTGTTGTCCTGCTACAAAATAAATTTGCAACCAATCAGCATAATGGAGAAGTAGCTCCCTATATTTCTCAACATTGAGGACACAATTAATTCTGACTACATTGGGAACCATAGACACAGGGGTCAGCCAAGGAAACTTAGTGCAGCAGATAAAAGACACATCATGCTTACTTCCCTTCAAAATCAGAACACTCATGCTTATTTTCAGTAATCTTTTAGACCAACCTATAAGAAAAACTCTAATAAGGTACAAATAGTACACTGGGGTCTAGTATAATATACTGAAACCAACAAGAGCAAAAAACCAATAAACCCATAGAAAAATAAAGCACTCATATAAAATATATGTATTTTATTAAGACACAGAATAAATATACAATGACATGAAGGCACAAGGTAAAGGGGGATGGGACGCCCCGTGTAGCGGGACCGTGAACCCCCACCCTCACATATACCAAACTAACAAGGGAAAGATGCCATAAAACACTGGGTATAGAACCGCATATTTGTGGGGGAACTGTAAATTCACCCAGAGTGACATATAAACATATGTATTACGCAAATATACAAGATCAAAAAATCATGAGGTCACACATATCAGAGTTGCCCACCACTGGTAACTATTGTGGCCAGCCCGTATGAAACAGGCAGCCAGATCACGTAGTAGCTGAGATATGGGTAGAGCAAGAGTGGTATGTGTAAGCAATGACACTAAGATAAAACACTAAACATATATTGACATGGTATGCGGAAACACCAAGTGTCTGACCGGAGCTGCTATATGTGAGGGTGGGGGTTCACGGTCCCGCTACACGGGGCGTCCCATCCCCCTTTACCTTGTGCCTTCATGTCATTGTATATTTATTCTGTGTCTTAATAAACTACATATATTTTATATGAGTGCTTTATTTTTCTATGGGGTTATTGTTTTTTTTCTTCAGTAATCTTACTTTGTATATGTAAACTGAGTCCCCAGCAGCCAAGACCATCTAGCCTTGTAGGGGAACTTTGGTAAATAGTGGTGGCCTTAGGGTACTTTCACACTTGCGGCAGAGGATTTCGGCAGGCAGTTCAGTCACTGGAACTGCCTGCCGGATCCGTCAAAATGTATGCAAACTGATGGCATTTGTCAGACGGATCAGGAACCTGATCCGTATGACAAATGCATTGAAATGCCGGATCCGTCTTTCCGGTGTCATCCGGCATTTTTTTTTGTTCACATTTTTTGCTGTCTGAGCATGCGCAGACCCCAATGACGGATCTGTTTTGCCGGAACACACTGGGCCGGATCCGGCATTAATGCATTTCAATGGGAAAAAATGTGTTCTGGAATTTTGGACGGAGATAAAACCGCAGCATGTATTAGTAATAGCTGCAGTATTATCTCCATCCTGAAAAGGCAAAAAGACTGAACTGAAGACATCCTGATGCATCCTGAACGGATTGCTCTCCATTCAGAATGCATTAGGATAAAACTGATCAGTTCTTTTCCGGTATTGAGCCCCTAGGACGGAACTAAATGCCGGAAAAGAATAACGCTAGTGTGAAAGTACCCTTAGTCTCTGCTAACTGGAGTATTTTATTCAGCTGTTTTGAGGTTGTTGGATGTGGTTCCAGTCAGGGAGGTATCTGGAGGTATCATTACTGCAGCATGGGGGCCTGTTGCTTAACACTGTTGCTTGGGTTCTTGGTTGGAATCCCATCAACATCTACTTGGCATTAGGTGTGCTTTCCTTGGCTTGTGTGAGATTCTGACAGGTATTCGGATTTATTCTCACACTTTAAAAAAAAAACATACATCTAAGTAATTTAGATTTAAGCCCTCATAGGGACTGATGTAAGTGATGTTGAATATGTAACTATTATTTAAATGAATTAAATAAATGAACACAACCCAACTCGTTTTCATGTATCTTATTGAGCACACTGTGTAAACATCCACAGTGCAGGGATACAACGTAAGTGAACTTATATGTTCATGATTTCTCCAAGAGCTAATTGGCAAAAGGTGTTTCAGTTAAACAACCCCTTTAAGGAGATGATATTGTAAGTGTTGGTTTCACGTGTGTTTTGTCCATCAAATAAAGGCACACAAAGTCTGGTTACTGAAAAATCTGTTCTTCTCAAGAAAGATTGGTTAGTGTAAACCATGCCTTAGTACAAAAAACTTTCAGAAGATCTGTTATACAGATAACTGAAGCTGCAAAAGCATTGTTTGAAACTTGTGTATACATTAATGCTTAGTTAAAAAAATTATCTAGAAATGGAGAGACTTTAGTACTACTGCTACTCTCCCAAGAAGTAGTGATCCTATTAAGATCACTTCAAGTGAACAATGAGCAATCCCGAAAGAGAGGATGAAGACTAAAAGCAAAAGACCTACAGAAGATTGTACAAACTTCAAAAACCTCTGTTCATGTGTCAACTATTAGAAAAACACTGTATTAAGAACACTGTTCATGGATGGACACCACCAAGGAACCCACTGCTGTTTGAAAAAACATTGATGACCATCTCAAGTTTGCCCGAGGTCACCTGGATGTTCCACAGTGCTTCTGTGAAAATGCACTATGGACAGATGAGAAAAAAGGAGAAACTTTTTAACACAAATGCACAACACTATGTTTGGATGGAAAAGAACACTGCACATCAACACCAAAACCTTAACCCGACTGTGAAGCATGGTGGAGGGTGTATCATATTTAGGGGCTGCTTTGCTGCCTTAGGGCCTGGAGCACCTTGCAGTCTTTGAAGGTACAATGAATTCTATGGTGTATCAAAGCATTATTAAGGAGATTGTAAGGGCAGCAGTAACTGATATGAAGCTGAAGAGATAACTAAAGAATGGTTGAAAAAGATGTGTGCTTTTAAATGTGCAGGATGTAATGGTCCAAAGTTCTTCCCCAATGTTGTACACATTTTTTTTTACAGCTACAGGAAACGTTTGGTAGAGGTGACTGTTGCTGAAGGGGATCTACAGATTATTAAATTTAAGGGTTTACTTTTTTCTTTACAATCTGGATGTTTACTCATTGTGTTCAATAAAAGGCATAACTGGTACAACCGTTTCTGTGAACTGCTGCAGTCTTACAAGTCTTTTACAATGTGTCAGAGGTGTTTTGTACCTTAATCTTCACATACAAGATTAGCTCCTACCATATTTTCTTGGCAGCCCATTGATTCAGACAACAAAACACTGACACAGTTTTAAGTGGTTTTATTCTGGCAACACTGAACTCTGCTGTAAGAGGACACAATTTGAAGGGAGGAGATATTATAGATATTGTGCAGTTGTCTTCTCTGTGTGCATGTGGTAAGATGTAATCAAGTGGAAAATTGCAGCGCATATAAACACATATGGTACTCAATGGATGGGCATTAGGCACAGTGACTGCAGGCGAAAAAAATTATCTGCAAATGTTTCCCAGCAAGTTTCAAAATCTTAAAGAACAATCAGATATTAGTAATTTAATGGAGTGAATTAGAGAAGCAGTGATCCTTGCTTTGGAAGAATGAATACTTCGAGCAGGGATGACATGCGGCTGTGCGTGTAGGACTCTGCATATGAAATAAGCCATGTGTCTGCCCATATGAGACTTTCAGAAAAGCGATCATAAAGTTGTGAATTGGTGTTTGGTGTACTGTTTGTCTCTTTTTTACTAAGCTACAGGTAGAGCATGACAGCACAGAGGAACCTGGCTATGGAAGGTGTTTTCAAAGCATAACAAGAATGTGTCTTGCATAGTGTTAATCGAGCACATAAGTACAATGGAAGTCAATGGGAGAACCCAAGCATTAAACCAGGCACCCCCTGCTCTGAAGAGGAAAGGGTCTCTGGTTTACAGAAAAAGGTTAGAAATTGATGGAAACACCACCAAAATGGTTTGGAAACAGCATGGGGAGGACATCTGGCTGCATCTTGGACTCCTATTACCTATGACATACAATAGACAACCACACAAAGTCTATATGCTAAAAGCCGGGTATGTGGAAGCCAACAATCTATCCATGAGACAGATACAGTCAGCACACCTTGTGCACTATGAGACATTCAAAACCAGCTCTCATCTGACTGAGAGCCAGTAAGCCTCAAAGTTGCTTCATATCTGTTGGATGGCTTGGGTGGACCTGCACACCTAGATCATTATCATTAGAGTGACAAAAAGTTTTCTGATTGTCCTAACATAATATTCAATAACCTTTCTATACAGTTTTGTCATGTAAAATCATTTTCACAAACATGGGCATATGGGAAAGACATGCAAATTAACAGAATCTGCTTTGTTTTTTAGCTGAAAAACCATTTGCATGGAAAATTTACGATAAAAATTTACGATAAATATTCGCGATCTACACTATTCATGAACAGAGCCATCTATTAGATTCATAGTCTTGTCATAAGACTATGAAACCAATAACATTTAAAGCATCATCAATCCTTACATAAAGACGCATTACCATGAGACTACATGGCAATAAATCCACATGAACTCCGAAATGAGACACTATACACCTTCAGGAATACCTATGATAAAAAGAAAACTTTAAACCACATCCCCTGTATAGAAGGTGGAGGGTTAGGGGAGGAAGGGAAATGTTTAGGGAAAGGATTATTGCACTGTGTTTTATCTTTGTTTTCACTGCACATATCTGTAAAAAAGGAATATGACCTGTAATTTGATCCAATATATACATTTGAATGTAAATGTGCAAATTATATCAAAACCTAATAAAATGTATTAAAAAAATGACTATAAAAACCAATAGATGACGCTGTTCATGAGTCATGAACAGCACCATCTATTGGATTCATAGTCTTGTCATAAGACTATGAAACCAATAGATGGTGCTGTTTATGAGTCATGAACAGCGCCATATATTGCAGGGGCAGCCAACCCATGGCGCTTGAGCCACATGCGGCTCTTTGCTTCTTCAAGTGTGGCTCTATCTGTGGAGCCGGGAAGCAGACAGGCCGGATCACTCTCCACCCCATGCTCAGATCTCTTTACCTGATCGGGCACTGTTGCTACTTTGCAGCTCCAGCTCACTCTCCACTATGTCCTGATGCACACAGTGTGAGAACGTAGTACATGGAGACACGCACTATGACCTGATGTTGTGCTCATCAGGTCACAGTGGAGAGCATGTCAGACCTGCAGAGTAGCAGATGCCCTAGCAGGAGCCCAGTGCCTGATCAGGAGAGGGAAGAGATTTTTTTAATTATAGAACAACTGAGCATGGGGTTCTGAGCATGGGGTAAATCCTGATCTGATCATTGGGGGGGGGGGGGGGTCAGATCTGAGCATGGGGGTCAGATCTGAGCATGGGCTGTCAGATCTGAGCATGGAGGGTCAGATCTGAGCATGGGGGTCATATCTGAGCATGGGGGTCAGATCTGAGCATGGGGGGTCAGATCTGAGCATGGGGGGGTCAGATCTGAGCATGGGGTGGCAGATCTGAGTATGGGGGCAGATCTGAGCATGGGGGGGTCTTGTTTGAGCATGGGGGGGAGATCTGAGCATAGGGGGTCTGACACTGGGAGTCTGATTTGTGTTGTCTGATCCGAGCATTGGGGGTCTTATTTTGCGGGTCTGATTTTGAGGTCTGATGAGGTTTGGGGATCTTATTTTAGGTCAGATGAGGATTGGGGATCTGATTTAGGAGTCTGATAAAAAATTTATATATATTTTCTTTCTCTGCTAATGATACGTATGTTACCTCAGATCAGATGACGTATGTTCTCTCTTATTTTTCTTTGTTAAAACCTAGGTGCATCTTGTAGGGAGAAAAATACGGTGACTCCTGTGTAAATGTATAGTTTGTGGCTCCTGATAGTCATATGTTGTTTTTTTCTTTGGCTCTTTGTGTCTGTAAAGTTGGCCACCCCTGATATATTGGATTCATAGTCTTTTCATAAGAGGTATGCTGACTGTATCTGTCTTATGGAAAGATTGTTGGCTTGCACATACCCGGCTTTTGGCATATAGCCTTTGTGTGGTTGTCTATTGTATGCCATAGGTAATAGGAGTCCAAGATACATCCAGACATCCTTCCCATGCTGTTTTCAAACTATTTCTGTGGTGTTTCCATCAATTTCTAACCTTTTTCTGTGAACCAGACACCCTCTCTTCTTCAGAGCAGGGGGTGCCTAGTTTAATGCTCGGGTCTCCCATTGATTTTCATTGTGCTCGAGCATACACAGTATTCAGCCGTACACTGCAATGTGCCGAGCATAGCTCAACACTCGTCTTGCAAACAGGACATTTGATTAAAGAAAAATCCATGGTGAGCTAAAGTTTTTGTTCCGAGCCTCCCACCTTTCCCTCCTTCTAAACTAGTTATGCACCGAGCAGCAGTGCTACTGCTATATCATTGATGCGTGTTTTCAATGCTTGACATCTCACATACAGAACTAAGCAGATCTTTCCACCCATCTCTACCTAGGCATGCCATGAATGTCTAATAGTTGTAACCCTCACCTATGAAAAAGGGGGTGTCCTTCCTGCCTTTATAAAGCCTTGTTGGGCATATACTCATTTACATTAATTGCTTCAGGCCTGTGACAAGTAAGGTTTTACTAAAGGCCACAGCCTAGGAGTATACTGTGAGGGTGCCAGCAGATGATGTCATGGGTGTGCAGTCTGGACATATTCCACGGTGGTCCATGTGGCAACACCAGCCACACAGCGACTTAGGGAGACTCTGCAATGATACCATCATGACCACTATGCAACATAAAGCCATCATGCAGCGAGATACTCCTGAATCAGGGAAGAACTTCTGAGCAAAAACAATTACATCTGTTCCACATGGGAAACACCACTACTGTACTATAAGTTGAACTGTGTAACATTTAAGACTGTTCCTCTGTTGTGAGAAGAAACTGTAGCATTGCTACAAGTGGCTGGAGCATTACTCCTGATGTGTCCACTGTGTTAACCTGCTATTGTTCAGTCAAGTTCACAGATGTTGCACCACAGATGAGCGAATCAAAGTTGAAGAAGTTGAATTTGATCCGAATTTCAGGAAAAATTTAGATTTGCCACGAATCTGAATTTCTTGCCACTTTGTGATAACAAATCTATTTTTACTGAAATGGCAGTAAAAAAAAACATACTCACCTCATCCATTTGATAGCTGAGAGGCCGTCATGGCCATCTTGATTGAAGAAAACGCGCCAAATCCCGACGAGCGTGATAACATGAAGACATCATTACTTCAGTGCGCACGAGATTTGGTGCGTTTTCTTCAATGAATATGGGAGCGATGGCCTCTCAGCTATCAAATGGATGAGGTGAGTATGTATTTTTTTTAACCCCTGATTAACTGCTGAAAGGCCTCAATGTGACTCTCAGATGCCGTGATCAGCGTTGAACGCAGTATCTAAGAGGTTCAATGATGGGTGGCAGCGCAATCACCGTTTCCTGTCATTGCGCCTGCTACATACAATGGAATGCGATTTTTGACAAAGTACTTTGTAACGAATCCGAATTTCTTGTTGAAGTTCGGCGAAGGAGCCAAATCGAATTTTTGAAAACTTTGCTCATCACTACATGGCATTATAAGGAAATAAAAATAATGGGGAGAAATTGAAATAAATTCTCAAGACACCAGACAAGAAATTAAAACTTTGGTACAAATGGGTCTTCCAAATAGATAATGATGTTACTTGGCAGCAAATTTCCAAAGTTGTGTAAAGGTTCCCTTTAAATAGGGTTTTCTGGGAATTGCTATTGATGACCTATTCTCAGCATAGGTCATCAACATCGCATTGGCGGGGGCCTGAGTCCCAGCACCGCCGCCAGGCAGCTGTTTCACGAGGCCGCTATGCTCACCTGGCAGCTCACCAAGCACATTGTATAGCGACTGTGCTTGGTATTGCAGCTGAGCCCCATTGACTTCGGGCTGAGCTGCACCTAGGCCATGTGACCAATGTACAGTGACTTTGCTGGCCTAGGGAGAGGTCTAAGTGCTCACGAAGCGCTTGTTCATGGCATATGCAAACTGTCTATTTGAAGTCAAGACAAGTTCCATTTTGACAATGGGGCCCTCGGAAAGTGTGGGATACACATGACTAGTATCCGCAGTTTGTGGACCACAAAATGAACACGGCTGTGAGACCGTACAAAAAAATCTTCTAGCACAAATCTGAGGCTGGAACTGGTATTTTTGCCACAGATATATAGTTTTAGTGCCATGGATCTGCATAAGGATTAGTCCTATCATCATTCAACGTGGAAATCCATGGCTGTTCCATGTAGAATCTGCAAATAATTTTTTTTCATGTCACAGCCAAAATCATTTGCCTCGAAATTTTATGCAGAATGTGAACGGGTTTTGGACATCATTGTTATGGTTGGGATTGGTACTGTCATTGGATTTACAGTATCTCACAAAAGTGAGTACACTCTAGTGATGAGCGGCATAGGCAATATTCGAATTCGCAATGTTTTGCGAATTTTTGGCCACATATTCGCCATAAGTTTGCAAATTCGAGAATTTGTGATTGCAAAAATTAGTAATGTAATATGCGCATATTGCGCACGCAATTTCATTATTGATAACATATAATAAACAGACAATTACACAAAGGCTGTATGCCAAAAGCCAGGTATGTGCTAACCAATAACCTATCCATAAGACAGGTACAGTCAGCATGCCTTACAATGTTTGACGATGTCTCACAGATGCTCAATAGGGTTTAGGTCTGGAGACATGCTTGGCCAGTCCAGCACCTTTACCCTCAGTATTAGGCAGTGGTCGTCTTAGAAGTGTGTTTGGGGTAGTTATCATGTTGAAATACTGCCCTGCGGCCCAGTTTCCGAAAGGAGGGGATAATGCTCTGCTTCAGTATGTCACAGTACATGTTGGCATTCATGGTTCCCTCAATAAACTGTAGCGGCCCCAAAACATGACACTCGCACCACCATGATTCACTGTAGGCACTCTTGTCTTTCTACTCCTCATCTGGTTGCCGCCACACACGCTTGACACCATCTGAACCAAATAAATTTTCCTTGGTCTCATCAGACCAGGGGACATGGTTCCAGTAATCCATGTTCATAATCTGCTTGTCTTTAGCAAACTTTTTGCTTGCTTTCTTGTGCATCAAGATGGTCTGAGCACTGACAGGCTGACCCCCACCCTTTTAACCTCTGCTTCAATGCTGACAGCACTCATATGTCTATTGAAAATATAACCTCTGGATATGACGCTGAGCACGTGCACTCAGTATCTTTGGTCAACCATGGCGAGGCCTATTCTGAGTGGAACCTGTCTTGTTAAACCGCTGTATGGTCTTGGCCACCGTGCTGCAGCTCAGTTTCAGGGTGTTGGCAATCTCCTTATAGCCTAGAGCAACAATTCTTTTGCAATGAGGTGCCATATTGAACTTCCAGTGACCAGTATGAGAGATTGTGAGAACGATAACACCAAATTTAACATACCTGCTCCCCATTCACACCTGAGACTTTGTAACACTAACAAGTCACATGACACTGGGAAGGGAAACTGGCTAATAGGGAACAATTTGTCCATTTTCACTTAGGGGTGTACACACTTTTGTTGCCAGCGGTTTAGACATTAATGGCTGTGTATTGAATTATTCTGAAGGCACACCAAATTTACACTGTTATACAAGCTTTACACTGACTACTTTACATGCACATCGAATTAAAATACAGTGGTAATTGCTAGGATCGATGAATAATTCACAAATATTCGCATAAAAGGTCGATATAAATATTCGATATAAATATTCACATAAAAAATCGATACTGAATATTCGTGGGAATAAAATAGCTCAGATTTTTCATATATAGCACTGTCTCTGCTTACTCCCAAAGTAGGATAATGCCGACAACGTTCATAGTGTCTTACAACTCCAAAGTAATAAAAGGCACCGTTGGTTAGTGATCCCACTTCGACAAGAAGTTGCGGCGTCCCGCTTTATATTCAAACCAGTGACGTCCCACTGGGCAAATGGCACTACAGTTTTACTGGATATCCTGTCGGTAAATATTCGACAATAATTCGTAGATAGTCTTACCGTATAACTTCCCTCACCACATCTCTGCACGAGTCGCTCAGCTGTTTCTTTCTTTATATGTTACAGCTGGATATATTCGAGCGATCAAAATGTTTACTTCCCACGTTGGCAAATGTTTGACACATGCAGTCCTGTCTATGTAGTAGACTGTCAAGGTTTCTTTTAATTTACCCTTTTCGTGGTGTTAAGCAGATTGATGCGAGGTTTCGGCACTATCTTTTAGTCTCCAATCTGTAGAGGTTCGGGGTCCTGTAGGCTAGACGCATTTCGAGACATTAAGATCGCCCCTTCCTCAGTAGCTACCAGTCCCCCTTAAAGTGCTTCCTTTTATAGTCAGAGGATACTTCCTCAAAGACCCGTCATGGATCTCATCCGGATTTGGGATCCACATTTATCAGAACTAATAATCGATCCTATGGCACAATATAATTCTCATTCATAATTCCTAATACGTAGTTTTGTATATGCTACTGCTACTCAGTACATATACATTGATTATTCAGTTACAACTTTTCAAACCATTGAAAACAAGTCAAAGCAATGATATTTTTACAAATCATTCATACAGATTCTGCCTCAGACTCTGCTGGTTCTTTTGCTTCAAAAAACGCATCGGAACCCATGCGGTTTTGATGCGGTTCCCATGCGTTTTTTTCAAAAAACGTCTATTCATGAAAACCAGCATACATTAGTTAGTTAAAACTGTTCCAACCATTAAAAATAAACCAAAGAAATAATATATATTATAATTTTTTTTTAAATATTCATACAAATACTACATTTGATTCTGTTGGTTCTTTTACTTAAAAAACGCATCAGAACCCATGCGGATTTGATGCGATTCCCATGTGTTTTTTTCAAAAATCAACATTTCATGTTATCTACTATCTGTTGGGTTATGGACTTGATTAAAAATGGAGTCATCTGCACCAAAACATTAAAAACATTCAGATATACAGTACAGACCAAAAGTTTGGACACACCTTCTCATTCAAAGAGTTTTCTTTATTTTCATGACTATGAAAATTGTAGATTCACACTGAAGGCATCAAAACTATGAATTAACACATGTAGAATTATATACATAACAAACAAGTGTGAAACAACTGATAATATGTCATATTCTAGGTTCTTCAAAGTAGCCACCTTTTGCTTTGATTACTGCTTTGCACACTCTTGGCATTCTCTTGGTGAGCTTCAACAGGTAGTCCCCTGAAATGGTTTTCACTTCACAGGTGTGCCCTGTCAGGTTTAATAAGTGGGATTTCTTGCCTTATAAATGGGGTTGGGACCATCAGTTGCGTTGAGGAGAAGTCAGGTGGATACACAGCTGATAGTCCTACTGAATAGACTGTTAGAATTTGTATTATGGCAAGAAAAAGCAGCTAAGTAAAGAAAAACGAGTGGCCATCATTACTTTAAGAAATGAAGGTCAGTCAGTCAGCGAAAAATTGGGAAAACGTTGAAAGTAAGGGCTATTTGACCATGAAGGAGAGTGATGGAGTGCTGCGCAGATGACCTGGCCTCCACAGTCACCGGACCTGAACCCAATCGAGATGGTTTTGGGTGAGCTGGACTGCAGAGTGAAGGCAAAAGGGCCAACAAGTGCTAAGCATCTCTGGGAACTCCTTCAAGACTGTTGGAAGACCATTTCAGGGGACTACCTCTTGAAGCTCATCAAGAGAATGCCAAGAGTGTGCAAAGCAGTAATCAAAGCAAAAGGTGGCTACTTTGAAGAACCTAGAATATGACATATTTTCAGTTGTTTCACACTTATTTGTTATGTATATAATTCCACATGTGTTAATTCATAGTTTTGATGCCTTCATAGTATTGAAAATAAAGAAAACTCTTTGAATGAGAAGGTGTGTCCAAACTTTTGGTCTGTACTGTATATCAATAATAACACAATTTTATTTTAATAATTTATTTATATAATAATAATAATTATTTATAATTATTAATATATATTAATATATATCTGAATGTTTTTAATGTTTTGGTGCAGATGACTCCATTTTTAATCAAGTCCATAACCCAACAGATAGTAGATAACATGAAATGTCGATTTTTTTTAAAAACGCATCGGAATCGCATCAAAGCCGCATGGGTTCTGATGCGTTTTTTAAGTAAAAGAACCAGCAGAATCAAATGTAGTATTTGTATGAATATTTTTTAAAAATAATAATATATATTATTTCTTTGGTTTATTTTTAATGGTTGGAACAGTTTTAACTAACTAACTAATGTATGCTGGTTAGCATGAATAGACGTTTTTTGAAAAAAACGCATGGGAACCGCATCAAAACCGCATGGGTTCCGATGCGTTTTTTGAAGTAAAAGAACCAGCAGAGTCTGAGGCAGAATCTGTATGAATGATTTGTAAAAATATCATTGCTTTGACTTGTTTTCAATGGTTTGAAAAGTTGTAACTGAATAATCAATGTATATGTACTGAGTAGCAGTAGCATATACAAAACTACGTATTAGGAATTATGAATGAGAATTATATTGTGCCATAGGATCGATTATTAGTTCTGATAAATGTGGATCCCAAATCCGGATGAGATCCATGACGGGTCTTTGAGGAAGTATCCTCTGACTATAAAAGGAAGCACTTTAAGGGGAACTGGTAGCTACTGAGGAAGGGGCGATCTTAATGCCCCGAAATGCATGTAGCCTACAGGACCCCGAACCTCTAAAGATTGGAGACTAAAAGATAGTGCCGAAACCTTGCATCAATCTGCTTAACACCACGAAAAGGGTAAATGAAAATAAACCTTGACAGTCTACTACATAGACCGGACTGCACGTGTCAAACATTTGCCAACGTGGGAAGTGAACATTTTGATCGCTCGAATATATCCGGCTGTAACATATAAAGAAAGAAACAGCTGAGCGACTCGGTGCAGAGATGTGGTGAGGGAAGTTATACGGTAAGACTATCTACGAATTATTCTCGAATATTTACCGACAGGATATCCAGTAAAACTGTAGTGCCATTTGCCCAGTGGGACGCCACTGGTTTGAATATAAAGCGGGACGCCGCTACTTCTTGTCGAAGTGGGATCACTAACCAATGGTGCCTTTTATTACTTTGGCGTTATAAGACACTATGAACGTTGTCGGCATTATCCTACTTTGGGAGTAAGCAGAGACAGTGCTATATATGAAAAATCAGAGCTATTTTATTCCCACGAATATTCAGTATCGATTTTTTATGTGAATATTAATATTGAATATTTATATCGACTTTTTATGCGAATATTTATGTGAATTATTCATTGATCCTAGCAATTACCACTGTATTTTAATTCGATGTGCATGTTATTTTAGTTTAGTATTAGCAAGTATATTAGTGACATGGGTATTAGTGTTTAGGCTATCCCAGATCGTGGGATGTCACCTCTGTCTACGGTTTAATTACTGTTTTATTACTGTTTTAAAAGTTAATAAATTTCTGTATGGTTCCAATACCTTGAGAGTGCCCAGTTTATCCATTTTTATACTCTGTTTACCTTGAGTGGACTTTACCGAGTGCACCTCTATTTGGTTAGTGTGGGATCCTGTGCACCACATATAGACTATTTACTGACTACTTTACATTGTATCAAAGTGTCATATCTTTGGTGTACTCACTTTTGTGAGATACTGTACTTTTTCCTAAGCCTCCAAATGTCAATGGTTTGTATCATTTGAGTAGCGTGTAGTCCACCATTAATTCATGACTAAGACCACGACAAGCTGTAGGCCAGGTGGCAGCCTGCTATGTAGCAGAATAACCTACCTGTTGTTGGCTGTACACTCAGAAAGACCTATTTTGGAATTATTTAACACCTTTCTGACCATCACAACTATCACCTTTTAGCATCAATGTTATAAAACAAAAGATCATCAGGTCATTGAAAATATTTATATCTTGAATGTGAGGACAATCTGTATTATGTCTTCTTTAGTACAACACTGTCACGGACGTACCGAGACATACGGACATTCCCGCGACAGATGGCAGGAGATCTGTGAGACTGGCAACACGTGGTTTAATCTGACATGTTTTCCTTTTGGATCAAATTACATCTGTGTTGTTTCTGGTGCTTGCCACACCTTCTATCCCCAGGTGTTGCTATTGTGGTCATTTAACGTTTCTTATTTATTGTTGTTTCTCCCACTATGCTGTGCGGTTTATAGCTTCTGTTGGACTTGTGTTTAGCTTGTGTTTGCTTCTCGGCTGAGTTCCTGGTGCTACCAAAGCTTCCTTAAAGATAAGTGTTTCCTTTCCCTTTTGTACTTTGTTATTTATATGTGTGTGTTGCCTTTCCCTGTTGTTTGTTATTAGGCCTGAGGGAGACTCCTGTTCGTCCTTCCCTTTGGAGGAACAGGTAGACTCAGTCCTGACATTAGTTCTAGGGTCCTATAGGGTGAGATAGGATTCTAGGTATCCGGTGTATGAACTTGCCTACCTTTGGGGCCTGTTCATACTGGTAGTCTGTCAGGACTGGAGTTAGGGTTTTCTCTAGGAGGTGTCCATCTTCCCTAGTTTCCAGGCCTTATTTCTGTATCCCCTTTCCCGCCTATGCTCGGTGTGGTGTTTTCCTCACACGAGCATGACAAACACAGACCTACAGTAGAGGATAAGTGCTAAGAAACTATAAGATACCGAAAATACATGTCTTCATCAAAACTGATAAAATTATACAATAGAATTACCATGAAAAAAGTCTGCCAATTTTGGAAGGGGCCCTAATATAAATAGCTTATAGATACTGTATAACACATACCTGCAGCAACTATATAGCAGCATATAACATGTCAACAAGTAACAAAACTTTACCACCCCATAGTGTGCAAGACCACAGAGCTACTTAGCTTTCATTTCAGATAAACCCCCAAAGATGAACACTATCTAGCTGAACCATTGCTATTGTTATTATTTAAATACTTTTTAGTAATGTTTCAATAAAGATGTGTTTTATTTAACATATTGTAGGTCCCTGACCCTTTTCTCTGTTCCTCTGTTATGTGTAGCCTAATACTAGTGGTTTGACATACCCTGATGATTTTGCATGTTATTAGTAGTACATTTATTGTGTATGTCTTCTGCTATTTTGTATTCATCATTATTACAATAGTCATTCTTTAGTCAATCAAGAATTCAATGTGACTTTGAAATACATCCTATCCTCCCTCTACTGCATCCAACAGTTTAGGTCAGAGAGCACAGATGATATCAGAGACAGAGCTTTGATCAGGAGGATGCAAATGTCGGTTCTCCTGTCTCACACCAAGTCGTTCTCATCATGAAATGATTAATGTACATAAGGTTGACTGAAGGAGATTGGGGCATAAACAGACAGAAGAGAAAGACCATCTCCTGGCAGTCTGTACAGCTGTCAAGGGTAACTACAACTAGAAAAATGGTGGAAGTGTGGTTACGGAGGGAGTCCAGCAAGGCTGACCTTCAACAAGCTTTGATAATTAAAAAGAGTTTGCTAGACCATGGCATCCTGGCTGGATAATAATTTTTTCCGTATTGGGTAATACAGACGATATGGTCCCAAAAACACAAAAATAATATTTTATCCATGTGCTTGTGCAAGAATTTTTTAGTGGGGGCTCATTTTTAATTTTCTCCATCTGAAGTTGAACATCTTTTAAGGGGTAGTTCTGAGGTGCAGTTATCACTTCTGGGACGTCCTCTGAGCGTTGTTCTGGCAGAATTTTAAAGGGCATCTGTCAACACTTTTGTAACTATGAAACTGGCTGACCTGTTGTATGTGCGCTTAGCCTCTGACGGCATCTGTGTTGGTGCTATGTTCATATGTGCCCGCATTGCTGAGAAAATTTTTGTTTTAATTAGCCACTAGGAGTAACGGGCATTGCCTTTTTTTTCCTAGAGGCTCTGCTCTCTCTGCAACTGCTGCCCTTTCATGATCCCTTCACTTTGATTGACAGGGATTACGCTTATACTGCCTGGCTCTGTCAATCAAAGTGCAGAGAGCATGGCATCTTTATTAATATATCTATATAAACTGGATATCCATAATGTAAATTTGAAGGAATCAAAATTACAGATATATCTTCATTCAACAAAGTGCCTTGAAATATTCAGACCCTTGACACAAAGTAAAGTATTATCCTATAAAAACGGGTTCCAGAGGGAGGGAGGGCCCAACATTTTCCATAAGCCACCACTAGGGGAGCTCAGTGCAACAGGATTATTTAAAGCTTCCACTGAAGTCAATGGTAACTGTATAAATTCCTATGGATTGAGCTACCCCTGTGGTGGCAGCAGGCACACAGTTTTATAATGTACTGTGTGAAAAGAAGCTGATTTCTCAGTGTATTTATGCCAGTTGTCTGGTGTAAATACATTAAGAATTAAGAATGGCACCATATTTATGAAGCAGCTATTCCTCTTTTTCTGACATAGTTGGATAAAGGGGGTGAGGTGGAGGGTGACTTTTTTCATGTTCTTCTTCCATTTAATAAAAAAATCATATAAAAAAAATCATAAATTCATCAGAAACCTTAGGAAGTTGCTCTTTGCATTCCAAATTACCTGGGAGTGTTTGACGCATGCATGCTGGGAAACTGGATGGGATGAGCGGGCCCATGCTAAGTTTTGCTTTTGGGGCTCTATGAGATATGTCCCTGGCTTGTGAGCCCCTTTTTAGTGATCATTGTGAGTCCCAGTGGTGGGGCTCTCTGTGATCATACATTTATCACCTACCTTGTGGATTAAAGAGGTTGTAGAGACTAGAAAACTACCTTTTCACATAACCTATTAGGGAATTCTGAGTTAGCAGTTGGAGAGGCAGATGTTCCTCTGCTCAGAATCTTTATTTCTTGGCCATAATGGAGAGCGATTACAAAGAGCATTTCTTGCTTTGAACACTTCTCCTGTTCTGCGCTACACAGACAAGTGGTTGATTTGAATAGGCACTGAATGCTTAGGTTCTCCTTTGATGGCGCTGCAGAGATATTGGCAGGTATTGCCAAGTTTCCCCACTTATTGTGGAGCGCCCTAACAGGGTGACAATGTGTTATATGTTTATTGCCATGGGAGCCTACTAACAGGTAGGTATTGTGCAAATCAGAGAACCACTTGAAACATTGATTTCATGCAGGGATGCGTCTATACTTTCTGCTGAGGCAAAAACTGAAATGACCACCCCCCCCCCCCACCACCAAACACCGGTGCCAAATTCTCGCTCCAACATTGCCTCTAGCAGTACTTTGAAAGGCATACTTGGAAAACATTACATACAGCGCTACAAAACGTACAGGGTAATACAGCAGCACATACCTCTTACATCGAATGATGTCAACTCTGAGGTAGATGTTCTCTTCAAATTCCAGCTAAATCAATTGACAAAAATATAATGGGGTATTAATTAGTATGTATCTAAGTTACAGCCGAAAAATAACCCCCTAAAAACACAGTTTTAATGGTATACGTTAAAAAGATCCTATTTGAATCCTCGATCAAAAACTAAAAATTACATACAAGGTGTGTGACTAATATATTGCATCCAGAGTCTTGATAATACAATTGGGGTATGGGAATAAATTATCCCTAAATTCGCCCCTATCCTAAAACCTCAGCCCAGGGAAGGCTCCTGATGGTGGAGGCCCCCTGTCCACGTTCCTAGACTATTATCCCTATATTGTCCCTAGAGAGGAGAGAAAAGGGAAAAAAGGAAATATTCTGTATTACCCCTGGTATGAGGTGAGGATACTGTAGTACCAGTGGTACACCAATTAACTGGATGCAAAAAAGACAAAAGTGCAAACAAAAAAGAAATATATAGATAGTGAGGGTTGACCATATAGTCACACACCTAAATTACCTCGACGCGTTTCCCCCTAGACAGTGCTTATGGGATCATCAGGAGGTATGATATTAATAACACTAAAAATCTATACTCTACTAATGTAACATAATATATACTGGCACATAGCCAGGTTATATAGTCAGATAATTCATCACTCTACAAATAATTTATATAGGGGGTGCTTTTATAAGACCAGTCTACATAAAGTTTGGCACCGTTTCAGGCCAACCACAAACAAGTGATATCATGTGTGGCTCTAGTGCCATGGTCCAAAATCCTGGAGGCCAGAGAAGGTTGTGTTCCACATCCTGTTGGACAAAAAACAACCATACACCCATATCAATATAATGTCCAATGGTACTATATGTTAAATTCATTATGGTGCTATGCACACTCACAGTTAGATGATATGATATATCCCAACCAGACAGTGGTCCTGTTGTATCGCTGTAAAATAGTCTTGATAAGATCCATACTACAATTGAAGAAACAGGGTCACCACAAATGCATGGAAAAGCTACACCACATTAGTCAGGTGCCATAATGAGTTCAACTTACGTCCTAAGGCCTCCCCTCAGTCACCGCTCCCCCTGGTAGGCGATGTACTAACCTACTGCAGTTGTATTTAAAGCGTTACCTATTAGCGCCATTGACCTCATTGGTCAGTCGCCGCACTTCCGGAACGGCCCCTCTTCCTGCCTACTAACAGGTAGGTATTGTGCAAATCAGAGAACCACTTGAAACATTGATGTCATGAAGGGATGCGCCTATACTTTCTGCTGAGGCAAAAACTGAAATGACCCCCCCGCCAACACCAGACACCGGTGCCAAATTCTCCCTTCAACATTGCCTCTAGCAGTACTTTGAAAGGCATACTTGGAAAACATTACATACAGCGCTACAAAACGTACAGGGTAATACAGCAGCACATACCTCTTACATCGAATGATGTCAACTCTGAGGTAGATGTTCTCTTCCCTCATCTTCTCTATTCAGGCCAGAACATCTTGACAACTTCTATCAGCCGTGTCTCGTCTCTGCAGAGTTTAGCACACAGACATGTTAGATTCCTCATTTTTCCATCATCCTCAACTTCCCGCAGCTCCAACATTGGCATCCTGCTGTTACCCCCAATACTCTTCCCACTGTGCTCCCCAATGCCTCCAAATTCTATACTGTAGAAAAAAGTCCTTCCAAAAATAATAATAATGCCCTTATACTGCCCCCAGCAATAACAATGATCTGGTTGTGCTGCCAGTATTAATAATGCCCCCACAGAGCACCTAATAATAATAATAATAATAATAATAATAATGCCCCCTATTGTGCCTCCAGTTAAAATAACACCACCACAGTGCCCCGAGTAATAATATTGTCCCCAGTAATCTCCCTATAATGTCCACCCCCCTGCCCCAGTAATTTCCACTCAACTGCCTCCAGTAATGTCCCTATAGTGTTCCCAGTAATGTCCGCCTCACTGTGTGAACAAAAAAACAAACAACAAAAAAAGAGTCTAATTCCCCGCTGCAGTCCAAGATGCAGGCCTCAGGTCTCCTCTGGCTTATAGCCTACATCCTGGCTCAGGTGACGGGTCATGATTATATCATTGCACTGCATCCCAGCACAGGAGGTCGCAGTGGTATTACCGTATATTGACATCTGAGACCCAACACACAGTGAGCTGCCTGTTTTCACTGTTCGGCGCAGTACTGAATAGCAAAGATGTTCCTCATTCAGTGCCCTGCCCTCACTGCCTCAGACAGGGCAGTATTTAGATACTTATACAGTGCTGTGAAAAAATATTTGCCCCCTTACGGATTACTTTTATTTTTGCACATTTGTCACACTTAAATGTTTTAGATTATCAAACTAATTTGAATATCAGACAAAGATAACCTGAGTAAATACCAAAAATGCCGTTTTTAAATTATGATTTAATTTATTAAGGAAAAAAAGCTATCCAAACCAACCTGCCCCTATGTGAAAAAGTAATTGCCCCCTAAATCTATTAACTGGTTGTGCCACTCTTGGCGGCAACAACTCAATCAAGCAACTGGCAATGAGTCTCTCTATCTCTGTGGAGGAATTTGGTCCACTCTTCTTTGCAGAATTGTTTTAATTCAGCCACATTGGAGGGTTTTGAAGCATGAACGGTCTTTTTAAGGTCATTCCACAGCATCTTAAACAGATTAAAGTCCAAACTTTGATTAGGCCACTCCAGTACATTTTTTTTTTCAGCCATTCAGAGGTAGACTTGCTGGTGTGCTTCGGATCATTGTCCTGCTGCAGAACCCAAGTATGCTTGAGCTTGAAGGCTATGTACACCTTTGAATACAATTTTTTAATGATTGCATTTTACTCATTTGGGGCTAAAAAAAACACATTTTTTCAATTGTTCTTTATTAACAATATTGAGCTGTTCTGTCACAAAAGGTTAACTGTTTTTCTAGCTGTGTGCATTCTACTTTCATTTCGTGCCAGTCCTCTAATAACCCTTATCTCTAAATTACTAAGAGGAAATTCAGTTCCTGCTAGTAGAGCATCTCAGTGCTGCACAGAGAGAAGGACTCAATATTTTTTAATAAAGACCAATTGCAAACACGATTTTTAGCTCATATTTAGTGCAATGCATTAATTTAAAAAAATTGCCTCCAAAGGTGTACATGGCATTTAAAGTCACAAACTGATGTCCAGACATTTTCTTTCAGGAGTTTTTGGTAGAGAACAGAATTCATGGTTCCAGCAATGACAGCAAGTTGTCCAGGTCCTGAAGCAGCAAAACAGCCTACCACCACGTTGTAGGCGTATGCCAGGTGTAATTGGACGCACACTTTCCAAAAAGTTTCACTTTTGTCTCATCAGTCCACAGAATATTTTCTTAAATGGTTTTCGGATTATCAAGATGTTTTTGGCAAATGTGAGATGAACCTTTGTGTTCTTTTTGGTCAGCAGTGGTTTTCGCCTTGGAATTCTCCAATGGATACCATTTTTGCCCAGTCTCTTTCTTATAGTTGAATCATGAACATTTGGATGAGTCATCAATGTGCTCTTGGAGTAATTTTCGCAGGCCAGCCACTACTGGGAAGGTTCAACACTCTTACATGTTTTCTCCATTTGTGGATAATACTGTGGTTTGCTGGAGTACCAAAGCCTTAGAAATGGCTTTGTAACCTTTTCCAGACCGATAGATGTCAATGACTTACTTTCTCAACTGTTCATGAATTTCTTCAGATTGGGGCATGATGTGTTGCTTTTTGAGGTCCTTTAGCCTACTTCATGTTGTCAAACATGTTCTATTTAAGTAACTTCTTGATTCTACAGGTCTGGCAGTAATCAGGCCTGGGTGTGGCTAGTGAAATTGAACTTAGCTTTCCAAAAACTGTGGTTAATAACAGTTAACTCATGGGAGGGGGGTTATTTTTTCAGTCATTTAAAAACCTTTTTTTATATTTACTCAGGTTATCTTTTTATGCCTGACTAGTTGTTTAGGATTCAGAAGACTAAAGGACCCTTCACAGCCAGCATGGGGGAGTTGTAATGAGGGATAACTGGCATGGGCCCTTCTACAGCCTTGAGCACCAGGCAGTAGCCCATTTTGCCTTTATTATTAGCTGTTCCTGGCTGTTACTGTTTAAAACTACTCTTCCACATAGCCACCACCCCCATGCCTGCCACTATATAGCACTGCCTGAGGCAACTGCCTCACATTGCCTCATTCATGTTGTGCCCCTGATGTCATGTGGTGCCTATATAGTTATATGGGGTTCTACTGTACCCCCCATACCTCAGAGTTTTTATAGAATCCTATATAAAAAACTGTGGCATGATCCATCAGATAATTAAGGAGGTATTTTCCCCTAAAAAACATTGCTTGCAGGGGAGAATATTTCTGTAATTCAGTGCTGTACAGAGATGCCATATTGATGTGCACATAGAGTCTACAGCTTCATAATTCAAATGACTTACAAAGTAACCAGGCATAACCTTCATTCCATACATTCACCTCAGCTAAATATTAGTTTGATAAAGTAAAACAGAGAGTTAAAAATTAAACAATATAGTGATCATGGGTGTAACTATAACCATAGCAGCCGGAGCACTTGCAATGGGGCCCAAAGGTTAGAGGGCCCAAACCGGCCGCAAGAGCATTATACCTTTTTTGTGCAGAATAACAGTATGGTGGATTTTTGCTATAATATGGGTTATAATAATAAACAATCATTCATTCTGCACTCAATACCCCATTATGACAAAGTTAAAACAGAATGATAGAAATCTTTGCTAATTTATTGAAAAGGAACCCTTTACTCATGATTTAGTTGAAGCACCTTTGGCAGTGATTACAGTTTCCAGTCTTCTAGGGTATGCTGCTACATGGTTTGCACACCTAGATTTTAGTGATTTTCTGTCTTCTTTGCAGATCCTCTCAAGCTCGGACCTTCGGTGGAGAGCCATTTTCAGGTCTCTTCAGAGATGTTCGATTGGGTTGTATTCAGGGCTCTGGCTTGGCCACTTAAAGGGGTTCTCCGGGAATTAAGAAAATGAAAATACTTAAATACTACTTCATTATAAATATATTACCAAATACCTTTAATTAGTATAATTGCTCATTTTGTCCGGGGAGCAAACATTAGGAAAAATAAAATGGCTGCCATCCTACTAGTCCATACAAAACCTGTCCTAATTACACAAGAGGACAAGTTAAAGAGCTGAGCCATCTTCCTCTCTTACTTCTACTACAAGAAAATTTAGACTAGAACCTTCAGAATCACAGGTGCATATCCATGAAGCAAACATAATTATAAAAAAGAAAATGGCTGCACACCATTAAACATACAAACAATAGAGCTAAGGAATGGGGATCATTCTAAATAAAAGTGGTATAATACCTACTATAAATGAGTCAATGGAAGCTCTTAGCGCACATATTTGATCAAACGTGTGTCGGGTCCATCTACCAGGCGTCAAGGTGGCTTCCGCAGATGGGTCCCTAGCACCAATATACTGCCTCTCTTTGGACTTACCTAAGCCTACAATATTCAGGGCAGTGTAAAGGAACCAGTTACATAAGTACTCTGCTCAGAAGTCCCAGGTAGATGGGCGTGTTCAGTCTAAAAGAGACGCTACCCTCAATTAATACTACAAAGAAAATTTCGACTAGAACCTTCAGAATCACAGGTGCATATCCATGAAGCAAACATTATTATAAAAAAGAAAATGGCAGCGCTCCATTATACATACAAACAATAGAGCTAAGAAATGTGGATCATTCTAAATAAAAGTGGTACAATACCTACTATAAATGAGTCAATGGAAGCTCTTATTCCTTTCTTACTTGTCAGGGATTATGATCCTGAATACAGTTTAATATGATCTTCAGATGAATTTCTGTAGGAATGGAGCTCATTAGGAGACATGAAGTACAGAGAGGATAGTGGGGGTGTAGATAATGAGCAGCAGCACTTGTATGCAGTCTCCATTACCACAGACTGTCCTGTCTGTCCTCTCTGTACTTCATGTCTCCTCATGAACTCCATTCCCACAGAGATTGAGCTGAAGATCTTATTATCTGTATTCAGGATCATAATCCTTGACAACTAGGGCAGATAGGAGGATGAGGCAGTTCTTTACCTCAGTGTTGTAAAGTAACTTGTTCTGCAGTGTGATTAGGGCAGGTTTTGTGTGTACTAATAGGACGGCGGCCATTTAATTTCTCCAAATGGTTGTTTCCTAGACAAAATGAACCATTATAGCTAATGAAATGTATTTGGGAATATATTTATATATTGGAAGAGAATCTTTGTAAAAATAAAATGCACAACTTCTTCTTTCTTGGTTCAGTAGCTTTAAGGATGATTTTTTATGATTAATTTCTTAATCATTTTATAGATGGCTGTAGTAAGTAGAACCTCATACAAGTGACGAATATTTATATTAAATGCCCTTTTGTGAGCATCAGCTTGATTTCACAATAGTTGCCAAAAAGGGCAGGAGGAGGAGATTAAACTGGCTGCAAAGGTGATCATATGCATCTTGACAAGACTAAAATGTTATGTCCAACAAGACAGAGCTATAGTTAGTTGATATAGGCCAAAGACACAACTTATTGTCTTGCTTACATTCAAAGTGTCAGATTATGAGAGCAAGTAATTCATCATTTGCAACCTTCAGTTCATTGCACTACTCTCCTAGCCCACAAAATTCTAAATACTAGAGTACGGTTTTACATCCTTGTCACCAGTTCAGGGTAACCGTGGACAAGCAAACAGCATATATCTTAATATCACCTCTTAGGAAATAACACCACTTATTCAGTGTATGTTTAGATATAGATTCTCCAGCCAAGTGTCTCATAATTTGCTATACTTACACCTTATTCTGAAACTATGAAATTCAATATATACATAATATACATTTTGAAATCTGCAAAAAAAAAACATAGGTCAGGCTTTTATTCAGAGACTCAGAGCCCAAACTATAATTAGAGTAGAAAGACCAAATGTGGGCTGGTAAGTGATTTGGAACCAAGTTGACCAAGTGGTGTAAGAGCAATTTGTGTGAAGAAGTACAAATTAGCATTTTGTAGACTGAAAGAAGGCAAAGACAACGGTTAGAGTATAGTGATCCACACACAGGAACATAATTAGTTAATCTCCGACCCATCTTTCCTTTTTCATGAGATCTTTTTGCAATATTGAAAATATTGAAACTAGCCAAACATTCTGCCCAATAGACTTCTCCAAATGAAGATATTGGAGCATGTATAGATGGCTTAAAGAGGTTCTCCTGGATTTACATATAAATGACATCCTCAAGATCAGGGGCGGTTTAAGTGCATGATAGGCCCGGGGCTGTCTACCCAACTTGCCCCCCCCCCCCCCTCCATTTTAGTTTAGTTTTTTTTTTTGTATGAAGAGGCTGCGGTGCTTCATGGGCGCCAGAGTCTCTTCTTAGGCCATATGACATCTTCAGACTAAAAAAAATACCCCAAATTGGGTCCTAAACTGAAAAATTTGGTCGCCAAATTTAAAATACATATAATTGTAATAAAAAAGACATGGAGGAGAATACAGCACCACATACCTCTTATATCCAGTGACATCTCCTGTCATGTAGACCTTCTCTTTCCTCTTCTCCTCCATTTGACCCAGACCACCATGGCAAATTCTTTCAGCCGCATCTTGTCTCTACAGTTTGTAGCACAGACATGTTAGATTTCTCAATTTTTCCATCAACCTCCTCATCCTGGTGTCCCCACAGTGTCATCCTGCCACCCCCAATACTGTGCCCGTTGTGCTCCCCAATGCCCAAGGAACTATACTGCTGAAAAAATAGTGACCCTAATAGACATAATTGGGGTAATTTATCAAACTGGTGTAAAGTAGAACTGGATTTCCAAAAGAGCTGTCAAATATGAAAGGTGGAATCTGATTGGCTGCTATGGACAACTAAGCCAGTTCTGCGTTAAACCAGTTTGACAAATTACCCCAAATATTCCTATAGTGTCAACAGCAGCTATAATGTCCCCTAGAGTGCCCCCAGTAATAATAACACCCTCTATTGTGCTCCAGGCAATAATCCCTGTATAGTGTCCCCAGAAATAATAGAATTGCCCCTACAGTGCCTCCCCAATAGCAACACCCCCATATAGTAATTTCCACCACACTGCCCCCACATAGTAATCCCCCTATAGTAATTTGCCCCCACACAGTAATTCCCCCCAAACTGCCCCCATATAGTAGTTTGCCCCCACACAGTAATTTGCCCCACACTTGCCCCCACATAGTAATTTCCACCACACTGCCCCCACATAGTAATTTGCCCCCACACTGTTCCCACATAGCAATTTCCACCACACTGCCCCCACATAGTAATTTGCCCCACACTGCCCCCACATAGTAATTTCCACCACACTGCCCCCACATAGTAATTTGCCCCCACATAGCAATTTCTTCACACTGTTCCCACATAGCAATTTCCCCACACTGTTCCCACATAGCAATTTCCCCACACTGCCCCCACACAATCGTTTTCCCCACATAGTAATTTGCCCCCACACTGCCCCATATAGTAATTTGTCCCCACATAGCAATTTCCCCACACTGTCCCCACATAGAAATTACCCCACACTGTCCCCACATAGCAATTACCCCCACACAATAGTTTCCCCCACACTGCCCCATATAGAAATTTGCCCCCACATAGTAGTCCCTCCCATAATAATTTGCCCCCCACACTGCCCCCACATAGCAATTTGCCCCCACACAGCAATTTGCCCCACACTGCCCCATCTAGTAATTTGCCCCCACATAGTAGTCCCTCTCATAATAATTTGCCCCCACATAGTAATTTGCCACCACATAGTAGTCCCTCCCATAATAATTTGCCCCCACACTGTCTCCACATAGCAATTTGCCCCCACACTGCCCCAACTAGTAATTTGCCCCCACATAGTAGTCCCTCCCATAATAATTTGCCCCCACATAGTAATTTGCCCCCACACTGCCCCATATAGTAATTTGTCCCCACATAGCAATTTCCCCACACTGTCCCCACATAGCAATTACCCCACACAATAGTTTCCCCCACACTGTCCCATATAGAAATTTGCCCCCACATAGTAGTCCCTCCCATAATAATTTGCCCCCCACACTGCCCCCACATAGCAATTTGCCCCCACACAGCAATTTGCCCCCACACTGCCCCATCTAGTAATTTGCCCCCACATAGTAGTCCCTCTCATAATAATTTGCCCCCACATAGTAATTTTCCCCCACATAGTAGTCCCTCTCATAATAATTTGCCCCCACACTTCCCCCACATAGCAATTGGCCCCCACACTGCCCCAACTAGTAATTTGCCCCACATAGTAGTCCCTCCCATAATAATTTGCCCCCACACTGCCCCCACATAGCAATTGGTCCCCACACTGCCCCAACTAGTAATTTGCCCCCACATAGTAGTCCCTCTCATAATAATTTGCCCCCACATAGTAATTTGCCCCCACATAGTAGTCCCTCCCATAATAATTTGCCCCCTCACTGCCCCCACATAGCATGTTGCCCCCACACTGCCCCAACTAGTAATTTGCCCCCACATAGTAGTCCCTCCCATAATAATTTGCCCCCACACTGCCACCACATAGAAATTTGCCCCCACACTGCCCCAACTAGTAATTTGCCCCCACATAGTAGTCCCTCCCATAATAATTTGCCTCCACACTGCCCCCACATAGTAATTTGCCCCCACACTGCCCCATATAGTAATTTGTCCCCACATAGCAATTTCCCCACACTGTCCCCACATAGCAATTACCCCCACACAATAGTTTCCCCCACACTGTCCCATATAGTAATTTCCCCCCACATAGTAGTCCCTCCCATAATAATTTGCCCCCACACTGCCCCCACATAGCAATTTGCCCCCACACTGCCCCAACTAGTAATTTGCCCCCACATAGTATTCCCTCCCATAATAATTTGCCCCCATACAGCCCCCACATTCCCCCCCATGTACTTGATTTATCTTCCCTAATATGTCCTCCTACAAAGCCAAGGGAGGTATCAGTCCCCTCAGCGCCCTGTTATGGGGCTCGTTTACGGTGCTGAAGGTGAGATCTACACCCCAGCACTTTTTTGACTTATTCATCTACATGGGTTGCTGTTTATCACGGGTGACACTATGAACCCGTGACACAGATTCTGTCTTATCACAGGGTACCCCTCTATTGCATGTTAGCAGCAGGGTACAATAAGGGCAGTTAGTCAAGGTTCGAGGACAGGGAGTCCCCACCATCAGGAGACGTCCCTGGGCTGAGGTCTTATTCGGGGTGAGTGCAGGGATAGGTGAGACATCTGACACTCGCCATTCTGTGCCCTGGTTACGCCTATTTGCATGACCGCCCTAAGGGCTGGGTACCCTATGTAGATATCTACATTCATCTTATCTGTATCTGAGCACTATCTTTCCTTCACAGTTTACATTGGTGAACCACCGTGGTGGGTTCCTTATATTAACTATTTAAGATTAAAGGTTACGTTTTATAAGGGTCAATTCTGCTGGAACACTTTAATATTTTATGGGACTGAGCTGCGCCTAGGCACCTAGACATCACATCGCCTAAGAAGAGGCCTAAGCACTTAAGGAGCGTTGCTGCCTCTTCGTACATCCGATCGATGGGGTTCTGGGAGTCAGACCACTGCCGACCTTGTATTAATGACCTACTGTATCCTGAGGATAGGTCATCAATATGTAAATCCCGCAGAAGCCCTTTAAAAACGTTATCCAACTTACAAAACAAATAAAAAACATACTCATTTTGTCTTTCCTCTGACCATCACTTATGCTCTGTTGGTCCTCTGGGTCTTTGCTTACAGCAGCCAGCCAATCAGTAGCACCAGCGGACATTTGTCGTACTTTCAGCACTGTACCATAATGTCAGTAGTACAGCATGTGACCATGGCGGCCACTGATTAGCTGTAGTGGTCACATGCTGGCTGCTGATAAACAAAGCATGGAAGGATAGCCGAAGCAATGAAACGGTGAGCATGTTTCCTTTTATTTTATATTTACAGTTGTTTTTCAAAAAGTCATTATAATTTGGATAATCTCTTTACCTTAAGCACACTACTAGAGAATGTGGAGACGGGTGTAACAAGAACCATGGGACCGCAAAGCAGAACTTGAAATTTGGCCCCACTCAACCATGACCACCTTCAGCAGCAAGGGGAATCAAATCATGAAAAAGTCAAGGGTGGAATTGCAGTTTCTTTTCCCATCCCCCAGAAAGAGTTAATAAAAGTTAATCAATAAGTTATGTGTACTCGAAAATGGTGGCATTAAAAACTACAACTTGTCCTGCAAACATAAATCCCTCATATGGCTAAACTGAAGGAAAAATAGCCCTTGGAATGAGACAATAAAAAAATGAAAAAAAATAGCTTGGTAACTTGTTAAGATCTCTTTCTTCTTACATACAAGCCTAGAAGAGCAATGCTGGTTCTGGCTGGGATCTTATATAGTGAATATATCACAGTTATAGTAGCTCAGGACAGGGCAGGGTAATATGATCCTGCTATTTCATCTTATCATCCTCCCTGTATTATGATTTGTTAAATGGCGAATGCCATTTTGACTGATTTGCGCTGGACCAATTCAAATTTGTTACAAATCTCCCAGAACTTCTGCCTAGAACGAATGTGAAGTTTTTGGGAAATTTCTCATTTTTTTCTCACTTATTACAAAAAAGAATTTAGGGGGTCATTTATTAAGAATGACATTTTAGACGCCAGTCTTAATAACCCCCTGCACTGACGGTGGATCCGCCGAAGTTATGTAGAGGTGCAGGCCTATACATAACTTCGGTGTATCCAGCACTGGTCTAAATGTCAGCCAGCTTCCTTGCTGGCTTACATTTAGACCATTTTCTATGCCTAAAACAGGCATAGAAAATGATGATTGAGTCGGGCTTGTCAGCCTGTCCTCTTCCCCGTCCATGCCACGCTCACTTTATTAGACTTGGGCCTCATGTACGCTGCCGTTGCCCAGCCATGGCCATATTGCGGCCCGCAAACAGCGGGTCCGCAATATGCGGGCACCGTCCGTGTGCTCCCCGCATCATGGATGCGGACCCATTCACTTGAATGGGTCCGCAATCCGAAGCTGCGGTGCGGAACGGAGGCAGGGAACCCCACGGAAGCACTACAGAGTGCTTCTGTGGGGTTTCTTTCCGTGCCTCCAAACAGCAAAACAAAAATAGCACATGTTCTATTTTTTTTGCGGTGTGGACGGATCACGGGCCCATTCAAGTTGAATGGGTCTCGATCCGTCCCGACCGCCGCACGGATGTTTCCTGTGCATTGGGGACCGCTAATTGCGGTCCCCAATGCACGGAACGGTCGCACAACGGCCGTGTGCATGAGGCCTTGGCGTGAGCAGGAAAAAGTGAAGGATTGCAGAGCAAATAACCTTTGCGCCGCAATCGGCACCAGAAATACACAGAATATAGGTGTATTTCTGATCGTAAATGACCCCCTAAGGCCCCTTTCACACGGGCGAGTATTCCGCGCGGATGCGATGCGTAAGGTGAACGCATTGCACCCGCACTGAATACCGACCCATTCATTTCTATGGGGCTGTTCACATGAGCAGTGATTTTCACGCATCACTTGTGCGTTGCGTGAAAATCGCAGCATGCTCTATATTCTGCGTTTTTCACGCAACGCAGGCCCCATAGAAGTGAATGGGGTTGCGTGAAAATCGCAAGCATCCGCAAGCAAGTGCGGATGCGGTGCGATTTTCACGCACGGTTGCTAGGAGACGATCGGGATTGAGACCCGATCATTATTATTTTCCCTTATAACATGGTTATAAGGGAAAATAATAGCATTCTGAATACAGAATGCATAGTAAAACAGCGCTGGAGGGGTTAAAAAAATATATAAATAATTTAACTCACCTTAGTCCACTTGATCGCGTAGCCGGCATCTCCTTCTGTCTCCTTTGTTGAATAGGACCTGTGGTGAGCATTCTTTACAGGTCAAGGACCTGTGGTGACGTCACTCCGGTCATCACATGATCCATCACATGATCTTTTACCAATCTACAGAACACCTAACCCAATAATACAATCTACAGATCCCAGCCAGAAACACCTAATAAGTGAGAAAAAAAAGAGAAATTTCCCCAAAACTTCACATTCGTTCTAGGCAGAAGTTCTGGGAGATTTGTAACAAATTTGAATTGGTCCAGCGCAAATCAGTCAAAATGGCATTAGCCATTTAACAAATCATAATACAGGGAGGATGATAAGATGAAATAGCAGGATCATATTACCCTGCCCTGTCCTGAGCTACTATAACTGTGATATATTCACTATATAAGATCCCAGCCAGAACCAACATTGCTCTTCTAGGCTTGTATGTAAGAAGAAAGAGATCTTAAAAAGTGACCAAGCTATTTTTTTAATTTTTTTTTTTACTTTGAAAAACTCTTATCTGCATATAAAGCTATTGTTATGACATGAATGGAATTTTAATCTAAAACAGTGCTGTAATGTACAATTACTTACCGCGATCAGTTCTTCCTCACTATCTTGAAAGTTGCTGCCAACCATTTTCATCACTTATGTAGGTAATAGTGCATGTGTACGTACGTGCGCGCATTATAGCGCAATCGAAAAGAATATCACGAAATCACGAATATTTGGCGAATATTCACCTAAATATTCGTGATATATCGCAAATTTGAATATTGCCCCTGCTGCTCATCACTAATAATAATCCCCCTATTGTGTCCCAGTAATAAAGCCCCCATAGCGCCCCTTATAATGTCCTTATAGTGTCCCATAGTGTCTCCAGTAATGCCCCCTATATTTCCTCCAAGTGATGGCCCCTATAGTGATCTGTATGCTCTACAAGTGGCCAAGTCCAAAAACTAATACTCACTAATACCATCTGCGATGCAGGTAACAGGCTTCTTCCAGAAGGAGACGTGGAATACCTGCGTTTTGGGAAGGTGGTCTCAATGATGTCATCACATCACCTGTGTCCTGGTGATGTCATTGCTTTGTGACTGCCTTCAGCATTCTGTTGCATCATGTCTTCAAGCTTAGTGGCCTGTGGTGTAGAAGGGTGAACTGCGGGGCAAAAAGCCATCTCTCTTATGTCCTGCTGCAGTATTCAACTGTAGCACCGTCATGAGGATGGCATTAAAGTTTAAATCAGGAGGCCACCAGCAGCCGCAGGCCAAGTGCATATGTCAGACTGACAAAGAGTAAGATTGTTATGTATCCATCCAGCAGCCATGGGGAGGGATTAGGCGACCCACTGGGCATCAGTCCACTGGAGACTGTGCCAATAGGGTCTATGGCCAGTCCGCCTTTAGTGATGATGTGATCAAACCCTTCACCACACACTCAGTAAGTTCCCAGCACACAGGCCCATTGAGAAGTGGAAAACCTCTTTAAATACAGTACATCTAACAATTTAGAGAGATCAGAAATGTAAGCACAATTAACTCATTGGCTTCTGGAATGTTTTTTTAAAATCTAATTATTCTCTCCTCTTGAGTGACATTTTTGTAACTCTTCAGGCAGTTTACTATAGAATATAATGTATGATGATGTTTTCCCATACTATTTAGTCATTCTGACTGCAGGTGGCACCAGCTGTCCACATTGACACAATCTATTTTAGTGTAATTGACGGTATATTCCATTATGCATAATTGCAAACTGAATTCACTTAGGTGAGTAAAATACACATAGGATGAAAGACTCATTCACACAACAATGAAAAAAAAACACCATAATCAACAGATACACTGTCAGTTTTTCATTGGCATTTTACACCCATATGTGCATAAATTTTCTGGCATTCTATCCATTTTTAACAACCATTTTGCATTTGTTTTTAACGGCCATTAAAAACGGATGTCGTTTTTGGGCTTTTTTCAAACCCAACCCTTGCATTCCCTCATAATGCCCCCCATAGTATCCCCTGGACATCCAATGTCCCCCCCATGTGCCCCAGTATGTATAATGTCCCTCACGTAGTGCCCCAGTATTTATAATGCCCACTACATACTGTCCTAATATTTATAATGTCTTCCACATGGTGCTCCAAGATTTATAATGTCCGCCACATCCACCATTAAAAACGGATGTGGTTTATTGGCTTATAGTACCCATATAGTGTCCCAGTACCCCCGGTGACCTCCACACTGCCCCAGTATTTATAATGCCCCCCCACATACTTTCCTAATATTTATAATGTCCCCCACATGGTGCCCCAGTATTTATAATGTCCCCTACATGGTGCCCCGATATTTATAATGTCTCCCACATGGTGCCCCAGTGTTTATAATGCCCCCCATATGGTGTCCCAGTGTTTATAATAGTGTCCCCCTGTCACGGAACCATGAACCAGACGTACAACAAGAGATAAGTGAAAATAAGAAGGCTTTATTGAAAATAAAGCTGTAAAGCAAAAGTCCAAACGGATGGTGAAACCGAGCAGAGTCTTTGTGAAGTCAGAGGTCAGGAACCAGAAGGGTAGTCAGACGAAGCCAGGATCAGGAACCAGCAGGGTAGTCAGACGAAGCCAGGATCAGGAACCAGCAGGGTAGTCAGACGAAGCCAGGATCAGGAACCAGCAGGGTAGTCAGACGAAGCCAGGATCAGGAACCAGAAGCAGCAGCAGTCTTAGAAGCATGTGAACACAAGAGGACCAAGCAAGGAACTGAAGCCACAGACCTCCTATATATATGAGCTAGGCATCCAGCTCCTCCCAGGGGAAGGAGGAGCCGCAGGGTGGAAGGCTACAAGAAACCCAGAAACCAAGATGGCCGCCAGCACATGTCAAACGAAGGAGAGCAGCAAGCAGGTAAGACCATGACAGTACCTCCCCCTCAAGGGCCCCTCCTCCGCGGAGCACAAAACGGTTTCTGAGGGAAGCGTGCGTGGAAGGCTCGGAGCAAGGCAGGAGCATGGACATCTGCGGAGGGAACCCAGGAACGCTCCTCTGGACCATAACCACGCCAATGGACCAAAAACTGCAACCGACCGCGGACCAGGCGTGAGTCCAGGATATTGCTCACCTCATATTCCTCACGATTGCCCACTTGGACCGGACGAGGCCGAGGAACCGAGGAAGTGAAACGATTACACACCAGAGGCTTCAACAGGGAGACATGAAACACGTTGGAGATCCGCATGCCAGGAGGAAGCGCAAGGGCATAGGCTACCGGGTTTACCCTGCGAAGCACTCGGAAGGGACCAACAAAGCGAGGCGCCAGCTTGGGAGTGGGCACTCGAAGGTTGAGGTTGCGGGTGGACAACCATACACGGTCTCCGACCTGGTAGGAAGGAGCAGGCGCTCGTCTGCGATCAGCCTGGAGTCTCTGGCGCTGCGCAGAGACCTCAAGGGACTTCTGGATCTGTACCCAAGAAGCACGTAGGACGGAAAGGTGATCCTCCACAGCCGGAATATCCTGGGGAGAGAATACCTCCGGTAACACGGCAGGTTGGAACCCATAATTGGCCATGAAGGGAGACGTCCCAGAGGAAGAGTTCACCGCCGTGTTCCTGGCAAACTCAGCCCAAGGCAGGAGGTCAACCCAATTGTCTTGGTGATCGGAGACATAGCAACGAAGGAATTGCTCCAAGGCCTGATTGGATCGTTCTGCGGCCCCATTGGACTGAGGGTGGTAGGCCGAGGAGAAGGAGAGATGAATCCCCAACTGGGAGCAAAAGGCGCGCCAGAACCTGGACACAAACTGACTCCCCCGATCCGACACAATCTCCTTAGGCAAACCGTGCAACCGGAAGACCTCCCTGGCAAAAATCGTGGCCAACTCTTGTGCAGAGGGTAACTTCTTGAGAGGAACACAGTGGCACATTTTGGAAAACCGATCCACAATCATGAGAATGACCGTATGGCCTCGGGATGCAGGGAGGTCCACAATGAAATCCATCCCCAGGTGTGACCATGGGCGCTCCCCGGTGGCTATGGGTTGCAGAAGGCCCAACGGAAGGTGCCGAGGGGACTTACTCTGGGCACAAACGGAGCATGCCGCTACATATGCGGCGATGTCGGAACGTAGGGAAGGCCACCAGAACAGACGTGAAACAGCCCAGGACAGCTGATTCTTTCCAGGATGCCCCGCGGTCTTGGAGTTATGGTAGGTTCGCAACAACCGAGTGCGCAACTCCTCAGGCACAAAACATCTGCCGTTGGGTCTCCCAGAGGGAGCACCAGATTGAGCCGCCAAAATCTGCTCACCCAGGGGAGAGGTCAGGCTGGTGCGAATGGCGGCCAGGATCTGATTCGGAGGTATGACCGAAGTCGGAATCGACTCCTCCCTGGACAGCTCGGAGTACTGCCGTGATAAGGCATCCGCCCTGATGTTCTTGGAACCGGGTAGGTAGGAGACCACGTAATTAAAACGTGACAAGAACAGAGCCCATCTGGCCTGACGTGGTGTCAATCTCTTGGCCTCAGAAAGGTAGGTCAGATTCTTGTGGTCCGTCAGGATGAGAACCGGAACCACCGAACCCTCGAGCAAGTGCCTCCATTCTTTAAGGGCCTGCACGATGGCCAATAACTCCCTGTCACCAATCTGATAGTTGCACTCCGCGGAAGACAGTTTCCGGGAGTAAAACCCACAAGGAAGCAGAGGACCCTCTGGTGTTCTACGCTGAGACAGAAGGGCGCCTACTCCCGTCTCAGACGCGTCCACCTCGAGGACAAAGGGCAACCCAGGGTTGGGATGCGACAGAATCGGAGCCGACACAAAGGCGGACTTTAGGGCCTCAAAAGCTCGGATGGCCTCGAGCGGCCAGACCTGGGAATTACTGCCCTTCCTGGTCAGATCCGTGAGAGGCTTGGCCAGCATGGAAAAGTCCCTGATGAACTTCCGATAATAATTGGCGAAGCCCAAAAAGCGCTGCAGGGAACGAAGACCACTGGGCTGGGGCCACTGTAAGACAGCCGAAACCTTCTCAGGATCCATGGAGAACCCCTCAGCGGAAATGATGTAACCTAAGAAGGTTACCTGGGATCGGTGAAATTCGCATTTCTCAAGCTTACCGAACAGCTTGTTCTCTCGTAACCGTTGCAACACTCGTCTGACATCCAGAATGTGGGCCTCCATGGATTCAGAATATACCAAGATGTCATCCAAATAGACTACCACACACTGCTGCAACAGGTCACGGAAAACATCGTTGATGAATTCCTGAAAGACTGCGGGCGCATTGCACAACCCAAAGGGCATAACCAAGGATTCATAATGACCGGTCCTGGTGTTAAACGCGGTCTTCCACTCATCGCCCGCCTTGATCCTTACCAGGTTATATGCCGCCCTCAGGTCGAGTTTAGTAAAGACCGTGGCCCCTTTAAGGCGATCGAACAGCTCGGAAATCAAGGGTATCGGGTAAGCGTTCTTGATCGTGATGCGATTGAGACCCCTGTAATCGATGCAAGGCCTCAACTCACCGCCCTTCTTTTTCACAAAGAAAAATCCAGCCCCTGCCGGGGACGAAGATTTGCGAATGTGTCCGCGTGAAAGCGCCTCCCTCACGTACTCCTCCATGGCCTCATTCTCCGCTACCGACAGTGGATAGACTTTGCCACGAGGAGGAACGGCACCAGATTGTAACTCTATGGCACAATCGTATGGGCGGTGCGGAGGTAGAGCAACCGCGCGCACCTTATCGAATACATCCCGGTACTCCTCGTATTCAGGAGGCAACAGAGAGTCCGAGGAAGTACACAGCAACTTGACAGACCCATGGATGCAACTAGCCCCACACTGCGGTGACCACGAGAGGATCTCGACCGATCTCCAATCGAAAGTCGGATTATGCTTCTGGAGCCAGGGGTACCCCAAGACCACCGAGTAGTGTGGAGACGAAATAACCTGGAGGCAGACCGACTCTCTGTGAACGACACCAATGGCTATCCCCACTGGAAGGGTCTCATGAGTCACGTGTGGCGGCAGAAGGGGTCTGCCGTCTATCGCCTCAAGAGCCAGTGGGGAACCTCGAGCCTGCAGAGGAATGGAATTGGCGGCAGCGAACACACTATCAATGAACAAACCACCAGCACCAGAGTCCACCAACGCCTGGGTCGTCACCGAGCCCCCGACCCAGGAGAGGACAACAGTGATCAGTGGTTTGTCAACACGGGAAACCGGGGACGAGGAGACTCCACCCAAGATCTGCCCCCGACAGGATCTCAGGGTACGAGCGTTTCCCGGACGGTTCGGACATGCCAACCGAAAATGCCCACCGAGACCACAGTACATGCATCGGCCCTCGCGTCTCCGGAGTGCCCTCTCCCCCTTCGACAGGCGAGCAAACCCCAGCTGCATGGGTTCACCCCCAGACAAGTCATCCCCAGGAGGCGTGGGAGGAGAGGGAGGCACGGGTGGGACAGCAAACGTAGGCACCAATCTGTTAGAAGACCTCCGCAGGTTCTCCTTAAAGGAAGGTCTCTCCCTGAGTCTGGTGTCAATCAAAATCAGGAAAGAAATAAGAGACTCGAGCTCAACTGGTAGGTCCTTAGCTGCAACCTCATCCTTCAAGGCATCCGAGAGACCATGAGAGAAAGCAGCGACCAGAGCCTCATTATTCCAGCCCACCTCTGCTGCCAGGGTACGAAACTCAATGGCGTATTCAGCTACGGATCGTGAACCCTGTCTGATGGACATAAGGAGCTTCGCAGCAGAGGCAGCACGAGCCGGCACATCGAATACCTTCCGAAGAGAAGCAACAAAACCGGAAAACTCGGCAACCACCGGATTGTTGTTCTCCCATAAAGGGCTGGCCCAGGCCAAGGCCTTGTCCGAGAGCAGCGAGATCAAGAAGCCCACCTTTGATCTCTCAGTAGGAAAGGCAAGTGGCAGCAACTCGAAATAAATGCCCACCTGGTTAAGGAAACCTCGGCACTGAGTTGGCTCTCCCCCAAAGCGCTGTGGAAGAGGGGCAGAACCGGTCATACCCCGAAACACCGCAGGCGCAACAACAGGTGTCGGGGTAGACTCTGTCGCAACAACCGGAGCGGCAGTAGGAGCGGGCCCAGGAGCGACAACCGACCCATCGGCAACGGGAGCGAAATGAGCCGTGCGTTCAAGCAGGGTTTGCAACGCCACAGCGAACCGACCCAACAGGTGATCCTGCTGATCAAGTCTGGCAACCAACGTGGGTAGCGAGGATGGCCCTGTACCGTCAGAATTCATGGCTTGGTCCTAATGTCACGGAACCATGAACCAGACGTACAACAAGAGATAAGTGAAAATAAGAAGACTTTATTGAAAATAAAGCTGTAAAGCAAAAGTCCAAACGGATGGTGAAACCGAGCAGAGTCTTTGCGAAGCCAGAGGTCAGGAACCAGAAGGGTAGTCAGACGAAGCCAGGATCAGGAACCAGCAGGGTAGTCAGACGAAGCCAGGATCAGGAACCAGCAGGGTAGTCAGACGAAGCCAGGATCAGGAACCAGCAGGGTAGTCAGACGAAGCCAGGATCAGGAACCAGAAGCAGCAGCAGTCTTAGAAGCATGTGAACACAAGAGGACCAAGCAAGGAACTGAAGCCACAGACCTCCTATATATATGAGCTAGGCATCCAGCTCCTCCCAGGGGAAGGAGGAGCCGCAGGGTGGAAGGCTACAAGAAACCCAGAAACCAAGATGGCCGCCAGCACATGTCAAACGAAGGAGAGCAGCAAGCAGGTAAGACCATGACACCCCCACATAGTGCCCCAGTATTTCTAACGGCTCCTACATAGTGCCCCAGCATTTATAATGGCCTCTACATAGTGCCCCAGTATATATAATACCCCCCAGCATCGTAGTGCCAACAGATCTTTTAACCCCTTATGGACCGGGCTCATTTTCACCTTAAGGACCAGGCCATTTTTTGCAAATCTGACCAGTGTCACTTTGTGTGAATAACTTTAAAACACTTTTACTTATCCAGGCCATTCTGAGATAGTTTTTTCGTCACGTCACATATTGTACTTCATTACACAAATAAGTCAGAATTAATGAATTAATGAATAATGAATAATGAATATAGCTACATTATAGCTCCAATACAGTCTGCATCATCTTAATTAAATTTTGTTATTCCTTAAATATTGTTATATTTTCCTTATATCTTTTGTAATATGATATTTCTTTAAAACATAGAATTGACGGAAACTGACATACCCTGTATCTTTATATATGATACACATTAGCATTTTATGAACATAGAAGCAATGAATATACATTTTTAACTCATCGAATATTTTACATTTTTATATATTTCTCATTAAAAATATATATATTATAATTGTTTTTATATATATATCTATATATCTTTATTTTTAATTTTTAATTTTCATTTTTTTCATTCTTATTGTTACATTTATATTTATTTATCTCTATTAAAACTATATATTGTATTAAACCAATATAACTTATACCTATAAATATATTTGCACCTATATATGTATATAAGGGACAATAAAACGCATATGCATTGAAAAAACCGCATTTGCGTTTTATGAACTACAAGACTGCATCGATAATGCATGCGCATTAAAAGAATCACATCTGCGTTTTTAAGTTGTAAAACCGCATTGATAAAACATATGAACCACATCTGTGTTTTGTAAATTATAAAACTGCATTGATTAAACATATGAAAATTATTGTATAATAAGTATGGGACCCAATTGTGAAACACCAGATAATAGGATTATTAAGACTAATCTTCAGCATAACATTCGAAAATACTTTTTTCCTATAAAAAGAACAATCACTTAGATTGCTCCATGCCAGAGTTTCTGTGTGACCAGATCCAAAATCCACATTTTTGTTCCATCTTACTTTAAGGGATGTTGGGTATAAAAAGGGGATCAAAACCCTTTTATAGACCACCACTGAGGAAGGGGCCAGGAAAGGACCCCGAAACGCGTTTGGTTTCTGTATACCTTGGACATCAGCTGATGAACACCTACGAGACCCCAACATCCCGACAATTGGATTTTAACTTTGCCGGAATTACAACTTCTTGCTAATGTGGAGGAAACACCTTGCTAATCATTAACCAGGTCCAGGCTTGCAGCATCGGTGAACATCACCAGGAGATTTCGTATGTTGAGAACTACATGATCATCTGAACTACCTCAAGCAAGCGACTAGACCCAGGTACTGCCGAATCTGATATAGTGAGCCTCGTGGGACGCCACGGCTATACTCACATCAGACGGCAAATAATAGGTGTATTATACCCACTGACTTTATGTTCATCTGGCCATATCGATCAAAGCATTTTACATAAAGTGAACTGATCTTTCCAAACACAGGGACACTTACCCGCTCTGAGTATCGGACATTATATCTGGCGCATTCATTGAACTGATCAGTGGTTTACCGAATATCCACTGAATATCTTAACTCTGATCATCGGACATTATATCTGGTACATACACTGAACTGACCAGAAGTTTACTAAATATTCACTGAATATTCACCGAATATTTTAACTATTTATATTCATGCTTTTTTATCTTGCTAACACCTGCCCTTTTTAGGTCTTTTTAGTATTGCTCTAGTCATATTTATATATATAATATAGGTGTATTTATGACATTTTATTATTAATTGTTTTTTAGGTATTATATTGTCCTCTATTGTATTATAGATTTTAGGGGTATATTTAAATAATAAATTATTATATATCATCTGTTTCTTGGTCTCCAATTGGTCCAGCTGGCGAGTGCTCAGTCTTCCTATACATTTATAAAAAAAAAATACCAAAAATTTTGAAAAATTTGCAGATTTCCAAGTTTCAATTTCTTTACTTCTATAATACATAGTATTACCTCCAAAAATAGTTATTACTTTACATTCCCCATATGTCTACTTCATGTTTGGATAATTTTGGGAATGCCATTTTATTTTTTGGGGACGTTACAAGGCTTAGAAGTTTAGAAGCAAATCTTGAAATTTTTTAGAAATTTTCCAAAACCCACTTTTTAAGGACCAGTTCAGGTCTGAAGTCACTTTGTGAGGCTTACATAATAGAAACCACCCAAATATGGCCGCATTTTGGAAATTACACCCCTCAGGGTATTCAAAACTGATTTTACAAACTTTGTTAACCCTTTAGGTGTTCCACAAGAGTTATTGGCAAATGGAGATGAAATTTCAGAATTTAAATTTTTGGACAAATTTTCCATTTTAATCTATTTTTTCCAGTAACAAAGCAAGGGTTAACATCCAAACAAAACTCAATATTTATTGCCCTGATTCTGTAGTTTATAGAAACACCCCATATGTGGTCGTAAACTGCTGTATGACCAAACCGCAGGGCGCACAAGGAAAGGAACGCCATATGGTTTCTGGAAGGCACATTTTGATGGCCTTTTTTTTGACACCATGTCCCATTTTAAGAACCCCTGATGCACCCCTAGAGTATAAATTCCATAAAAGGGACCACATCTAAGAAACTAAACCCCTCAAGGTATTCAAAACGGATTTTACAAGCTTTAATAACCCTTTAGGCGTTCCATAAGATTTAATGGAAAATGGAGATAAAATTTCACAATTTCACTTTTTTGGAAGATTTTCCATTTTTATATATTTTTTTCCAGTAACAAAGCAAAGGTTAACAGCCAAACAAAACTCAACATTTATTACTCTGATTCTGCAGTTTACAGAAACACCCCATATGTGGTCGTAAACTGCTGTATGGGCACACAGCAGGGCGTAGAAGGAAAGGAACGCCATTTGGTTTTTGGAAGGCAGATTTTGCTGGATTGGTTTTTAGACACCATGTCCCATTTGAATCCCCCTGATGCACCCCTAGAGTAGAAATTCCAAAAAGTGACCCCATTTTGGAAACTACGGGATAAGGTGGCAGTTTTGTTGATACTTTTTTAGGGTACATATGATTTTTGGTTGCTCTATATTACACTTTTTGTGAGGCAAAGTAACAAAAAATAGAAATTCTGAAATTTCATCTCCATTTGTCATTAACTCTTGTGGAACACTTAAAGGGTTAACAAAGTTTGTAAAATCAGTTTTGTATACCTTGAGGGATGTAGTTTCTTAAATGGGGTAACTTTTTGGAGTTTATACTCTAGGGGTGCATCAGGGGGGCTTCAAATGGGACATGGTGTCAAAAAAACTGTCCAGCAAAAACTGCCTACCAAAAACCATATGGCGTTCCTTTCCTTCTGCGCCCTGCCGTGTGGCCATACAACAGTTTACGACCACATATGGGGCATTTCTGTAAACTACAGAATCAGGGCAATAAATATTGAGTTTTGTTTGGCCTTGCTTTGTTACGGAAAAAAATGGATTAAAATGGAAAATTTGCCAAAAAATAGCTGGTTTGGCACCGTTTTTATTATTTACAACGTTTATCTGACAGGTTAGATCATGTGCAATTTTTATAGAGAAGGTTTTTATGTACGCAGGGATACCTAATATGTTTACTTTTTTAAATTTATTTAAGTTTTGCACAATAATATCATTTTTGAAACAAAAATTTTCGTGTCTCCATAGTCTGAGAGCCTGATATTTTTTTATTTTTTTTTGGGCGATTGTCTTAGTTAGGGTCTCATTTTTTGCAGGATGAGATGACGGTTTGATTAGTATGATTTTTGGGTGCGTATACCTTTTTGATCGCTTGCTATTACACTTTATGTGATGTAAGGTGACAAAAAAATTGCTTTTTTGACACTGTTTTTATTTTTTATTTTTACGGTGTTCACCTGAGGGGTTAGTTCATGTGATATTTTTATAGAGCAGGTTCTTACGGACGCAGCAATACCTAATATGTATACCTTTTTTTTTTTTTTATTTAGGTTTTACACAATAATATCATTTTTGAAGCAAAAAAAAAAACACGTTTTAGTGTCTCTAGTCTGAGAGCCATATTTTTTTTTTTTTGGGCAATTGTTTTATGTAGGGTATCCTTTTTGTGGGATGAGATGATGGTTAGATTGGCAGTATTTTGGGGGGCATGTGACTTTTTGATCGCTTGCTATTACACTTTTTGTGATGTAAGGTGACAAAAAATGGCTTTTTTGACAGTTTTTTTTTTTACGGTGTTCACCTCAGGGTTTAGGTAATGTGGTATTTTTATATAGCAGGTTATTACGGACGCGGCGATACCTAATATGTCTACTTTTTTTATTTGTTTTTACGTTTAACAAATAAAAACATTTTTGAAACAAGTTTGAGAGCCATATTTTTTTTTTCGTTTTTGGGCCATTGTTTCATGTAGGGGCTAATTTTTTGCGGGATGAGGCGCCGGTTTGATTGGTACTATTTTGGCATACATATGACTTTTTTGATCACTTTTATTACCTTTTTTGGGAAGTAAGGTGGGCAAAATTTCAATTTCATCATATTATTTTTTATGGCGTTCACTGTGCGGGGAAAGTAACATGACCGTTTTATAGATCAGGTCATTACGGATGCGGTGATATTAAACATGTGTAGTGATTTTTTATTTTTTTATTTTTAATCAGTGATAAATGTGTTTTTTTATTTTTACTTTTTTTTCACTTTTTTTTGACCCAGACCCACTTGGTTCTTGAAGATCCAGTGGGTCTGATTTCTGTATAATACAATACAGTACACTATATAGTGTACTGTACTGTATTTTCACTTTACACTTAGTCTGATCAGACTTCTGCTAAAAGCACCATGGAAACCCGGAAGCCTGTGAAGGCGTCCGGTTGCCATGGTAACCATCACCCGCTGCCACAACAGAGCAGCGGGTGATGGGGAGGGACGGGTGCCCCCTCCCTCTGTGATCCCGTCAAGAATCAGGGGCTGAAAAGGCACAGCAGCCCCCGATGGGAGAGGGAGTGAGCTCCCTCCCTGTTTAACCCTTTCCATACATCGGTCCCTACGGACCGCAGCATGGAAGGGGTTAAACGGCTGAATGTGCTGACACTCTGCTTTACAAGCTCGGCCATCATGAAAATGAGAGGGAGGTCGGGCGCATGATCTCGCGCCCTCCCGCACTGCCACCTGCACTGCCGCACCGCCTGAACCTAAGGCCTAGTTCACACGATCATTTTTTTTGCGAGTGTACGGGACGTTTTTTTGTGTTTCTTATACGGTCCGTATACGGAACCATTCATTTCAATGGTTCCGCATTAAAAACGGAATGTGTTCTGTAAGCATTCCGTTTCCATATTTCCTTTTTTTCGTTCTGTTGAAAGATGGAACATGTCCTATTATTGCCCGCAAATCACGTTCTGTGGCTCCATTCAAGTCATGGGGTCCGCAAAAAAAACAGAACACATACGGAAATGCATCTGTATGTCTTCTGTATCCGTTCCGTTTTTGCAGAACCATCTATTGAAAATGTTATGCCCAGCCCAATTTTTTCTATGTAATTACTGTATACTGTATATGCCATACTGAAAAACGGAACGGAAAAACAGAACGGAAATGGAAACACAACGGAACTCAAAAATGGAACAACGGATCCGTGAAAAACGGACCGCAAAAAACTATAAAAGCAATACGTTCGTGTGAACTAGGCCTAAGGGGCTGGATGTCTTGGAAGGCAAGCCCCAATGCCTGTGCAAGACATCGGGCTGCCTTCCCAGCCATCGGGTCCCCGTCACTGCAGCACGAGGACCCAATGGGGATAGAAATGGAACCGCAGACCCCCGCAAATTCCCTGTATCCTGCGGTCAGCTTTGACCACTGCATACAAGGGGTTAACAGGGGCCCCTGCATTGATCGTGCGCACACCGCTTTGGTGCCTGCCCGATCATCTTGACGTACTAGTACGTCAAATGTCGCCAAGGCACTGGCGGCCATGATTCTCTAGTACGTCAAGGGTTTCCAAGGAGTTAAGGTCCTTTTAGGCTATGCTCAAGCATTTTCTACTGCACAATCTACATGCAAAATACCAGCAACAGCTTCCCATTGACTTCAATGTAAAAAAACACAATTATATGCATGCCTTGTGCACATGGTTGAGATTTATTCAGGTTAGAAGTGACATTATTTCTTAGAACACATGTAAAAACTCCACTGTACTCCACAAGTATAGGCATAATTGTCCCAGAGATGTCACAGTACAGGAATAATGCACACAGTGATGTAACTGCAGTGATGTTACTGTACAGGAAAAAAGGCACACTATGATGTCATAGCACATCAAAAATGCACACAAACAGGTCACCAGTGTGACATTATAGCATAGTCAAAACATCGATATGCAATGACCAGCTGGTTCACTGCTTAAGGGTTAATGCTATATGGTTTACTGCAAAGGATTAATATTGTAGTTTATTTCTAAAGTGGTTAAAGGTGTTTTCCAAGATATTTTTAATGATGGCCTATCCTCAGGGTAGGTTATCAGTATCTGATCGGTGGCCGCTGATCAGCTGTTTGAGAAGGCACTAGTGATTTCAGTAGTGCCGCGGCCTTCTCGCAGCTTTCCTATGCCATGTGATGCCACATTCATTGGTCAAATTGCCTAGGCACAGCTCAGCCCCATTGAAGTGAAAGGGGCTGAGCTGTGATACCAAGCACAGCCGCTATCAAATAGATGGTGCTGTCCTTGGTGAGCTGAGGGAAGGTCTCTACTTGGGCGGCATGGTGGCTCAGTGGTTAGCACTGTTGCCTTTCAGCGCTGGGCAGGGGAGTACATAGGAATCATGGGGCCCCATAGCAAAACTTAGTATTGGGCACCAACCCGCCCCCCTCCCCCCGCCACACAAATATAAAGTACAACATTTGCAACTAATTTTATCTATCTTCTTAATTCAACCTCTCCCCAGCTCTACTGTTAAAGACATGTGTGGATGGACATTACATACAGCGCACATACCTCTTACATCCAGTGATGTCTCATCTAATGTAAGAGGTATGTCTCATCTTCTCCATTCGGACCAGACCGACATGACAAATTATTTCAGCCGTGTCTCGTCTCTGCAGAGTTTGACAAAAACAACTTAGATGCCTCACTTTTCTAGCATCATCCTCCTTCTCCTGGTGACCTAACATTGTCATCCTGCTGCTACCCCAATACTGTGCCCACTGTGATCCCCAGTGCCCCAAATGCTTTACTTCAGAAATAACAGTGCCATACAGATAGTTGACCCCATAGTAATAGTGCTCCCAGACTGCCCCCAGTAGTAACTGTGCCCCCTACAGTACCCTAAATAGCAACCCCGTTAGCAGTAATGCCCTCCAAAAGTACCCACTATATTAAAAATTCCCCCATAGGGCCAGTAGTAGAAATATAGGCCCCCACAGTGCCCCAACAGTAGCATGGTCCCTCTACAAGGCACCCCTATAGAGCCCACAGTAGTCATAAAGCCCCCTATAGTGCCCCAGTATTTATAAAGCCCTGCTGCAGTGTCCACTGTAGTTATAATGACCCCCTGTATTATAATACCCCCTGTAGTGCCACTGCATATAATGCACCCCCTGCAGTGCCCATATGTATAATACCCCCTGTAGGATAATGCCCCTTGTAGTGCTAGTATGTAAAATGCTGTCACACCCACCTCATAGTATAATGCACATTCTGTATTCATAGTATATAGAATGGCCCCTTCTGTAGTATATAGAATGCCCCCACTCCCCCATAGTATATACAATGGCCCCCTCTATAATATATACAGTGGATATAAGAAGTCTACACACCCCTGTTAAAATGTCAGGTTTCTGTGCTGTAAAAAAAAGAGACAAAGATAAATCATTTCAGAACTTTTTCCACCTTTAATGTGACCTATAAACTGTACCACTCAATTGAAAAACAAACTGAAATCTTTTTAGTCACACAGTTAGGGGTTGTGTGTGTCTAGCAAGGCAGGTATTTTACTCACAGCATGTGCGGCTGGGCTGGTTTCCCGCCAGGTGAGGTCAAATACTGGACCAGAGTTTAAGTGCTGGTCTGGGTTTTGGCAGCACCTGGCTGTCCTTAAATAGGCAGCTGGGCTTAGCAGAGATGTCTCTGTTTTGGGATCTAAGGCCTCTTTCACACGAGCGTGTCCGGATTAGGTCCGGATGCGTCCTGGTGCATTGCGGCAAACCCGCGCGAGTAGGAACGCAATTGCAGTCAATGTGTTTTGCACACGCGTGATAAAAAAACTACTGTGGTACCCAGACCCGAACTTCTTCACAGAAGTTCAGGTTTGGGTTAGTTGTAGTGTAGATTGTATTATTTCCCATTATAACATGGTTATAAGGGAAAATAATAGCATTCTGAATACAGAATCCATAGTACAATAGGGCTGGAGGGGTTAAAAAAAAACATTTTTAACTCACCTAATCCACTTGTTCGCGCAGCCGGCATCTCTTCTGTCTTTAACTGTGAGCAATAGGACCTTTGATGACGTCACTGCGTTCATCACATGGTCCATCACATGATCCATCACCATGGTGATGGATCATGTGATGAGCGTAGTGACGTCATCAAAGGTCCTATTGCTCACAGAAGAGATGCCGGCTGCGCGAACAAGTGGATTAAGGTGAGTTTAAAAAAAATAATATATATATACAGTGGGGGAAATAATTATTTGACCCCTCACTGATTTTGTAAGTTTGTCCAATGACAAAGAAATGAAAAGTCTCAGAACAGTATCATTTCAATGGTAGGTTTATTGTAACAGTGGCAGATAGCACATCAAAAGGAAAATCGAAAAAATAACTTTAAATAAAAGATAGCAACTGATTTGCATTTCATTGAGTGAAATAAGTATTTGAACCCTCTAACAAAAAAAGACTTAATACTTGGTGGAAAAACCCTTGTTTGCAAGCACAGAGGTCAAACGTTTCTTGTAATTGATGACCAAGTTTGCGCACATTTTAGGAGGAATGTTGGTCCACTCCTCTTTGCAGATCATCTCTAAATCCCTAAGGTTTCGAGGCTGTCTCTGTGCAACTCTGAGCTTGAGCTCCCTCCATAGGTTTTCGATTGGATTAAGGTCCGGAGACTGACTAGGCCACTCCATGACCTTAATGTGCTTCTTCTTGAGCCACTCCTTTGTTGCCTTTGCTGTATGTTTTGGGTCATTGTCGTGCTGGAACACCCATCCACGACCCATTTTCAGTTTCCTGGCAGAGGGAAGGAGGTTTTCGCTCAGGATTTCACGATACATGGCTCCGTCCATTTTCCCGTTTATGCGAATAAGTTGTCCTGTGCCCTTAGCAGAAAAACACCCCCAAAGCAAAATGTTTCCACCCCCATGCTTGACGGTGGGGACGGTGTTTTGGGGGTCATAGGCAGCATTTTTCTTCCTCCAAACACAGCGAGTTGAGTTAATGCCAAAGAGCTCTATTTTGGTCTCATCAGACCACAGCACCTTCTCCCAGTCACTCTCTGAATCATTCAGGTGTTCATTGGCAAACTTCAGACGGGCCTGCACATGTGCCTTCCTGAGCAGGGGGACCTTGCGAGCCCTGCAGGATTTTAATCCATTGCGGTGTAATGTGTTTCCAATGGTTTTCTTGGTGACTGTGGTCCCTGCTAATTTGAGGTCATTAACTAACTCCTCCCGTGTAGTTCTAGGATGCTTTTTCACCTTTCTCAGAACCATTGACACCCCACGAGGTGAGATCTTGCGTGGAGCCCCAGAGCGAGGTCGATTGATGTTCATTTTGTGCTCCTTCCATTTTCGAACAATCGCACCAACAGTTGTCACCTTCTCTCCCAGCTTCTTGCTAATGGTTTTGTAGCCCATTCCAGCCTTGTGCAGGTCTACAATTTTGTCTCTGACATCCTTGGACAGCTCTTTGGTCTTTCCCATGTTGGAGAGTTTGGAGTCTGCTTGATTGATTGATTCTGTGGACAGGTGTCTTTTATACAGTTGACTAGTTAAGACAGGTGTCCTTAATGAGGGTGACTAATTAAGTAGAAGTGTCTAACCACTCTGTGGGAGCCAGAACTCTTAATGGTTGGTAGGGGTTCAAATACTTATTTCACTCAATGAAATGCAAATCAGTTGCTATCTTTTATTTAAAGTTATTTTTTCGATTTTCCTTTTGATGTGCTATCTGCCACTGTTACAATAAACCTACCATTGAAATGATACTGTTCTGAGACTTTTCATTTCTTTGTCATTGGACAAACTTACAAAATCAGTGAGGGGTCAAATAATTATTTCCCCCACTGTATATATATTATTTTTTTTTAACCCCTCCAGCCCTATTTTACTTAGCATTCTGTATTCAGAATGCTATTATTTTCCCTTTTAACCATGTTATAAGGGGAAATAATAATGATCGGGTCCCCATCGTCACCTAGCAACCGTGCGTGAAAATCGCACCGCATCTGCACTTGCTTGCGGATGCTTGCGATTTTCACGTAACCCCATTCATTTCTATGGGGCCTGCGTTACGTGAAAAACGCACAAAGAGGAGCATGCTGCGATTTGCACGCAACGCACAAGTGATGCGTGAAAATAACCGCTCGTGTGCACAGCCCCATAGAAATGAATGGGTCAGGATTCAGTGCGGGTGCAATGTGTTCAACTCACGCATCACATCCGCGCGGAATACTCGCCCGTGTGAAAGGGGCCTAAGGCTTTGTGCCGTGCTTGAGGGCTGAGAGCCGCATGCTGGGAAAACAGGCCCCCTAAAGCCTGCTGTGGACTACTGGAGGCAGAACTGCCAGCAAGGTGACTTGTGTTATATATACAAAGAAAAAGACACAAATGCAATAGCACTCTGCAACCAGCACTCCGCCCTGCCTCCATGCTGGATGTTGAATGAGGCATTGGTGTACATTTTGGCCAAAGCATAATAAGCCACTCACCACGTCAAGGTCGCCTCTATGAGTGGTCCCTAACACTAGTTCCTACCTGTTTATGGGCCATGACAGCCACACAAAGTCCAGGGAGCGCAGGCACAGCATGAACGCCAGGCACACTCTGCTTTTAACCCCGTCCGGTGCCATTACAGCTTTCATCGGATCCAGGGATGCAAGTACCAACATGCATGCTGAGCCCACTATATACTTCTCCTGGAGCCAAATGGCTACTGGTAGGCCCTGTAGAAGTAGACTCAGTTTTATACTGACTTTAAAACCAGCCTCCAGGGCAGATTAACTGGTCAAGTGTGCATGACTGCATGGAGATCGCTACGCCTCCAATATATACTACAAAGAAAAAATGTGGGGGATACAGTCAGCACAACCCTATATGCAGGTGCACATCGCTATGGCGAAATACATATACAAAGAAAAAGACACAAATGCAATAGCACTCTGCAACCAGCACTCCGCCTTGCCTCCATGCAGGATGTTGAATGAGACTTGTGTTATATGAACTTTCCATTGTGTGTGAATTAACACCAATACTGCAAAGTTACGTGCAGTTTGTGCAATTGCCTCAAGTGCGAATAAACACTGATGTTTTGAGTTAAGAACTTGTATTTTGCCTCTGTACTGCGCCGGCTTACCCTATCTACCAGAGTGAAACCCCACAATTGGTGGAGGATGCGTCAAAGAGCAGTGAGGCTGGCATGAACACCGATATTTCTGGATAGACTATTGGCTGATATGTTCTGGAGGGCTCTGCCACCCCCTCTCCAGCACTGGATCGGCCAGGTGTCTCCTGGCAGCGCCCTAGAAATGGTGGACCTGGTGGAGCGCTACAAAGCTACTAAGACTGTTACAGGGGGTTCTATTAGGAGGGGGGCAGTCAAACCCTGTAAATCTCCATCCCAGACCCGGCGGCTTGTACCAACCAAACCCACCCGGGGTGTACCCTCTATGGACCTGGCTCCGATAGTCCGCTGGCGATGTCCAGAGCCGGGCCCTGTTAGAGCTGACTGTCCCCATCAGGTGGAACCCATGGATATTAACTATGGCTACCATCAGTCGCTATATGCCAGGAAGCTGTGTGCAGGTACCACAAAAACTCTAAACCACCTGTGTCAGGTGGAGGTAGGAGACACACCAGCGGAGGCTCTGCTGGACTCAGGGAGTCTGTTGTCCCTAGTAAGGGCTCCCCTGGTACTGTCAGCGGAGTATACTGGCCGGAAAGTCGGGGTCATGTGCATCCATGGAGACTTAAAAGACTATCCCAACACCCTGGTGTCTCTAACCACAGGGGCTAGCAGATGGACTCATGAAGTGGCAGTTGCCCCAAATTTACACTACGAAATTATAATAAGGAGACGCTTCCCGGCACTGTGGCCTGCTATGAGAGTGACTGATACCCATGAGACGGGGTAACCCTAGTAGAGTGGCCCGGCTCAGGGGGGAAACCAGAACCCTTGGAACCTGAGACGGAAGGGCCAGCGGTAGGGGTGACCGCCACTTTGGTGGAAGAGGGGGAGACAACCACGTTAAGTGTGATGGTGGGAGACGAGGAGGACTTGCCGCCGGGTCCTGAATCGGCAGACCTCAATGCCTCCGGGGATAATTTTGGTTCATCAGGATATGTTGTATAGGGTAAACCAACTACGGGGTGAGCCTATTGAACAGTTGCTGGTCCCCAAGGCTTATCACAAGTTTATGTTAGATCTAGCCCACCAACATGTTCTAGGGGGTCAAATGGGGCTGCAGAAAATTCAGGATAGTATTCTACAGCGGTTTTACTGGCCCAGCATATTCAAAGAAGTGGAAGAGTTTTGTAAGTCTTGCTCGACCTGCCAAATAACTAGCCCCCAGTCACATTTCCGTAGTCCCCTAGTACCTCTTCCGATTATCGAAGTACCATTTGACCGAATAGCTATGGACCTCATAGGCCCAGTACCGAAGTCCGCCAGAGGGCATCAACACATCTTAGTCATTCTAGACTACGCCACTCGGTACCCGGAGGCAGTGCCATTGCGACATACCTCGACCAAACTCATAGCTAAGGATTTAATGGAGATGTTTTCCCGAGTAGGACTACCTAAAGAGGTTTTGACCGACCAAGGAACCCCTTTTATGTCCAAGGTGATGAGGGAACTTGCTGCACATAAAACAACTACGGATGTCCGTTTACCATCCGCAAACGGACGGTCTGGTAGAACGGTTTAACTAAACATTAAAAAATATGTTGAAAAAGGTAGTGTCTAAAGATGGGAAGGACTGGGACCTCCTTCTGCCCTATCTCATGTTCGCAGTGTGAGAAGTACTCCAGGCCTCTACTAGGCTCTCGCCCTTCAAACTGCTATATGGCAGACACCCTCGCGATCTCTTGGACGTGGCCAAAGAGGCGTGGGAACAACAACCCACTCCACATAAAAGTGTCATTGAGTATGTTACCCAGATGCAAGATCAGATAGAGACAGTGTTGCCTCTTGTTAGGGAGCATATGGAGGCAGCTCAGCGAACCCAGAGTCGGGTCTATAATTGGCAGGCTCGGGTCCGTAACTTTAATCTGGGTAATCAGGTTTTAGTTCTGGTGTCGACCGTGGACAGTAAGTTCCTGGCTAGGTGACAGGGGCCCTATGAGGTACTCGAGAAAATTGGAGATGTAAACTATAAGGTACACCAGCCAGGGAGGCGAAAGCCGGAGCAGGTTTACCATGTGAATTTACTCAAATCATGGAAAGATAGGGAAACCTGTGCAGAAGACAGCCCGCGGCCGGGTTTTCTAGGAGAAGAGGTACCGGCCCCTCTGTCTGATGCAAGAGAGGCGGCTGCCACAGGAAAAATTGCTGACAGCCTCTCTTCTAAACAGACTCAGGAGGCCAGGGAGTTCGTTAGTCGGAACACAGATGTCTTCTTGGACCTCCCTGGATTCACTTCCATAATCCAGCATGACATTGTCACTAAGCCTCAGGCAAAAGTCAGTTTAAAACCATACCTGGTACCCGAGGCTTGGCGACAAGCCATATAGAAGGAGGTGCAGTTAATGTTGCAGATAGATGTCATTGAGGAGCCAAAAAGTGAGTGGGCCAGTCCCACCTGGGCTGGTTTCCACGTCTCCCACGTCCCCCACGTCTCCCACCATTACCCTAAGCAGGGTTGTCTCCCCCTCTTCCACCGAGGTGGCGGTCACCCCTACTGCTGGCCCTTCGGCCTCAGATTCCCAGGGTTCTGGCAGTCCTCCTGGACAAGGTCGATCTCCTGGGCTCACCCCTGAATCAGGAGTACCAGTCACACTCACAACCGTCCACAGGGCCGGGAAACCCGCAAAGTCTCTCCCTATTATAAGTTCAGAGTGCAAGTTTGCGGCGACTGCCACTACGTGGGTCCACCTGCCGGCTACCGTGGTTAGAGTCATCAGCCCTGTGGGGTAGTCTTTTAAGTCTGTGAATGCACATCACCCCAACTTTCCGGCCAGTATACTCAGCGGACCGCACTAGGGTAGCCTTTACTAAGGTCACTAAGCTCCGTGAATCCAGCAGCGCCTCAGCTTGAATGTCTCCCACTTCCACCTAGCACAAGTGGTCTAGAGCCTCCGGGGTACCTGTGGCACACAGTTTCATAGCATACAGTAACTGACGGTAACCACAATTAGTGTCCATGCGCTCAACCCGATGGAGACACTCATCGCTTATATGGCTAGGTTTCTGACACCGCCAGCAGATTACCTGGGTCTGGCCCATAGTGGGAACCTCCCAGGTGGGTTTCACTTGCTCATACGGTTGGGCCTGGGTGGGGAGTTCTGGAGTTTACCTGCCCCCCTCCCGAAAGAATGCCCCTTAAGATTCTTAGTGGCCTCATAGAGTTCCACTAGGTCCATCATTTCCAGGAGACACCTGGCCAATCCAGAGCTGGAGAGGGGCTGGCAGCGTCCTCCAGAATATGTCAGCCAATAGTCTTTCCAGCATATCCGTGGGACTCAGCACATCAGGCTGTAGCCACTTTTGCAAAAGGTGGAGTAAGTCATAATACTGGGGTCTCGTGGGCTCAGCCGGCTTAAATCCCCACTGATGTACCCGCTGGGACCGGACCAACACATTTACCCCCAGTCTTGCCAAAATCTTACCCTTTACCTTCGGGTAGTCTGCCGCTTGATTGTCCGGCAAGTCGAAATATACGAAAGGAGTGATGACCTCAGCCCACCGGTCTTGGGGCAGCTTTTTCCTGGTGGCCACTTTCTCCTACATCACCAGGTAGGTTTCGATGTTGTCTGCAGGTGTCATCTTAGGGATCGCTGCACAGACTGCTTTCCGGGCATCGTGGACGCTTGGGGTTGCTCCTGCTGTCTGCAAAGCCATCACGTGTTGTAGCAACAACTGGTTGGTCTCTTGCTGTTGCTTATTAGCCTCCCCTTGGTGCAGGTTGGTCTCTCGCTGCTGTAGACTAGCTTCCACAAGGGCCTTCACAGCAACCTCCATTTTGTCGTGGGGTATGGGTTGTAATACTGCTGGTTTGATGTACGACATACAACCGTGCCCAAAAATTCTAACCAAAAAAATATATCAGCGTTCATGCCAGCGTCATTGCGCTTGCACGCATCCTCCGCCAAATGTGGGGATTCTCTCTAGTAGGTAGGATTAGCGGGTGCAGCACAGAGGCAAAGTACAAGTTCTTGGTTGAAAACATCAGTGTTTATTCACACGTAAACGCAAGTTGCTTGGTGATTGTTCACACACATGAAAAGTTCATATACAAAACAGTCAGCTTTTCTCCTGGGTGTTACTTCACACCCTGTTGAAAGTTCTGCTTCGTCAAGTCCACAGGCAGGCGTTAGGCAGCCTGTTCGCCCTCATAGGGGTCTGAGCCCTCCAGCCCGGCTCAAGCCACGGATCCCAACACAGCCCTCAGATCACAGCACACAGACCTCCTGAGCTCCACTGTCAGACGGAGGTAATCCTCCCCACCTGGCAGTGCTGGCAGTGAACATGGGGAGTAGTCACCCACCCAGCACTTTGACTACTCCCAGTAAGAGCCGTCCCGATCAGCTATTACAGCCATACTAAGTATCAAGGTGTCAAAAAGCAACTGCTGCTGACACATAAAAACCGGCTCTTACTCCACCGAGGCCAGGAACCTCAGTGACACATACCTATCATCCACAATAATGATTCCTTGTACCTTCTTACAATATATATATATACACTGCTCAAAAAAATAAAGGGAACACTTAAACAACACAATGTAACTCCAAGTCAATCACACTTCTGTGAAATCAAACTGTCCACTTAGGAAGCAACACTGAGTGACAATCAATTTCACATGCTGTTGTGCAAATGGGATAGACAACAGGTGGAAATTATAGGCAATTAGAAAGACACCCCCAATAAAGGAGTGGTTCTGAAGGTGGTAACCACAGACCACTTCTCAGTTCCTATGCTTCCTGGCTGATGTTTTGGTCACTTTTGAATGCTGGCGGTGCTTTCACTCTAGTGGTAGCATGAGACGGAGTCTACAACCCACACAAGTGGCTCAGGTAGTGCAGCTTATCCAGGATGGCACATCAATGCGAGCTGTGGCAAGAAGGTTTTCTGTGTCTGTCAGCGTAGTGTCCAGAGCATGGAGGCGCTACCAGGAGACAGGCCAGTACATCAGGAGACGTGGAGGAGGCCGTAGGAGGGCAACAACCCAGCAGCAGGACCGCTACCTCCGCCTTTGTGCAAGGAGGAACAGAAGGAGCACTGCCAGAGCCCTGCAAAATGACCTCCAGCAGGCCACAAATGTGCATGTGTCTGCTCAAATGGTCAGAAACAGACTCCATGAGGGTGATATGAGGGCCCGACGTCCACAGGTGGGGGTTGTGCTTACAGCCCAACGCCGTGCAGGACGTTTGGCATTTGCCAGAGAACACCAAGATTGGCAAATTCGCCACTGGCACCCTGTGCTCTTCACAGATGAAAGCAGGTTCACACTGAGCACATGTGACAGACGTGACAGAGTCTTGAGACGTCGTGGAGAATGTTCTGCTGCCTGCAACATCCTCCAGCATGACCGGTTTGGCATTGGGTCAGTAATGGTGTGGGGTGGCATTTCTTTGGAGGGCCGCACAGCCCTCCATGGGCTCGCCAGAGGTAGCCTGACTGCCATTAGGTACCGAGATGAGATCCTCAGACCCCTTGTGAGACCATATGCTGGTGCGGTTGGCCCTGGGTTCCTCCTAATGCAAGACAATGCTAGACCTCATGTGGCTGGAGTGTGTCAGCAGTTCCTGCAAGACGAAGGCATTGATGCTATGGACTGGTCAACCCGTTCCCCAGACCTGAATCCAATTGAGCACATCTGGGACATCATGTCTCGCTCTATCCACCAACGTCACATTGCACCACAGACTGTCCAGGAGTTGGCAGATGCTTTAGTCCAGGTCTGGGAGGAGATCCCTCAGGAGACCGTCTGCCACCTCATCAGGAGCATGCACAGGTGTTGTAGGGCGGTCATACAGGCACGTGGAGGCCACACACACTACTGAGCCTCATTTTGACTTCTTTTAAGGACATTACATCAAAGTTCAATCAGCCTGTAGTGTGTTTTTCCACTTTAATTTTGAGTGTGACTCCAAATCCAGACCTCCATGGGTTGAAAAATTTGATTTCCATTTTTTTATTTTTGTGTGATTTTGTTGTCAGCACATTCAACTATGTAAAAAACAAAGTATTTCAGAAGAATATTTAATTAATTCAGATCTAGGATGTGTTATTTTTGTGTTCCCTTTATTTTTTTGAGCAGTGTGTATATATATACAGGGAGTGCAGAATTATTAGGCAAATGAGTAGTTTGACCACATCATCCTCTTTATGCATGTTGTCTTACTCCAAGCTGTATAGGCTCGAAAGCCTACTACCAATTAAGCATATTAGGTGATGTGCATCTCTGTAATGAGAAGGGGTGTGGTCTAATGACATCAACACCCTATATTAGGTGTGCATAATTATTAGGCAACTTCCTTTCCTTTGGCAAAATGGGTCAAAAGAAGGACTTGACAGGCTCAGAAAAGTCAAAAATAGTGAGATATCTTGCAGAGGGATGCAGCACTCTTAAAATTGCAAAGCTTCTGAAGCGTGATCATCGAACAATCAAGCATTTCATTCAAAATAATCAACAGGGTCGCAAGAAGCGTGTGGAAAAACCAAGGCGCAAAATAACTGCCCATGAACTGAGAAAAGTCAAGCGTGCAGCTGCCAAGATGCCACTTGCCACCAGTTTGGCCATATTTCAGAGCTGCAACATCACTGGAGTGCCCAAAAGCACAAGGTGTGCAATACTCAGAGACATGGCCAAGGTAAGAAAGGCTGAAAGACGACCACCACTGAACAAGACACACAAGCTGAAACGTCAAGTCTGGGCCAAGAAATATCTCAAGACTGATTTTTCTAAGGTTTTATGGACTGATGAAATGAGAGTGAGTCTTGATGGGCCAGATGGATGGGCCCGTGGCTGGATTGGTAAAGGGCAGAGAGCTCCAGTCCGACTGGTTTGGGCTGGTATCATCAAAGATGAGCTTGTGGGGCCTTTTCGGGTTGAGGATGGAGTCAAGCTCAACTCCGTGTCCTACTGCCAGTTTCTGGAAGACACCTTCTTCAAGCAGTGGTACAGGAAGAAGTCTGCATCCTTCAAGAAAAACATGATTTTCATGCAGGACAATGCTCCATCACACGCGTCCAAGTACTCCACAGCGTGGCTGGCAAGAAAGGGTATAAAAGAAGAAAATCTAATGACATGGCCTCCTTGTTCACCTGATCTGAACCCCATTGAGAACCTGTGGTCCATCATCAAATGTGAGATTTACAAGGAGGGAAAACAGTACACCTCTCTGAACAGTGTCTGGGAGGCTGTGGTTGCTGCTGCACGCAATGTTGATGGTGAACAGATCAAAACACTGACAGAATCCATGGATGGCAGGCTTTTGAGTGTCCTTGCAAAGAAAGGTGGCTATATTGGTCACTGATTTGTTTTTGTTTTGTTTTTGAATGTCAGAAATGTATATTTGTGAATGTTGAGATGTTATATTGGTTTCACTGGTAAAAATAAATAATTGAAATGGGTATATATTTGTTTTTTGTTAAGTTGCCTAATAATTATGCACAGTAATAGTCACCTGCACACACAGATATCCCCCTAAAATAGCTAAAACTAAAAACAAACTAAAAACTACTTCCAAAAATATTCAGCTTTGATATTAATGAGTTTTTTGGGTTCATTGAGAACATGGTTGTTGTTCAATAATAAAATTAATCCTCAAAAATACAACTTGCCTAATAATTCTGCACTCCCTGTATATATATATATATATATATATATATATATATATATATATATATAAAAACCAAAAAGAAACACAGCAGCACAAGACCAAAGATGGCGGGTGCAAATCCTCTCAGCCGCAGGCTTGGACGGCTATAAACACGTATAGTTTCCAAAGATGAGGCAGCACTCCAATAGAAATAAAAAGTGGATTCTTTATTCCCCTCTGTGCAACGTTTTAACCGTCTCAATGCGGTCTTTCTCAAGCATATCAAAATGGTGTCATACAAGGGTATATATACCCACAATACATTGCAAACAATAAAAGTGACAATTATTCAATATTAAATAAAATAACATACATAGTACATTATATAGTGCATAATAACTCCCATCTTTTGTATAGCCAGGTGATCTACATAGCATAATATTCATCATGCTTTAATATAGTGTACACACACATTTAATCATTGTGATAACATAAGAATAAGTTAATTGACCAATATCAAATTCATCAATAGAGTGTCTTTTGTATAGCCAGGTGATCTACATAGCATAATATTCATCATGCTTCAATATAGTATACACACACATTTAATCATTGTGATAACATAAGAATAAGTTAATTGACCAATATCAAATTCATCAATAGAGTGTCATATCACCTGTGTACATAAGGAAATTCATTAAACTTAAAAACAAACTCGGGGTGTATGGATCAGAGCGCCAAAAATCTGCGTCCTCACCGCCAGACTACGCATGCCCAGAGTACCTACTACGTCACCGGAGAGACGCCCCCAGCCAAGGAGCCAAGCGTCATCACTGGCTGGGGGCTTGGCTCCTTGGCTGGGGGGCGTCTCTCCGGTGACGTAGTAGGTACTCTGGGCATGCGTAGTCTGGCGGTGAGGACGCGGATTTTTGGCGCTCTGATCCATACACCCCGGTGTGAGTTTATTTTTAAGTTTAATGAATTTCCTTATGTACACAGGTGATATGACACTCTATTGATGAATTTGATATTGGTCAATTAACTTATTCTTATGTTATCACAATGATTAAATGTGTGTGTACACTATATTGAAGCATGATGAATATTATGCTATGTAGATCACCTGGCTATACAAAAGATGGGAGTTATTATGCACTATATAATGTACTATGTATTGTTGTTTTATTTAATATTGAATAATTGTTACTTTTATTGTTTGCAATGTATTGTGGGTATATATACCCTTGTATGACACCATTTTGATATGCTTGAGAAAGACCGCATTGAGACGGTTGAAACGTTGCACAGAGGGGAATAAAGAATCCACTTTTTATTTCTATTGGAGTGCTGCCTCATCTTTGTAAACTATATATATATATATATATATATATATATATATATATACACTGCTCAAAAAAATAAAGGGAACACAAAAATAACACATCCTAGATCTGAATTAATTAAATATTCTTCTGAAATACTTTGTTCTTTACATAGTTGAATGTGCTGACAACAAAATCACACAAAAATAAAAAAATGGAAATCACATTTTTCAACCCATGGAGGTCTGGATTTGGAGTCACACTCAAAATTAAAGTAGAAAAACACACTACAGGCTGATCCAACTTTGATGTAATGTCCTTAAAACAAGTCAAAATGAGGCTCAGTAGTGTGTGTGGCCTCCACGTGCCTGTATGACCTCCATACAACGCCTGTGCATGCTCCTGATGAGGTGGCGGACGGTCTCCTGAGGGATCTCCTCCCAGACCTGGACTAAAGCATCTGCCAACTCCTGGACAGTCTGTGGTGCAACGTGACATTGGTGGATAGAGCGAGACATGATGTCCCAGATGTGCTCAATTGGATTCAGGTCTGTGGAACGGGCAGGCCAGTCCATAGCATCAATGCCTTCGTCTTGCAGGAACTGCTGACACACTCCAGCCACATGAGGTCTAGCATTGTCTTGCATTAGGAGGAACCCAGGGCCAACCGCACCAGCATATGGTCTCACAAGGGGTCTGAGGATCTCATCTCGGTACCTAATGGCAGTCAGGCTACCTCTGGCGAGCACATGGAGGGCTGTGCGGCCCTCCAAAGAAATGCCACCCCACACCATTACTGACCCAATGCCAAACCGGTCATGCTGGAGGATGTTCCAGGCAGCAAAACGTTCTCCACGGCGTCTCAAGACTCTGTCAAATCTGTCACATGTGCTCAGTGTGAACCTGCTTTCATCTGTGAAGAGCACAGGGCGCCAGTGGCGAATTTGCCAATCTTGGTGTTCTCTGGCAAATGCCAAACGTCCTGCACGGTGTTGGGCTGTAAGCACAACCCCCATCTGTGGACGTCGGGCCCTCATATCACCCTCATGGAGTCTGTTTCTGACCGTTTGAGCAGACACATGCACATTTGTGGCCTGCTGGAGGTCATTTTGCAGGGCTCTGGCAGTGTTCCTCCTGTTCCTCCTTGCACAAAGGCGGAGGTAGCGGGCCTGCTGCTGGGTTGTTGGCCTCCTCCACGTCTCCTGATGTACTGGCCTGTCTCCTGGTAGCGCCTCCATGCTCTGGACACTACGCTGACAGACACAGAAAACCTTCTTGCCACAGCTCGCATTGATGTGCCATCCTGGATAAGCTGCACTACCTGAGCCACTTGTGTGGGTTGTAGACTCCGTCTCATGCTACCACTAGAGTGAAAGCACCGCCAGCATTCAAAAGTGACCAAAACATCAGCCAGGAAGCATAGGAACTGAGAAGTGGTCTGTGGTTACCACCTTCAGAACCACTCCTTTATTGGGGGTGTCTTTCTAATTGCCTATAATTTCCACCTGTTGTCTATCCCATTTGCACAACAGCATGTGAAATTGATTGTCACTCAGTGTTGCTTCCTAAGTGGACAGTTTGATTTCACAGAAGTGTGATTGTTTAAGTGTTCCCTTTATTTTTTTGAGCAGTGTATATATATATAGTGCACACTGATAATATTAATGTCCAATAGTTCTCCGAAAACAAAAATGCATCTTTTTATTTGGCATACTTGTACTTACAGACCTGTCTTACTGATGTGGTTAAATGAATATAATGTCAGGAGAACCACAATGCAAGTTAGCTTCATGCAAGAACTGTCAATAAATGTGATTTCGGAACAATTAAGACATTTAGTGGTGAGTGGAATAGAAATGACACGGCTGAGGTGAGACAACGCTGGTACAATATGACCACTGGATGGCAGCAGAGTACTATTCAATTCTCCACTATCAGCCTATCCTTGTAACTGAAGCCTACGCTTGGAGACTGTCTCAAAACTTTCTGATGTGTTTGCACAACCTGTGTGTCAATAGCCTCCAGGAAATAAGTGGAATTCAAATTTTTGTGTTCTTTTTCTGATCATTGATATAAAATATAAGTTGCCTTTAAGGTGCTGACAACATGTACATAGTTTTGTGGGAATAGTTAATAAGGCTATTGTAAAGGAATACAGGATGTACATTAATTATTTACATTGTAATGAAGTGTCTGACCATTGGTGCTTCGGACCATGGCTTTGGTTGGATAATGGGGATTTTCCGTTCCTATGTATGTATCTTTTGTCTACAGATGAGCAACAAGCATTGCACAACATGTTCAAGATGTATAGGGTAGGACAATGTAGTGTGTAGGTTGTAAGTATTTCTGTATTCATAGTCCCCAAAATGACCAGTGTATAGGAAATCATTTTTTTTTCTTTTTACAAAACCAGTTTATGAGGCCCTGGGTCTCTGAAAGCTTGACATAGGAAAATATTGTGGATAACAGTAGTCATAATTTAATTTTTAGGTTAATGAATATAGTTGAGGCCCCCTACAGCATAGAGAACAACAGGTTCAGCTGACAGCCTAATGTGTATAACTCTCCTCAGACAGATGATGTCAAGAGAGAGAAGATTCGGGAGAAGTGAATATTTTCACCCAATTCTTTTATTCTCCTGGGAGATAGGCTGTCTCCAGAAGTGCCTGGCAGTGGATTTCTCCCCTTTCCCCATTAAATACACATACATGTGTGGCTCAGCTGAATGGGTATGCGCATGAGGGAGTATTGAGAGAGTCAGGAGAGATAGTTATGGAAAGTGTATGAGGTGCTGTCAGTGCACATTATGTGAAGCCAATTTAAAGTGAAGTTCATTACTACTTTGTGTTTAAAAACAATGGGGCAGATTTATGAATCATGAGACGGTGTAACTTAGGCTGGCAGTGTAAAGATGCAGTGGCATGACTAGAATTCACTGGGTCCCACAACAAATTTTCGAATGAGCCCCCCTCAGTCCCCTTAATAAAGACCTCAGACCCCCAAAAAAAAACAACCTCACCTCTCCTGTCCTTCTGCGGGCTCCTCCGTTCTTCGTTCAGCACTGTGTCTAGGCACGCACTGCACTGTGACCTGGGGTCACACAGTGACAGCTCAAAGAGCACTCCTACGGACACCATGCCCTGTCCTGAAGCTCTACGCTGTCAGACTTGGTGCAGTGTAGGCGCCTGGACAAGAAGAACATGGAACAGAGTTTAATATCACTATATTCATTGGGCCCTGAAAATTAATCCATTTGTCCTCCTCCTGGGCCCAATCCTGAGTTTGGGTCCCATAGCAGCCGCTTCCTCTGCTTCCATAGTGCTTCGGCCCTGTAAAGATGCTCCAAATTTATAACATTGGCTCAGGCTGGATAATAAATTTGGTGCATGGCTAGACATTTTTTTTTTTACTTTACGCAAACTATTCCTTGGCTTACTTTGCAGCAACATCTTGAGGCAATTTAGGTGCATGGTGTCACATCTTAAGCCACGCATTAAAATCGTGGTGCATTAGCTTCATATATAGGTCTAAAACATGATGTAACATTATGTCCCAGCAATGCGCCACATTTTGCTGCACTTTAAGGTGTAGGCACAATTAAATTAGTAGATTTCCCCCATTATTCTAAGGGGCGACCCACAGGTTTCACTAGATTGAAGTCTATGACCTATTAAAACACTCCATACTTAAAGCAATAAAACCTCTTCTATCTGTCAGTGAATGGGACCATTCTTGTTTACTGTACATCCTACTCTAGTGATATCCACTGCACAACATCTAAGTCCATTTGCATTCCAAGATAAAGGGGTTATCTGAGATAGAGAAAAGGTGTACAGGTGGCCTAATATGGTCTCACTTGGTCAGAGTGTCCTGGTTCGAGTGATGCTTCCCCAACAGGTCCCCACCCTGCTCATGTGCAGGGGTGGACTGGGAACTGAAAGTGGCCCTGGAAAAAAAACTGAAAGTGTCCTCATGTTGTAGGTGGGTCCAAATTGACAGGACAGGGCAACATAAGTAGGCGGGGCCAGCAGTACCAAAGCACAAAATACCGCCCCAGCAGTGCCAAATATCTCAGTACAACACAATAAACAGCCCCATCAGCATCCAAAACCACGGTGCAGCACAAAATATCTCCTCCGCAGCTGCCTCCTTGTGGTTGGTCAGCGCCAGCTGCCACATTCTGTCCTCCTACTCCAATAGCTTCAGGATGTCGATACAGTTGAATTCAGTAATCAAGAGGGCACCTGAATGCCCCCAGCCTTAATTAACTACAGTCCCTGACAAAAGTCTTGTCGCTTGTGTACAAATTGACCTGAAGTGCCGCTAAAATATATTTCTAAGGAAGATTTTGTTACAAGAAATGGGTCATTTTAATCCCAACAGCTTTTGTAATAATGTTTCAGTGCAAAACGAAACTGACAAAATGTATTCTAATATTCACAGCTTGGTAAAGCCCATTGAGTAAATTTTTGCCAAGACATAAGTGTTGTCGCCTTGTCATATGAGCTTCACCTGTGACTAATAATGGATCAATTAGGTCTCAGGTGTGTATAAAAAGAACCCCAGTACACTAGACCTTCACATCAACTGCAACTAGACCTCTGCAAACATGCCTAAGATTTACCCGGAGACTAAAGTGTTGATTATCAAGAGGCTGAAGACCAGATCCACTGCTGATGTGGCAGACACCTTCAATGTGTCTCAGCGTCAAGTTCAAAGGATAAAAAAAAGATTTGAAGAGACTGGAGACGTTTTGGACAAGGCCAGGTCAGGTTGACCCCGCAAGACAACTGCTCGAGAGGACTGTTTGTTGGCTCGAAAATCCAAGGCCAGCCCATTTTCCACTGCAGCAGAGCTCCACGAGACCTGGTCACCTGAAGTCCCTGTGTCAATCAGAACAGTTTGTCGGATTCTGTCTCGAAATGGGCTCCATGGTCGAATCAGTGCCCATAAGCCAGCACTAAACAAAAGACAATTGAAAAACCGTGTGGCATTTGCAAAGGGCCACAGCCTGCTAAAAGGATGGACGCTGGAAAACTAGCAGAAGGTGGATTTTTCAGATTAATTTTCTGTTGAATTACACCACAGTCGCCGCAAATATTGCAGGAGACCTACTGGAACCCGCATGGAGCCGAGATTTACCCAGAAAACTGTGAAGTTTGGTGGAGGCAAAATCATGTTCTGGGGTTAAATCCAGTATGGGGGTGTGCGAGGGATCTGCAGGGTGGAAGGCAACATCAATAGTCTAAAATACCAAGAAATCTTAGCTACCTCTTATATTCCCAACCATAAAAAAAGGCCAAATTCTGCAGCAGGATGGTGCTCCATCGCATACTTCCATCTCCACATCAAAGTTCCTTAAAGGGTTTCTACCACCACATTTTGACCTAATTAGCTGTCAGACACTAGCGATCTGCTAGTGTCTGCTCTACCTAACCATGCTATTGTAATTCCTTTCTCTGCAGTGGTTACCCTAAAAAACGTAGTTTTATTGGTATGCAAATGAGCCTCTAGGTGCTATGGGGGCGTCTTTTCAGCACCTAGAGGCTCCGTCCACTCACCATTTCTGCAGCCCAGCGCGCTCCAGCCCGCCCCTCTCCTCTAGATTGACAGCCTACTCGCGCCTGCACCGTGTGCTTCTGTATTCGGCGCAGGCGCAGTGACTGTCTCCCTGCGCCGGCATCTTCACTGCGCCTGCGCCGATTACGGCGCAGGGCGCAGTCCAACAGTCACTGTGCCTGCGCCCGAATACAGAAGCGCACGGAGCAGGCGCGATTAGGCTGTCAATCTAGAGGAGAGGGACAGGCTGGAGCGCGCTGGGCGGCAGAAATGGTGAGTGGACGGAGCCTCTAGGTGCTGAAAAGACGCCCCCATAGCACCTAGAGGCTCATTTGCATACCAATAAAACTACGTTTTTTAGGGTAACCGCTGCAGAGAAAGGAATTACAATAGCATGGTTAGGTACAGCAGACACTAGCAGATCGCTAGTGTCTGACAGCTAATTAGGTCAAAATGTGGTGGTATAAACCCTTTAAGGTGAAGAAGATCAAGATGCTCCAGGATTGGCCAGCCCAGTCACCAGACATGAACATCATTGAGCATATGTGGTGTAGGATGAAAGAGGAAGCACGGAAGACGAAACCAAAGAATATTGATGAACTCTGGGAGGCATGCAAGACTGTTTTCTTTGCTATTCCTGATGACTTCATCAATAAATTGTATGAATCCTTGCAAAACCGCATGGATGCTGTCCTTCAAGCTCATGGAAGTCATACAAGATATTAAATTTGGATCTCACAGCACCACTACTTAATTTGCTGACATATTTTTGGATTTGCAGTAAAGTTGTTCAATTTCTGTATAGGCGACAAAACTTTTGTCTTGCCAAAATTTAACCTTTCTGTCTTGATTAAATGATAAATCTTTTTTCAGTGAAACTAATTTATTTCAGTGCATTAAACATCATTTGGGAGGGCTTTAGCTTTTCATATGAGCTATTTCTAACACCTATTGATTAATTAAAAGTCAGGTTAATAGCAGGAGTTTCTACAAAATAGAGAAGCAACAAGACTTTTGTCAGGGACTGTATGAGAGCGACAGATCATTACTTACCTGGCAGGCGGCTGTGAGGAGGGCTCAGGTGGCCCCCTGGGCATCAGCCCACCGGGTACTTTCCCTGTAGAGTTTATGGCCAATCCGCCCCTGCTCACGTGTACCATCCTGTCTCACAGTGATTTAGACCATCGTTGGATCAAGACCTTGATATGAATGTGGCTGGTACTCATGTTGAATTCCTATGGCTTGTACTTAATAAATGAACCTACATATGGCACTGTTATGGAGAGAGTTCTTGCTGCCAGAGCTATATAGCACCATAGCATTAGCTTTATGTGGCTTTACCTCGCATTGGGGGCATTATGGCCGGCCTTCCTGGAGGCACTGCAGTTGACCTTGTTATGGTGCATTGTGGTTTGTACTGTTATGGGGTAACTCTGGATGACACTTTGGAGGCACAGTGGTAGTACAGTTTGCCAGGTTCGCTATAGGCACCACATGAGCTTGCCTTGCCCTCTGCCTCTTCAATGTAAACCTGTATTCTTAGTAAGCTATGTGCAGGTTGTTAACCATTTAAATAGGTATAGATTAGTATCACTGTAAGAGAAAAGAAGTCCACACATTCACATTCTCCTCCTTTGGGTTTCTTGGTGCCTATATGTTGTGAATGGTGAGAGGGGCTCCATTCTCTTGATGATGTCTATATTTTATCAATGGTGCTGAGAGATGAACAGGTGCAGACAGTTGTCTACTGTCCGCTCATATGTGTTATAAGTTGAATAATGGCAACCCCCCCCCCTCCAGTCAAGACAATAGGACCTTTTGCATATTAATGTATTTACTATTGGTCTTCTGCCATCTAGTGGTGAAACCTAACAATAACTTTTACATACTGAATGAAGAATACTGGATAATGTCACTTCCTGGAAGTGGGCAGTGTCTAAAAAGTTGAGTCAGAGAGAATAGTGGGCTCAGAAAATAAGGGTGTAATACAGCTATCCAAAGCTTTGAGGAAGAATTACTTTGAGCTGTTTCGGGCTCTGAGAAGGGGGACATCCTTCAATGAAGTTCAGACTGCGCACACAGAGATAGAGAGTGGTTTCGGAAAAGGCAGCACATGGGCCTAAGTTTATGCTGCACACTTACAGAGCATCAATGCTGGAGAGACACTCTCTGCCAAGAGATCACAAGAGATGTTAGCAAAATCTATAAAGAGACTGACACCGTTAACTAAGTTCCTGCTTGAGCTACCAGTTTGCATGTGTTCAAGTTCTTACGACTTGTGTAAAGAGACTATATTAAGGAATCTGTACCACAACAACTTGCTGCAAAGGTTCATCAGTAAAGTCTTCAGATCTATAATACTCTGCTGTGGCCTCTATCAACCTGGTGTGGACAGTAAGGGGACTATCACTACACTCCTCACACATTGATACCCCAGTGATTATTCTCACCCCATTGGAACCTCAAAGAAACTTGTCCTATGAATGATAAAGGCATTCTAGAATTCTTGCTAGGTCCTATATTCTATAATGTGGTGCCAAGTATGTTTGAATAAATCAGTTTGCCAGCTGTTGGTGCTGTTTTCTTCTAGGAAACCCCTAACCAGGTTCCAAGGAGCCCTATGGTTCTATGAGAAGTCTGATTAGGTAAATCACCCTAGCATATTCTACTTGGCTAGTCATACCTTCATTTTATCTCAATAGTTAATAGGCTTGTCCCATACTGATCAAGCATGTCCAAGCAATACATAGATAGCAATTCAGTTTAATGGACAGTGTGTACAAAATGTGTGGCTGGCCTTTGAGATAACAGCTCTTTACTGTGCGTTAGGAACTTTTTTTTAAAATAAAGGTGGTCTACATGAGTCAACCTCTTTAAATTACTGATGCTAATTATTACTATTAATGGTATTATTATTGATATTATTTTGGGGTTGTGGGGTCTGCAGACCTGCGCAAACTATTCATATCTGACAAAATCTAAACCAAGAAAGTCAGAATTCCAAGATGGTTATGTAAGGAATCTGGTGCTCCACAGTATTATCTGGGCCTCATATAACAATGGTTACTGTTTTCAGCACAAGCAAAATTAACTCTCTGGGGCTGAGTATGAATATTAAGAGTAACCACAGTATTTTACATATGTATTAAAAAGACAACATAAAAAGTGATTCACAAACTTTTTACCCTCGAAGGATATGCTGCAAAAAGTATCTGGGAACCTTCTGCAGATACCCAATACTTACCACTTCTCCCTGTTGGTTGTCTTCTGTAGAACTATTAATCAGCTTTCAAGTACACCTCAACAACAACAACAATAACATTTGTTAAGCGCTTTTCTCCCATAGGACTCAAAGCGCATTAAGCCTGTGGTAGGCATGGTAGGAGAACACTACACACAAAGATGTAATTTATCCTTGTTCTACATCAGTTTTATGGTATTGACAGGCTCGGACTGGCCCACAGGGATACCGTGAATCCCCCGGTGGTCCCCTGAGCAAGGTGGGCCGCTAGTCTCCCACCCCCTGCACAAGTGGCACATAACACAGTAGACTTACTGCATTATATATATATATATGTATATTCAATGTACAGCACTAGTGTTGATCAAGCACCAAAGTGCTCGGGTGTTCGAGTAGAACACCTCGGGATGCTCGGGTGCTCTACAGAGCACCCGAGCACAATGGAAGTCAATAGGAGAACCCGAGCATTAAACCAGGCACCCCCTGCTCTGAAGAGGGGAGGGTGTCTGTTTCACATGAAAAGGTCAGAAATTGATGGAAACACCACTGAAATGGTTCAGGAACAGCATGGGGAGGATGTCTGGATGCATCTTGGACTCCCAGGTCGCTGCTGGGAACGATGTTGTCCGAGAAGTACGCCACTGACAATAATACGCACCAAACCGGAGATAAAATCGATTTTAGAGGAAAAATTGTTAGGAAACATTCTTTCCTGTATATTTACTTGTATATAAAGTGCGAATGCTGCCAAAAATTACAAGAAAGGCACTCCGATACAACCTGTATATCACATATAGGAGGGCCTCATTCACATTATGGTACAATTGTTCAGGTAGTGGGACCCCTACAACCTTAAGTGAAAGGACTGCCAAAAATTACAAGGAACCAGCACTCCAATACACCCTTTATTACACATGAAGGAGGGCATCATACACACCCTTGAAAAAATATGATTGATGGCCTGTTGGTGACCCTCAAAAACATTAGGAGCAAGGGCCTGCTGGTGACCCTCTAAAACATTAGGGGTGAGGGCCTGCTGCTGATCCTACCATCTAAAACAGTAGGGGCGAGTGCCTGCTGCTGATCTGACCATCTAAAACATTATGGGCGAGGGCCTGCTGCTGAGCTGAACAACTAAAACATTAGGTGCGAGGGCCTGCTGCTGATCTGACCATGGAAAAAATTATGGACGAGGGCCTGCTGCTGAGCTGACCATCTAAAACATTATGGGCGGGGGCCTGCTGCGGAGCTGACCATCTAAAACATTATGGGCGAGGGCCTGCTGCAGAGCTGACCATCTAAAACATTATGGGCGAGGGCCTGCTGCCGAGCTGACCATCTAAAACATTAGGAGCAAGGGCCTGCTGCCGAGCTGACCATCTAAAACATTATGGGCGAGGGCCTGCTGCTGAGCTGACCATCTAAAACATTAGGGATGAGGGTCTGCTGCCCAGCTGACTCTCTAAAACATTAGGGGTGAGTGCCTGCTGCTGATCTGACCATGGAAAAAATTAAGGTTGAGGGCTTGCTGCTGAGCTGACCATCGAAAAAATTATGGTTGAGGGTCTGCTGGTGAGCTGACCCTCTAAAACATTAGAAGCAAGGGCAGCCTAATAAGCATGTTGATATGATGGAAGAGGAGGACGAGAAAAGGAAGATTGAACCATATACCCTTTTTTGTGGTGGAAGGGGTGCATGGGAATACAGTGTATTCAATACACCATAAAAGCCACATTTAAAGTGCCTTTATGTTCAGCCACTTTCCTCTGGTGGAGTAGAGAAGTCAGGGCCAATCCAGGCCTTGTTCATTTTGAAAGGAGTCAACCTGTCAGCATTTTCAGTTGACAGGTGGATGTGCTTATCAGTTATTATGCCCCCAGCAGCACTAAATACCCGCTCTGACAAAACGCTGGCGGCAGGGCAGGCCTACACCTCCAAGGCGTAGAGCGCCAGTTCATGCCACGTGTCCAGCTTGGACACCCAATAGTTGTAAGGCACAGAGGGATCATTAAGGACGTTGACACGGTCTGCTACGTACTCCTTGACCATCTTCCAAAACTTTTCTCTCCTTGCCGCGCATCAGGGTGAGGTTGCTGGCGGGGTGTCATGAAACTATCGCAGGCCTTGAAGAGTGTTGCCTTGCCTCTGTTGGAACTGCTGTGTGTTCCCCTCGTCTCCCCTCCTCGGTTGCCCAAGGAACTACGTACTCTGCTGCCAACGTTGTCAGCTGGAAATGTTTGGAGCAATATTTCCACAAGGACCTTCTGGTATTGCACCATTTTGCTAGTCCTCTCCACCACAGGAATGAGAGATGAGAGGGTGACCAACCAGTAATCGGTGTTGGCTAAAATGCGTATAACGCGAGAGTCATGAGAAAGACAGCATAACATAAAGTCAGCCATGAGTCCTAACAGACAAGACTTTGCTGTACTCATCAGGAGGATGACTCTCAATCTCCTCATCCTCTTCTTCGGCCCATCCACACTGAACAGATGGAATTAACTTGCTGTGGGTACTACCCTCTGTATTGGAGGCAACCGTCTCCTGCTCCTCCTCCTCCTCATCATCCAATTCGTGCTGAGAAGACGAACAGAGGGTGGTCTGGCTATCACCCCGTGTACTGTCTTCACCCATTTCCACCTCTTCCACATGCAAAGCTTCCGCCTTCATTGTGAGCAGCGAGCGTTTCAGTAGACACAGAAGTGGGGTGGTTACGCTGATAATAGCGTCATCGCCGCATACCATCTGTGTTGATTCCTCAAAGTTGCTTAAAACCTCACAGAGGTCAGACATCCATGCCCACTCGTCGCCTGTAAAGAGAGGAAGCTGACTGGAAAGGTGACGACCATGTTGCAGCTGGTATTCTACTACTGCCCTCTGCTGCTCACAAAGCCTGGCCAACATGTGGAACGTGGAGTTCCAGCACATGCTCACGTCGCACAACAGTCGGTGAGCTGGCAATTGCAAGCGCTGCTGCAGCGTTGCCAGACCGGCGGCAGCTGTAGTTGATTTTTGGAAATGGGCACACAAGCGGCGCTTCTTTACCAGTAGCTCAGGCAAATTGGGGTACCATTAAGTTGAACACGTGGGCTAGGCATGGTATGTGTGTGATCTTGCCGAGCTCCAAAGCGCCACCAAGTTACGGCCATTATCAGACACAACCATGCCTGGTTCTAGGTTGAGTGGCGAGAGCCACAGCTCAGTCTGGTCCCTTAAACCCTGCCACAGCTCTGCGGCAGTGTGCTGTTTGTCACCTAAGCAAATTAGTTTCAGTACAGCCTGTTGCCGCTTTCCCACTGCAGTGCTACACTGCTTCCAGCTACTGACTGATGACTGACTGGTGTGCAAGATGAGAATTCAGAGGTGGAAGTGGAGGAGGTGGAGGAGGAGAAGGGAGGGTTGCAGCCACTAATGTAGGTGGTGGCGGAAAATCTGATGGAAGTAGGGCCCGCAATCCTTGGCGTCGGTAGCACCTGTGCCATCCCAGGGTACAACTCGCTCCCGGCCTCCACAATGTTCACCCAGTGTGCCGTCAGGGAAATGTAGTGTCCCTGGCCAAAAGCACTTGTCCATCCATGTGACAGTCGTTAAGTGGAACTTCCCAATAACGGCGTTGGTCAGGACACGGGTGATCTTATGGGACACATGCTGGTGTGAGGCGTGGACTGCACACCGGGAACAATAGTATTGGCTGGGGACTGAGTAATGAGGGACTGCCGCCACTATCAGGCTGCGGAAAGCCTCAGTGTCCACAAGCCTAAATGGCAACATTTCCAGGGCCAGAAATTTGGAATGGTGTGCATTTAGTGCTATGGCCTGTGGGTGGGTGGCTGGGTATTTGCGCTTTCGTTCAAAGGCCTGGGGTATGGACATCTGTACACTGCACTGGGACACAGAAGTGGATGTGCTAGCTGATGGTGCTTGGGCGGGAGGCATCCGGACGTGCGTCTTGGACAGGGGATTGGCCAGCACATAACACAGGGGAAAAGGAGGCAGTGGTGTGACCCGCAGACACAGATTGTGGACCCAGGCGTTCGGCCCACCTATTAGGGTGCTTTGATGCCATGTGGCAGATCATGCTGGTGGTGGTGAGGTTGCTAATGTTCACGCCCCTGCTCATTTTTGTACGGCACAGGTTGCAAATGACAATTCTTTTATCATTCATTCATTTAATGCTGGATGTAGAGTGCTATCACATTTGTATTTTCCGTTTGTATATGTATTTCGCCATAGTGATGTGCACCTACATACAGGTTGTGCTGACTCAATCCCCCACATTTTTTCTTTGTAGTATATATTGGAGGCGTGGCGATCTCCTTGGAGTCATGCACACCTGACCAGTCAATCTGTCCTGGAGGCTGGTTTTAAAGTCAGTATAAAACTGAGTCTGCTTATATAGAACCTACCAGTAGCCATTTGGCTCCAGGAGAAGTATATGGTGGGCTCAGCGTGCATGTTGGTACTTGCATCCCTGGATCCGTTGAAAGCTGTAATGGAACCGGATGGGGTTAAAAGCAGAGTGTGCTTGGCGTGTATGCTGACGTGCATTCCCTGGATTTTGTGTGACTGTCATGGCCCATAAACAGGTAGGAACTAGTGTTAGGGACCACTCAATTTGAGGCGACCTTGACGTGGTGAGTGGCTTATTACGCTTTGGCCAAAATGTACACTAATGCCTCATCCACCATGGAGACAGGGCAGAATGCTGGATGTAGAGTGCTAATATAGTGCTATAATCACTATATTTAGCTAATATAGTGCTATAATCTTCTTTGTCTAATAGTTGTAATTTTTTTCTCATCTGAAGTTCAGATTGGAAAAAAATTACAACTATAAAAAAAAAAGATTATAGCACTATATTACCTAAATTGCTCTAAATTCGTTTTTTTTTAATATTCGCTATATTGCTATATATTCTTGTTTTAGAATATTACGAATATTCAAAAAAACTAAGTTATAGCAATATAGCGAATATTCGAAAAAAAAAACAACGAATATAGAGCAATTTAGCTAATATAGTGCTATGATCTTCTTTGTCTAATAGTTGTAAGTTCAAAAAATCGCAATGAAAATTCGCATATTACACGATCATTACCTTGCCGATTTTTCGAGTAAAAAAATCGTAGAATGTAACGAATATTCGAATTTGCGAATATTCGACGAATAATCTACAAAATATTCGCAAAATATCGCGAATTCGAATATGACCCCTGCCGCACATCACTAGTGATAACTTTAAAACGCTTTGACTTATCCAGGCCATTCTAAGATTGTTTTTTCGTCACATATTGTATTTCATGACACTGGTAAAATGAAGTCAAAAAAATTATTTTTTTTGCATAAAAAAATACCTAATTTACCAAAATTTGGAAAAATTGGCAAATTTCAAAGTTTCAGTTTCTCTACTTCTGTAATACATAGTAATACCCCTAAAAATTGTGGTGACTTTACATTCCCCATATGTCTACTTCATGTTTGAATTATTTTGGGAATGATATTTTATTTTTTGGGGATTAGAAGTTTAGAAGCAAATCTTGAAATTTTTCAGAAATTTACAAAAACCCAATTTTTAGGGACCACTACAGCTCTGAAGTCACTTTGCGAGGCTTATATAATAGAAACCACCCAAAAATGACCCCATTCTATAAACTACACCCCTCAAGGTATTCAAAACTGATTTTACAAACTTTGTTAACCCTTTAGGTGTTGCACAAGAGTTATTGGCAAATGGGGATGAAATTTGAGAATTTCATTTTTTTGCCTAATTTTCCATTTTAACCCATTTTTTCACTAACAAAGCAAGGGTTAACAGCCAAACAAGACTGTATCTTTATTGCCCTGACTCTGCCGTTTACAGAAACACCCCATATGTGGCCGTAAACTATTGTACGGCCACACAGCGGGGCGTAGAGTCAAAGGTGCGCCGTTTGGTTTTTGGAAGGCAGGTTTTGCTGGACTGTTTTTTTGACACCATGTCCCATTTGAAGCCCCCCTGATGCACCCCTAGAGTAGAAACTCCATAAAAGTGACCCCATCTAAGAAACTACACCCCTCAAGGTATTCAAAACTGATTTTACAAACTTTGTTTACCCTTTAGATGTTGCACAAGATTTTATGGAAAATAGAGATACAATTTCAAAATTTCACTTTTTTGGCAGATTTTCCATTTTAATATTTTTTTTCCAGTTACAAAGCAAGGGTTAACAGCCAAACAAAACTCATTATTTATGGCCCTGATTCTGTAGTTTACAGAAACACCCCATATGTGGTCGTAAACTGCTGTACGGGCACACGGCAGGGCGCAGAAGGAAAGGAATGCCATACGGTTTTTGGAAGGCAGATTTTGCTGGACTAGTTTTTTTGACACCATGTCCCATTTGAAGCCCCCCTGATGCACCCCTAGAGTAGAAACTCCAAAAAAGTGACCCCATTTTAGAAACTACGGGATAGGGTGGCAGTTTTGTTGGTACTAGTTTAGGGTACATATGATTTTTGGTTGCTCTATATTACACTTTTTGTGCGGCAAGGTAACAAGAAATAGCTTTTTTGGCACAGTTTTTTTTTGTTATTTACAACATTCATCTGACAGGTTAGATCATGTGGTAATTTTATATAGCAGGTTGTCACGGACGTGGCGATACCTAATATGTATACAATTTTTTTTAATTTATGTAAGTTTTACACAATGATTTCATTTTTAAAACAAAAAAAAGTTTTAGTGTCTCCATAGTCTAAGAGCCATAGTTTTTTCAGTTTTTGGGCGATTATTTTAAGTAGGGTCTCATTTTTTGCGGGATGAGATGATGGTTTGATTGGCACTATTTTGGGGTGCATATGACTTTTTGATTGCTTGCTATTACACTTTTTGTGACGTAAGATGACAAAAAATTGCTTTTTTTACACCGTTTTTATTTAAAAAAAATTACGGTGATCATCTGAGGGGTTAGGTCATGTGATATTTTTATAGAGCCGGTCGATACAGACGCGGCGATACCTAATATGTATACTTTTTTTTTATTTATGTAAGTTTTACACAATGATTTCATTTTTGAAAAAAAAAAATCATGTTTTAGTGTTTCCATAGTCTAAGAGCCATAGTTTTTTCAGTTTTTGGGTGATTATCTTAAGTAGGGTCTCCTTTTTTGAGGGATGAGATGATGGTTTGTTTGGCACTATTTTGGGGTGCATATGACTTTTTGATTGCTTGCTATTACACTTTTCGTGACATAAGATGACAAAAAATGGCTTTTTTTACACCGTTTTTTTTTTTTTTTTTTTACGGTGGTCATTTGATGGGTTAGGTCATGTGATATTTTTATAGAGCCGGTCGATACGGATGCGGCGATACCTAATATGTATACTTTTTTTTTATTTATGTAAGTTTTACACAATGATTTCATTTTTGAAACCAAAAAAATCATGTTTTAGTTTTCATAGTCTAAGAGCCATAGTTTTTTCAGTTTTTGTGCGATTATCTTGGGTAGGGAATGATTTTTGCAGGATGAGATGACGATTTGATTGTTACAATTTTGGCGTACATGCGACTTTTTTGATCACTTTTATTACCTTTTTTGGGAAGTAAGTTGGGCAAAATTTCAATTTCATCATAGTTTTTTATTTTTTATTTTTATGGCGTTCACCGTTCAGGTAAAGTAACATGACCGTTATATAGATCAGGTTGTTACGGACGCGGCGATACCAAACATGTGTAGGGAATTTTATTTTTTTCATTTTTAATCAGTGATAAATGTGTTTTTTGATATTTACATTTTTTTCCACTTTTTTTCACTTTTTTTTTGACCCAGACCCACTTGGTTCTTGAAGATCCAGTGGGTCTGATGTCTGTATAATACAGTACAGTACACTATATAGTGTTTTGTACTGTATTTTACTTACACTTTGTCTGAACAGATCTATGCCTTTAGCACAGATCTGTTCAGCACCATGGACAGCAGGATGCCTGAGAAGGCGTCCTGTTGCCATGGGAACCTTCCCCGTCTGCTCAGTAGTGGCCAGAACTGCGCAGGCGGTGAAGGGTAAGGAGGGGTGCTGTCTGGGGGCTCTCTCCCTCTCCATCGGGGGGCTGAAAAGGCATAGCAGCCCCCTGATGGGAGAGGGAGGGAGCTCCCTGAGCTGTTAACCTTTTCCATACAGCGGTCCGTACGGACCGCGGTATGGAAAGGGTTAAACGGCTGACATCGCATCACAGATGTCAGCCGTTTATACCAGGGTGTCAGCAATGTGCTGACACTCTGGTATACCACTGGCCACCAACGATTATTCAAGAGGAGGCAAGCGGGGGATCGTCCGCCTCCTGCACCGCCCGCACCGCCCGCAACACCCCCCCTGCACCACCCGCCGCCATAATATCATTCAGGGGTGCAGGGGGGTGAAACATATATATTTTAGGAATACTAAAGTTTCTGATCCCCGCGGTCCCTGAAACTGCAGAAAGCGCAGCAAACCGCAGGTCTGAATTGACCTGCGGTTTATTGCGATCGCCGACATGGGGGGGTCACGAGACCCCCCCGCGCATTTAGCCGAGGTGCCTGCTCAATGATTTGAGCAGGCACCGGCTTCCCATCACTGCCCGCTGCAGAAATACACAGGGCGTACAGGTACGCCCTGTGTCCTTAAGTACCAGGTCATAAGGGCGTACCTGTACGCCCTATGTCCTGAAGAGGTTAAAAGGACTTTTGGGTCCCTAACACCAGCCCTGCCTAACAAAATTTTTTTATTCAATTCCCTACACTATCTGTCCCTTCTACAGCACAGCTCTCCCTAACTAAGACTGAGCCGAACCACATGTCATCGGGTGCTTTATAGCACTCAATGACGCGTTCCAGCCAGCCAATCACTGTAATGCCAGTGACCAACATGGTTACGGCATTACAGTGAGTGGCAGTACTTCTCTGCACGTTTATTGGCTGCGTAGCAGCCAACAAACGTGCGGGGAGGAGACTCGAGCATCGTGCTCGAGCACACACAGTTTTCGGCTGAACACCGCAATGTGCCGAGCATCTCGATGCTAGAGCCGAACTGGTGTTCAGCCGAGCATGCTTAATCAACACTATACAGCACCTCAGCCAGCCTATGTTCATACAAAAAACTTAATAGATTATTAAAGAAACTGCCCAATTTATTATTTCTAGACACGATCAGAGCCGAGATAACTTCTAGGTATAGAGGAAAGCTAGCCAATGTCCTCTTCTCCTCAGGACCTACCTTCTCAGAGTTGCTGTAGGGACCCCTATATTCAATTATCTGGTAGCATCCTGCTGCAGTGTGAGCAGGTAATAATTCTGTATATCAGGCCCCCAAAATAAATTTTACTGGTGGGACCTAGGCATCCCAGTCTGACACTGGGTATAGATAACTGATCCCGTTTTGTAGTAAAATTTGTGACTTTTTCCTATTTTCCGACACCCTTGTCAATGTTATAAAAAATGGATGGGGAGAAGCGGACTGAGGGCAGACCCAGCCTGACACATTTGAGAATATTACCGTATATCTGAAAAGACACATCAAATTTTCCTCTCTGGTAGCGCCCCCTGCTGTTTCTCCTATAGTCGTAACCTTCTCTTGTATTTAGTGATGGAAAGACAGGCTCAGTAGCTTCCCTGCTCTCTTTCTTCCTGCCATATACCTCTAGGTCACCACTGCAACCTTGTGCACAAACACTGGGAAGAGGACAGGAGCTTTGAGAGTGGAAACGGAGGGGGGAAAAGCAGGCAATTATAGGCTAAAAATTTATTTTATGACAGTTGGCGGCATCGAACAATCTCCTATAAAAGGGTTTTCTGGGAGTACAATATTAATGAGCTATCCACAGGATAGGTCATCAATATCTGATCGGTAGTAGGCCAACTCACTGATCAGCTGCTTGAAGAGGCCATAGCGCTCTGGTGAATGCTGCAGCCTCCTCACAACATACCAGGCACAGTGCTGTCCATTGCATAGCAGCTGTGCTTGGTATAGCAGCCCATATCCATTCACTTGAATGGGACTGAAATGCAAATAGGACAATTTATCCATTGAATGTGATGTCACTGGCCTAGGAAGAGGCTGCTCACTGCACCATGGCCTCTTCGAACAGCTGATCTGCAGAGGTGTCGGGAGTCGGACTCACTAATCAGATATGGAAAACCCCTTTAGGGTCCATTCACACGTCTGCAAGTGTTTTGCTATTCGCAAATTGCGGACCCGCAAATCACGGACACAGGCCATGTGGTTTCCGCATTTTGTGGACCGCACATGGCCGGCACTTTAATAGAAATGCCTTTTCTTGTCTGTGTCTGCGGACAAGAATAGGACATGTTCTATTTTTTGCGGAACGGAATTACGGAAGCGGAACGGAAGTGCGGATGCAGACAGCACACTGTGTGCTGTCTGCATCTTTTCCGGCCCCATTGAAAATGAACGGGTCCGGAAATGTTCCGCAACGTTGCGGAACGTATCCGGATCCATTTTGCGGATGTGTGAATGGACCCTTAGGCCTCTTTCACACGGGCGAGATTTCCGAGCGGGTGCAATGCGTGAGGTGAAAGCATTGTACCCGCACTGAATCCGGACCCATTCATTTCTATGGGGCTGAGCACATGAGCGGTGATTTTCACACATCACTTGTGCGTTGCGTGAAAATCGCAGCATGCTCTATTTTGTGCGTTTTTCACGCAACACAGGCCCCATAGAAGTGAATCGGGCTGCGTGAAAATCGCAAGCATCCGCAAGCAAGTGCGGATGCAGTTCGATTTTCACACATGGTTGCTAGGAGACGATCGGGATGGGGACCCAATCATTATTATTTTCCCTTATAACATGGTTATAAGGGAAAATAATAGCATTCTTAATACAGAACGCTTCGTAAAATAGGGCTGGAGGGTTTAAAAAATAAAATAAAATAATTTAACTCACCTTAATACACTTGTTCGCGCAGCCCGGCTTCTCTTCTTTCTTCTTCTTTGCTGTGCAGGTGGAAAAGGACCTGTGGAGATGTCATCAAAGGTCCTTTACTTAGGTCCTGAAGAAAGAAGAGAAGACGGGAAAATAATACAATCTACACCTAACCCAAACGTGCCGATTTTTCTCGCGTGTGCAAAACGCCTTAAAATGTTTTGCTCTCGCGCGGAAAAATCGTGCATTTTCCCGCGACGCACACCCGCATCTTATCCAGCCCAAATCCATGACGCCAGTGTGAAAGAGGCCTTAGGTTGAGAATCTGGAGCTAACCTGTGGATGACATCCTTATGGGAAAACAAAAATTGTTATCAGTGTTGTAGCTAGAAAGGGCTGGGCCCCATAGCAAACAGTTCAATAGGCCACCTTGAACATGAAAATTGTTAGGGAAAAAATGGAGAAAAAACTATTTTGACAGTAGGGGAGATTTATTAAAACTGGTGCAAAGGAAAGCTGGCTTAGTTGTCCATAGCAACCAATCAAATTCCGCCTTTAATTTTCCATAAGAGCTCGTAAAAATTAAAAGTGGAATCTGATTGGTTGCTATGGGTAACTAAGCCAGTTTTCTTTTACATCAGTTTTGATAAATCTCACCCACGGCCTTTACATTGTTCACTGTGCAGATTAAATACTATGTTAATTTTATTATAAGGGCTGTTACAGCTGTGGCGATGGTGATAAAACATTTTTTAATGGAAAAATGCTTTTTCTTTTTTTAAACTTAGGCTTGTTTCACACTACTGGCACAGCCTTCTGGCAGGCTGTTCCGGTATAGGATGCTGGGAATTGGCAGGACAAAAACCGCTGCACCCAGCAAATATATACTATTTCTTTAAAACCTATGTGCAAGCACATTAGAGCTCCTCTTGAAGGGGCTCTGTCACCAGGATCAACCAGGAATACCGCCTGTTAGGGCTCATTATGCTGATTACAACTATACCTTTCTTTTGTCTGTATGGTAAACAGCTGCAAAGATATCGGCATTTTATTCATATGCAAATAAGCCTATTTGAGCACCAGGGGGCAGGGCTGAATGCTTTGAGCACTGCTTTGTAACACCCCCTTGCTATTTTACATAGTGTACATGATATGTAGATGCTAGGACATCTCCACCATGCTGATGTCTAGCAAGGGGAAAGGGGAGTGTGCAGAGCACAGCTGGTGTTAAAAAACAGTCCTCCAAGAATTCAGCCCTGCCCCCTGGTGCTCAAATGTGCTAATTTGCATATGAATAAAATGCTGATATCTCTGCAGCTGTTTATCATACAGACAAAAGAATGCAACAGTTTTAATCAGCATGATGAGCCCTACCAGGCAATATGTATGGTTCAATTGGGTTGATCATGCTGACATAACCTCTTTAAAAAATGTCTGCCGCATTTTTGGGAAGCTATTATGGATAGACTATCACATGTATCTGGATTTTCTTGCATCCAGGACAAGTTGTTTTCTGAGAGATACCCAGGACATACTACTGAATCAACACTACATGAACCTTGTTTGATCTGGATGAACTTCTTCCTATCATCATTGTCAACTTTCCTGCATAGTCATATCCATTAAACAAACGAGTGAAGTATTTCTAAAGTCATTCATCTTCTAAGGTTGTTCATCTTTATGAATTCCATATACGTTTATTCTGGTTCTGCACTATATTCGTGAGAAAAGTACTTGAGTAAAACTTGGACAGTCGGTCCTTTGGGCTTTTCCACTACAAATCAAACAACCTTCATCAACTTTGTCATTGCCAATGTTTCAGTGTGAACATTATATTTTGGTGCAGGAGGCTGGTCATAAACCTGTGACAATTTGCTAAATGGTAAATTAACTTAGCAGTAGAAAACCTAAGGAGTTTCAGTGAACCAGTAATACAAGAACAGAGCAAGAGATGTGATCGCTTAGAGTGGAAAGTTATGATTTTATCAACCAAGGAAGAATCTGAAATGGAAGCTCGAGGCTAAGCAGCCAATTGGATCTGGAAGTTGTCACTAGTTCTGTATGAACTGACACTTCAGAAGTTTCATGTACTGCTCATATTCATGTCACCTTTTACTTGGCTTCTAGTCTTTTCAGTTATGTTTTTGTATTATTATATTGAAGTTAAAACACCTTATTTTAGATTTGGAAAGTGCATAAATTAGCAATTTTCCAATATATATTTGTCACCCTAAATTAACCCTCTAGCCATGGGAGTAGCCTATTAACATATCCATGATTTGAAAATGGGTACATCTACTTAAATTGAAAATACAGAATGGTTATGCGCTGTTCACACTTGCATATGGGGGTTCTGTCAAAGTTTTTGGTAGTTTTGTTGGCAAGAATAGCTGGTCTCTTTTATGCAGTAAATACACAAATCCATGCCAACCACTTGTCCTGAACTGAGTGGGACTGTCTTAGATCCCTGCCAATGTCCTGGAACATCTAATAGGTGGTTGGCACAATAATAGGTTAGTTATGTGTGGCAGATTCAATGATATGGGCAGTGCCTTTTTGGAATTACTATTGCTATTCCACTTCATGGCCAGAACAATGAGGAAAAGCTTCAAGATGGCAGCAGTGTAGAAACCAAATGATTCTGCAATGATTGGCTACAGTGGTCACATGCCAGTATGGCAAGTTAAGATCTAATGCAGGGGGACCACTGGACCATCAGTGCTGGCATCTTGGGGAATTAAGAGGTAATTAGTATGTGTTTTTATTATTTTATTATATTTGTTGGCCTTTTTTAAAAAGCTTGTATAACCCTGTTAATATCTGCTTAATTCGTTTTATATTTTTGTCTGGCACACAGCAGCGGGATGAGATGTAGGTAATTGGGAGGGGCCTAATGTTATTTGTCTTCTACTGCAGGCAGGGCAGAGGGGGAGGACTCCTGCAGACAGTTGTCTTACAGTCAGGCAGAGGACCTTGAGGAGGAAAGGATCTCTTGGTACACACATTAGAATTCTTTAAAGTGTAATTGTCATTTCATTTTATTTTTAATACCGTGTAGGGACAAGGTCTTAAACATTTTTGTAAAATATTTTATTAGGGAAAGATGTATTAGAAATCAGGGTGTAAAGAGACTTCTTAGTAAAGCTCTGACTGAGAGATCCTACGGAGAGTCTGTCTTCAGTGTTTTACTGAGCACTGAAGACACCTGTGTGTAACATACAGAAACTTCCAGCCCACCTCTTATGCCTACCCCAGTCCCTGGCTAAGTACATGTGCCCTATCACTGCCCATCACCCTGCCTATCACACACAGATATCTTCAGCGCTCAGTAAAACACTGAAGACAGACGCTCCTTAGAAATGCCCAGTTAGAGCTTCACTAAGAAGACTCTTTACACCCTATTTTCTAGTAATAATAGGAATAATAATAAGTAATAAGAAACATCTTTCTTTATAAAGTATATTAGAAAAATGTTTGACATTCCTGTTCCTACACTATAATAAAAATAAAGTTAAAAGACAGTTACACTTTAAGGGTACATTCTCACGACCGTGCCATGTCTTGCGGACCTGAAAAACATGGATACCTGCTGTGCGCTTTCCGCATTTTGCGTAACGAACAGGGACAGCACTATATAGAAAATGCCTATTCTTGTCCACGATCACGGACAAGAATAGGACATACTCTATATTTTTGCGTGGCCGCGGAACGGAACTGTGTGCGGTCCGCATCTTTTGCGGCCCCATTGAAATGAATGAATGCAAAATTGAAGAACGGATGGGGACCAATTCATACGGTCATGGGAATGAGCTTGAAATATTTCTCACTCTCATTCCTAGTTACAATTTGAGACATAGTGGAAACAAAGTAAAGGAGGATATTAATGGAGTAATAGCTGGGGGGAAAATAAATGAGACTGATGATATCTTGAAACAACTCTGTGCAATATGTTGGTGCTACATAAGCAATAGGAAATAATTCATTTTGCTATGTTCCCAGTGAATCCTGGCCATGTTAGCAGTCTGATCTTTAGACAAGTTAAAATTCATTAAATATAATATAATACTTTGACTATTGTTAGGTAACTGCTCACAGACTCTATTGATATGAAGCAATTGTAGCAATGTGACTTTTTATTTCATTCCCATGAGATAGGGAAATTAGATTGTGAGCCCCAAGTGAGGTCAGGGACTAATGTGAGAGTGACAATCTCTGCACAGTTCTGCAAAATATGTTGGTACTACTAATAGAAAATAAATCTAGGAAATATTGTATGACCATATAGTGACTTTGTAATATCTCCTATAATGTATAGAACATATTTAGTTAAAAATAAAATACAGAATAGAACATTTAAAGGAATTGCGCTTGATAATAGTAATATGTATGAGAAATATGGAAGTTCAGACCAGCAAATGTTTTGCTTTAGTTCTTCAGCTGCATAGAACAGGGGAAACCAGCAGCTGCATCCGACTGAACCAGGGAAAACCGAGGGCAGTACAAAGACTGAGATCAGATGTTAGGAGAAACGTACCACACACAAGGCAGCAGGCAGCCTTTCAAGAAGGTACTTCAGAGGACAAGAAAAGCTGTTAAGCTTCTTAATTTCCCCTGGTCCGAGGGATTTTAATATGTGACATCAAACAGAATCAAACACCATGCATTTATAAAACTGGGAATAATTTTATATTTTTTAAAATCAGAGAAATTCTTTCTGTCAAGTGCTTACAAAATAAGTCACATAAGCAATGATATAAATGACATATTCTTTCCGTAAATGCAAACAGAAATGTTAATTTCAAAAGTTGCATTTTCTCCACCTAGAAGGAATGCAGAATATGAACATTTTCCACCGCTTATTCAAATTCAATGAAATACACATTTTTTTCCATTACTCTCCACTCCCTTTAGAATTCCTAATTTATAGATGAAGAGATTTCGCTTCTCTGTAGTTGATTCATAAAATCAGTTGACTGATCTGCATTTGCGACTGAATAAGCAACCACAGTCGTGTGGAAAATGACTGCAGCGTTCGGCAAAAGCTCAGGGGGGACTAGGAGTCTCAAAGGGAAAACACATGCACACTCACAAGCATTATAGCCTTTCTCAAACCAGGAGTGAACCATTCTTTACTTAGTTTTTCCTGGATTCTTGAGTCAGTATGGGGCAGCAAGCAGAAATGTGGTAAATCAATGGGAACTAAAAAAGTAAAAAAAAAATAAACAGTAGCTGTCTTTCTCACCCGTTCAGACACTTTGAATAGAATTTTTTTTTTGTGTTTATGTTACAGGCCAACTACTCATAATATACATTTATTTCTCATACAATTTATCTGTGATTTATATAAAAAATAAAAAAAATATATATAGATATATCTCAAATTAAAAAGTAATACAAAATATTCATTACATATTGACTCAATATGCATCCCAATTATATACGTGTCACTTCCATCAATATCTTTTATTATTAATTCAAATATTGCTAATATTAACAATATAGTCACCACAATTAATAATAACATAGGTTATAACATTGTCATCATCAATATAAATGCTATTATTACATAATATTAGACATAATTAATAACCTAGGTTATAAAGTATACAGTAGTAAGTTTAAGGAATATGAATGTACTTCGGATACAATGACAAATTTTATCTCTGATTTTTATTTAGTTTACAGTTCTTCTGTAATATGAACTGCATGCTGTATTATGTAAATGTCTGAATCACTAAATAATTACAAAAGTATTCATTTTATTTATACTTTTATTAATATTATCATTATTATTATTATTCATAGATATTTTCTAAATGCAAAAGAAAATGCATTCATCTTTAATCTTATCTCCTACCATTTGTTTCCTAAAATATAAATGTTACATCTATTATCATGCTAAGGGCTCATTCACAAGACCGTGGTTTGGTTCCGCATCCGAGACGCATTTTTTGCGGCTCGGGTGCAGACCCATTCACATCAATGGGGCCGAAAAAGATGCCGACAGCACTCCGTGTGCTGTCCGCATCCGTTGCTCTGTTCCATGACCCCGCAAAAATTATAGATTATGTCCTATTCTTGTCTGTTTTGCGGACAAGAATAGGCATTTCTATAATGGGCCGCCCGTTCCGTTCTGCAAATTGCGGAAGGCACTCGGGTGACATCCGTGTTTTGCGGATCCGCAATTTGCGGACCGCAAAACACGGCACGGTCGTGTGAATGAGCCCTAAGACAGAGAGTTACAAAATATTTGACACTTTTTCATTTTCATGCAATGTAATGCCTCATTCACAAGTCAGTGTTTGTTCAGTGATTTCCATTAGTAATTGTGAGCCAAAACCAGGTTTGGAGCCTCCACAGACATAAGGTATAGTGGCTCATGCACACAAACGTATTTTTTTGTCCGTTTTTATTTTGCGGCCCGAATGTGGAACCATTAATTTTAATGGGGCCGCAAAAAAATGGAAATGAATCTGTGTGCATTTGGTATCTGTATGTCCGCAAGTCTGTTCTGCAAAAAAATTTAACATGTCCTATTCTGTCAATTTTGTCGACAAGGATAGAAATTGTTACAATGGATCCGCAAAAAATTAATAAAACAGCTGTAACACGGACGTCACACGAATGTCATCCATTTTTTCTCTGTGGATTCTTGTTTTGTGGACCGCGAAATACATACGGTTGTGTGCATGAGCCCTAAGGGAAAGCTCTGCACCTGTTCTTTTTTTAGACCCACACCTGGTTTTGGCTCACAATCACTGATGGAAATCACTGACTGAACATTGACGTGTGAATAGGGCATTAAAGTTTGTTACGAATGACAATAATCTGAAAGATATAGAAACATATTTTAAGAATAAGAAAATAACAGGTGTTTTGTCCTACCGTTGTATGTAAATTTACCTCAGACAGGAATCATCACCATTACGTGTTATTACTCCTTCCTCACCGCATAAGGCCTTGTTCACATTTTGAAAATAAATCTGTCAGTGTTTCATCCGTGAAGATATCTGTTTGGTCTGTGTGTCTGTTTTTTGCCATTTGTTTGTCATCCGTCTTCCACGGACACTGCCAGGCTGAAAATGAATTTCAAAAGCATCTCCTATCAGTAGTCAGTGAAAATTCATGGACCCATAGACTTCAATGTACATGTTTGGCCCGCATCACGGAACAAAGTAGTGCATGTCTCCGTGATTGTGTGAAAAATACAATGTGTGAAAAAACAATTCAAATCAATGGGTACATGTGCTGTCTGTGGAAAAATGCGGACAGCACACGTCAGTGAAAAACAGAAATGTGAACAAGGTCTAAGTGGGATCTACCATCTCTTATAGAGAAACTTTCATCTGAAACGTGTTTTACAAAAATATATACTTTCCTCCACTTTGTACTATGCATATCAATATTATAAAACTGTGAATGAAATAGTCCAGGAGGAGCGTGAAACTGCTCGAAGCTCTGCCTAGTTAAAGAGGAGCTGTCACCTCCCCTGTCATGTCTGTTGTACTAACTACTTGCATTTCCCATGTAATAAGAATTCTGGAGCATCTATTCTTATCACTCTATTATTATTTCTACTAGAAGTTATGAATGAATTGCTAGCAGCTTGCAGCAAATGTACCAATCGGGGGTCCCTGCACAGTCTGACACCAGCAGCACTGATTGTACAGAGTCAGACACACCAGCTACTGGTAACACCCAGCAGTACCCTTACTGCAGACTGCTGACAATTTATTTGTAAACTTCTAGCAGGAATAACACCGGAATGGCATAACATCGAGTCATAAGAATAGCTGTTGCTACATGCGGAATACAAGTAGTTAACAGACATGTCAGGAGAGGAGACAGGTCCTCTTTAAGGATTATGTTGTGTTTCTGATTTCTTTTTGATATAGAGGAAGTCTATAAAAGGCATTATCAGATACCATTTTATTTTACATGTATTTTACTCCCTGATATAGCACTGACTTATTCTGCAGTACTTTCCACATTCCCTAGCTCCTGTCCATTTAATTCAGTGTTTCCCTTCACAGATATAACTGCTCGATGATAGCAGGTAGATAGAACACCACTATGGAAGACAACTACACACTTACACAAAACGCATAAAAGTAATAACATTAAAGGAAATCTTAACCTAGCAAATAGTATATTTTACCAACATTAAAATAATCGATTATCCCCTTATATATCTAAATGAAACTGAGGAGAGGCAGTCTGTAATGATCACTACTACATATCACATATCTGCAGGTCTGAGGATATTCAGATATTAATAATTCTAAAAGAAATATATTTAAATGAATTAAATCTAAGGAATAATAGATACAACATAGCTTTTCTATCTTCTTCTTAGTATATTATGAATGTGTGTTCCCAATATTTTTTTGACATTTCTTGTACTGATGTACCCTGGGCCTTAGTCTTCATTTTACTGTGTTATTATACTGCTAATATAATATATATATATAAATTACTAATTATAAACTTTTACCATATCATTATAGCAATTTCTGCCAGGCTGTGACATCTATTCCAATGTATGGAAACCTTCAAGAGGAGGGGGGTCTACATTTTTGGCTCCCACAATATATATGCTGTAGCCTTTTGGATGTGTATTCCTACGGTGGAGGTTCTCAGATGGACATAGAAGGCTCAGGGTACTTCTATAGGAATAGTGTACACTATTAGGCAGAAATAAGCAAAATAAATATAATTTTTTATACATTTATTTCTATAAGAAAACTACATTCATTGTGTATGTAGTATGATTGGGAACCGATTTGGTCATTTTTTTGTTTTAGATTGTTGTCCACATATAAGCAGAAGACAAAAAGTTCCCATAAACAATGTCAAAAGATCACTTTATTGCAGTCATCAGATATCCATCCATCTCTTAGGAATAAGACAGTGGTTTGCAATAGCCCATAGGTTTAATTCAAAAGCAACTTGAATTTGAATGGAGATGCAATAGCTCGAACATTAGATTTGAGGTCCCTCAAAATGTAGCAAGCATGTCTCCACACGTATACTCTTATGGCAGCTCCATGCGCTTTTCAGAAATTACCGTATTTTTAGCTTTATAAGATGCACCTGATGATAAGACGCACCTAGGTTTTAGAGGAGGAAAATAGGAAAAAAATATTTTTAACCAAAAGGTGTGCTAAAATATTTAATAAAATAACAATAATAGTTTACACTGTTATGGGGGATCTACGGATGACACACTGTTATGAGGATATTTGGGAGATCTTTGGATGACGCACTGTTATGTGACTATAACCCCCCTCATCCTTTAGAATACACCCATGTACTGCAGTACATTGGTGTATTCTTAAAGATGAGGAGGGTTATAGTCACATTTAATATTAGCACTGTCCAGAGGCTATAATTTAATTGGCCTGTGTTTACATAAAAATTACTATAACCCTCCTCATCCATAAGAATGCATCTATTTATTGCAGTAAATGGGTGTATTCGTAAGGATTTGGGGGGGGGGGGGGTTATAGTCATATTTAATATTAATACTGTCCAGGGACTGTTCTGTAATTGGCATGTTTCTATATTAAATATGACTATAACCCCCCTCATCCATAGGAATCCACTCATATACTGCAGTACATGGGTGCATTTCTGTGGATGAGGGGGGGGGGGGGGGGGTTATAGTCATATTTAATATAGACAAATGCCAATTACAGAAGTGTTTATTTTAAATATGACTACAACCCCCCACATCCATAGGAATCCACCCATACACTGCAGTACATGGGTGTATTCCTATGGATGAGGGGGGTTATAGTCATATTTGGCACACATTTTATTTTTCATTAGGGTACCGTATATTGCCCCTGAGCTGTCTTCACCAAGGGTCTTAGGAAGCTATCTATGGTACCAGTACAGGGGAGAGCTCCTATGGCAGGAGAAATGTAGAGAGCTGATTGGTGGAGGTGGGGGGGGGGAGCAGGATGCGCTCACCACCAATCAGCTGGATGGCCAGGCAGCACAGAGGAGAAGGGGATCCTCCTGGTGTTCCGGCTGTGGTGTGTGAAGGACCTGCGGGCTGGTGGCAGTACAGAGCATACAGAGAAGCCGCCAGTCCGCCCAACAATAGTGCATAATGGAAGCGCGGGCTGCCGGCATTATTTAGCATTTAGTGAAGCCGCCAGCCTGCCCAACTGTCAGGTGCTGCTTAGTGCCGCGATGTATGCGCGGGCTGGAGGTTTCACTGAAGGCTAATTTCTGCTGCCGGTCTGCGCTAACTCCCGGCCGCCTGCCCACAGTTTCATGGCAGCTCAGGAGCTGTTAGTGAGAGCTCCTGAGCTGCTGCAGCCTGCACATTTGGGTCACCTTTCTTTATAAGACACACTGACTTTTTCCCTCCACTTTGGAGGGAAAAAAGTGCATCTTAAAAAGCGAAAAATACGGTATAGTGAGCAATTGAAAAATAATCTTTTTTTGTCCTGCTGATCGCTATTTAAAACATTGACTTTGTTGAGGGAAGAAGGACCTCAATTTGGCAAATACGAATATTATGGTTTTCTATGTATTTGGTCTATGTTCATTCTTACTACTGATTGTCCATATAATGTTACCCTAATGATAAGATTGTCCATATAAAGTTACCCTATAAAATAAGATCCTCTAGTCGCATACTTTCATTATAGTTAATCAACAAGATTTATATAACTTAAAATATATATATAATACTGTGACTAAGGTTTTAAAAAAATATGGAGAACTTAGATAAGAAAGCACAACATGTCTTTGCAGTAATTAAGTTACATTGCCAAATTTGCCTCCCTTTTTCTTCTACAAACATTTCATTTCCAGCACAAACATGTAAAAACACAAATATTTCTTCATGAAAATCTCCACCGTAATTTACTTAAACTACACAAATATTCTGAAAATATCAGGAGTTTTGCACCAGAGACACCACGTTCTGCCGGCTTTTTTTTCTATTTTGTTCCCCTAACATGTACTTTTTGATTAATGTTGCATTCCTCCTGTGAAATTGATACATCAATTTTAATTATACTGTATTTCTTTTCACTTGTAGGAGACTCCCATCCTCAAAGACTAGTTTTCAAACATTAACTCTTATCATCCTCTCCTCCTACCCATTCTCATTCTCAACCTGTAAATTATAGGAAAGTTGCACAGCTTGGGAAACGACATTCTGCATCACTTGGAGTTACTTTCAGAGTAGGTGTCTATGGTCAGAAGGTGTGTGTCATTAAAAAAGAACCCTTACCTGTAAGCAGTCCAGCCATTCAAGCACTGCTACCCCATTTTTGGCTGGACCGGAAGTGGCTTGGTCCCATGACTGCTGTGTCCTCAGTTTTTAATCAGCCACACCTTCCGCCCATTGGGGTTGTCATCTTCTAGAGAGGACAACCTCTATAAGGTGCTAGAATAGTTGTAATTAATATCTACATGGCATTTTCAGAAATAGAGATATGCATATTGGAAAGAGGAGACTATGCCTTATTACTAAGGCTCTACTTACACTTGTGTTTTGGTAAGTATTTGAATGGGTCTATGTAGGATGTGATGAATCCATTTTTATCTGTATTATATTGGATCCTGTGTACTTATGAATTATGATCAGTCAGTCACAAACAATGGAAAACTGAAGGAACTGTGAGGGAGCAAGCACACCACTTTGATGTGGAAGCTCATATACATGGCAGGTTGTACCATAGAGGCAGCTCATGCTCCAATTCCGGGGCCCTTGGTAGGTCCTATGTCTTTTTTTCATATTATGTATATATGGTCAGGGTGTCTCCAAAATGTTAGGACCTGTGAAGTATTGACAATATGCAGTTGTTAGTACCTAGACTGGTCCAGGGTAGAACAAATGGAGAACCAGTGACAGGGCATCCGAGGCCCAGTGATGGGGAGGGGGAAGGCAAGGCTTTGCAAAATGCTGTAAAAGTTTATGCAGAACACTGTTAAAGCTCTTGAGGTATCCATTCCTCGAAAGAGCAGGACAGTAGTGGTAGTCCAAGAAGGACCTATGCAATATCATGTAGGTGGTTATAATGTTATGGTATTTGGTATATGCATTTGCATTGGTATATCTATCTATCTACATTTCTTACAGTTATAAAATTGTGAAATTAGGTCGATGTTACCTCCCAAGTTGTTAAATCATTAAAAATATCATAATAGTTGTATAATAAGAACTATTTCTCAGTTACAGAGTGGGAGTCGCAGGGTAGGGAAATGTGTAGGCCGAATCTCTACTTAATAACAAAACAGGAGAAGTTTTTTTTGGTATGGGAGGTTGAGCCAAAGAGACTTGTATGACCTAAAGGTTATTTAGAGAGATGAAAGTAAAGCTTCTCTCTGTCTTTATTGCTGTCAGCACTTTTTAATGTCAAACTTTGTGAATGATTGTCCAAGAGCTGAGCTGGTGTTTTTTTTTTTTTTTTGGCCTAAAGTTTCCCAGGATTGTGTGATGTATTCATTGCTTTATAATTAACGTGGAATCCAGTGCGGGTGGGCTATTGCATTACAGAGTTCTGGATTAAAAGTGGCTGCTCATAGTCGTTGTTTTCGGACGTCTGTCTCTGTTATGACAAGACCTTTTTCTGACACAAAAGAAATTCACGTAAATCTCACAACATTGTCCTCATCTACCAATACACTATTAGGAGTGAATTCAAAAGTAGAAGAGATCACCCAAGAGTTACCTGGATGTATGCCATAACCTTTTTAATGGTTCTTTATCTGACACTACTGACACATACTGTTCATGGTGTACAAAGCAGATTACATTGATGAAGGTGAAAGAGTAAAGGCAATTAGCACAAATTCCAGTTTGTCAAATCTCTCTTATTTCTTCTTTCACGGCGTGCTTCACCAAAATGGTAGTGACTACACATTTTTCTTCCTATAATTTTGAAATAAAATATTTGCAAATCAGCATATTACACATTGGAGGATATTAATCAAGAAAAACATATTTTGTGGACATCTTGCCTGCAAAACATACTGTTATAGAAAAACTGTGGCAAGGGAACACAAAGTCCCCTGCTGGTCTCCATCTGGTCCCCCCAGATATGGCATTAGTGTTCTGTTTAGTTTTCTGTCTGCCAAAGGGAATTTCAAGTTGTTAAATTGGTCAAATGGCTGAAAAGCATTTGCAGTCATAGATTTCTAGTCTACAGATCTATCTATCTATCTATCTATCTATCTATCATCTATCTATCTCATATCTATCTATCTATCTATCTATCGATCTAAGAATTATATTATTTATATCTATATATTTAGAATTTTCAACTGATGACCAGAAACAATTAGTAACTTAGAAAAGGGCAGAAAAAGAAGTATAAACCCTTAGACCATACAATTCAAACTAGGGATGGACTGAGCCCTCTCTGCAGCATGTTACTCATAGACTTCAGAGCATAATTTAGTATAAATCAAGGGAAAAGCGACTTGGAAGCTTTTTTGATGAAGGGGCCTTGCAGATATAGGCAGACATTTATCAAACTGGTGTAAATTAGAACTGTCTTAGTTGCCCATAGCAACAATCAGATTCCTCCTTTCATTTTCCAAAGGAGTTGTGAAAAATGAAAGGTGGAATCTGATTGGTTGCTATGGGCGACTAAGCCAGTTCTAATTTACACCAGTTTGAGAAATGTCTCCCTATATCTGCAAGCTTGGGTGCACAAAGGCCCCTTCATCAAAAAAGCTTCCAAGTCCCCCCATAGTTTTTCTGGTTATCCAATAAGGCCTCATGCACACAAGTGGGTCCACAATGTACGGGCACCAGCCATGTTAGCACTGCAACACCTATGCGGACCCATTCACTTGAAATATGGTGCGGTTCGGAACAGAGACATGGATTGGAAGCCCACGGAAGGTGTCACTGCTTGTCATTTTTGAGACAAAAGTATTTAAAGGGGTTCTCCATGCTTTCTTGAAAATCCTGTTGTGTGCTGACCTTTGAGAGTAAGATAGCCTGCTCAGGACTTTCCTCTCAGTCGCTCTGCCGATACCACAATCTCCGCTGTGCTCATGCGACCTCTGGGGCTGGATGAGGGCTCTTTTCCTCAGGTGGTTTCCTGAGTCTTCCTGTTCATCTGCATACTGTAAATTGCAGCTGAACAGGAAGACTCAGAAATACATCCAGTCAGGACTCAAGTGAAAGAGCCTGCATCCAGTCCCGGGGTCATGGCAGAATGTGGTGGAGTGGTAAGAAATAAGCAGGCCATCTTCCCTCCTCAGGTCAGCACATAGCAAGATTTTTACTAAAGCATGGAGAACCCTTTTAACATCGCATTACCTACAGTGGTGAGAGATATTGTTCCACTCTACTTTGAATCGGCAGTCTTTAATCTTGATGCATCTCTATGCACAACTTAGTTCAAGGCAAGTGGTCTCTGTCCTCAACCAGCAGTTCTGGACCATAGAGATGTGGAAGATTACAGGCAAACAGGAGGTAAGGATTACTGAAAATACAGGTAGCCAAGCACAGGCAAGCAGGAGCAAAGGTAATGCAAGGGAAACAGCCTCCCTAATTCACAGACCTAAGAATAAAGCCAGCATCTTCCAAAATGATAAAAAATAAATAAATACTGTGCTCACTGTACCATTTAAGGAACAGTATTTTTGTCTGCCTGTTGTCTAGTGTGAAGAACAGTTGCCATCCACTTGCGCAATGTGAAATGTATCATACATATCCAGAGACGTGATAATGTATGTACTTCCAGTTTCCATAATAGTTTTAACGTTGATGAAGAGTTTCCTCAGTGTCCTTTTCTTGTATTTGTACCTTAGGCCTTCAGATAGGTGCAAATCCAATCTTCAAGGGGTTTTCATACCAAAAAGTCCTGGGAGACTGGAACAGTTGTTTCAAAGTAATTTACAGTGTCTATAGCATAAAAAGTATTTTTTTGTCATTTTGTGCTTTCACATTGCCCACTTTGTGCTGGTGGTTGCATTCTTTGCTGCTTGAACTGGCTCTGGACAGAAACAGTCTCCTTCCCCTGCTGGCAGCTGACAACATACAGTGCCTTGCAAAAGTATCCTCTCTCCCCCAGACTTTTTTTTCGGATTTTGTTACATTACAGCCTTAAGTTCAATGTTTTGTTAATCTGAATTTTATGTGATGCATCAGAACACAATAGTCTAAGTTGGTGAAGTGAAATGAGAAAAATATATAAATAAAACTATTGTTTAGAAATAGAAAACAGAAAATTGGCATGTGAGTATGTATTCACCTCCTTTGTTAGGAAGCCCATAAAAAGCTCTGGTGCAACCAATTACCTTCAGAAGTCACATAATTAGTGAAATGATGTCCATCTGTGTGCAATCTAAGTGTCACATGACCTGTCATTACATATACACACCTTTTTAGAAAGGCCCAAGAGGCTGCAACACCTAAGCAAGAGGCATCACTAACCAAACACTGCCATGAAGACCAAGGAACTCTCCAAACAAGTAAGGGACAATGTTGTTGAGAAGTACAAGTCAGGGTTAGGTTATAAAAAAATATCCAAATCTTTGATGATTCCCAGGAGCACCATCAAATCTATCATAACCAAATGGAAAGAACATAACACAACAGCAAACCTGCCAAGAAACGGCCGCCCACCAAAACTCACGGACCGGGCAAGGAGGGCATTAATCCGAGAGGCAGCAGAGAGACCTAAGGTAACCCTGGAGGAGCTGCAGAGTTCCACAGCAGAGACTGGATTATCTGTACAGAGGACGACAATAAGCCATACGGTCCATAGAGTTGGGCTTTATGGCAGAGTGTCCAGAAAAAAGCCATTACTTTCAGCTAAAAATAAAAAGGCACGTTGTGAGTTTGCGAAAAGGCATATGGAAGACTCCCAAAATGTATGGATGAAGGTGCTCTGGTCTGATGAGACTAAAATTAAACTTTTCGGGCATCAAAGAAAACGCTATGTCTGGCGCAAACCCAACACATCCCATCACCCAAAGAGCACCATCCTCACAGTAAAAACATGGTGGTGGCAGCATCATGCTATGGGCATGTTTTTCAGCAGCCGGGACTGGGAAACTGGTCAGAGTTGAGGGAAAGATGGACGGTGCTAAATACAGGGATATTCTTGAGCAAAACCTGTACCACTCTGCGTGATTTGAGGCTAGGATGGAGGTTCACCTTCCAGCAGGACAATGACCCCCAACACCCTGCTAAAGCATCACTTGAGTGGTTTAAGGGGAAACATGTAAATGTCTTGGAATGGCGTAGTCAAAGCCCAGATCTCAATCTAATAGAAAATCTGTGGTCAGACTTAAAGATTGCTGTTCACAAGCGCAAACCATCCAACTTGAAGGAGCTGGAGCAGTTCTGCAAAGAGAAATGGGCAAAAATCCCAGTGGTAAGATGTGGCAAGCTCATAGAGATTTATCCAAAGCGACTTGGAGCTGTGATGGCCGCAAAAGGTGGCTCTACAAAGTATTGCCTTTAGGGGGGTGAATAGTTATGCACATTGACCTTTTCTGTTATTTTGTCCTATTTGTTGTTTGCTTCACAATAAATAAATAAAATACATCTTCAAAGTTGTGGGCATGTTCTGTAAATTAAATGATGCAAATCCTCAAACAATCCATGTTAATTCCAGGTTGTGAGGCACCAAAATACAAAAAAAGCCAAGGGGGGGGGGGGGGGGGGGGGAATACTTTTGCAAGGCACTGTAGTTCTTTCTTACTACCTCTGCGGAAGGAGATTTCTCAGCTCTATTGCTATGTTACTACAGTGGCTCTCCTGCTTCCCTAACTAGCAGGGCAGAAAGCTATATCTGTTGGCTACTCTGCAGTGAACAGAGGATCACTATGCAGAGACCTGGCTGTGGGAGAGTGATTGAGCATGCTCTATCTCTAGTATTCAGCTCAGTAGATGGAGGTGCACATTGATATATAACACCAGATGGCGCCCCACTATGTAAGTAAGTGTCATAGCGCTTTACTTGGTCGTTTCTAAAGGCAAACATTGTTCACATATGAGCTATACTAAAATATATTTAATGGTGGGGCAACCCCTATAATATAAAAATTTTTGCTTTTACAATAGTTTGGTGTTTTTCTGATGTATCTGTGCATTGCTAAAATGTTAGGTGTTTCTCGGGGAGAAGGCTGGTGATTTTATCATAGATGTCGCATACATTGTTATTCTTAGATACTGGTTGCATCCATATTATCAGAATCTGAAGGATTTATCTTATATAGTCCTTTGGTCCTCTGTCATATGACGGAAGGCATTTAGATGTACTGTATGATGTTTTCATGGAGGCTGTGACCTTAGTGCTAGATAACAGAGGAACTCCGTCCCAAAATCGTATGTGGGGAAAGGTGACCTTTTATAGAGTACCTTCTTCATTGGGCTCAATTTACCAGTAGTTTTACTTATTATTTATTTTACTTACACAGTACCAACATATTCTTCAGTGCTTTGCAGACATCACGTCCACAGTACCAATGTCCACAGTGGAGATCACAATCTAAATTCCATCATTACGTCTTTGTAGTGTGGGAGGAAACCCATGCAAACACAGGGAGAACATGCAAACTCCAGGCAGATGGTGTCTATGGTCAGATTTAAAGTGTGGACTGTAGCACTGCAAGCCACCTTGCTGCTTTGAAGCATTGCTCCACCTTCCCTAGACAGTTTCCTTTACCGTCTTCAGTGCCAGGCTCAGCGCCATATGATCTTATAGCACTAAAGAACATAGCAGGATGCTGTCTGTTTAAAGGGAACCTGTCATGTTGAACATGGTGTTTGAGCTGCAGACCGCCTATTATAGAGCAGGAGGAGCTGAGCAGATTGATATATAGTTTTATGGGAAAAGTTTCAGTATAACTTGTATTTCATTAATTACATTTCCTGCTCATTCTGGGCTTTGAAGTCAAGGAGGCGGTCCTATCAGTGATTGACAGCTTTCTCTGTATACTGTGGGCAGTACAATTACTTCAGTACCCAATTTAAATTATCATCCTTATTTATATAGTTTGTATTATGTTTTACTACTTTAAAAAAAATAAAAACCTTTGAATAAAATAATTCATTTGCATCGCCATATTCTGACACTCATACCTTTTTTGAATTCCTATCTACAGAGCTATGCGAGGGCTTGTTTTTTAGGGGGACAAGCTGTATTGGTGCCATAACTTCATTCAGATTTACAGTGATTACTGAATGGGATGCATACTTTTATAATTTAATAGGACATTTTCATACTTGGTGATAACATTTATGATTATTTTTTGCTTATTTTTATATGAAAAATGTTTATTTTACATTCATTTCATTCCCCCTAGCCGACTAGAAGCCGATTATACCATAGAATGCAATAGTATATATTGCAATAGTATACATAACAGTCTATGGGAATCCTCTGTAGTGGCTGTTATGCCTTCCCTAAGGCAGGGTTTAACAGGCAGTTTCCTATGGCAGTCATGGGAGACTTCACAGGGCCCCAAACATTTTTCCAAGGGGGTCCGATCAGCGGTACAAGGGAGCCCCCTTCCTCTATCTACCTGCACAGATGCTGCGGTTGCTATTGACTGTGACCTTGAGAGGTTAAATAACCAGGATTGGAGTTATCTCAGATTCCAGGCATTGCTGGCGTATGTCACCTGTATTATACAGACATTTATGGAGCTTATGAGTAGTGTTGTGCGTCATTGTGCCCGCTACTCACAAAGAAATGCGACAAAGCAAATTTCTTTATGAAATTCGGCGAAGGAACCGAATCAAATTTTCCATAACTTTGCTCATCTCTACTCATGAGTCCACGCCATACATACCCTGCACGTGTATGACAGATATATTGGCAGCTATGTTGTAGATATTTCTTCAACTGAAAATTACACTGCGTGCAGAATTATTAGGCAAATGAGTATTTTGACCACATCATCCTCTTTATGCATGTTGTCTTACTCCAAGCTGTATAGGCTCGAAAGTCTACTACCAATTAAGCATATTAGGTGATGTGCATCTCTGTAATGAGAAGGGGTGTGGTCTAATGACATCAACACCCTATATTAGGTGTGCATAATTATTAGGCAACTTCCTTTCCTTTGGCAAAATGGGTCAAAAGAAGGACTTGACAGGCTCAGAAAAGTCAAAAATAGTGAGATATCTTGCAGAGGGATGCAGCACTCTTAAAATTGTCAGATCATCGAACAATCAAGCGTTTCATTCAAAATAGTCAACAGGGTCGCAAGAAGCGTGTGGAAAAACCAAGGTGCAAAATAACTGCCCATGAACTGAGAAAAGTCAAGCGTGCAGCTGCCAAGATGCCACTTGCCACCAGTTTGGCCATATTTCAGAGCTGCAACATGACTGGAGTGCCCAAAAGCACAAGGTGTGCAATACTCAGAGACATGGCCAAGGTAAGAAAGGCTAAAAGACGACCACCACTGAACAAGACACACAAGCTGAAACGTCAAGACTGGGCCAAGAAATATCTCAAGACTAATTTTTCTAAGGTTTTATGGACTGATGAAATAAGAGTGAGTCTTGATGGGCCAGATGGATGGGCCCGTGGCTGGATTGGTAAAGGGCAGAGAGCTCCAGTCCGAGCAAGGTGGAGGTGGAGTACTGGTTTGGGCTGGTATCATCAAAGATGAGCTTGTGGGGCCTTTTCGGGTTGAGGATGGAGTCAAGCTCAACTCCCAGTCCTACTGCCAGTTTCTGGAAGACACCTTCTTCAAGCAGTGGTACAGGAAGAAGTCTGCATCCTTCAAGAAAAACATGATTTTCATGCAGGACAATGTTCCATCACACGCGTCCAAGTACTCCACAGCGTGGCTGGCAAGAAAGGGTATAAAAGAAGAAAATCTAATGACATGGCCTCCTTGTTCACCTGATCTGAACCCCATTGAGAACCTGTGGTAGATCATCAAATGTGAGATTTACAAGGAGGGAAAACAGTACACCTCTCTGAACAGTGTCTGGGAGGCTGTGGTTGCTGCTGCACGCAATGTTGATGGTGAACAGATCAAAACACTGACAGAATCCATGGATGGCAGGCTTTTGAGTGTCCTTGCAAAGAAAGGTGGCGATATTGGTCACTGATTTGTTTTTGTTTTGTTTTTGAATGTCAGAAATGTATATTTGTGAATGTTGAGATGTTATATTGGTTTCACTGGTAAAAATAAATAATTGAAATGGGTATATATTTGTTTTTTGTTAAGTTGCCTAATAATTATGCACAGTAATAGTCACCTGCACACACAGATATCCCCCTAAAATAGCTAAAACTAAAAACAAACTAAAAACTACTTCCAAAAATATTCAGCTTTGATATTAATGAGTTTTTTGGGTTCATTGAGAACATGGTTGTTGTTCAATAATAAAATTAATCCTCAAAAATACAACTTGCCTAATAATTCTGCACTCCCTGTATTTCCATCTATCTGAATGGGGTTGCCTCTGCAAGATGCATCTGGATTCCTGCAAGATTCATTTAAATGGCTCAGTTACAGAAATTTCTCCAACAAATCCGTTGTGTGAGACTAATCTTAGGTGCAGCTTTCTACAGAGCAACAGATGCTGTATTATACACGACAAGGTACATAATAGACCACACTAGATGCCCAGCAGTAGTTAGCACAGCGTTTGCATTAAGCTTGTGCACTTTTATACATTAGTAAATGAACCTAAATGGATAAAAAGTAAAAACACAATCATGACATTTTTCATTGTATCCTTAAATGTTCCTTCATCTTTTCTCTAAGTAGGTTTAGAAACCATCCATGTGTATGTTTCTGTATAATTCGTCGAGTATACAAGTGCAAATTTCGCATGTGTGGGTTCCTTATGTGTCTGCTTTGTGTGTTTGTGTCTGCATATGTATGTTCAGAGAGCGGCTTTGTCTGTTTTAAGCACCTTTTGAATATATTTGTCACAGCTCATTGAATCTCTTAACAACCAAGCTCCAAACCTCCAATCCTCTCCTTGCAACATGGTTACCTTATTACATAAAAAGGGAACAAAAAGAGAAAAGAGAATGAACTGGTGTCCTGTAGCACTCCCAAAGGCTCGGCGTCATCCTGATATATCTGATCACTCAGAACATCTCATTACTTTAAGAAAAAAAAAGAAAAAGAAAAAAGTTTTTTAAAGATTCCCCACCTCCCACCTCTGTACTTTTGGTTTTTAATGTTCTCACCAAATGCAGTCATTTTATTTGATCTTTCCTCTCCTCGCATGTAGGAAACTAGTTGATGGCCCATTAAACATATTAGGACAGCTCTGCAGCAAGCAGCAGCACTTAAGACAGACAACAAATATCAACAGGAGAAGTTTAGATTTCTGGAGGAAAGAAAAAGCCCTCGAGAAACAGATTAGCAAAATACAAAAAGGAACTCATTTAAAATAATTTGTCAAATGATTAAATGAATTTAGATGATAACCTTTGAAGTGTATTTTTTTTAAATCAAAATAGCTCAATGGAAATTGCAGTATTCTAATTGTGGCACAGGTCATTAACCAATTAGGTCCCTCTCTCGTAGGGATTTTAAATAGCTGGTGTAAGCATACTTTCATTTTCATGAATGTACAGTATTTTTTTTAAACTAAATACAGTATCTTGGTGTTGATGTGTAATATCCGTGTAAGACTGAGTTCACATCTGCATTGGAGACTCCATTGCAGATTCCATCCAAAATACCAGACAATATAGTGTTATTTTATCTGGTAAGAGGATGGACGCCATAATGGAAATCTGACGGATTCTGTCAATGGGCCTGTTTTTAACAGCCATTTAGAGAGGAGAGCACCCATCGGCCATTAAAAACGAGTGTGGTAGGCAAAAATAAATGAATAAATACTCACCTTATATACTTGCACATGCAGGACACACACTGATGATGTCATCACGCTGGGAGCTCAGGTCCTGCTGCATTCAGTTAGAAGTCAGTGTCCCTCTTGTGCAAGTGGATAAGGTTTTTGTTTTCTTAAAAAGCAGAATGGAGGCAATCTTTATACTGACACTGGATTTAGTCTGTGTGACACAAGGGGAGGAGGTCACTTCTGCAGCGGTCACATGTCCCTCCCCATCGATGGATGTTGATATCGGCGCAGAATGGAGAGGAACTGCCAGACCGGGAGTAACACTGACTGAATCCAGTGGCAGGGACTAGGTGAGTATGATCACCATTTTAGGTCAGCCCCGTCTGGAGGTCTGAGTTAGTCTCGGATAACCCATTTAAGTGTCCTAACAATATAGATAGTCGCCAATATAGTACTTAATTAACTCCTTAAGGACCAAGCAAATTTAAGGTGACGTTTTCATTTTTCGGCCATCAATCATAATTGTTTTATTTTGCCATTGACATAGCCATTTAGAGCTTGTTTTTTGTGGTATGAGTTATACTTTTTAATGGAACCATTTTATATCGAGAATCTGTAGAAAAAATTGTGTAACCATTTTGTACTCAGAAGCTGTAAAAAAATTTTTTTTTGTGGGTCACTTCAATTGTGTTGTTGCGCTGTATTATGACCCTTATAACTTTTATTTTTTCATTGACATAACTGTCTGAGGGCTCATTTTTTTCAAGGCATTTGGTGTACAATTGTCTTTTTTTTCAATTTTTTTTGGGAGAGTAGGTGACCAAACAACATTTTCTGGCATTGTGTTTTTTTCGTATGCCATTTACAATGCATGATAAATAATATGAGGTTTTAAGATTTCAGACAGTTTCCCATGCGGCAACACAAATTTTTATTTTTTATTTTTAATACAAATGGGAAAATGTTTTTTTTTTATGTTTAATGTTTTTGTTTTCTCAATGTTTTAAAAAAACTATTCAACTAGTTCTACTTTTTTATTTAGTAGTCCCCTTGTGGGACTTGAACCAGTGATCATTCAATGCCTTGGTATTATTCACATCAATACTTCTGTACTGCTATGTATAACACTTTTCTGCCAGGGTAGAGTGTAATAGGAGCCATAACTTGGCAGGTCTTTTCAGAAGGCTCTCAACTGCTCTACAGTAGCAACCAACTGGCACCCTGTGATTACGTTGTTGGGTTGCCAATCAGAGGATATAGGGGGAGTTCTCCCTCTGTCTAATGCCTTATTCAATTCACACATCAGTGTTTTGGTCAGTGGGGTATCACTGAAGATAAGGAAAATGCAGTTACTAAATGTTTTTTTTAGCTCTGCATATACAAAAGAAGAGAAAAGGAGCTGATATCTGTGGTGCTGGGGCTGTTAGTACATCCAGTAATATACTCAATTGGCTAACTGTAGATATGGTCCAAGATAAGTTAAATAAGGTAAATGTGAACAAAGCTCCGGGTCCAGATGGATTACACCCAAGAGTGCTTAAAGAGCTCAGTTTAGTCATTGCTGTGCCCCTGTTTATAATTTTTAAAGATTCTCTAGGTACTGGTACAGTGCCAAGTGATTGGCCCAAGGCAAATGTGGTGCCCATATTCAAAAAAAGAATCTAGGTCCTTCACAGGTAATTATAGACCAGTTAGTCTTGAGAAGAGACGTCTAAGGGGTGTGTGTGTGTGTGTGTGTGTGTGTGGGGAGGGGACATGATTAACCTATACAAATATATAAATGGGCCATACAAAAAATACGGTGAAAAGCTGTTCCATGTAAAACGCCCTCAAAAGAAAAGGGGGCACTTCCTCCGACTGGAGAAGTCTCTCCAGAAGCATCAAAGCTTCTTTACTGTGAGAACTGTGAATCTGTGGAATAGACTTCCTCAGGACGTGGTTACAGCAGGAACAGTGGACAGTTTTAAAAAGGGTTTAGATGAATCTTAAAAGTAAACAACATTAATGCTTATGAAAATGTGTAGATATCTGAGTCTCACTTCCTTTCTGGGATTCACGTCCCTACCTATCCCTTGGTTGAACTTGATGGTCTTTTTTCAACCGTATCAACTATGTAACTATGTAACTATGATTACATATAATGTAATGCTACTCCATACTCACATAAACCCAACCTATGTGCCTACATGATATTATCATACAATGTGACACTGTATTTCAAATAAGGCAGTTCTATAGTACCCAGATATTAATATCATCCAGTATTAGTGTGCTATATCAGTGCAAACCTCATACAATGTGATAATCAAAGTCCATGTAATTTTAATTATAGCTATAACGCCTCTAGCAACCACAGTTCCTCAATCAGTGTCTGTAATAGCATCCACCACAGTGTAGATGCCTAGAGTGCATCAGCTCTGGTATTGAAGAATTGCGGGTCAAGGTGTTACAGCCGTAATTTGGGCACAAAAAAGAATTTGCTTTATGGCTGTCTCAAAGTCATTGTTCACTTAATTCCTGCATTAGTGTCAGCTGAAGGCAAGTTTACACCTGTTCCGGTTTAATAGACTTTAAATTGTATATGTATCAAACTCAGTATCAGATTTGGTAAAAACAATGGTAAATATTTTTGAAACTTTTGTCCCCTAGAATATCTGTACTTAAAATTTGAGAGATTTGCTTAGATATGTGCTCCAAAAACTGTACCCTAAAAAGTAGTAGACGAAATGCAAACAATTTATTATGTGTTTTTGACACACCTATTTATGTGCCTGAATTTGTGAGCTATTTTAGATGCAAAATATTGGTGTGCATATTTATGCCAGCTATAAGGTGTCATAAGAGAAATGGCAAGTCGTGCCAAATATGTATGCACCATTCTGCTCCTCAACATCATGCATCCTAAGACACTACTGATAAATCTCCCTCAATGTGTTGATATGGATAAGACCAGTTACAATACCTATTTGCACCTATTTGCATAAGCTTCTGCATTTTCTTTATATTTTTGCAACTGACTGTGACATATATTCAAGTACAATGAGAATTGGTTGTGAAACCAGTAGTGACAAAAACAGATTTTTCTCCCTGCCTTAATTAAAATGTGCAAGGAATACCAATGGCATCATATATAAAATATTTGTAAAATAAAATATCAATGAGCTCATCTCGAGACACAGTACATTTTTTATTTGGTATAGGAAGTACAACTAGAAATTTACTTTATGCCACAGCCTATCAAATAGGGAAATGAAAATTGGTTAACAGTCATTATTTATATGAGTATGCGGAATGAGGAACCAGTGCTTTATGGCCTGTGGTTTATCACTCACCATCAGATCCATGGGATCTCATTAAGATGCTTTAGCAAGAATAAAAATGTAAATTAATAAGGTAAATGAATATTGTATTGTTAGATATTTGCAGTTTTATTTTTTCTGCTATAATATCAATAAGAAATGTTGGCTTCTTATGATATAATGGGCACCCTCGGTGAATATGTTCACTATAGAACTATTGCCTCCTACATTATCAGGCAATAATAAACTAATAGTATGGATAACCATTTATCAAAAAACTTTTAGTAGTAAATTCCATTGGATCATAGTAGCTAAGCTATAGATAATGGGGGAATTTATTGTGAGGGAAATTTTTCAAGTCAGTTTTGCAGGAGTCTGCTTTGCCATAATTTGCACCAAATTTATCAAATGTCACATGATGTTTATAAAATTTGGTGTATCTATAATTCTAACATTTTTGTCTTTAGATGTTATTACACTTTTTACACAGGACCATTGATATAGTAGGTGGAGACGTGGCAGTTGTTACCAGGCCAAGGAGTTTGAGGGGGCCCAAAGACCCCTCTGCCACATTAGCAGACATCACTACAGTAGAAAGCACATGATACATGTGGGCCCTGTTAAAGATTTTGCATGTGGGCCTATAATCTTTAATTTACAACTCTGTTCCTGCACCAAACCCTTTACATGAATAAGATTGTGAACATTTTTTAAAAAGTAGCAGTTGGTGAATCTGGCTTAAATCTGTGAGGCTAATCATGACCACCTTCCCACATCTTTAATTAAATTTTTATTGAATTGCATCACTTATGTAATAATATTTTTCCAAGTGTTTTTTCTTAAAAATTTTGCTCAGTTTGACTTTTGTAGCTTGAATGTTTGTTACAATGGCATTTCACTTGTTGCCATTTTTCCATGTGTGCCAGCGCCGACTGCTTGGAGGTTTGAATTTTGGCCATTGTGGTTGCCATTGCTCCGTATATTCTGTCTTTGGCTACTTGTGGTGTGACTTGTGCCGATGTGCTTGTACCTCTCCTCAAGTCGGTATTGCTAGGGTTAATCTTTCCATGGTTGTGTGTGTGTATCTGTTTGACTAATGAGGTTGTTAAGTCTTATATATGTTCCTGAGTTCTTATCAGTCTCTTGAGTTCACATGTCTCTTGAATTCTTTGATACGTTTGAGTCTGTCCTTGCCCTGTGTTGGTGTTTATATCTCAAATTCTTGTAGCCACTGAGTCTAAATTGTTTCCTGTACCGATAGTTTGAGTGTCTTGTGCTTCCTTTTTCCTTATCATCTTGATCACTTTTGTTCAGTATCCTCCATTTCCGTATGAGTTCCTGAAGATGGCTTGTTAAGTTACTACACATGTATTCGCTATGTATGACTGGGTTCCTGGAACCCGTATTTCTGAGTTCCTGTATTCTCCCTGTCTGCCAGTTCTCTGTGTTTGTCTCTTGCCTGTATCATGTGTTTGCCTTGGTTTTGCCTGTATTCTGAATGGTTCTGAATTATTGCCAATTCTATACCTGTGGTGCCTTTTACTAGTGTCTCTGACCTGTGTCATCTCCCGAATACACCAGGACTATCCTAGGAGGTCCCAGTCTGGTTGCTAACCCGCAGTGAAGTCCACATCCCTGTACTAGGGTTAAAGAGTGAATACCATGGAGGTGCCAGAATTATTCCCTTGGGGTTAACCCCACACCAAACCATTTAGTTGGCTTAGTGGTTCCACAACACGTGTCCGTAACAATGTTTTCCAATACACAGCATGCTACAGAATGCCGTTTACAGTCAATACTGCAAGAAGGGCTTATGGATGTCTCATCTACAACATCTTTTGCATTGAGTATAAGACAGCTCCCGTCCTGAACTCCTAGCACTGCTGGGGTCGCACAGTATTATATTGATTTATGATGCTATGTAACCCTTAGAGGTCTGGAATGTATTGGATACCAGTGACATAATGCTGCCAGTGTTATCCAATACATTCCAGACCTCTAAGGGTTACATAGTATCATAAATTAATATAGTGCTAAGCGACCCCGGCAGTGCTAGGAGTTCAGGACGGGAGCTGTCTTACACTCACGCTCTGGAGTATATAACTCGCTCGTGTGAAAGTGGCCTTTCTCCTCTTTTAATTGACTTGATCAGAATTCATCAAATGATCGCTCAGAAGAAGACAAAGAGGAGATGGACACAACACACTAGGAAGCCTGTAGAATGACATTATGCAGCTTGCTGTGTATTGCTATACATGCGAGCTGCAGAACATTTTTCAAATAAAAACCAATAGGAAAATATTTTACATAATTACAATGTATATAAAATTGATGCAATGTAATAAAAATGTGGCCATCAATATTATAGTCTCAGAAAACCTATTGGTAAACGTGCTAATGTACTGTGGTATATATCAGTACATTATTTTTAAAGTTAGAAGTTAAAATTTCTTAAGATATTGGATAAAACTATTCATGGCAGCAATGCTACCTGGTTACTAATATATATACTGAGTAAACCTAGGGTAAATAAAAAAGAGGCAAAATTCTCTTCCCATATACTGAAAGGGCACTGGGTGGTTGAGGTAGGCTGACAATACGAAGGACTATTTTTTCACTTCTAGGCTTCTGACAGTATCATTGTGTCTGGTGCTGGCAGATTCTCTGTCTACACAGCACTAGCCATTCTTTAGGAAGACTCCCTGGAGCCAGACATAATTGGAAAACACACAGCTCACAGTGGATGTCCAGTACCCTTGCATCTACTGATTGGCACAAATATCTTGGCATAAGCCATGCTACCCTCCAAACCAGTGTTAATAGAAGTTACGTTGTATGTGTTAATAAAATGACTCAATCGCCCACAGGAAAACCTCCAAGAATCTGGGCTTCAAGACGTAACGTCAAGCAAATCCCTGAGACATAACATCAAGTTCAAACTAAAAAAATCTTGAAATTTATTTTTACTTCTTGTTTTTTTTTTAATCTTGACTTCCTAAAGAGAGACAGTGACATGCAAAAGGCTTAACAGACCAGATTTGTTTCTCTAAGCCAATTAACTGCAAATTGTAAAGCAAAAACTTTTCAATCCAAGAGCGCCAAGCTTGTCCTGCCATATGATTAGTCGTGGTTCACCGCGCAAATGTCAGACAAGATATGTATCAGAAATTTCTTGTTGGCTGTGACCTATGAAAAATGAAGCCATGTGTTGTTCCTTTTTTTCATTTGTTTGAATTTTATTTTATATTATCCAAATGGGAACATTGATATTAATTTACCTTGTACAGCAATCTATTAGGAACAAGGCACAAAATATATAAAAGTGAAACAGTTTCGCTGTGGAAACCATACAAAGGATGGACTATTTAATGTGTGTTTAATTGGCTCGGAAATTTAAGGTTGACTGCTTGTCTGAGAAAAAGCACTAAACCATTTCTGGGTTAGCTCTATCTATTGTGGTGGAGGCACCTCTCTTGATAATGGGTGGTTTACAGCGCTGTGTAAATTTTATTGGGCACAAAGAGGGGTTATGTTTCAGCGTCTTTCTGATTTACAGACAGGTGATGGACATACTAAACTTAGCACCAGAAGGTGCTAAAACATGTTATACAACCCCACGCAGCTTTTATTTGATTTTTTTTTAAATAATCCTACAAATGTAATAAGTGACGTGTAAAAATAGCAAATTGTGAGTTTAGGATTTTGAGCTGTTGTCCACAAATGGTTAAACCTCTAATAAGAGTTACACTGTGTAGATCCTTACCTTATCCTTATATGCTTACCACCACAACCAAAATGATAGAAGGTAAAGACGATAAATTTACTATAATCAGTCAAACCTTTGAAGTCCATGAAAAAAACCTGTCTATTTTTCATCCATGAAGGATCCATGTTTTGTCCATGGGTTTGTTTTTTGCCCTCCATGTGTCCGCGGTATTCCATGGACACTGCTCAGCTGAAAATTAATTTCCAAAGCATCTTTTATCAGTGGTCAGTGAAAAACGGACCAAAAACAGATGCCATCCGTGTTATGTTTGTGATATTCATGGACCCATAGACTTCAATGGGCATGTTTGGTCCACATCACAGACCAAAGTAGTATATGTCTCCGTGATTTATTCACTGACCCACAGTCAGTAAAAAATATTGATGTGTGAACAAACGCATTAAAATCAATGAGTACATGTGCTGTCTGTGGAAAATACAGACAGCACAAATCAGTAAAAAAATGGACAGGCCTCAAGTAACCATACAGGATGGGCTCCAAGCACATAAGCATATTACAATTCCATGCTGGAGAAGGAGCCAAGAGCATATTCACACGTCAGTGAATCACAGACGTGTGGGGTCCATGTTGTCCATGGACTGCAGACGTATTCATTAACTTTAAGGTCTCGTTCACATTTCCATGTCAGTGACACGTCCGTGAAAAAAAGCGTCCGTGAAGGATCTGTGGTTAGTCCGTGTGTCCGTTTTTACCATCCGTGTCATCCGTAATTCACTGACGTTGCTCAGCTCAAAATAAATTTCCAAAGACTCTCCTATTAGTCTTCAGTGAAAAACGGACGCAACATGGACACAACACGGACGTGTGTCAGGGATGTTCACGGACCCATAGACTTCAATGGGCGTGCTTGGTCCGCATCACGTAGTTCATGTCCCTGTGATTTCTTTACTGACCGACTGTCAGTAAAAAAATACTGAAATGTGAACAGACACATTTAAATCAATGGGTACTTGTGTTGTCTGCAGAAAATGCGGACAGCACACTTCAGTGAAAAATGAAAATGTGAACGAGGCCTAAGGCAACATTCACACGAACGTGGTGTTTTGCGGTTCCGCAAAACACGGATACCGGCCCATGTGCGTTCCGTACATGCCGCTGCTATCATAGAAAATGCCTATTCTTGTCCGCAATTGCGGACAAGAATAGGACATGTTCTAATCTTTTTGCGGGGCAGCGGCATGGAACAACGGATGCATCTTTTGCTGCCCCATAGAAATGAATGGGTCCGCACCCATTCCGCAAAATTGCAGAACAGATGCGGAGTCATTCATATGGTCATGTGAATGTAGCCTAAGGCCTCTTTACACGACCGTATGGCTTTTCCAGTATTTTGCAGTCTGCAAAAAACGGATCCACAAAAAATATGGATGACGTTCGTGTGCATTTTGTTTTTTGTGGAACCAAACAGCTGGACCCTGATAGAACAGTACTATCCTTGTCTGTTATGCAGACAATAATAGGACATGTTCTATCTTTGAATGGAAGGGAAAAACGGAAATACGGAAACGGAAGGCATACGGAGTACCTTCCTTTTTTTTCCAGATCCATTGAAATGAATGGTTCCGTATATGGTCCGTATACGGAACGCAAAAAACGGAACGTAAACGGGAAAAAAAACGTTCGTGTGCAAGAGGCCTAAGGCTGCTTTCACACAGTGTTTGTTCAGTGTTTGATCAGTAATTTACATCAGTGATTGTGAGCCAAAACTAGGTGCTGGTCGAAAACTCAGAGCAGGAACAAATCTTTCCATTATACATTATATCTTTGTAGGATCCATTCTTGGTTTTGGACCACAATCACCGATAGAAATCACTGCCCAAACACTGTGATAAAAGCGGCCTTAGGGCTCATGCACACGAGCATGTGTGCCCCATGCCATATTGTGGACCGTAATCCTCAAGATACAGAGTGGAGTGGAGGCATGGTTTGGAAGCCCACGGAAGCAATATGAAGTACGGTACTTCCGTGGAATTTTGGTCCGTGGCTCCGCAGCGCAATAAAATAGAATGGCAGACAGAAAAACTGTCCTATTTCTGGATGGCCGTTATTCACAGGCTATCAAAAAACAAATGTGTGAATAACCCCATACATAGCAGTTTACCTACTGTTTTCTGTACGGATTCTCACTTAATACAGTACCGTATGAGATTTCACAAACCTCATGTACACTTAGCTTTATCATTCAGTGAGGAAATTGACCTGCCACGTGGATTTTGAAATCTGCAGTGTGTCATTTCTTTGTGCGGTTCTTTTGTGCGAATTTCATCCTTTTCAATAAAATGGTGAGATCTGGGGCAAAACCATATCAAATCCACACCAAAAACCGCAAGTAACTCAAGTAACGTGGTTTTTGGTGCGGATTTGGTGTGGAAACGCAGTAGATGTGAGATGTGCTAATTTTCAGATATTCTTCCCAGAAACCCAGAGGAACGTTGACTGGCTTATAACACTCCTCATGCATACTCGACACCTTCCATAAGAAAAAAATTTGTATCCCAACCAAGGCCTCTCAGGCAGCCACGCAACATTTCTTTACTCAACTCAGTTAAAGGGTAGTTACCCTATCTCTCTCTCTACTTGCTCAAACCGAATCACAAAAAATACAGGTTTGTTATGAATTGATTTGTACATCCTTAGCCTGAACCTCTTTCCGCCAACATCTGCCATTGAGGGAGAGTATGGAGGCCCACATACAAATTAGATGGTAATCCAGTTCTGCCAAAATCGTCAGGTTCTGCCGACATTCGTGTCTATAGCCACCATAAGGGTATATTAAGACACAGCAAGCTTGTTGCTGAGATTTCGGCACTGTCCCTTTTACCTGAATGTGGTTTACAGAAACCCATGCACTGGCTGAAGTCAGATCATGCCCTTTCACTTATATAGAACAAATATTCAGTCATAGAATTTTTTTCAACAAGTCTGTGTTCATGTGTGAACTGTCTTTAAATGTACGTAGTCTTAATATGAGTGCATGGAGTCTTGCAGACATTGCATGGACAATAGAGGACTGCTCTTATGCTTCCATGTTGCTAAATCTAGCAGAAGATAGAACTGGTTTGTATATTACATCCATGGGTGTAATCATACACAATGACAATATTAAAGAGGTTGCGCAGTGCATTAAAATGATCCACTATTCAAAGGATAGGGTATAACTAACTGGTGGGCATCCCACTGCTGGGATCCCTACCAATCCTGAGAACAGAGGTCCCATTTCCATGTATGAATGGATCAGCAGGTGAAGCATGTGTCCTTCCACTCCATTCATTCACTGTACCTAGCTAATGTATTTCCACAGTCCCATAGAGAATGAATGGAGCAGCAGGGTACATGCTTGACCTGATACTACATCAGGAAGGAGGAATGGGACCCACCTTCTCAGGCTCCGTGGAGGTACCAGTGATAGGACCCCACTTCTGTGGATAGGAGATAACTTCAGTACCTGGCACAAACCATGTAAATCTCAGATCACCAATATTGTAATGTATACTTTTTATAAAACAAAAATTTAACTAATAATAATTTAATTGAAACAACATAAGAATGTTTGGTCAGATATTCCTTCACTTTTACCACAGAAGAGTAGATGTTTGATAATTGCATAAATCAACCTTCTTCCTCTTCTGCATACAAAGTCCAACCTTGTGGATCCCCCTCCTTTTCCCACCTTCCTCCCATTGTTTGGGGGGCTGTTGTATATCTGCATACACAGGAGGACAGCTGTCAGATGGAGAGAGGTGAGGTGAGCGCTCCCCTCATGAATACAGTGATGTCTGCTGTATTCTTTCATCCCTTCTATTAGCCAACAGGAACAATGGGGCAGTTGTAACAATCTTGTAAAAACACTTTTGTGGTGTTAAAAAGTCACCATAATTTGCAACTTTTTAAGCTTCTTGACACTTTTCTAAAGAGAAAAGATGGTGGGGTTTAGCAGGAGAGAATGGAGCCACCTGTGGCCTGCCAAAGTTCCTGTAATTTACACCAGAAACTGGTGTACGTTGTAGCCCTAGTTGGCATAGATTTGAGCTTCTAGCACATGGAGGGCCTGAGTTGTACCTATTCTATTAGAAGACAACTGTCTCTTTATAAACTAGGTGGATCGCAGTCCAGCACACAGGAGAACAAGACCGCTGTGGGGTATGTCAGTTTTGACCCAATATATTTTGTGCCATTTTTGTGAATAGTAAAATGTAATATGGTGCCCCTATATACAATAGACACCAGCAGTGCCCAATAAATCCCACCGATTTATTTATATATAGATATACTTATTTGTAATTTTGATAAGTAACCCTGCTCTCATGCACCCACATGAACATAACAGCCATTGTTGTGCTCCAGTGAAGTGGAACTTAAAAGCAGCCAGACTACAGCAAAGAAAGTAAATCACAAGCAAACAGTGTCAGAAAAATAGTAACTATAGGGGTTGTTCACTAAATGTGACAAAATGACAATAGAAACTGTATTTTAGTTTCCCAATAGTGCATAAGGGTACGGCCACACAGTCAGGTTTCTGCATGCAGTTTTGGAAGCCAAAACCAGGAGCGAATTCAAAAGAGAAGTCTTATCCGTCCTTTATACTTTCTCTCTTTTTATGATCCACTCCTGATTTTAGCTTCTGAAACTGCATCAGAAACCTGAACGTGTGGCTGTACCCTTAGGCTAGGTCTACACGACGACATTTGTCGCGCAACAATAAGTCGCGCGAAAGATAGGGCACAACTACACTGCAACATTTGTCGCGCAACATTTTGTTGCACCAACATGCGACATGCTGCGACTGCGACGCGACAGTCGCAGAAAAATCCATCTCGAATGGATTTTCTGCGACTGTTGCGTCGCAGTCGCAGCATGTTGCATGTTGCAGTGCGACACCATAGACTGCCATTATAAAAATTGTCGCGCGACATTGGTGCAACAAAATGTTGCGCGACAAATGTCGTCGTGTAGACCTAGCCTTAGTCTTTGGCCAAGGCGTTCTACCAAAATGAGTAGTAGCCTGTTATGTTGTATATTCTGCGCATGCATTGGGAATAAACTGGAATGCTTTCACTGTTTACAGGTCTGGATTCCAGGTTTATCTGTGCGCCCTGAGATTGTTCTGCAGTGGACTAGTGATCTGACTTTATACAACCTCATGCTCAGTTTATTCTCTTGCCATTTCCACAGATCTGAGCCAACATACCAGGCTTTCCTGGCTATATATGTCGGCTAACCACTGCAGCCAGTCACTGTCCACAGTGGTCGTGGGCCGTATACTGCAGAGGCCAGTGATTGGCTGCAGTGATGATGTGAGCTAGTGTTGAGCGAATCGAGCTTCGGATCATAGATCCAAAGTCATTTCGTTCAGACACTTGGTTTTAATGCTGTACGGAGACCTGTCCACCCCTTGCTTCTTCACCTTACAGTTAAGACACTTGAGAAGTTACCATATACACTGTACAATATCATCTCTTTAACATTATATATCACTATAGATCACCACAGTACGAGTCATTCTTCTGTACACAGTCAGCCATTGTCCAGCAGTAATAATTGAGCCTCTGCACACTGTCTGAAAGTGAAATTCAAATGAAAGACACCCTTCACTACCCAGTGCTAAATTCACTGAAATGTACTCGTGCTTTGCAAGGAACTCATTACTGCTATGGAATTGATGGCTCTAGAACAGGTTGGGTGCATTGCAGTCAATGGGGAGGCCTCGTTTTCCTCTCTCTTTTTTTTATATTTTTTTTAATTTTTGCTTACCCCCTTAATGAACTCTGATGTCCACCTCTGATCACTGAAGGATGACAGAAGGGTGATTGAAGGGCAGTCTCCCAGGAAATGAAACCTGTTCACACAGTCCAAGTATGCTAGCGCCCTACCGCTGCCCGACTCTGATTTATACTGAGAGACATTCCTTCTTCTTGTAACAATAACGCTCTTAAACTTGACCTCATCTCCCTCACATAACATACTTTCTGTACACATGGACAGGTAACATATGAGATTATACCTGCTTCTGAGAATATGTTACATTGTGTACCTGCTTCCATGATACATTTATACAAAAGATACATTTTATATTGCTTTATTGCCTCTTGCAGATCACTTTTTAGTGGACTTGATTTTATTTATTTTTTACTTTATATGGTTCTTGTGCACATACCGAAATAGAAAAATCACAAATAGGAATAATAAGGAGACAGAAAACACAGTGAAGTCAAAGTGAATGATTTACTAGTGGAGGATATCTAATAGTGGACCTTAACTTTAAGGGCTCATGCACATGGCCGTGGCCGTATTGTACCCGCATACGGCGGGTCCGCAATACACGGGGCACCGGCCGTGTGCACCCTGCATCACTTGAATAGGTCCGCAAAACCGGAGATGCGGTGCGGAAGCACGGATCATAAGCCCATGGAAGCATTACGGAGTGCTTCCGTGGTATTTCTGGCCATGCCCCCGCACCGCAAAAAAGTACTGCATGCACTACTTTTTTGCGGTGCGGACCGTTGGATGTGGATCGCGGACCCCATTCAAGTGAAGCACGGGCCCGGCCAGCACACGAGCCCTAAGAGTACCTGCACATGTTGCAGATTACTTGCTGTTTTTCTGCACAGCACTGGCTAAGTGAATAAGATTTTCGGAAATGTACTTGCACAGCATATTATATAGTAGTATTTGTACCGTATATAGGTTTCTATGACTATACAGTATCAAAGGTCTTATCATGACAGTATGTATATCCGTCTTCTTAACCCCTTCACCCCAGAGGGATTTTCATTTTTGCGTTTTCATTTTTCACTTCTTGCATTTCCATGGCCATAACTTTTTTTTTTTTCTGTTCACATAGCCATATGAGAGCTTGTTTTTTGCGGAACAAGTTATCCTTTCTAATAACATCATTTAATATACAGTACATACATATAATTAAAATACAATGCAGTGGGAAGCTGGAAAAAAATTCTAAATGGGGTGCAATTGGAAAAAAATTCTATTCCGCCACAGGTTTATGGGTTATGTTTTTACAATTTTCCCTGTAAGGTAAAACTGACCTGTTACCTTCTTTCTGCAGGTCAGTAGGATTATGGTGATACCACATTTGTATAGTTTTTATTGCGTTTTAATACTGGGGGGAAAAAAACATTGAAATTTTTTTTGTTTTCATCGCCATATTGTGACCCCTATAACTTTTCTGTATTTCTGTGTGAGGGCTAATTTTTTTGCAGGGCAATCTTTACTTTTCATTGATTTTGGAGTCTGTTGATTTTCGATCACTTTTTATTCAATTTTTGGTGGAGGTGAAGTTACCAAAAACAGTGAAATGACCATTTTGTTTTTACTTTCTGTTTTGCCGTTTGCTGCATGGGATAAATATTTTTATTTATTAATAGTACGGGCGTTTTCGCACAAAGATGATGCCAATGATGTTAATTATTTATTGTTTATTTGGGGAAAGGGGCAGATTTAAATTTAGAATTCTTTTAATATTTTTTTTCCAATTTTTTTTTACACTTATTAAAAGTTCCCATCGGGAACTTGAACATGCATTTATTAGATTGCTTCTCTCATAAACTCTAATGCAATGCATTGGAGTTTATGAGAATCACATTATGCTCTTATGGAGCCCTGCCTTAGGCAGGGTCTCCCTAGGAACATATCTCTGGCAGCCTCAAATCATTAAGGAGGACTGAGGCAAGTCCCATGATTCCCACTACGAGGAGCCGTTGCACACCCAGGAGCACATGCTCCCGGATTTTTTGACCTCCCAGAGGTCAAAGAACGTTTTTTGCGTTCCGTATACAGGCCGTATACAGAACCATTCATTTCAATGGGTCTGCAAAAAAAACCGAATCTACTCCGTGAGCATTCCGTTTCCGTATGTCCGCATTTCCGTTCCGTTACATTTTGAGTCTTGCCCTATTATTGTCCGCAAATCACGTTCCGTGGCTCCATTGAAGTCAATGGGTCCACAAAAAAAATGGAACACATACGGAAATGCATCCGTATGTCTTTTGTATTCGTTACGTTTTTGTGGAACCATCTATTGAAAATGTTATGCCCAGCCCAATTTTTTCTATGTAATTACTGTATACTGTATATGCCATACGGAAAAACGTAATGGAAAAACGTAATGGAAAAACGGAAACACAACGGACACAAAAAACGTAACAATGGATCCGTGAAAAACGGTCCGCAAAACACTGAAAAAGCCATACGGTCGTGTGAACAAGCCCTTATTGTAATTGCAGACATTGGTGCCAGGTGTGTGCTGTTTAAAACGCATAAAAGGTAAAAGAAGACCTATGTCCTTTCCTAACATGTGTGTTTTAACTACATACAGGTGAAACTCGAAAAATTTGAATATCGTGCAAAGTTCATTTATTTCAGTAATGCAACTTAAAAGGTGAAACTAATATATGAGAGACTCATTACATGCAAAGCGAGATATTTCAAGCCTTTATTTGTGCACGATATTCAAATTTTTCGAGTTTCATCTGTACTTTCCTCCTTTCATAATAATTAGAGCATCTGTTCTTTTGACTCTAAGGCCTCTTTCACACTGGCGTGTGCGGCCCGTTGCCGTATTGCAGCCCGCAAAATGCGGGCCGCAATACACGGGCGCCGTTCTGTGGGCATTCCGCATCATGGATGCGGACCCATTCACTTGAATGTGTCCGCTAATCCGGAAATGCGGAATGGTGCGGTACGGAACCACGGAACGGAACCCTACGGAAGCACTACGGAGTGCTTACGTGGGGTTTCGTCCCGTACTTCCGTTCCGCAAAAAGATTACTAGTTGGGGGTTTGTTCATGCAGGGTCTGGTACTGGCAGCACTGATTACATAGTATCAGACTGTACAGGAACTCCAACTATCTGGACCTTCAGTACAAACTGTTAATAATTTATTCATAACTTCTAGCAGGAATAATAAAGGAATGGCACATATTCCATATAGTCATAAAAATAAATGAGCCAGAATTGTTATTTCATGAGGGGTGCAAGTAGTTAATAAAGCAGACACGTCAGGAGAGGATACATGTCCTCTATAAAGAGGCTGGAATAAAGAACTCATAAGAACTTACCAGGCAGATCCAGAGCCAGTTCTCCCAGTCAGGCTCTATTTACTCAGCGGCAATGTCATATCAACATGCGACCTCTGCAGCCAATCACTGGCATCTTTGGTACACTGCTGAAGCCAATGATTGACTGTCACATGTAGAGTGGTGGCACTGGATCTGCCTGCTAAGTCCTTATCATTTCTTTATTTTATGATTGATCTCTTGAAACTACACAACCTCTTTGGGCCTCATGCACTTGACCGTATGTATTTTTGGTCCACAAAAGGCTAAACCGGCAGGCCCATTAGTGAGAGTCTGACCAAAGAGACCATCAGCTGAGTAAGGAGCCATGATGCTTTTTGGAGTGCCATAGAGTGCCATGGGCCATTCAATTTTGCCTTGAAACTGCTCCAATCTCAGCTATGTGTTGCCTGGTATTGCAGCATGGGAAAAGTAACTTTTTTTAAATGAAGACAGGGGCATAGCTATAGGGGTCGCAGCGGTCGCAGTTGTGACCGGGTTCCTAAGCCTGTGGTGCTGTATTATTCGCTTTATAAGACACAGTGCTACAGCAGTCTACAGCAGGCGGGTGGAGTGAAGCGCTGTCAGCACTTACCTCTCCCTGCTTGTTCTTCTCCTGACTGCGTACATCACATTATGACCTGATGCTGCAGGCAGTTAGGTGACCGTGCAATGTGGGCCCAGAGAAGACTGGGAGCTGAGAATATAGAAGAAACCACCAGACCTGGAGAGGAGTGGCAGAGCAGGAGAGGTAAGTTTATTTATTTAAGGTCTGATCTGAGGTCTGATACTTGGGTAGTCTGAAATGGAGGTCTAATGGGGGTCTGATCTGAGGTCTGATATGGGGAACAGGGTCTGACATGGAGTCCTGATCTCAGGTCTGATGCGGAGGTCTGACATGGAGATCTAAAGGGGGATCTGATTTGAGTTCTGATGTGGGGTCTGACATGGAGGTCTAAAGGGGGTCTGATATGGGGGGTGGGTCTGACATGGAGTCCTCATATGGGGGGGGGGTCTGGCATGGAGGTCTAATGGGGTCTGATCTGAGGTCTGAAACTGGGGTCTGATCTGAATTCTGATATGGGGGTTTGACATGGAGGTCTAATAGAGGTCTGATGTGAGGTCTGATATGGAGGGTCTAACATGAAGATATGGGGGTCTGATCTCATATGGGGTCTACTTTGAGGATCTGTTATGGGGGTCTGATCTGAAGTATGATATGGCGGTCTGATCTGAGGTCGGATAGGGGGGTCTGATCTGAAATTTAAGGGGGTATTTTTTGTAATGACGCACAATATAAGGGGGTATTTGCACTGATGCACATTATAAGGGGGTCGTTTTTGTACTGGTGCACATTATAGGGGCATTTTTGTGCTCGTTCACATTATAAGGGGGTAGTTTTTAGTACTGGTGCATATTATGAGAGGGTATTTGTGTACCGTCACACATTATAAGGGGTATTTTTGTACTGGCACACATTAGGGGATATTTTTCTACTGGCACACATTATAAGGAGAGTATTAGTACTGGGAGACTATAGGGAACAAGATTCCTAACTAGCATGGGCACAATGGGACATTATTACTATTGGGGGCACTATTAACACTATGCACTCTGGGAGATAATCATTTCCATTTGTGGGACTTTGGGAAGCACTTTTACTGTGGGGGGCATCCTGGCACATTATGTTTACATTATTAAGCCTCATACACACGTCAGTGTTTGGTCAGTGATTTCCATGAGTGATTGTGAACCAAAACCAGGATTGGAGGCTAAACAGACATAAGGTATAAGGGAAGGATCTGTTCCTGTTCTGTGTTTAGAGCCGCACGCAATTTTGGCTCACTATCACTGATGGAAAATAACTGATGTGTGAATAAGGCCTCAGTGTCAGGGACACTATTTGCTGGGTGCAGTTATATTTTAGGGCACTGTGTGCCAATAATTGTTGAAGGGGTCACTATCTGTGTGGTACCAGTATTTTCAGGAAGACCGTTTCTAAGGTATAGTAATGGGGAGCACAGCTGCACAGTATTGGGGTGGCAGGATGGGATGTTGAAAAGGTGAGGATGATGGAAAAGTAGGAAAGTAAAATGTCTGTTTGTCATACTCTGCAGAGACGAGAGATGGCTGAAAGAAATGATCATGGTGGTCAGGTCTGAATGGAGAAAATGAGGAAAGAGAACATCTACATCAGAGGAGACATCATTGGATGTAAGAAGTATGTGGCGCTGTATTACCGTATATGTTTTGTAACGCTGGCTGCAATGTTTTCCAAGTCTTTAGCAGTAAGGCTGGAGGGAAGGGGTTAAGTTGAGAATTTGGCATTTCAATTTTTAACTTAGACAGCAGAAAGGCTAGGTGCACCCCTACATTAAGCACTAAGGGAAGGGGGGTCCAAGCTGAACTCTTGCACCAGGGCCCATGAGCCTTTAGCTATACCCCTGAATAAAAATGTTACAATATTGTGCAGATTGTACCACGATGGAATGGAGAACATTAGCCGTAATACTATTAATCGAGCAGAGCATCTTAGCTTTCATTATGTGAGTCCTGAGAACATTGAAAAACATTCCGTCACTTTTATTTTTTGTCTAGCACACTAGATATTATGTGAGCATGGCTTTTACAATTATTAGCACAGAACCTTAGAAAGAAATGGACTGAAATCTCAAAAACGATACGTTATTACAACATTTCGGAAATAGATTTTCCCTTTACTGCATTCTGTAAATTATTAGTTACAGACAGTGGATTACATCATTAATTATTGAAGGCCATTGAAAGTGAGTAAGGGCAATGTAAATACTACAAGGAAATAGGAGGGTTGACCTCTGGTCCATTTCCTTGTTCTCATGTGCCACTTCACAGTGATCCTTTAACAACTCATTCTGACTCCGATGTGAAGCCATTGACCTTTCCTTTCTAGACAGGCTATACAGTACAGTCGTTAACATAGCCCAAGGATGGAATTACTCAGATACCATATTTCTGTCTTGCAGACATGTTAATTGGAGTGAAGGTGATTAAGTGAAATCTGTAGTAAATCGTGACCTGTCATTTAGGACTATGGGAAATAAGACAACAGCAAGGTTTAAAGTGCTGTTTAAAGCAGTCACTGCACCTTTAGTAAACACAGGTAAGACGGGTGTCATTTCCTGCTAGTTGTCTAGCTGGTTAATCAAACACCATCATTTACTGACTACATGTATGGATGCAGCCAGTGGAGTCCGAGCACGTCTGAATCCGTTTATTGAGGTTGGGGGTTAATTCCAAGCATGAGAACAACTCTTAGCTGAGGACAAAAAGCAAAATGGAAGTGAGAGAAACAAAAGTCTAGATGAATAATATTGGAACTGTCTGGAATGCCTGGGTCTTTGGAGCTACTCTGAAGGACCAAATAGGTGCAGGACAGTATTAAAGGGCTTGTGCCACCATTGTTATTTTAATATCATTTAGCATAAAAAAAAAATAGTTACGTTTGTCATTTACGTTTGTCATTTACTTTCAGTGACAAAAGTGCTCCAGTTAATAATGAACTAATGAGATAATCTCATTACTTTATTATAATGGCACCCCCTGGTGTTCAGTCTGTATAGTAATTTGCACGTCCATCGACTAAAGGTCCCTTTACACAGGACGACGATCTAGCAGATTGTCAGGAGGGAAGCGTTCCTTCCCGACAATCTGTTGATCGCTAGTGGAGGAGACTGGTGCATTTACATGCATAAATCTCCTCCAGGTCCTCCAGAGTATGGGGAGGAGTGATTGTTAATGCCATCGCTAATGCCATCGCTCTTCCCCATACTGTCTTGTTTCCCGGCAGCCGATTGTGCTGCACAAAAGATCCAATTACCCTATGAACAAGCATTTCGCTCATTCATCGGGTAATTGGCAGTGCATTTACACTGCAAGATCATCACTGACAAGTTTTACTGGCCACTTTCTGGGCTCCGTTTAGCAGATAGGTGTGTGAGGCGTGTGTCACGCTTCAGTGTGGAAGGGAAACACCACACCAAGCATAGGAGGGAAGGGGGAAACAGGGAATCAGGCCTGAGAACTAGTGAAAGCTCTAACCAAAATCCTGATTGACTACCAGTATGAACAGACCACAAAGGTAGGTGAGTTCATACACAGGAATACCTAAAGTCCTATCTAGTCCTATAGGACCCTGGTACTAATGGCAGGACGAGACTACCTGTTCCTCCAAAAGGAAGGACGAACAGGAGTCTACTTCAGGCCTAATACAAGCAATAGAGAAATGCAACACACAGAACCCAAACAAAATACAAAAGGGAAGGAAAAGACTTAACTTCAACGAGGCTATGTAAGCACCAGGAACTCAGCCAAGATCCAACAATCCACAGGCACAGAAGCTATGAACTGCACAGCATAGTGGGAGAAGCAACAATAAATAAGGAAGGTTAAATAACCACATAAGCAACACCTGGAGGCAAGGGGTGTGGCCATTACCAGAAACAACACAGACACCTATTGATCCACAAAGAAAACCTGCCAGATCAAACCACGTGTTGCCAGTCTCACAGATCTCCTGCCACTCTCTGTCGCAGGGACATCCGTATGTCTCGGTACGTCTGTGACAGTGCAGGTCCCAGCACCTATCAGACAATGGGAGCATATCCTAGCAAAAAAAAAATTCAGAGATCAGTATTTTTAATCAATAATATAAACAAATGATATCATTTACATGTACTACTAAAGTTGCTGGCCACTGACTTCTATCAGAGTTCCTATGGCAGTCATCACTACTTTTCCATGTTATATACAGTAGTAAAAGAGAAGTCTTACATTCACCGAAGGGAAACATTAGAAAGGGCTTTGGAACAACTTTTTAATTCTTAATCTTGATTCTCTGTTTATCCAACTGTAAAATTGGACTCAAAATAATTTTATCATCTGTAATACTAAATATATTATTTCAGTTTATTCTTTGCTAAAAGCGGATCAATTCTTCTTCAGAAAAACAAAAACAAAAAAACATTTGTTTTGCCTTTCTATATCCCACCGTTACTTATTAAACCGTTCTGTCTAAAAATTTTATTTCTAACTTGTATGTTGCAATATAAAATCTCCCAGCACTCCCACACTACTTTCTGTTCCCGAATCCTTCTGAAACCCTTGTCTCACTCAGTTAAAAGATTAATGAGTGTCTGCATCATGTGTTCCCAGGGACAGTATGAAGAATTCAGTTCTGCTTAATCGTTTACCATGCTAATGACTTCAAGGTAAAATTGCAATACACTTCTTTCTTTATGATTTTGGACTTTTACCACACTCCATCCGCAGGGAAATAATTATATTGTTTCTAAACTTTACCTTCACTTAAATGCAGATTCAGTTTATTCTTGTTGTGCATTATTATTATAATTTTTTTTGCCAATCCCCTCACTTGGCTGGACCTATAAAGGGAAACTTACTTACCTGCTTCCTGGCGGTGGCTACCCACTCCTGCGATGCTCCACTGGGCTCCCTCACTGAAAACATCCAGTTTGATGTCACCTGTAACCAAATACTGGCTGCGACGGTGACCAGATCCCCTTGCCTCATGTGACCATTTGTCTCGATATAAGGGGAGCCAGTCGCCGCCACGACCAATGATTGGCTGCAGGCGGCGTCACTGATCAGCGAGGGAGTGCAGCGGAGCATTGCAGGCCAGGAGAAGAAGGAGCAGGGAGGCAGCCCTGGGAAGTACGTAAGTTGCTTCTCTTTATAAATCCGGCCAAGTGGGGGGTTGGCCAATTCTCCCCTTCATTATTGCACAACCCCTTTAAGCTTAATAGGGTGCACGTTGGCCCAACTTTAGGTTGCTGAAGTAGGGTCATGAATAGAGATGAGCGAATTAAAAATAAAATAGATTCGCTGGTTAGCCAAATTTTTTTGGGAAAAAATTGGTTTGATCTGAATATATTTGCGGCAAATGTCATTAAAAAACTGCTATTTCCTGGCTGCAGATAGCCTTTATGGTGGTGTAGAACACTGTGCCTTTCAGTAACACGCATAGGGAGTCTGCTTTGGTAGTAAAACAATACTGTGAGTCCGTATGACATGCAGATGACAGGCGCCGCTCTTAGAATCACTGCACACTTCACTTATTTGGGCAGTCACGGGGTCAAAACTGACCAAACAACTCAAGTATAAACTCAGCCTTACAGGTCGATGTTAGCACCAAGAAGAAGCGCATTCCTTTTACACCATCGTCAGCTGATTCCACATAGATGTATACAGAACCTGTTCTATTAAACGCTTATACAAGTAGAGCCCCCTGACAGAGTGGAGAGGGTGTCAGCAGTAAGTTTGTGTTGACGTCACTGATTAATTTGCCATTCCTCTGATCTGTCAGAACAATAACCCCCAAAAAACGGATCCTGTCTGTTGAGCATCTGCCTTCACTCGGTCAGCATTTGGTCAGTAATCGATCAGTATTGCTAATGCCCCAAAAAACAAAGTGGATCCAAAACAGAGATAACACATGAATGGAAAATTTGCATGTCTTCTGTTTTTTGTACCCACTCCTGATTTTGGCTACCAAATCACAAGCCAATTCTGATGGGACCATACTGGCCTTATAGCTGCTACACAGACAGGATCCATTGTGCGTCTCATTTTTCCTTCCTTCTGAACGATTAGAAGGGTCAAATAAATGATGATGTCAGCCCGGCCGAAAGGCAAACTAGTGGCACAGGCATTAAGTGGGGAGGGTGGGAACAGCATGAGAAGTCCACAGAGTGAAGCAGCATGAGGAGACCACAGAGTTTCCCAATGACAGAGTGTGGAGGTGGTGACAGCATCAGGAGGCCACAGAGTGGCACAATGACAGAGTGTGGAGGTGGTGGCAGCATCAGGAGGCCACAGAGTGGCAGAATGACAGAGTGTGGAGTTGGCGGCAGCATGAGAAGACCACAGAACGCCCAATGACATAGTGTGGAGGTGGCAGCAGCATGAGGAGACCACAGGGTGGCAAGGTGACATAGTGGGCAGGTGGCAGCAGCATGAGGAGACCACAGAGTGGCAAGGTGACACAGTGTGGAGGTGGCAGCAGCTTGAGGAGGCCACAGAGTGGAAAGGTGACATAGTGTGGAGGTGGCAGCAGCATGAGGACACCACAGAGTGGCAAGGTGACATAGTGTGGAGATGGTAGCAGCATGAGGAGACCACAGATTGGCAAGGTGACACAGTGTGGAGGTGGCAGCAGCATCAGGAGGCCACAGAGTGGCAAGGTGACATAGTGTGGACTAGGTGGCAGCAGCATGAGGAGACCACAGAGTGGCAAGGTGACATAATGTGGAGGTGGGTAGCAATACCAGTACCCGCTGAAGATGGTGGGTGAAAGAAGGAGCACTTGGCATCAGGTGGGTGACAGCATCAGAATTGTAGCTGAGGCAGGTAGTCAGAAGAAACCGGTCTCTTTTGTCAAAGTGTTGGTGTGGCACCATGGATGGTCTAGTCTGATGCATCAGAAATTGGTGGGTGGAAATTGTGGCTGATCCACGCCTGATTCATCTTGACAAAGGTCAGTCTCTCTACACTTTGGGTGGACAGGAGAGTTCTTCTTGGGGTAACTATGGCTCCCGCCGCAATAAACAACTGCTCTGATGCCATACTACTGGCCGGGCAGGACAGCTTTTCCAGAGCAAACTCTGCCAGTTGTGGCTACAAATCCAGTTTCGCTGCCCAGTAGTCCAGCGGATCTTCAATGACGGCTGGCAGGGTATACTCCAAGTATGCCACCACATGTTGGTTCAGTTTCTGCTTTAAGTCTAGCTGCTGGTGAGTAGTTTCTTTACTATACAGGTGAAGAAAGCTGCTCATCAGCAACTGTAGACTCAGGCTGCTGCTGATGGAGTTGGTACTGCTCCTGACACCCCACCCCTCTCCAGCAGCCATGGCAGTGGAACGGGAGCGCAGAGGGCCCCCCCCGGTCAGACCTGCGAGAGGATGGACGATGGTGCAGATAGGCAGCGGCCAACTGACTACATAAGATGTCTCTATAGTAGTTCAGTTTGTCCTCCCTCTCAGCGGGTGTAAAAAAGGCCATTTTGAACCGGTAGCAAGGGTCCAACAAGGTGGAGAGCCAGAAGTCATCCCTCTGCCGAATGGTGACAATTTGTCATTACGCAAGCAACTGAGCATGCAGTGGGCCATTTGCGCAAGTGACTCTGAGGGACTCCCTGCCTCCATCTCCACTGCATACTGCCACGGTGTGTCTGGGTCCTCTACCTCATCTTCCTCATCGCCCTGTAGCTCCTCTGGCTGCTCCTATTCCTCCTGCTCCTCCTATCCTGTCATCTGTGTAGAAAAACCACCCATTTCGCTACACATTGCTTGTGCTGAAATGTCCTCCTCCTCCTGCTCCAGTTTAGCCCCCTCAGGGATCATCCGGCCGTGAGATCTAGGCGCCACGTCTTCAGTCCCCTGACCAGCCAGATTTACCAGCATCTGTTCCAGGACATGAAGCAGTGGAATGACAGTTCATCCCGTAGTCCTGGCGACTGACAAATAACGTGGCCTCCTCAAAGGGCCTGAGCAAACGGCAGGTGTCACGCATGAGCTGCCACTGGCTGACATCGAAGTTACACAGGGGAGTACTCCTACCTGGAAATCGTTCTTGGCCTTTCTCTGTTTGTACAGTCGGTCCAACATATGGAGAATGGAATTCCAACGGGTGGAAACATCACATATCAGCCTATGTTGGGCGATGCCGTTCTGCCGCTGCAGCTCAAGGAGGGTGTGGTTTGCGGTGTACAAGTGTCTGAAGTGCATGCAAAGTTTCCTGGCCATTTTTGCAGATGGGTCGAACACTTCAGGAACCGCTTGACAACCAGATTGAACATGTGTGCCATGCAGGGCGCATGGCTCAGCCCTCCTCGACGCAGCACAGACACAATGTTCTTCCCGTTGTCGGTGACCATGGTTCCAATTTTCAGTTGTCGCGGAGAAAGCCAGGATTCGATTTCTTGCTGAAGGATATGGAGCAGTTCCTCCCCTGTGTGACTCCATTCACCCAGGCAAACGAGGTGCAGAACAGCGTGACTCCGCCGTGGCCTGCACATGTGGTATGCTGGAGGGGCACTGTGAATTGTCCCTGCAGTGGAGGCTGAGGACATGGTGGAGGATGAGGAGGCGGACATTGTTGTTGGACCAACAGTGTATCAACGTGGAGGCGGAAGTGGCATCACCTGGCCAAGTTGCTGGTGTGGCTGTGCAGGAACCACATTCACCCAGTGGGCCGTAAAGGACATGTATTGTCCCTGATCGCAGTTACAGCTCCACACTTCGGCGCTGCCGTGCACTTTGGCAGACACCGACAGGCTCAAGGACTGGCCCACCTTCTGTTCTACATGTGTGTGGGCTGGTACTGCCTTTTTGGCAAAGGAATGACGGCTTGGGACTCTCCAACTCGGTTCGGCACAAGCCATCAGTTCTCTGAAAGGTGCAGAGTCCACCACTTGGAAAGGGAGGGACTGCAGCACCAGCAACTTGGACAGGAGCACATTCAGCTTCTGCGCCGTTGGATGAGTGCACGAATACTATTGTCTCTTTGCAATCGCTTCGGTGATTGATTGCTGACGGAATGAGTGACGAGGAGTAGGAAGAGGAAGAGGAGGAGCAGGAGCATCAGGAACAGCAGATGATGGGAAGGACAGACAGCTCCCTTTGGCTGAGGTGGTGGAGCCTAGATTGCCTGAAATCGGGTGCGTGCCACTGGGTGATGCAGCAGTTTATGCGGCAGGTTGGACCACCACATCTGAGCCACGGTTCTCCCAGGCCACTTCATGGCGACGCTGCATATGTTGATGCAGGGCCGTAGTGCCAACATTGGCACCCTGGCCACGCTTCACCTTCTGCCCACAGATTCTACATATGGCCACATTTACCTCCTCTTGCGGCCTAACAAAAAACTGCCACACCGCCGAGTAGGTGATTTTACCCCCAACACTACACATTGACTGACTGCTACCACCACTGCCTCTGTGAACCCCTGCACTACTACTTCCCGGGTAGGTAGGCTCCCGCGAAGCGGATGGTCTACCCCGGGCAAGTTTGGCAACTGACCTCCCACTGCTGCCACCCTGCTGACTCCCGGCCACGCTAGCGACTTGCTTGCTCCGCTGCTGCCTCATGGGCAAGCTGCCACTCTCTTCTCCCGAGGATGATGAAGTCCCTTCTTTACCCGGCTCCCAAGTGCGATCAGCTACATCATTATCACCGAGTATTGTCTGCACGTCACTGATGTCCTCCTCAACTGTCTCTGGGTCAGGAGCCTGCCCGCTCGCAACATCAGCTCCCATGCCACTCTCCTCATCGCTACTTGCCCGCCTAGCGGAGGATGCGGTGGATATCTCCTTCAGATCTTGGCTGGGCAGTAGTAGCTCGTCCTTGCTGAAAAGTGGAGCCGAGCCTACGGCATATAATACTTCTCGCCGTGAGGGAACTGAAAATGACAGAGGAAGGTTCAGGAAAGGTGGGGGCACAGGGCCTGCTCCCGGGCCATGCCAACTAAGCATCGTGTCAGAGGAACCCACCGACTCTCGGCTGGGGGTGTCTGATGTCACTTGGGACGAAGTGGATGACCGAGTCAACCATTCAAGAACTGCTGGGTTTCTGGTCAAGACACAACCGCTAGATGACACCGGGAGCTCATGCCTCTCGCTACGACCCCTGATGCCACGCCCCCTTACTCTTCCGCAACACCTGCCTGCGCCAGAAACATTTAGGCCTCTGCCAATCCCCTGTGCAGGGCCTGGCACTTCGCTGTCTGACATACAATTAGATCAAATAAATAAATAAAAAGGAAATGTAAACACCCCAAAAAACTTTGTAATGTTCTCACTTCAGCACACAATGGCTAATAAGCCTTTTTTTTTACCACTAGTACACGCCAAAAAGGGCTGTAATTTTCTCACTTTACCACACAACGGCAAATACTTTTTTGTGCCAGTAATACACACCAAAAAGGGCTTTAGAACATATAACTGCACCACTGAGTGGCAAATATATACACTCACCTAAAGAATTATTAGGAACACCATACTAATACAGTGTTGGACCCCCTTTTGCCTTCAGAACTGCCTTAATTCTACGTGGCATTGATTCAACAAGGTGCTGATAGCATTCTTTAGAAATGTTGGCCCATATTGATTTTGATAGCCCATATTGATAGGATAGCATCTTGCAGTTAATGAAGATTTGAGGGATGCACATACAGGGCACGAAGCTCCCGTTCCACCACATCCCAAAGATGCTCTATTGGGTTGAGATCTGGTGACTGTGGGGGCCATTTTAGTACAGTGAACTCATTGTCATGTTCAAGAAACCAATTTGAAATGATTCGAGCTTTGTGACATGGTGCATTATCCTGCTGGAAGTAGCCATCCTAGGATGGATACATGTTCTCATTCTGTTTACGCCAAATTCGGACTCTACCATTTGAATGTCTCAACAGAAATCGAGACTCATCAGACCAGGCAACATTTTTCCAGTCTTCAACAGTCCAATTTTGGTGAGCTTGTGCAAATTGTAGCCTCTTTTTCATATTTGTAGTGGAGATGAGTGGTACCCGGTGGGGTCTTCTGCTGTTGTAGCCCATCCGCCTCAAGGTTGTGCGTGTTGTGTCTTCACAAATGCTTTGCTGCATACCTCGGTTGTAACGAGTGGTTATTTCAGTCAACGTTGCTCTTCTATCAGCTTGAATCAGTCGGCCCATTCTCCTCTGACCTCTAGCATCCACAAGGCATTTTTGCCCACAGGACTGCCGCATACTGGATGTTTTTCCCTTTTCACACCATTCTTTGTAAACCCTAGAAATGGTTGTGCGTGAAAATCCCAGTAACTGAGCAGATTGTGAAATACTCAGACCGGCACGTCTGGCACCAACAACCATGCCACGCTCAAAATTGCTTAAATCACCTTTCTTTCCCATTCTGACATTCAGTTTGGAGTTCAGGAGATTGTCTTGACCAGGACCACACCCCTAAATGCATTGAAGCAACTGCCATGTGATTGGTTGACTAGATAATTGCATTAATGAGAAATAGAACAGGTGTTCCTAATAATTCTTTAGGTGACTGTATATATTTTTTCGCTAATATACGTCACAAAAGGCTTTACAACAGATAACTGCACCGCTGAGCGGCAAATATATTTTTTCTTTTTCCGCTAATACACGTCACAAAAGGCTTTACAACAGATAACTGCACTGCTGGGCAGCAAATATACTTTTTATTTTTCCACTAATACATGTCACAAAAGGCTTTACAACACATAACAGAACCGCTGAGCGGCAAATATATTTTTTCTTTTTCCGCTAATACACGTCACAAAAGGCTTTACAACAGATAACTGCACCGCTGAGCGGCAAATATATTTTTTCTTTTTCCGCTAATACACGTCACAAAAGGCTTTACAACAGATAACTGCACCGCTGGGCAGCAAATATACTTTTTATTTTTCCACTAATACATGTCACAAAAGGCTTTACAACACATAACAGAACCGCTGAGCGGCAAATATATTTTTTCTTTTTCCGCTAATACACGTCACAAAAGGCTTTACAACAGATAACTGGATCGCTGAGCGGCAAATATATTTTTTCTTTCTCTGCTAATACACGTCACAAAAGGCTTTACAACAGATAACTGCACCACTGAGCGGCAAATATATATTTTCTTATTCCGCTAATACACGTCACAAAAGGCTTTACAACAGATAACTGCACCGCTGAACGGCAAATATATTTTTTCTTTTTCCGCTAATACATGTCACAAAAGACTTTAGAACAGATAACTGCACCGCTGAACGGCAAATATATTTTACTTTTGCCACTAATACATGCCAAAAAGTGCTGTAATTTTAGCACTTAACCACACAGTGGCTAATAAGCCCTTTTTTCCCACTAATACAAGCCCAAAAAAATGCTTTAGAACATATAACTGCACCGCACAATGGTAAATAAGACATAAAGAAATATTTCCTTGTAATAAACCCTATTAATGGCTGTATCAAACACTTGAACCCTAATAAGAACGGTTTGCTGGAATTACAGAGATGTATAATGGCAATTTGGATCCCCAGTCAGTGCAGCAAGGTGTAATGGGAATGTTCCTATTAGGCCTCATGCACACGACCGTTGTGTGCATCCGTGTCCGTGGTTCCGTTTTCCGTTTTTTTTCACTGACCCATTGACTTTCAATGGGTCCGTGGAAAAATCGGAAAATGCACCGTTTGGCAGCCGCATCCGTGATCTGTGTTTCCTGGCCGTGAAAAAAATATGACCTGTCCTATTTTTTTCACGGTCAACGGTTCGCGGACCCATTCAAGTCAATGGGTCTGTGAAAAATCACGGATGCACACAAGATTGTCATCCGCGTCCGTGATCCGTGTCCGTGATCCGCGATCCGCGTCCGTTTTTTCCTATCATTTCAATGGCAAACTTGACTTAGATTTTTTTTTCATTTTTAATGTCCGTGGATCCTCCAAAAATCAAGGAAGACCCACGGAAGAAAAAACGGACACGGATCACGGAACAACGGAAACCGTTTTTGCGGACCGCAAAAAAAACCGTCCGTGTGCATGAGGCCTTACCCAGTCAGTAACCTCCACTACTGAACTCTGTTCAACATAATTGCTGCGGAATGATTCCTCCCTATCCCTTTCCCTACACCTTGAATAATCTTTTCCTGCACTTGTAAATCGTTTTTTTTAGCACAAATAAGTTTTTTCTAACACTGTCCCTAGCGCCTGCAGACGTCTCTCCCTTTACTAAGTACACTGGTGAATGGCAGAATCTAAGATGGCTATTTATAGGGCTGTGACATCACAGGGCTGGCTGGCTGCTGCTTGACTGCATGCATGGCATTATGGGTGATCCCGCCTTCCCAGAGTTCCCTTCTCCATGTCCTCACACGTGCAGCAACCATTTTAGGAAAAAACGCGATACGTTACCACAAAGCGCAAGGAATTTCGGCTCAGTGCGAATCAAATTTTTCCTGAAATTCGGATCGAATTCCACTTCATCAGCTTCGATTCGCTCATCTCTAGTCATGTAGCTGGTTTGGATTCAGACTACGAGTTGACATGACAGCTGGAATTTAAGTGTTGGATATATCATGCTGGTGGTAAACATGGGTAATCCCTTTCACAAAAGGAAAGTATACCATTTTGAAGTGTCTGTGGGAATTTTGGGCTGTTTGTTCTGAAAAGCATTTGTGAGATTGGGCAATGCTGTTAGGTGAGAAAGTCTCATTTGCAGTCAGCATTCTGATTCATCCCAAATATGTTTGATGCATTTGAGGTCAGAGTTCTGTGCGGGCTACTCAAGTTCTTCCACACAAAGCTTCTGAATCCATGTCTTTATAGATGTCTCAGTGGCACAGTCATACTGGAACAGAAAAAGGCCCTTCCCCAAACTGTTCCCACAAAGTTTGAGGCATACAATTGTGTAAAATGTAATGTACCTTTTGTTAGAAAAAAGGAACCTAACCCAACCCTGAAAATAGCTTCATACTATTATTCCTCCTTCACCAGATCTTATAGTGGTCACTATGCATTTCATTAGGCTTCATTCTCAGGGTATCAGCCAAACCTACAGTATATTCCTCCATCTTACTGCCAGTGCCAGATAGCAAAACGTGACTCATCACTTCAGAGTTGCATCTTAAATTAATAAAGTGCATCTCACCCCAGCTCACAGGAGATCAGAGGTGTGCTGTCAATAGAGACAAACCACGCAATTGGGTCGCGGCCAGGGAACTTTAAAGAGTCCCTGCACTTTTCTAAAGAGTCATGGTTCAGCCATTCCCCATTTTGGAGGCTGCTCTAAGGGCTATATTACTTTAAAAGATCAGGCAGACGATTGTGAGGGAAGAGTTCCTTCCCGGCAATCACCTGCTTGCTAGCAGAGGAGACCACTATTATTACATGTAGCGATCTCCTCCAAATTATGGGGAGGAGCTATCATTATACCATCACTCGTCCCCATACTGACTATTTGTTTGCCCTCAGCAGATTGTTATTAGACAGCACGATCTGCCCCCGCAAGTGATGATTTTTAAGCATGCTTAAAAATCTGGATTGCTCAATTAATAAGCGTGTGCTCTTTTCTAAGGAGTTAGGCCATTCAAGATCTGCTGTATAAGAAACTGAAACCTTACTAACTATTGTCATAACATACATAATAGTATATATATATATATATATATATATATATATATACACAGTCAGGTCCATAAATATTGGGACATCGACACAATTCTAAAAATTCTAACATTTTTGGCTCTATACACCACCACAATAGATTTAATGAAACAAACAACATGTGCTTTAACTGCAGACCGTCAGCTTTAATTTGAGGGTATTTACATCCAAATCAGGTGAACGGTGTAGGAATTACAACAGTTTGCATATGTGCCTCCCACTTGTTAAGGGACCAAAAGTAATGGGACAGAATAATAATCATAAATCAAACTTTCACTTTTTAATACTTGGTTGCAAATCCTTTGCAGTCAATTACAGCCTGAAGTCTGGAACGCATAGACATCACCAGACGCTGGGTTTCATCCCTGGTGATGCTCTGCCAGGCCTCTACTGCAACTGTCTTCTGTTCCTGCTTGTTCTTGGGGCATTTTCCCTTCAGTTTTGTCTTCAGCAAGTGAAATGCATGCTCAATCGGATTCAGGTCAGGTGATTGACTTGGCTATTGCATAACATTCCACTTCTTTCCCTTAAAAAAAACTCTTTGGTTGCTTTTGCAGTATGCTTTGGGTCATTGTCCATCTGCACTGTGAAGCGCCGTCCAATGAGTCCTGAAGCATTTGGCTGAATATGAGCAGATAATATTGCCCAAAACACTTCAGAATTCATCCTGCTGCTTTTTTCAGCAGTCACATCATCAATAAATACAAGAGAACCAGTTCCATTGGCAGCCATACATGCCCACGCCATGACACTACCACCACCACGCTTCACTGATGAGGTGGTATGCTTAGGATCATGAGCAGTTCCTTTCCTTCTCCATACTCTTCTCATCACTCTGGTACAAGTTGATCTTGGTCTCATCTGTCCATAGGATGTTGTTCCAGAACTGTGAAGGTTTTTTTAGATGTTGTTTGGCAAACTCTAATCTGGCCTTCCTGTTTTTGAGGCTCACCAATGGTTTACATCTTGTGGTGAACCCTCTGTATTCACTCTGGTGAAGTCTTCTCTTGATTGTTGACTTTGACACACATACACCTACCCCTTGGAGAGTATTCTTGATCTGGCCAACTGTTGTGAAGGGTGTTTTCTTCACCAGGACAAGAATTCTTCGGTCATCCACCACAGTTGTTTTCCGTGGTCTTCCGGGTCTTTTGGTGTTGCTGAGATCACCGGTGCGTTCCTTCTTTTTAAGAATGTTCCAAACAGTTGTTTTGGCCACGCCTAATGTTTTTTCTATCTCACTGATGGGTTTGTTGTGTTTTTTCAGCCTAATGATGGCTTGCTTCACTGATAGTGACAGCTCTTTGGATCTCATCTTGAGAGTTGACAGCAACAGATTCCAAATGCAAATAGCACACTTGAAATTAACTCTGGACCTTTTATCTGCTCATTGTAATTGGGATAATGAGGGAATAACACACACCTAGCTATGGAACAGCTGAGAAGCCAATTGTCCCATTACTTTTGGTCCCTTAACAAGTGGGAGGCACATATGCAAACTGTTGTAATTCCTACACCGTTCACCTGATTTGATGTAAATCCCCTCAAATTAAAGCTGACAGTCTGCAGTTAAAGCACATGTTGTTTGTTTCATTTCAAATCCAATGTGGTGGTGTATAGAGCCAAAAATGTTACAATTGTGTTGATGTCCCAATATTTATGGACCTGACTGTATATATAATAAAATTACAGTATATATTTAGATACTGTATTTTCACCCTATAAGATGCACATGCCCATAAAACGCACCTAGGTATTAGAGAAAATATTTTTCATCAGACCTCAGCTTAGAGCCCCAATGTTATTAAGACCCCCAATTAGACCTCAGATTAGACCCCCATGTTAATAAGATCCCCAATTAGACTTCAAATCAGACCCCCATGTTAATAATATCCCCAATCAGACCTCAGATCAGACCCCGATTCAGACAAAAACAATAAATCAACTTACCTCTCCTGCTCTGGACGCCGCTGCCGCTTTGGGGATCCAGCTCTTGCTCCTCCAACTCTTTCTGTTGCATGCTGTACTGTGTCCCGACGCCGCACAGTGTGAGGTCACACGCACTGATGTCCTTCGCCGAGGACAAGGAGGCATCGAGTACAGCGCGCTCATTAGCATTCGCCCTATAAGATGCACTGACATTTCCCTCCCACTTTGGGGGATAAAAAGTGTGTCTTATTATACAGTATAATATTTATACACACACACATTATCCCAGTAGATTATGGGAAAAATACTACTGACACATTTAGGCCTCATGCACACGACCGTTGTGTGCATCCGCGGCCGTTGTTCCGTTTTCCGTTTTTTTTGCGGACCCATTGACTTTCAATGGGTCCGTGGAAAAATCGGAAAATGCACCGTTTGGCTTCCGCGTCCGTGATCCGTTTTTCCAGTCCGTGAAAAAAATATGACCTGTCCTATTTTTTTCACGGACAACGGTTCACGGACCCATTCAAGTCAATGGGTCTGTGAAAAATCATGGATGCACACAAGATAGTCATCCGCGTCCGTGATCCATGTCCGTGATCCGTGTCCGTTTTTCCTATAATTTTCAATGCAAACTTGACTTAGTTTTTTTTTTCACTTTTCATGTCCGTGGATCCTCCAAAAATCAAGGAAGACCCACGGAAGAAAAAAACGGACACGGATCACGGAACAACGGAAATCGTTTTTGCAGACCGCAAAAAAAAAACGTCCGTGTGCATGAGGCCTTAGTCAGACAAAATCCTCCCATTTACCATAGTTAAAGAGCATCTGTCAGCCCGATCAACCCTATTAAACCAAGTATAAAACCTGGTAGGGTTGATCACGATAAAAATATTATCCTTATCATGACTGTCCATGGCCCCATTACTAAGAAAACAAACGAGTGCTCCAAGGGCTCTGGCCAGCCCCTCTGCGCTCCATTTATGTCATTTACATAAAAATATAAAAAACATTTTTCTCAGTATTGGGGCCACAAAGAGTTTTTATCAGCACGATCAACCCTACAAGGCTGTATGCCTGGTTTAATAGGGTTGATCATGCTGACAGATGATCTTTATGCCTGTGACTTAACTGCTAAGGTTTCTGTCTCTCATACAGCAGGTCCAGGCAGTAGATGCTCTGGAAAAAAACAGGAATACAATTTTTTAAGTATACATAGGTGTTCTCAAACACTACTAGGGCACATTCACTTCTGCACTAGATATTTTCATTGTTCTGCTCCATTAGAGGACAACAAAAATAACGGAAGTGCTGGATCCAGTACATAAGTGACATGAATAGAGTCAAACACTCCCCATTGACAATAATTAGGTCAGTTTGGGTACCTGTTTTTTTTTGTCTGCTTTTGTCAACTTTTATTTTTGGGGGGGGGGGGGGGGGGGGGAATCTGCAATGAGTGTCCTAAATGGAGCCTCCAACACAGATGTGAACATGCCCTTAGAATGCTGAAAGTCCATCCCTAGCTATATGTGGGAGAGGCCAATTCTGAACTTTGCTATGGGCCTCATGATTTTTCTGTGTACGCCAATGCTCTTGCAGGAAAGCATGTGGTAGATTCATAAAATCTTTTCAAATAATATGAATGAGGTTGTAAAACCTGATTCTTTTGCATCGTACTATATCTTTTTATGGGTTTTTGGTGTCAATATGTGCATATGTCAACATGGAATATATATATATGTATATGTGTATATATACAGTATATGTGTATATATATAAGTAAATCTAATTAGGTTTTTATATTACGTAACAAAAATGGTGCTCATGTGTATATATGCACTTCGAAGCAGGTAGAGGGTACCTAAAATAATAATAAATAAAAATACTGCTTTTATTTAACATTTATTTCACTGTACAGGTGAATTTAGAAATGTTCTAATATCAGAGAAAAATGCCTATTCTCTCTCTGCCAGCAACCTCCTCCTCCCCTCTCCATAGACTTCTATGGACAGCATGTAACCTGATCCTTCAGTGAGTTGACCGTCTGTCTCATCTCTCAACGTTAGCTTGTGGGGAGGGGGGGGGGGGGGGTGTCTGATAAGATATATTACAACGTTTCTTACATTCACATGTACTGATAATTTATGCAAAATTTGTTGAAAGAAGAATAAATGATCACTAATAATGTCGTTCATCAAATCCACACCAAAAAACACAGATTTTGGTGCAGATACAGTGCAGAAACGCACATAAATCTGCACTGAAATTTGTGCTGATCTTATGTGCCTTCACTTGCACTTGTGTGGCCTAAAGGGGATGTCCAGTTTGCTCCTGAAACCCCTGGGATCAGCCTAAAATAATAACAGGTAAGTACTTACCTGATAGATCCCATGCTACTGCTCCAGTTCTTCTGACCAGGCTTTATTTACCTGGATGCAAGGGTGGTGTCATGTCGGCAACATACGACCACTGCAGCCAATCAAGTGAATTGCTATGGCCAGTAATTGGCTGCAGCAGATATACTTTGTTGACGTGATGTCACTGCTGCTCTGGGGATAAGAACCAGAGTGGCAGTGCTTTATCTGTCAGGTATGTACTTACCTGTTCTTTATTTGACACGGATCCTGGGTGTTGTCTAGTTTCCTCCTTAAACTGGACAGCCCCTTTAAAGGGGTTCTCCGGGCTTTTAGTATTGATGACCTATCCTTAGGATAGGCAATAAATAATTAGGAACAGCACATCAGTACCTCATTTTGGATTTTCAGAGTTGCAACAGCCAATCAAAGACTCCTGATCCATAGGAGTCAATACGATAAAGTCCACAAAAAAAGTGATGGCAGCATCTCCAATCCAACAGGCTTTATTCACACGTGGTGCATAGAACAGTACAAAATGTCCACAAACAGCAACGTTTCGGCTACATAGTAGCCTTTTTCAAGCTATTCTTGAAATGTCAGAAAGGAGTATATAAAGCACACTTAGACCCACCTCCCATATCAATCTACCAATAACATGATATATTGCAACATATTATCACCTGTGTTAATTAAAACCACCAATGGGCATTATACCTATCATAGACGTCATCACCTTTCACCAGTTATATACCCATTACCTCGGTAAGGATGGCTGCAGCTGGGCACCCCACCATGTGAGCTCCCATGTCATCCTGGCTCCGAAAGAGCTACAAGCGTCCAGCCTCCGAAATAGGTCACGTGATCGCACATGACCTATAGCCCCGATCACTTGACGAACTCACATCGGAGGCGTCATTGTTACCATACCGACCCACCTACTTATATATTATATATCTCCGAATCCATTGGAGTCTAAAACTTAGAGTTTAGTGGATCTTCCGGCTTGCTAGGAGACTATATAGTTTCTAAGGGATGTGTCACCACATCACTGACAGAAATTTCTTTATGTTCACTGATTTGTATCTCGCTTGAAGGGGGAACCAGGTGCACTCCAGCCTTCATCTATAAAACACAGATAAAAAACTGGAGTGGCTGGAGTGTACATGGTTCCACCATCAACCAGGTCTACTCCAGGTGTTTATTGAAAGACATTATGTTACCGGAATTCTTTTATTTTTTGAGTTTTGATGTGGTCTCACTTTACACATCTATTGAACTTGATCAGGGCTTGAGAGCGGTCAATATGGCGCGGTCCAGGGCAGGGACCTCTCCGACTGGTACACGGTTTGTCCTCCAGCTCCTCAAGGTAGTCCTCAGGAGGAATTACTTCCTCTTTGGAGACACCTACTACCAACAGAAGCGGAGGACAGCGATGGGGTCTAATTATGGCCCCCACTTACGCTAACATCTTTATGGCCGAGGTGGAGGATAGGCCAGTGTACCAGTCATCATTTATGGAGAGGATCCTGTGCTGGTGGCGCTACATCAATGACATCTTTTTGATCTGGTGTGGTATGCTTGAGGAATTAGAAATGTTTCACTATCATTTGAACACAAGGGTTTTGGGCCTCGAATTCACTAAGGTAGTGTCACGAGAACAATTGCAATTCTTCGATGTCATGGTTTACATGGAGGATGGCGGTATTAGAACTGATTTGTATCAAAAGCCCACAGATAGAAACAACCTACTTAGATATGATAGTTGCCATCCACAGCGAATGATAGAATCACTCCCATGGAGTCAACTACTTAGAGTAAGGAGGATAGTATCCGATGAACACCGCTTTACCGTGAGAGTGGGGGAAATGTGTGGGAAGTTCAGAAACAGGGGTTACCAACATAGATTGTTACAGAGATCTCGAGAGAGTGGTGAATACAATGAGGGAAACTATTCCACAAGGGACCCCTAAAGCTAGGGACACACGTAGGATTCCATTTGTGTCTACATATGGTAATCACAGCAGCCAAATAGCACGGATTCTGAAAAAAGAATGGCATATTCTACAGAAAGGTGTACCCTCAGTGGTTGATTTTCAAATTCAACCGTTGATGGCGTAAAAAAAAAGACAACTTACGAGATCGATTGGTTAAGTCCGATGTGGGTAGTGTACAGGTGGAGAGACAACGCTATCTAGCTCCGCGTAAATCAGGTAACTTCCCGTGTTTGGGTTGCTGCAATTGTGGCAACATAATCAAAGGAGGTACCTTTGGGCATCCATATACTGGACAGGTATTCAAGATTAATGGTTATTACACTTGCAGATCAAGGGAAGTGATTTACATGATTCAGTGCCCTTGTAGCCTCATTTATGTGGGTGAGACCACAATGGAGATCAGGGAGAGGCTAAATAAACATAAAAGCACCATCAGGAAAAAGATGTTGGACAAACCGGTGGCAAAACATTTTGTGGAATATGCACACTCATCAACTCAGATTTAGTGTGATTGATTCTGTTGGAGTATTGAGGAGAGGTGGTGATAGAGAAGCTAAACTTAGGAAGAAAGATTTAAAGTGGATCTTTGCCTTGAAAGCTCTACAACCATATGGATTAAATATAGAATTCAATGTGAGTGGTATTTTATATATGTAATAGGGGTCAGATTTTTTAAGGGGTTTTTATTGTTTTTATTCTAATATGTTTTTTATCTGTGTTTTATAGATGAAGGCTGGAGTGCACCTGGTTCCTCCATCAAGCGAGATATAAATCAGCGAACATAAAGAAATTTCTGTCAGACACATCCCTTAGAAACTATATAGTCTCCTAGCAAGTGGGAAGATTCACTAAACTCTAATTTTTAGACTCCTATGGATTCGGAGATATAGAATATATGAGTAGGTGGGTCAGTATGGTAACAGTAACGTTGTGAGTGAGTAGGTCAAGTGATCGGGGCTATAGGTCATGTGGGTCAGATTGAAGCACATGACTTAGCTGTTATGGCCCTGCAGGTCATGTGGTTCAGCTGAGCACATGATGTAGTTGGTATGATACTGCGGGTCACATGGGCCGAAGCAATGCAATCACGTGATCTATTTCGGAGGCTGGATGCTTGTAGCTCTTTTGGAGCGTGCGCATTATAATCAGGGGAATGCCAGGATGACAGCCATCCTTACAGAGGAAATGGATATATAACTGATTGATGAAAGGTGATGACGTCTATGATAGGTATAATGCCCATTGGTGGTTTTAATTAACACCGGTGATAATATGTTGCAATATATCATGTTATTGGTAGATTGATATGGGAGGTGGGTCTAAGTGTGCTTTATATACTCCTGTCTGACACTTCAAGAATAGCTTGAAAAAGGCTACTATGTAGCCGAAACGTTGCTGTCTGTGGACATTTTGTACTGTTCTATGCACCATGTGTGAATAAAGCCTGTTGGATTGGAGATGCTGCCATCGCTTTTTTTGTGGACACTATCCTTAGGATAGGTCATCAATATCAGATTGGCGGGGGTCCGACACCTGGCACCCCCTCTGATCAGCTTTGCCATGTACAGAGCAGCAGCAGGAAGAGAGATTGGAGACGGTACATGCACACAGCACACTTCGTCTCCTCATACAGCTGATTGGAGGGGGTGCCAGGTCTCGGACCCCCGCCGATCTGATCTTGATGACTTAGGCTACATTCACAGGAATATATTTTGTTTCCGTGTCTATTCTGTTTTTTTGAGGATTGGATGAGGACCCATTCATTTCAATGTCTGTTCAGCAGCTCTGCAAAAAATATAGAGCATACCCTATTCTTGTCCATTTTGCAGACAAGGATAGGCATTGTAACAATGGATCCACCAAAAAACGGATGTAACACAGATAACACACAGAAGTCATCCGTATTTTTTGCGGATCTGCATTTTGTTGACGGCAAAATACATATGGCCATGTGAATGTAGCCTTATCCCGAGGATGGGTCATCAATATTAAAATCCCGGAGAACCCCTTTAAGTTGATGTGAAGAAGAGGTGCCCCTGTATGTGGGAATAGCTCCAGGAACACTGATAACATGTTTGTACAAAATAGGTAATAAAGTCTGTATCTCATTTATAGGCGATAGAAGGATTATGATGGAAGAACAGACTCCCTTTTAAATCTTTCGATAGTGTGAAGAGTGAATAATTGGCGTCATCCTGCATCCCTAAACCATGAAGATATTGCCAGTTTAAATGAAAAACAGGTGTTGGAATCACTGGCTCAGTAATTTTCATGGTACCACCTGTGCAAAAGCAGGACTATCCCCAGTACCAGCGCACATTCAGCCCTTTAGGATGGCCCCTGGTAAAACTCCGTTAACTTTTTTAATTGGCAATAATAGTTCACACGTCTGTTAATTAAATACATGTTTTACATTTCTGAAAGTGAGAAGGAACACAACTGTAGATCCCGCACCCACAAGCCTTCACTTTCTGTCTCTCTGTCTGTAATAAAGCAGTCGGTATAGCAGAATGAATATTGCTTGTTAGGGTGCATTTACACAACCGTATGTATTTTGCGGTCCTCAAAATACACGTGTGAATGTACCATTAGCATCTATAAAATGTTTCATGCATCTAACCCCTTCCTGCAATTTGTAGAAGTAATGCAGTTGCCATGAACTGCCGTCACAGTATGTTGCATAGATGGTGCAGGTACAGGAGCTGTACAAATCATCCAATGTAGTCCAGCACCAGGGAGAAACCTTGCTACTTTTATGAATCCATATTTAAAACCTTCCACACATGAACATTAGCTGCACAGTACAAATGCTTCTACATTTCAGACACACAGTGGGGACGGGGGAAGGAGTCATTTATCAAAACTGCCTGGTAAGGAAAGCTGTCTTAGTTTTCCCGTAGCAACCAATCAGAGTGATCATTTCATTTTCTAAAGGAGCTCTCAACAATAACAGCTGGAATCTGATTGGTTGCTATGGGAAAATTTAGCCAGCTTTCCTTACGGCTAGTTTTGATAAATGTCCCCCAATGTGTCTTTAATCATGTCATGACCATACTTGCTATGACTAAGGACACAGTGTATGTCCAAAATGCGTAAGCATTTGTGCTGTGCAACTAATGTCTCTGTGTGGAAGATTTTAAATATGGATAAGTTGTAAGGCTGTTACCAGCCTGCATTTGTGGGAGGGGCGTCTGACTATTTAGTCACCTCCCCTCCGTTCAGCCGGGCGCCCGAGTCTCACGCATCCCGTGGTATCGCGCTCCTTCCTCTCTGCTTCGTGACCTTCTTCCGGTTCCAGCATACAGGCACCGCCGGCGTCCGAATCATCCTCTCCATCGCCCTCCTCTCCAGGTAATCGAGGTGCGGTTCACGTCGCACCAGCTGACCCTCGCGTCGGGGCTCGCGCCCCCTGGTGGTATTGGTTAAGTGCCGCTCTCCTCCTGCCTAGTTCCGATTCCGGCTGCGCGCCGGCACCCGGCGTCCTGGGTCACTATCTTGCCGGTCACGTGCCGCGCTTCTGGGGGTACCAAGTTGTTTTGTCTTGGGCTGTCAGTTTGTTCCTCTGTTCACCACCCATGCACTCTCCTAAGCACAAGTAATTCGTTTTTTTTTTTCAGGCTATGTGATGCAGGCAGCGTTTTCATTTTGGGGGGGTGGGAAGACGCAGTTTTCAACCATATGCCCTCTATTAGGCAGGGCACAAAAAAAAAAAAAAAAAAAAAGAGGGGGAATTTTTTATTTATTTATTTATTTATTTATTTATTTTTTTCATAAAATGCCATTTATCAGGGGGGAACGCTTCCCTACAGTCAGTCCATCCTCGTCGCTGCCTCTGCATCACATTGCCAGAAAATTGCGCCGTGAAGTTGGTGGTACATTACTGTCCGATTCTACGGTTCTGCTACGTCACGTTGCTTCCGTCCCTAGATCCTTCCACTTTTGGTTGTCAGTGTTCCTGGATCACCCAGGTTGTCAATGTTCCTGGATCGCCCAGGTTGTCAATGTTCCTGGATCGCCCAGGTTGTCAATGTTCCTGGTTCGCCCAGGTTTTCGTCTGCATTTTCTTAGGTTTTTACATCTATGTCGATTGTTCCTTCCTTTAGATTGGGCAGTTGTTATTTTTCCTTCCTCTCCTTCGTTTCATCTAGGAATCTCGAGGCAATTCCAGGTAAGTCGGCTCAGAGACGGTCACTGGGGTAGGGTTAACTCTCAGTTTGATACTCAAGTCCGTTCTTTTTATTAGTTTCCACTTAGTCGTTTGGGGTTTTTGGAAATCATCATTCTAAACCGTTCACATTCCCGTCAGGTAGGTTTTTCGTTGGTCACTTTTCACACGATTCAGTCTCTCACCTTCTTTCGGCCGCTACCACCGCTTCCGTCTGTGCTTCTTTTTTCGTTTTCCGGTAGACATAAGTTCCCTTTTTTCCCAGGTCGTCATGTCTCACATGTCCGATATGGAGGACAATCTCTCCATGCCAGGATCATCCGTCTCGGGGCATCTTAGCAACACATCTCTGAGGAGTTGGACCGTGCCGAAGTTAATCGCCGAACTCAATCGCAGGGGGATTCGGCATCCCGCGACGGCCCGCAAGGCCGAATTATACCGGCTCCTGATGACCACTCCGGGTCCGTCATCTGAGCAGTCCAACAGCGACTCCATCCGGCTGGCTCTAGCCCAGATCCAGTCATCCATCACCGGACTTGTTAGCTCAGTCACGGACATTCAGAACAGGGTCGCGGTTTTAGAATCCAGGCCAGCAGCCTCACCGCAATCTCCAGGTTCGGCAGTCATTTCTGCCATTCCTCCGGACGTTGCAGGTAGGCCTTCTGCCACCCCCCAAATTGCTCCTTCCCACTTCGTTCCGGAGCATATTAAGAAGGATATCCTGGCAGGCAAGGACGTTAATTTAGCATCCATTTTGATTGCCTCCCAGGATATCTCCGAAAACCGGGTGATTAATTGCGGAGAGGTTTCCGTGGTCTTGAAGGCCAAGGATGCTCGGTTAAATAGGAAGCTGTCGGTTTCCGAGTTTGTCCTGGCCTTCAGTCTCTACAGGGATGTAATATGCTCCGCCCATCCCAATCGTAGGGAGGAATTAGACACTTACTTGTACCGGATTGCGGATTTGGGGCACAAGTACGGCGGCTCAGCATTTTACGATTATCATCGTTCGTTTTCTGCCAAAGCCGCCGCAGCCCTGAATCAATTCCAGTTCATGTCCAACTGGGCAGACTTGGACATGGAGTTATTCTGCCGGCACTTCGCAGGTCTGAAGGCTCCCCTGTGTGCCATCTGCCAGTCCATCTTTCATTCCACGGAATGGTGCCCTAATCCGGTGCAAGATCCTCAGTCGGCGCCCACTCCAGGTCCGTCCGGGTCCTCCAGGTCTTCCTCATCTTTAGATAAACTGGGTAGGCCCATTGTGTACCTTGGCAGTAGCCAGGTGTGCAATAATTTTAATGCTAAGGGCTGTGCTTTCAATGCGTGCCGGGCACTGCACATCTGCTCCCTTTGTTTTCGGGCCCACCCTCGTTCCTCCTGTCCCAGAAAGTCAGCCAGGGACTCCTGACTAGCCGACCTCAACTTGGAGTTACTGGCTGCACTCCTGCAGGACCACCCTGATCGTTCCTTTGTCGCCTTCTTATTGGATGGGTGCAGAGACGGGTTTCACACCGGCATTATCACGCCCCCTCAGGGCTGCTGGTTGGGCCCCAATCTGCTATCCGCCTCCAGTGACCCTGAGGCGGTGTCCACTCTCATTCAGGCAGAGGTCGACAAAGGGTTCGTCATTGGTCCTTTCCTTCAGATTCCATTCCGGTCGTGGCGCAACAACCCTATCGGTCTGGTCACGAAGTCATCTTCAAATAAAAAACGTCTCATTTATGATCTCTCCGCGCCTCATATGTCCTCCATCCCCAGTCTTAATTCACTCATTCCGTCTGAGGAATATTCCATGCAATATTCCTCAGTTGACGAGGCCATCCAGTACATTCTTCAAGCAGGTGTCGGGGCTTGGTTGGCCAAGGTGGATATTGCCGATGCCTTTAAGCTGCTTCCAATACACCCGCAGCTTTGGAAGTACTACGGCATCCAGTGGGCAGGTAAATTTTATTTTGCCAACCGGCTTACTTTTGGCTCCAAGAGCAGCCCCTGGCTTTTTGAACAGCTTGCTAAAGCCTTGCATTGGATTCTCAACCATCACGGTGGCTTATCCATGGTCGTTCACTATCTGGACGATTTTCTCCTCATTGAAAGGCCCAGTCAGGTCCCTTCCATTCCCCATTCACTTCTGGACATTTTTTCCCGACTCCAGGTTCCCGTGGCCACGGCCAAGACTGAGGGTCCGGCCACTACAGTCACCTTCCTGGGCATCATTCTTGATACCGTTAGAATGGAAGCTAGCCTCCCCAGCGAGAAGTTGCTCAGGATTCGCTCAGCCATCTCCCGGGCAGTCCAGTCTCACTCGCTGACCAGGACGGAGCTCCAATCCTTGCTGGGGATGCTTAATTTCGCCACCAGAATCATGCCTCAAGGTAGGGCCTTCCTTTCCAGGTTACTATGTCTCCTGCCCTCGGCCCCGGAACAAGATTCTGTCGTCCATTTGGACAGCCAGGCCATTGCAGATCTCGACATGTGGAGCAGTTTTCTCGCTAACTGGAACGGCATTTCCTTGTTCGTTCCGCAGTGGGATTCCTCTTCCCCCATGGTTTTCTCCGACGCCGCCGGTTCCTCCGGGTTCGCTGCCATTTTCAGATCTCATTGGCTGGCTGCCGGATGGCCGCCAGAATTAGCCTCGGACTCTGCAGCTCTAAAATCTTCCCCCCTTTTGGAACTATATCCCATAGTGGCGGCTGCTCAGGCCTGGGGTCACCTCTGGTCTAACTCTTCTGTGACTTTCGTTACGGATAGCCAGACCTTGGTGGACATCGTCAACAAGGGCAGAGCCCAGTCCCTCAGGATCATGGCGTTATTACGCAAATTAGTGTGGTTATCCCTCCACCATAATTTTCACATGCGCTGCGTACACATCTCAGGCGAGCAGAATAGGGCTGCGGACGCGCTTTCCCGTGCTAACTTTGCAATTTTCTTTCAGGAAATGCCCGACGCGGATCGGTCAGGCACGCCGGTGCCTCAATTCAGCACCCTCACTCTGGGTTAGGTTCGCTCTTAGAGGAGGCCAAGGGCCTGGTCGCCAAATCCTTGTCACGTAATACGGCGAGGAACTATCAGGCTGGTCTAAGGGCGTTTGATAAATTCTCTAGGAATCATCCGAGGGGTCAACACTCCGAGATCTCCTACATCATGGCCTTCCTGGCCTATTGTCATTCGCATCTCTCCCTGTCGTATGGTACCATCAGACTTTATTTGGCCGGACTTCAACATCACGCTATGCTGGCCAATCCTCGTCACAGGTCCTATTTTTCCATCCAAGCTATTAAAGCCACCCTTCGGGGCATTCAAAAGGAAGGGAAGGGATCCGTGAGCCATAGGCAGCCAGTCTCCGGCCAGTTGTTCAGGGATCTCTCCTCGTCATTGGATGGTAATCCTTTTGGGCCCTCCACTAGCCTGATTCTGAAAGCGGCTATGTATCTCGCTTTTTATGGGTTCCTCCGGCCCGGAGAGGTTCTGGCTGGTCCAAATCGGAAAAACCATCCTCTGAAGCAACATCTGTCCTGGGGCCAGGACCATTACACTCTGCTTCTACCCTCCACCAAAACCAATCAGACGGGTCCTCCCTCTGAAATCAAGTTCTACCCGACCTTGAACAATTGGTGCCCAGTTCAAGTGCTGCATCAACTGACAGCACTCATCCAAGGTTCATTGCCCGACAGTCCACTCTTGCCGCATGCAGGCAAGCCTCTCAGCACCTCGCAATTCATCGCTTATATCCGTGCTCTCGCCCAGGGTTTAGGCTATGACCCCAAGGTAATCTCAGGGCACTCATTCCGTATAGGGGCAGCCTCCGCTGCTTCCCGTCATCGGGTGCCGGCCCACGTCATCCGGTCTATGGGGCGGTGGCGATCCTCCTGCTTTACCAGGTACATACCCAATCCCCAAACGGAGATATCCCATGCCTTTCGTTCTCTGGCTTTGTAATTTGTAAATAAAAGTGTTGTACCTACCGGTTGTTTTTTGCCCCCTTTTTCCCTCATTGGTGTACCCGCGCCCGTGGCTTCCGGCACAATTCAGCCACTATGTTCAGGGCAGGTTTCTCTGCGTACGCCGAAGTTGTCCTAGCCCTGACCATAAGTTGTAAGGCTGTTACCAGCCTGCATTTGTGGAAGGGGCGTCTGACTATTTAGTCACCTCCCCTCCGTTCAGCCGGGCGCCCGAGTCTCACGCCCCTCCCTCCCGACCCTTTTTCTCAGGGTTCCATCAGGTATGCCCCCTTTTTCCCTCACTGGTGTACCCGCGCCCGTGGCTTCCGGCACAATTCAGCCACTATGTTCAGGGCAGGTTTCTCTGCGTACGCCGACGTTGTCCTAGCCCTGACCATAAATAAAGTTATTAAGATGTATCCTGTAGGGCTTGTTCACACCTCTGTGATGTCAACCCTGGCAAGATAGTCAGCGGTTCATCTGTGAAGATGTCCATGAAGAGTCCATGTTTGGTCAGTGTGTCCATTTTTTGTCCTCTGTATGTCATCCATATTTCACGGACACAATAACTTCCAGAACATCTCCTACCAATGGTCCATGTAAACCACGGATAGGACACAGACGCCATGCGTGTTGTGTCAGTGGTTTTCACAGACCCCTAGACTTCAATGGGCATGTTTAGTCTTTATCACGGACCAAAATAGTCCATGTCTCCAAGGTTTTTCCGCTGATCCACGGTCAGTGGATAAACACTAATGTGTGAAATCAATGGGTATGTGTTCTGTCCTTGGAGAACACAGACAGCACATGTCTGTGATTTACTGACGTGTGAATAGGGTGTTATGCCTGATTACATATGCTCATTTGTACTTACCCACGTTTGGCTGGAGCGGAGTCCAAGTCACCAGAATGGTTGCAATTGTGGTAGGGCTGAGTCTGCACCATTAGTTGTTACAGCTATCACCACTCTAATGGGTGACATCAAACTGCACCTACCTAAGTGGTTTTACAGAGGAAGTGGTTCCCCCTGTAGCTCATGGTGCCCCCTACATTGTAATTTTTGGGAACTAATGGGATTTCATGACAGCTAGGGGCCTATCAATGGCACCCAGATGTGCCATGTAAGGCTACTTTCACATCTGCGTTGTGCTGTCCGGTTTTGAGATCTGGCACATTGTCTCAAAACCGCAGCACAAGGCTTCTGTTTTATCCCTATTCATTGTCAATGGGGACAAAACTGAACAAACCGGAGCAGAGTGCACCAGAATGCATTCCAGTCTGGTTTGTTGTGTTTCCGTGCCGGACACAAAATCGCTGCAGGCAGCATTTTTGTGGGCGGCATGGGAAATTGAACATCGCATCAAAAACCAAAATTCAATGATGCCGGATCCGTTTTTTCAGACTCGTATTATTACAATGGAAGCATTTTGCTGTTTTTTTGAGATCCCATGCCGGATCTCAAAACTGGACAGCAAAATTGCAGATGTGAAAGTAGCCTAAATAGTCTTATTACAAGCGTCCAAGGTAAAAAAAAAACATTCAGCAAGACATTCCCTTTAAATGTCCTATATTATGGCAAAATGAATGGCTTTTTGGGGCTTTTTTGTCTGTCCTTAGGATAGACCATCAATATCAGATCGATGGGTGACCGAGTCTAAGCATCTCCATAGTTTTTCATGGGCTTCTGTGGCCTCTTCATCGACCCTTACACCATTTTCTTAGAAACAGCAATGAAGTGTATGTATTGCAGCTTTATATCATTCAAGTCAGTGGGACAAAGCTGTAATACCCTGCACTGCTGCTTCTAAGTAAATGGCGTGCAGGTCGACAGGATCACTCAGCTGGGTTTAGCGGCCCCTTGAAACAGTTCATTATGGCGGTGGTGAGAGCCCCTCCCCATGATCTGATATTGATGGCCTATCTTAACAATAGGTCATAACTGTGATCTCTGATCCTGCACTTGTACTCTTATCTGTCCCCTGCAGGATCAGACTATACAGAGTTTGTTTATTGACCTGTTACCATGGAGACACATAAGTCTACATCATTTTTAAATAAAGCCTGTTGCAAAGTTGCTTCAAAGTGATTTTATGCTTTGGGAGTTAAAGGGAACCTGTCACCATGAAAATGCTGTGTGACCTACCAGCAGCATGTTATAGAGCAGGAGGAGCTCAACAGATTCAGGTGTAGTTTTGTGTGAAAAGATTCAGTATATGTAGAGATGAATGAATAGATCAGACCTTCACTGACGGACATGATTGGACATCTTTCCTGGCCCTCTCCATCTTGCACAGATGCAGCGTCCCACTAGCTTACATGGGAACTGCAAAATCTTTTTGTTGTCTTCTGTAATATCATGCTGCATTGTATTAACATGTGAAATCCCTTTTTACCAGGCTGTTAGGTGCACCACATACATCTCACCACTAGATGGGGGTAGCACGACAGTATATATAGAGCAGTTCAGGCCTAGTTAGGGGAGTTAAGAGTTGAGAGTGGTGAAGGGGATGGAGTGAGGAACTAAGGGGGAATGAGAGGTCCCCTCTTCTCTCAGCTCTCTCTGGGGCTCCACGGCCCAGAGGAGCCATCGTACGCCTCAGTATCAAAGCCAGGAAGACAGGCAGAGGAAAGTCTACATTCTACTATTCACTCTTCAGGAGTAACAAGTGAATTTATGGTCAAGTTTATTATTTGATAAATACAAAGGAAGGACAAAGCCATTATTCTGGGCTCTAGGCACCTTTGTATCTAGGTGAAGAACTTATTAGCTTCCGGCAGCCTCACCGTTATTCTAAAGACAGATAAGGATTCTGTCATGTCACTTGTGTGGAAGATCAAGACTGGAACTATCTGAACTGAGACTGAAGCAGGGCAAGGAGCTGAATATCAGTGAGTACCTAACTAACTACCCTAGCCTGACACATTACTACTAGCACAGCCTGTTAATGGGAATTCATCATATCCAACTTGCATGTATACCAGAGACTGTTTTATTATTGGATGTAAACTTTTATCAAGAACCTGGTTATAGTAAAGTTCCCAGTTGGATTTAAACCTGCCTCGTTCTTCAAACTTCACACCACTACCACTCTCAACATCTTGCACCATCAAGGTGCTGGCGTCACGACATTACTTAAGTCAGGTGCCCAGCCACACAAGCACTCAGCACCCATTCACCATCAAGGGCACCTCAATCACCACCTGGCCGGTGTCCCCTGTAATAGAGTGTGCCCCGGAGAATCCAGTGCTGTTCTCCCCTTCACTGCACTGCTGGCCCAGGGAGGCATCTGCTAAACCGTGAGTAACCGATGAACTGTATGTACATTTCGGCCCACCGTGAACCTCACGTGTTCTACCCCTGCGGACTGGCACGTTGCACAGAAGCTCTGCTGCTGCTACTGGAGCAGATACTAACTTTACATGCACTGCCAGGGCTGCACCATCAATGAGGCCAGGTGAGGCCAGGTGATCGCCTCAGGCAGCACCAGCTAGGGGCAAAAGGGGGGCAGCGGAAGGGCCATGGGCAATGAGTGCTTTCAAAGGGGTTAGGTTAAGAAATTGGCATTGGGGGGCGCTGTTTCAGTTTTCACCTCAGGCAGCAGAAAGGCTTGGTGAACCTCTGTGTGCCGCTACACTTCAGGATACCGGAGCAGCGCAGATTGCGACTGTGCATGTGCCACTACACTTCTGGCCACCGGGAAATGTAGCACCACATGTGCAGTATGCATCTGCGCTGCTTCAGTAGCAGCAGCAGAATGTGTGGGCTTGCGCTGCCACCTGAAGCAAAGGTGCAGGCCTGAGATTGACAGGGCCAGGAGAGATAGAGATGTCCAGCTCTGAAAGTCAAGGGGAGGGCCTTCCCTGCTCAACAACTCTTTTTGAAGGACTAATTAAATTGTACGAATAGATTTGCTCATCTGTAAGTATACCCTGAATCTCTTCCCACAAAATCATATATCAATCTGCCCAGCTCCTCCTGCTTTCTAACATACTTTTTAAAAGTGTCGCAGGGATACAGAGGTACAACCAATTCAGATCATATTTACCAACATGAAAAAATAGGTTGGCAAACATACATTAGTGTTAACCTAGCCTTCTTCTGATACGAATGCCCTGCAGCTTGCCATGATGCCCTAGGATTAAAATGAATATAGAATTTTTTTGCCTAGCTGTTATTACAACAGAGGGATATTTCCATTGAATATATTTATTATGTATTAGGGATAGGGTCTATGCAACATCCAAGATGTATGAGGCCTTATCGTACCTCTGTGTGCCTCTGATTTAGGGTCCATTCACACGTCCGTAAGTGTTTTGCGGATCCGCACATCACAGACACTATAATAGAAAATGCCTTTTCTGGTCCGCAATTGCGGACAAGAATAGGACATGTTCTATTTTTTCCAGGAACAAAATTGCGGATCCCGAAAAAACGGATCCCAAAAAAAACGGATGCGGATCCCGAAAAAACGGATGCGGATCCAGGAAATGTGGATTTGCATTCGTTCCAGCCCCATTGAAAGTGAATGGGTCCGCAAATTGCGGAACGAATGCAGACCCAAATTACGGACGTGTGAATGGACCCTTAATGTGAGAGGCATACAGAGATTTTATATGTCAAACTCAGGCGGGGAAAAAAACCTAATATACTCTATCCAAAGCCATATTACTCTGCACTGCTTCTAGGAGAGGCTAGCTTTGTAGATCGGTGCCTACCGAGGTACCATATGGTGGCAGGTGGGGTGCCTACAGCTTTCTAATATAGAGCCTTTAGGGCCTCTGTATGACTCTGTAGTGTTGGTCTCTTCCGTGTGCATTAATGTGTCTTCTAGCTCTGCCAGATTATTCCTTGTCAGGCTGTGTCCTCAGACTTTTAATAACATACTGTATGAAGCCAGATCAAATATTCATCTGGTTATACTTCACTATGAAAAACCAATTTTTAGCTTTTATACTGTACTTTAGAGCTATATTCATTTTTTCTACTTTCACATTAGGAATAATCAATATATACAGTAGCTACAATATCAAATATTGGTTTCCTGGAAGGATAGGGCAGTGTCGACAAACTGCTGAAATCTATATATTTGACTATCACATTGTACATGAAGGGCTTGGCAGTAAAAAGATGGAGGTGATTCGGAGACACATTGTGATGCGAAGAGATTTTTGCCAAAGTGTGCTGGGCCATTGGTCCAGAAGATTCAATAAGTACATTAGTTATGTCACACTCTGCTAGGTGACAGATAGTGTAAGCATCAGCTTGTGCTCCCTGTGTTTGTGCTTATCATGACAGCAGCAAGCAGTCCACGTGAAGTAGCTTTTGTCATTGGTTATGATGTGAGGATAGGAAGTCAATAAGACTAAGTAAAAAGCTTCATGCTGGCAAGACACGCTGACAGTGCATATTGCACTAAATCATGGCAGTTTTCTCTCGACAGTGTCTATTGGCACTTCAGGCTGGCAGCATGCTCCGACTGTATGCTGACACTGTACTATGAAAGTCTGCGTTTTATTTGCCTACGCTATACGCTGACAGTATGCTGGCACTTAGCGCTGGTAATGGAATTTGCCAGCACCAGCTGTTGGGTCTCTATCACATTATGGGGCCAAGGCATGCTGTCACTATATGTTCTCCCCAGTGTTCTTAGGTAATATTTTACATTTCTGAGAATAAATGTTTCAGTCTTTTTGTAATTCTGTGACTTTTTTTGTTTTAGATTTTTAGACCTATATGTGGAGTATTGACAAAAATAATATAGCACAGTACTGTTTATACACACCCGGCTCTAGAATAACATTAGTTTATCACTTCCAGTGATTGGCTGGATCTCACTCAGATCCTCTTGCTGATTGGCTAGAGTCTGTCTGAAAAGGAGGACCATGTACACATCTCTGTGGGATCTCTTCTGATCCCCAGAGAACATTTTTGATAGACTACTGTTCTTCATGTGCCATTGGGGTCAATGTTTATATATTATGGGGATTCGCTCTGGTAGACAGGGTGTGTAGACGCAGTACAGAGGCAAATTACCAGTTCTTAAATCAAACATCCATGTTTATTCACACATAAAGCAAAAACAAAACGTCACTTTGCAGTCTTGGTGTTAGATCACACACAATGGAAAGTCCACATAGCAAAAATCACCTTGTTGGCAGTTCTGCCTCCAGCAGTCCAAAGCAGGCTTTTAGGGGGCCCGTTTTCCTTACAGACGGGTCTCAGCCCTCCAGCACAGCACAAGCCTCAGGTCCCAGCACACACACAACTCCTGAGCTCCACTGTCAGACTGAGATAATCCTCTTTACCTGGCAAAACCTGGCCTGGAACATGGGGAGTAGTCACCCACCCAGCACTTTGACTACTCCCAGTAAGAGCAGTTCCGGATCAACTATGCAGCCATACTAAGTATTAAGGTGTCAAACAGCAACTGTGGCTGACACATAAAAACCGGCTCTTACTCCACCGAGGCCAGGAAACTCTGTGACACGTACCTATCATCCATGATGATTCCTTGTACCTTCTTACATACCCCCCCCCTTTTGTTCAACCCTGAGGGGGTAAACACATGCCATACAGTATACTCGGGACAGGGCATCTGCATTTCCCTGCAACCGACCTGCCCTCTGTTCTACAGAGAACTTAAAGTTTTGTAAGGACAGGAACCACCTGGTGACTCAGGCATTTCTCTCTTTGGCCTGGCTCATCCACTTGAGAGGGGAGTGGTCAGTCACCAGGCGGAATGTTCTCCCCAACATATAATAGCGGAGAGATTCAAGTGCCCACTTGATAGCCAGGCACTCTCTCTCCACTATACTGTACCTGGTCTCGGCTGGGGTGAGCTTGCGGCTTAGGAAGACAACGGGATGCTCCTTCCTGTTGACTTCCTGAGACAGTACAGCACCGAGGCCTACTTCGGAGGCATCTGTCTGCACTATGAATTCCCGCTTGAAGTCGGGCGTCACCAAAACCGGGGACCCACACAGGGCCGACTTCAAAACGGAGAAAGCCTCTTCCGCCCGGTCATTCCAGTGAACCATCACTGACTTGCGTCCCTTCAATAACCCTGTCAATAGTGCGGCTACAGTAGCAAAGTGGGGAATAAATCTCATGTAATAGCCTATAATTCCGAGGAATGACTGTACTAGTTTAGTGGTGACAGGTCGGGGCCAATTTCTTATCACCTCTATTTTGTTTACTTGGGGTTTGATCACGCTCTCCTCTAACCCTATTGCACATTTTTTTGGGTTAGCGGTTAGTCCCGCCTTCCGAAGGAAGTCCACTACAGCCTGCACTTTGGGTAGGTGACTTTCCCAATCGGTACTGTGGATGACAATATCGTGCAGGTAAGCCGAAGCATACCGACGATGTGGACGCAGCACAATGTCCATAAGCCGTTAAAAAGCGGCGGGGGCACCATGCAGACCAAAGGGTAGCACCTTGTACTGATACAGCCCTTCAGGTATGATGAAGGCAGTTTTCTCTTTGGCAGCCTCCATTAAGGGCACCTGCAAGTACCCTTTCGTGAGGTCCAAAACAGAAAAATACTGGGCTTGTCCTAACCTCTCGATAAGCTTATCCACCCGGGGCATAGCATGCGCATCAAATTTGGAAATCTCATTCAGTTTACGAAAATCGTTACAGAACCGGAGTGTCCTGTCTGGCTTGGGTATTAGCACTATAGGACTAGCTTACTCACTTTTAGACTCCTCAATAACGTCTAGCCTCAGCATCATCTGCACTTCCTCTGAGATGGCTTGTCGCCGAGCCTCGGGTACCCGTTATGGTTTTAGCCGGACTTTTGCCTGAGGCTCCGTGACAATGTCATGCCGAATTGTGGAAGTGCGTCCAGGGAGATCCGAAAACACATCCGTGTTCCGGCTAATAAACTCCCTGGCCTCCTGAGCCTGCTTAGAGGAGAGGCTGTCAGCAATTCTTACTGTGGCAGCCTCTTCCCTTGCTTCAGACAGAGGGGCCGAAACCGCTTCCCCTAGAAAACCTGGCCACGGGCTGTCTTCAGTACAGGTTTCCCTATCTTTCCACGGTTTGAGTAGATTCACACGGTACACCTGCTCCGGCTTTCGCCTCCCTGGCTGGTGTACCTTGTAATTTACCTCTCCAATTTTTTAAGTACCTCGTAGGGCCCCTGCCACCTGGCAAGGAACTTACTGTCCACGGTCGGCACCAGAACCAAAACCCGATCACCAGGGTTAAAGATCCGGACCCGAGAATGCAGATTATAGATCCGACTCTGGGTTCGCTGAGCGGCCTCCGGATGCTCCCTGACAAGAGGCAAAACGGTCTCTATCCGCTGTTGCATCTTGGTAACATACTCAAGGACACTTCTATGCGGAGTGGGTTGCTGTTCCCACACCACTTTAGCTACGTCCAACAAACCGCGAGGATGTCTGCCATATAGCAATTCGAAGGGCACCTCTCGCACAGTGAACATGAGATAGGGCAGAAGAAGGTCCCAGTCCTTTCCATCTTTAGACACCACCCTTTTTAACATGGTTTTTAATGTTTTATTAAACCTTTCAACTAGACCGTCCGTTTGCGGATGGTAAACGGACGTCTGTAACTATTTGATATGCAGCAACTTACTGTCACACCTGTGACAGGTGTTAGAAGGTCTGAAAGACTGACTGCACATGAGTGATCTGACAGCTTCTTTTGGCTTCACTTTGTCTGTGTGTTGCTGGTATGTCCACACCTCCTGTTCAGGTGTGGATCATGTGACCTTTACCTCTCCCTATTTAGTCTGACTTTATCCATCACTCCTTGCTCTGGATAGCTTCATTTGGTTTTGTAAGAGCTGGAATGTGGTTCTTGTTGAAGTCCTGTTCATCCATCATCCTCCGAAGTAAAGTGTTCTGCTTGTTGTGTTTTGTATCCCCCCTCCCTGGTTGTTTACTAGGCCTCAGTGAGACGCTGGTTCCTTCACCAGGGAAGGAAAGGGTTGTCTCTGCCCTGTCATTACCTTTAGGGCATCCGAGGGTCACCAGGGTTTTCTAGGTTCCTGTGTATGGGCATCTCTACCATTGAGAGGTACCCATACGGATAGGAGTTAGGGTCAGGAGCAGGGTTTTATAGGTGGTGACCCTTTTCCTTCCCTAGCAGTGTGGCCTAGTGTCTTTCCCCTTCCTTCTTGTTGTCTTTTGGTGTTCTCCCCTACTACATTCATGACATTATCTACAGCCAATAGCGTCATTTTTGTTCTGTTCTGTGCAGCTATGGATACTATGTCTTCACTGGTCGAAAATCTGTAGAATCTGACTTTGGAGGTAGCAGACCTCCGCGCGATGATCTTGCATATTCAGAGTCCACATGCTGCTGGTTCCGGTGGTGGGTCTCAGGCCTGCCCTGAACCAAAGGTGGCTCTCCGGGACAGGTTTTCCGGGGGTAGTGACAATTTCATCCGGTTCAGGGAGTCATGTAAATTATACTTTAGGCTGCGTCCATACTCTTCTGGGGGTGAGTGTCAACGTGTGGGTATGATTATTTCGTTGCTTAAAGAGGACGCCCAATCTTGGGCTTTTTCTCTGCCGACCGGATCACCATACCTCAGTTCGGTAGATGAATTCTTTAGAGCCTTGGGTCTTATCTACAATGACCCGGATTGGATCTCTCAGGCCGAGACCAATTTACGGGGTTTACGGCAGGGAGAACGTTCCGCGTAGACCTATTGCTCTGAATTTAGGAGATAGGCTACCGATAAAGAGTGGAACGATCCTGCTCTCTGTAGCCAATTCTGTCAGGGTCTCTCTGAGATACTGCAGGACGCATTGGCTTTTCATGAAAATCATTGGAAGTCATTGGAAGCAGCTATGTCCCTTGCTGTATGTCTTGATAGATGCCTGAGGGAGAGATATAGGGGTCCTCACCTTCAGGACGTACTGTCGAACAAGGGTACTGCTCCCTTTGACACTTATGGTGGAGAGACACTGGTGGTTGCGCCTTGTGATGAGCCTATGCAGTTAGGAGGAACTACTGGCAAAAGCTTGGGTCATGTGAAAGGAGTCTGCTTTTGTTGTGGCAAGAAGGGACATTTTGTGAATATTTGTCTGTACTTGCAGCATCAAGGTGTCAACAAAAAGAAAAAGAATCCCCAAATTACTATTGGTGGTGTGGTTGGGGAGCAAGAAAACCTGTCTTTGCAATTGACTCAGCACCTCTCACCCAAAAATGCCTGTCGCAGGTAGTGAATGACATTCATTTAGGAGTGGGTGATTTTCATCAGAAATCTATCTCCTGTTATGTGTAGGAGGGTCTGTCTGCTCCGTTGGTGTTGTCTACCATGGTTAAGCAAACATAACCCTAACATCGACTGGCAAGCGAGACAGATTCTCGATTGGAGTGATTTTTGCATGGACAACTGTCTTAATGCATCGTTCTCTAGGGTTACCACTAAAACTGTACCCTTGTTCATTTCTGAATTTTCTGATGTGTTCTCTAAGAGTGGTAATCAGGAGTTGCCTTCACACCGAGAGTATGACTGTCCCGGCAATCTTATTCCCGGAGCTAAATTGCCCAAATCTCGGTTGTATAGTCTTTCGGAACCCGAAAGAAAGGCCATGCGAGAGTATATCACCGAGAGTTTGGCAAAGGGACACATTAGACCATCCGAATCCCCAGAGGCTGCTGGGTTTTTCTTAGTAAAGAAAAAGGATGGTACCCTGAGGCCATGTTTGGACTTTCGTGAGCTCAATCGTATTACCGTCCGATATCCTTACCCCCTTCCTTTGATTCTGGATTTGTTTAGTCAGATTGTTGGTGCCAAGGTGTTCTCTAAATTGGATCTGAGGGGGGGCATATAATCTTGTAAGGATCAAGGAGGGGGATGAGTGGAAGACCGCATTTAATACCCCTGAGGGTCATTTTGAAAACCTGGTCATGCCCTTTGGGTTAACCAATGGTCCTGCGGTTTTTCAATGACATCTTTCATCATTTGGTCGGGAGGTTTGTCGTTGTATATCTTGATGACATACAAATTTATTTGCCTAATATGGAGACTCATCAGGATCATGTGAGACAGGTGTTACAGATCCTAAGAGAGAATAAGTTGTATGCTAAGATGGAAAAGTGTGTATTTGCTGTACATCCTCAGGTTTTGCTCTCATCCTCAGGTTTTCGTATGGATCCCGAGAAGGTCCGTGCCGTGTTGGACTGGGATAGACCCGAAAATCTGAAAGCGCTTTTGCGGTTTTTGGAGTTTACCAACTACTACCGTAAATTTATCTTGAACTTTTCAGCGGTTGTTAAACCTTTAACAGACATGACTAGGAAGGGTGCTGATATTTCTATCTGGTCTGATGCGGCATTACAGGCCTTTTCTGCCGTGAAATAATGTTTTGCTTTGGCCCCTATTCTGGTGCAACCGAACGTGTCTTAGCCATTTATTGTTGAGGTTGAGGCGTCCGAGGTAGGGGTAGGAGCAATCTTGTCGCAGGGTCCTTCAGCCCAGTAAATGGCGCTCATGTACATTTTTTTCTAAAAAACTCTTGACTGCTGAAAGGAATTATGATGTGGGGAATAGGGAATTGCTGGCCATTAAGTTGGCGTTCGAGGAATGGCGGCATTGGTTGTAAGGAGCAATTCATCCTATTACTGTAAATACGGATGACAAGAATCTGGCCTACCTGGAGTCAGCTTAGCGACTGAACCCAAGGCAGGCCAGATGGTCATTGTTTTTCACCAGATTTAACTTCATCGTCACTTACTGCCCTAGAATTAAGAACGTCAAGGCGGATGCTTTGTCACGTAGCTTTCCTGGGGGGGGGGGGGGGGGGGGGGGTGAGTCTAATGACCCTAGTCCCATATTATCTGAAGGGGTAGTCATATCTGCTCTTTATCCTGATCTCGAGGCCAGGGTGTTGGAGGCACAGGAGGATGCTGCGGACTCTTGTCCTCCGGGGAAATTATTTGTTCCCTCCGAATTACGTCACAAGGTGTTCGAGAAACATCACTGTACGACGCTTGCTGGGCTGTCGATCTCATCTCTTGCAGATTCTGGTGACCGGAGGTTGCGTAAGTTTGTTGAGGACTATGTGTCAGCCTGTGGTACTTGTGCACGTGCTAAGGTGACACATACTTGGCCTTCCGGATCTCTGCTTCCATTGCCCATCCCGTCCAGACCTTGGACCTATCTGTCCATGGATTTTATCACAGATTTACCGAATTCTTCGGGAAAAAACGTGATTCTGGTGGTTGTCGATCGTTTTTGGTAAAATGGCACACTTTATTGCATTACCTAGTCTACCCAATGCTAAAACTCTTGCACAGGTGTTTGTCGACAACATCGTGAAACTACATGGCATTCGAGGGACTTGTGTCCAGATTCTGGAAAGCGTTTTGTACTCGTATATGGGCATATGGGTTCCATCCGCAGTTTGGTCCATTTTCTGGTGCTCAAAATTCCGGCATTCCTGAGGAGGAACGATTTTCCTCTTCTTTGTCTTTTATTTGGCGGAAAATCCAAAATAACCTGAAAAAGATGGGAAACAAGTATAAGCGTGCGGCTAACAGGAGATGTATGAGTGGTCTGGACCTGAGAGTTGGTGATTCTGTGTGGTTGTCAATAAGAAACATTAAACTTAAGGTACCTTCTTGGAAGTTGGACCCAAGATTTATTGGTCCATATAAGATCACTGCCATTGTTAACCCTGTAGCTTTCTGTCTTGAACTTCCTCAGTCTTTGAAAATCCATAACGTATTTCATAAATCGTAAAGAAATGTGTCGAACCTGTTGAACCGTCCTCCTTACCTCCCATTCCTGTCATGGTGGACGGCAATTTAGAATTTCAGATCAGCAGGATTGTGGACTCCCGAGTTCTCCGGTGATCCCTACAGTATCTCGTTCATTGGAGAGGGTACGGACCAGAGGAGAGGATGTGGGTTCCAGCGATTGATGTTAATGCTAGTCATCTGGTGAGAGCATTCCCCAGAGCTCATCCTGATAAGGTCGGTCCTGGGTGCCCGTAGGTCACCCGTAGAAGGGGGGTACTGTCACACCTGTGGCAGGTGTTACAAGGTCTGAAAAACTGACTGCACATGGGCTCAGCAGCAGGATCTCTGTGTTGGGATCTGAGGCTTGGTGCCAGGTTGGAGGGCTGAGACCCATGGGCCAAGGAAACAGGCCCTCTAAAGCCTGCCGTGGACTGCTGGAGACAGAACTGACATCAAGGTGACTTGTCTTAAATGAACTTTCCATTTTGTGTGAAGTAACACCAAGACATAGCCTTGTTGTGCGTTTGCCTCAAGTGTGAATAAACACTGAAGTTTTGTGTTAAGAACTTGTCTTTTGCCTCTGTCCTGCGTCCAATTACCCTATCTACCAGAGCGAAACCCCACAATTGGTGAAGGATGCGGGCAAGCGCAGTGAGGCATGCGTAATCGCCGAAATATTGTTGTTTTTCACTTTTGCTCCGGGCACGGTTGTATGTCTTGCATTAAACCCTCTAAATTTCAACCCGTGACCCTTGACAAAATGGAGGCTATAATAAAGGCTCTTGTGGAGGCTAACAGGCAGCAGCAAGAAACAAACCAGCTGCTGTTGCAACAAGTGATGGCTATACAGACGGCAGGAACATCCCAAAGCGTCCATGATGTCCGGAAAGCGGTCCATGCGGTGATCCCCAAGATGACACCCTTAGATGATGTCGAAACCTACCTTGTACGAGAAGGTGGCCACAAGGGAGAAACTACCCCGAGACGAGTGGGCTGAGGTCGTCGCTCCCTTCCTGGCATCTGCTTCTCAGCGGGTGTATTTCGACTTGCCGGACGATCAATCGGTCGACTACCAGAAAGTAAAGGGTGAGATTCTGGCAAGACTGGGGGTGAATGTGTTGGTCCGGGCCCAACAGGTACATCAGTGGGTGTTTAACGCGGCTGAGCCTTCGAGACACCAGTATTATGACTTATTTCACCTCTTACAAAAGTGGCTACAGCCTGATGTGCTGAGTCCCACGGCTATGCTGGATCGACTATTAGCTGATATGTTCTGGAGGGCTTTGCCACCCCCTCTCCAGCACTGGATCGGCCAGGTGTCTCCTGGCAATGCCCTGGAGATGGTGGACCTGGTGGAAGCTATGATTCTACTAAGAATCTACAGGGGGGTTCTTTTGGGAGGGGGGCAGTCAAACCCCCGAAATCTCCACCCCAGGCCCGGATATTTGAGCCGATGAAACCCACGCGGGATGTACCCACTATGGGCCTGGCTCCGTTAGTCTGCTGGCAGTGTCAGGAGCCTGGCCATGTAAGGGCTGAATGTCCTCATCGGGTTGAGCCCATGGACACTAATTGTGGTTACCGTCAGTCGCTATATGCCAGGAAACTGTGTGCAACAGGTACCCCGGAATCTCTAGACCACTTGTGCCAGGTGGAAGTGGGAGACACTCAAGCGGAGTCCGTGCTGGACTCAGGGAGCCTGGTGACCCTAGTAAGGGCTACACTAGTGCAGTCCACTGAGTATTCCGGACGGAAAGTCAGCGTGATGTGCATCCATGGAGACTTAAAAGACTACCCCACCACGCTGGTGTCTTTAACCACGGTAGCCGGCAGGTGGAAATCTACACCAAGAACTCATAATAGGGAGAGACTTTCTGTGCTCCCTGGCACTATGGTCAGGGGTAAACCCAGGAGATTGGCCTTTTTCAGGAGGAAGGCCAGAACCCTGGGAACCTGAGGCTGAAGGGCCAGCAGTAGGGGTGACCGCCACTTCGGTGGAGGAGGGGGAGACATCCCCGCTGAGTGTAATGGTGGGAGACGTGGAGGACTTGCCCCCGTTTCCTGAGTTGGCTGACCTCAACGTCTCCGGGGAAAATTTCGGTACAGCCCAACACCGGGACCCAACCCTATCCCGAGCCTGGGAGAATGTGGTAATAATTGAGGGTGTACCCCAACAACCTGGGGCCGAGTCGATGTTTTGTGGTTCATCAGAATATGCTGTATCGGGTAAACTAGCTGCGGGGTGAACATATTGAACAGTTGGTGGTGCCCCAGGCTTATCGCAAACTCGTGTTCGAGTTAGCCCACCAACATGTTCTTGGTGGTTATCTGGGAATGCAGAAAACACAGGATATTACAACGGCTTTACTGTTGTGAGGTGTGGTGAGGTTTGCCAACCCAGTGTATTTAGAGAGGTGGACGAATTTTGCAAGTCTTGCCCAACCTGCCAAACAACTAGCCCCCAGCACCTTTTCCGCAGTCCCTTAGTACCTCCCTCGATCATCGAGGTACCATTTGAGCGAATTGCTATGGACCTCATAGGCCCAGTACCGAAGTCCGCTAGAGGACATCAACACATCTTGGTCGTCTGAGATTACGCCGCTCAGTATCCGGAGGCGGTGCCACTGCGACATACATCGGCCAAACTTATAGCTAAAGAGTTAATGGAGATGTTTTCCCGAGTAGGGCTACATAAAGAGGTTATGGCTGACCAGGGGACCCCTTTTATGTCCAAGGTCATGAGGGAACTCTGTAAGTTGCTGCACATCAAACAGCTACGGACGTCCATTTATCATCTGCAAACTGATGGCCTGGTAGAAAGGTTTAACCAAACATTAAAAAACATGTTAAAAAGGGTGGTGTCTAAGAATGGAAAGCAGTGCGAGAGGTGCCCCGGGCCTCTACTGGGTTCTGGCCCTTTGAACTGCTATATGGCAGACATCCTCGTGGTCTGTTGGACATAGCCAAAGAGGCGTGGGAGCAACAACCCACCCTATATAAAAGTATTATTGAATATTTCACCCAGATGCAGGAACGTATGGAAACAGTGTTGCCTCTTGTGCGAAAGCATATGGAGGCAGCTCAGCGAGCTCAAAGTCGGGTCTATAATCGGCAGGCTCGGGTCCGGATCTTTAACCCGGGAGACCGGGTTTTGGTTCTGGTACCGACCGTGGACAGTAAGTTCCTGCTAGGTGGCAGGGACACTACAAAGTAATTGAAAAAGTTGGAGAGGTAAACTACAAGGTACACCAGCCATGGCGGCGATAGCCAGAGCATGTGTACCATGTGAATTTACTCAAACCTTGGAAAGATAGGGAGACCAGTACTGACGACAGCCCGCCTCTGAGTTTTCTAGGGGAAGAGGTTCCGGCCCCTCGGTCTGATGCCACAGTGAAGATTGCTGACAGCCTCTCCTCTAAACAGACTCAGGAGGCCAGGGAGTTCGTCAGCAGGAACACAGATGTGTTCTCAGACCTCCCCAGACGCACTTCCACAATTCAGCAATGACATTGTCACTGAGCCTCAGGCAAAAGTCCGGTTAAAACCATACCGGGTACCTGAGGCTCGGCGACAAGCCATCTCGGAGGAAGTGCAGCTAATTCTGAAACTAGACGCTATTGAGGAGTCTAAAAGTGAGTGGGCCAGCCCTATAGTTTTAATACCCAAACCGGACGGGACGTTCGTAAACTAAACAAGATTTCCAAATTCAATGCGTATCCCATGCCCCGGGTGGATGTGCTTATCGTGAGGTTAGGACTAGCCCAGTATTTTTCTGTTTTGGACCTCACCAAAGGGTACTGGCAGGTACCCTTGACAGAGGCTGCCAAAGAGAAAACTGCCTTCATCACACCAGAGGGCTGTACCAATATAAGGTGCTACCCTTTGGTCTGCATGGTGCCCCCGCCACTTTTCAACGACTTATGGACATTGTGCTTCGTCCACATCGTCGGTACGCTTCAGCTTACCTGGACGATATTGTCATCCACAGTACCAACTGGGAAAGTCACCTACCCAAAGTGCAGGCCGTAGTGGACTCCATTCGAAAGGCTGGACTAACCGCTAACCCAAAAAATGTGCGATAGGGTTAGAGGAGACTAAATACCTGGGGTATGTCATTTGGCGCAGAGTCATCAAACCCCAAGTGAACAAAATAGAGGCGATATGGAATTGGCCCCGACCTGTCACCACAAAATTTTTGCTTCTGAGATATTTCTGGATCATGTGATATAACTGATATAACATGAATAAAATGCCATAAATTGCAGACAGAAAAAGCAGTGTGCCGCAAATTTCTATTAAATTGACTATGACTGACAAGTCCTTGCTGGCACTGGCAATTACGGTGTGCGGTGCTCTACCTCTACAGCATTAATCTGTTCAGGTGACACCGTGAGTCCACACCTGCTGAATAACATACATGCTCAAATGATTGCCATACACTATGGCATTTATAAATGTAAAGTAGGACCATTAAAGCATCTATTAAAGATCCAATAAGATGCTGCTCATAGCGTTGCTTTTCTTTCCTCTGTGTGAAGATTCAATAATGCATCAATAGCCTACTTTGATTATTTATCCCCCATCCAGTTTGAATATTGGCAGAAGTACATCCCTTTTTAGGCTACTTTCACACTTGCGTTCAGAGCAGATCCGTCTGGGGTCTGCCCAGACGGATCCGCTCATATAATGCAGACTTGGGATCCGTTCAGAACGGATCCGTCTGCATTATATTGTAGAAAAAATTCTAAGTGTGAAAGTAGCTTCAGACGGATCCGTCCAGACTTTACATTGAAAGTCAATGGGGGACGGATCCGTTTGAAAATTGAGCCATATGGTGTCAAATTCAAACGGATCCGTTCCCACTAACTTACATTGTAAGTCTGGACGGATCCGTTTGCCTCCGCAGGGCCAGGTGGACACCCGAACGCTGCAAGCAGCGTTCAGGTGTCCGCTTGCTGAGCGGAGCGGAGGCTGAACGCCGCCAGACTGATGCATTCTGAGCGGATCCGCATCCACTCAGAATGCATTGGTAGCTGGACGGATGCGTTCGGGGCCGCTTGTGAGACTCTTCAAACGGAGCTCACAAGCGGAACCCCGACGCTACTGTGAAAGTAGCCTTACACAGGGCAATATATTGCTGACAAAAGATAAAACATTTTTGCTTCATGATATATGCGATCACCCGACAAATGAACGGGTGATCTGTGGCCTGTTTACTATAGGCAATGATTGGATACACAATGTGTTTTTCACTCCAGATAATTGGTCTGTGTAAAAAGGCCCTTAGGATAGTCCAGTGGTGGCGAACCAATGGCATGGGTGCTAGAGGCAGCACTCAGAACCCTCTCTGTGGGCACCCGTGCCCTGGAAAAAGTCTATGGTGTACCAATATGCCTTAGACTTTTCCTGCCATTCATCAGCACAGGGCGTGCTATGGACAGCACAGGCAGTACACTGAATGCTGGCAGGCTATTATAGCTAAATAATAAATTACATAGAAGATATACTATACTGGACTGTAGTATTCAGGGTAACGTACCGTGTTGGCACTGTGCAATAAATAAGTGGGTTTTGGGTTACAGTTTGGGCAATCGGTCTCTAAAAGTTTCGCCATCACTGGGATAGTCCATCAATAGAGGTGAGCCATGCAATTCTACACAAATTGAATTAGTTACGACTTACGAATCTTCCAAAATATTGTAATTTTGATGAATCTGAAACTTTTATGATTTGTCCGCCACGAGCTGCTCAAAATGACAGCCATCATTTTACCGATCACAAGACAATAAAGAAAGCATCTTGCCACCAAAAAGGGTTAATTTTGACTGTTTTTTTTTCATTTAAAATTACATGTACAGCGCATGTACGGCACTTGAGTGATGTGTAAACATGGCGCCGGCAGTTCTCTGCTGTTTCAAATAGCAGAGATCTGCAGCTAATTACTGTGACCGGCAACAATGCCGATCACAGTAATTAAATGCTTTAGATGCCGTGATCAAGTGAGATCACAGCATCTAAATGCGCAAGATTCAGGGCTTCCTACCGATGCCCCGTGTGGCTAATTGGGGCATCGGTACTTGCGCTTAACACTTTCAGCCTCACTGATGAAGCTGAAAGTGTTCATGCTGCAATTCTTATTTTGTCCACCAGATGGCAGTCCAGGATAAGAAAGGAGCAAAATCGAGTTTAAATGGCATTTAAAAAATCCCTGATAGACCAAAATGAAAAATATACTTAAACATAAAACAAAAAACATAATTTATAGGCTCATATATGAGCCATAAAATCATCACAAAAAATGTAAAAAAGAAATGTAAAAATATATATATATATATATATATATAAAAAAAATATATTAAAGTTTAAATCACCCCCCTTTCCATATAATTAAAAAATAAATACCTAAATAACAATAAATATAAACATCAGGGATATCACCACGACTGAAAACGCCAATACTATTAAAATAGAAAAAAAATTCCAATATGGCAAATGGCGTAACGGAAAAAAGGGTCAAAATGGCCGATTTGCCATTTTTTCATTGCTTCTCTTACCCAACAAAAAGTAATAAAATGTGATCAAAAAGTCACGCACACTCCAAATGAGCCCCTAAACAGCTCAGTAGACATAAGTATAAAAAAGTTATGCGGGTCAAAATATGCTGATGTAAAAAAAAAAAAAATAATCTAAGTTTAAATAAATTTTTACACTATTTAGACATAAGAAACCTAAACATATGGGGTATCGTTGTAATCGTGCTGACCCAGAGAATGAAGGGCATTGGTCAGTTTTGCCGTGAATGAAATGCCGTTGAACAAAACCCATTTTTTTTCCAATTCCACCCCATTTTGAATTTTTTTTACTGCTTCCCACTACATTTTATGCCATAATTAATGGTAGCATTAGAAAGTACAACCTGTCCCGCAAAAAAATAAGCCTTCATACAGCTATGTGACCGGAAATATAAAAAAGTTATGGCTCACGGAAAATAGGGAAGAAAAATGAAAAATGAAAACGCAAAAACGAAAAAACCTTCGGTAGCCTAAGGGTTAGACAGCCATTTATATTGCTGTCACTTTGACATTACTAATGCTATTTTTGTGTTAACCCCTTAACGCAAAACCACATACATGTATGGGATTAGCATTAAGGGGATGTATGGAGCTGGCTCACATGCTCAGCCTGCTCCATACTTGGTGCCATACAGCTGGCAACTGGCTGCAATGACCGGGATCAGCAATTATGTTGTCCCTGTTCATTTAACCCCTCAGATGCTTCAGACAATAACGACGGCAACATCTGTGGGGTTAGGTAGAAGGAGATGGCTCCCTGTGCCATCTGATCAAAGCCCTCTCGGCAAAATTGCGGGGATTCAATCAATTTCCATAAAAGCTTGGGGCCTTTTGGACATTCCCATCCACTAATGGCTAACTACCTGAAAAGCCATACCTCAGTGTCTCAGAATCCTACCGGCTGCAATAGTTTTCTATTGCAGTCTAAGGGACAAGCAATCTGATGATTTAATGTTCAAGTCCCCTAAGGGAACTAAAAGTTACTGTGTAAAAAAAAAAAAAAAAAAAAAAAAAATATATATATATATATATATATATATATATATACATATACAGCCAGGTCCATAAACACTGCAGATGGACAATGACCCAAAGCATACTGCAAAAGCAACCAAAGAGTTTTTTAAGGGAAAGAAGTGGATTGTTATGCAATGGCCAAGTCAATCACCTGACCTGAATCCGATTGAGCATGCATTTCACTTGCTGAAGACAAAACTAAAGGGAAAATGCCCTACACTTTTCACCTGATTTGGATGTAAATACCCTCAAATTAAAGCTGACAGTCTGCAGTTAAAGCACATCTTGTACGTTTCATTTCAAATCCATTGTGGTGGTGTATAGAGCCAAAAATGTTAGAATTGTGTCAATGTCCCAATATTTATGGACCTGACTGTATATGCGGTGTGAGGCAGTGACAGGCCACATAGCTGCTAGGGGAGATTTATGGCAGGAGTTTTCATGTCTTCCCCGGCAATCATTAGGTCTGAGGCAGCACCATGTGCCACAATCAGTCTGGGATAAGAGCCCAGCCCAGACTGTCAGTTAGGGTAGAGTGTTTTGTGAATCAGAGGCTCTGTGTGTGGTCTGAGTCAGGAGGACTGAGGGGCCACAAAGCTTTGAATAGCCTGGAGTTTGGGGGACCATGCAGTATGAGGGTTGCATGGCCAGAGTCAGGTGGACTGGGCCTATTTCCCCAGACATACTGTTTTGCTACAGCCTGGAGGCTGCTGAGTGACTGGCTGAGAAAGCCACATCTGATTCCAAGTGTGAACTGCGTTAGGGATATTATTCTGTTTAGGTAGTCCCCCGACGGGCGAGCTGTTTATTTTGCATAATTGTTTATGTTTACGCGGGTGTGCCGCAATAAAGCACAGTGTTTGGACCTTAAACTTGGTGTCTGGCGAAGATATCTGTGAGTGTGACCACCGAAAGCGAGCTAATCCCTCACAATTGGTGGAGGATGCGGGCAAGCATCCCTTCTGAAAGACGGCAAAGTGGTTGCTAGGAACAACGACAATGCAGAAACGAGCAGGTGCTGCTGGAAAACTGCTGGTGATAATCTGGACTTTTTTTGACCCTGCGGTGCAAGCTGTGCGGTGGTTTAAAGGGTCAGGAGCCCAGGTAGAGAGACTGACTGGTGAAAATGGCTGCAAAATGGTGGAGCCCGTGGGAAAAGCGAGTTGGTGATCGGGGGAATCCCGCTGGGGGTGATACTAGACTCCCGCCAGCAAGTGTCGAGGGTCCTGCCCGAAATTCTGGACTTTGTCACACGAGAGCCAGAGACAAAAACGAAGGTGTCACTGACCTTTGTGACGGACTATGACTCCGTGCAGTGGGAGCTAATGAATTGGTACAGCGGGAGTACTTTGGTTCTGCGGTTGGAGTTCTGGTGGACAAGCGGAAGTGTGCCGTTGCCAAGGGCAACCGCCGGGAAGAAACAGAAGTGGAGAACGGTGTGGCTCTCAGGAGTTCCCATATACCCTGCAACTGTGCACAGAGTCCCAAAGTTTGTGGCTGAAGTGACCGTCCGGGAAAGGTCTGGACTCCAGGCCACGTCGTTTCCAGTAGCAATGGTTGCCTCATGGAGTCTGCAGGTGATCATGGTACCAGGAATCAAGGGCAGGTCTCCAAAAGCTGGATTTTGGATGAGGATCTCGGTAGAGATGTCCACGGGATGTCCTTGTCTCCCGAGACTGCCGAACCCGTGACAACAGTGGGTAAGATTGTTCCTGTTATTTATTGTGTGGCAGACCCAGTGACAGTGAGTCGGCGGCAGTTGCTACCTGCTAGGCCGGTAGGTGATAAGTCACCGAGGCAAGAAACTGTTGCAAAAGTATGGGACAATGTGAAAAAAGCAGTGACTGAACAGGCAGTTAAGCCTGTTGGGGTTGCTACCTCACAGGAGTCTGCAGGGGTGAAAGTTGCTGTGTTGCATAAATTGCCCATGACCAAAGCTAGTTTAGGGATGGCAAAAATCAGAGATCCCATGCTAGCCCGGGTAAGAGGCAGCACAAAAGTAAAGACTGAGAATGGTAAAGTGAAGGACTGTCAGGTAGTTCTCACTGGGCTTGAGATGACAGTGACAGCTGGAACTGATGGACTTACTGGCATAAATATGCTCATGTATTAGGGAATGTTGGGCCCTGATTTCCCGTTGTTCTGTAATTTGTGGGGAAGTGGAAACACTTTTGCAGTCAGTAATGAGACTGCTGCAGAACTGGTACCTAACCCTTTAAGTGAAGTGGCCATTATAAACAATGGTGCTGATAAAGTGCATAAAGAAAAGGTGACGTCTTATGAAAAATGTGATGGTATTGACATGCCTTTACCGTTGCAGGATGTGGTCAGGGGAATAGCACCCCCTAGAAGAAAAATTATAAAAAAGAAAGAGGTGTTGATAAATGTTGAGAAAATACAGCTGGGGGAACCCAATGCTGTGAACGGACCGGAAAGTGTGGCAATATTAGAGAGTGTACCATGCATACCAGAAGTGGATATGCGGTCTCAATGGGGTTCTATGGTTGCTGGGGAGGTGTCCCAGGTGGGGATCAGCTCATCGGTGCCCCTAGTGGTCAGTATTAATAAGGACACGAGCAGTATAGGTGACGTATGTGCTGTGACCGTTAGCAACTCCGAGAGGAAAGCTACCATGTCAAGGTCTGGCAAAATTTAGGTGGTTACTGGTAGCGACCAGACAATAGTTATACCTGACATGACGAGAGTTGAGGGGGGAAACGTCAGCCTAGTGTCTGAGACCCATACCCAGGCAGTGGTAGAGGACCTGACATGTCGGTACAGCTGCAATCAGGAAGACGATTTCTCGCTCTTCACCCGGTCCCTAAATAAGATAGAGACGGGACTAGCTGTCTGCACAGAGTCACCGAAGAACGCTGCAGAGGGGTCGAAGGAGACCCCAGAAAAGATGAGGGAATTGAAGGGTCTACGGCCTGATGTCCAGGAGAAGAGAAAAGACTCCAGAAAGACACAAAGGTTTACAGTAGACATCGACAACGGGCTTGAAGAGTCCCTGGGTGGAACTCCCACAGGGTATCTAAAGGAGAATGGTTGTACTTTGCTGTTGCAGCAAAACAGAGCCAAGAGCTGCTGGAAACGGAGGCCCAAGAGTGGGGCCCTTCCAACAAGCTGGTGCGAAAAACTAAGAAAAAACAGAAGACGTTTGACCGGCTCCTGGCTGAAGAGAAATACATCTCGGCCCGATATGCCAAAAGACTTGACCGAGCGGAGGCTGATGCTCGGGAGAAGGAAACCAAGGCCCTCTCCTTAGCTAGAGCTCTTGAAGAAGCGCAAGAGGAGCGACATGAGTTTGAGAGGCCACGGGTGCGAAAGCGCTTCATCCTGGCTCGGGAAAGAGAGTACCTCATCATGAGATGGGCAAGTAAATCCCATAGGTCTTATCTGTTCTATAATAAATGTTGGTGACAAACCAAGCGCTGTTGTCCTGGGTCTGGCAGAATAAGGGGAAGACTGTAGGCCAGGTCGATGCATTCTCACGAGTATCTTGGTTTGATGCTAGTGTTCACCCCCGGGCTTGAACAAAGGGAGGGGTTATGTGAGGCAGTAACAGGCCTCATGGTTGCTAGGAGAGATTTATGGCAGGAGTTTCTATGTCTTCCCCGGCAATCATCAGGTTTGAGGCAGCACCAAGTGCCACAATCAGTCTTGGATAAGAGCCCAGCCCAGACTGTCAGTCAGGGGAGAGTGTATTGTGATGCCTGCAGAGGCTCTGTGTGTGGTCTCAGTCAGGAGGACTGATCGGCCACAAGGCTTTGAATAGCCTGGAGTTTGGGGGACCACGCAACGCCTGCAGTGAGAGGGTTGCACGGCCAGAGTCAGGCGGACTTCTGGGTCGTATTTCCCCAGACATACTGTTTTGCTACAGCCTGGAGGCTGCTGAGTGACTGGCTGAGAAAGTCGTATCTGATTCCAAGTGTGAACTGCATTATATAGGTGAGTCAGGGATATTATTCTGTTTAGGTAGAGCCCAGACGGGCGAGGTGTATATTTTGTATAATTGTTTATGTTTACGCGAATGTGCCAAAATAAAGCATTGTTTGGACCTCAAAACTTGGTGTCTGGCGAAGATATCTGTGAGTGTGACCCCCGAAAGCGAGCTAATCCCTCACAGCGGTAAAATATTTTGGGACTTATGTAGGTGGAAAAAGAAATTGTATTCAGCGTTAAGCTCAGCACTTACAGTCAGGTACATAAATATTGGGACATCGACACAATTCTAACATTTTTGGCTCTATACACCACCACAATGGATTTGAAATGAAACAAACAACTTGTGATTTAACTGCAGACTGTCAGCTTTAATTTGAGGGCATTTACATCCAAATCAGGTGAACGGTGTAGGAATTACGACAGTTTGCATATGTGCCTCCCACTTGTTAAGGGACCAAAAGTAATGGGACAGAATATTAATAATCATAAATCAAACTTTCACTTTTTAATACTTGGTTGCAAATCCTTTGCAGTCAATTACAGCCTGAAGTCTGGAACTCATAGACATCACCAGACGCTGGGTTTCATCCCTGGTTATGCTCTGCCAGGCCTCTACTGCAACTGTCTTCTGTTCCTGCTTGTTCTTGGGGCATTTTCCCTTCAGTTTTGTCTTCAGCAAGTGAAATGCATGCTCAATCGGATTCAGGTCAGGTGATTGACTTGGCCATTGCATAACATTCCACTTCTTTCCCTTAAAAAACTCTTTGGTTGCTTTTGCAGTATGCTTTGGGTCATTGTCCATCTGCACTGTGAAGCGCCGTCCAATGAGTTCTGAAGCATTTGGCTGCATATGAGCAGATAATATTGCTAGAAACACTTCAGAATTCTTCCTGCTGCTTTTGTCAGCAGTCACATCATCAATAAATACAAGAGAACCAGTTCCATTGGCAGCCATACATGCCCACGCCATGACACTACCACCACCATGCTTCACTGATGAGGTGGTATGCTTAGGATCATGAGCAGTTCCTTTCCTTCTCCATACTCTTCTCTTCCCATCACTCTGGTACAAGTTGATCTTGGTCTCATCTGTCCATAGGATGTTGTTCCAGAACTGTGAAGGCTTTTTTAGATGTCGTTTGGCAAACTCTAATCTGGCCTTCCTGTTTTTTGAGGCTCACCAATGGTTTACATCTTGTGGTGAACCATCTGTATTCACTGTTGTGAAGGGCGTTTTCTTCACCAGGGAAAGAATTCTTCGGTCATCCACCACAGTTGTTTTGCATGGTCTTCTGGGTCTTTTGGTGTTGGTGAGCTCACCGGTGCGTTCCTTCTTTTTAAGAATGTTCCAAACAGTTATTTTGGCCACGCCTAATGTTTTTGCTATCTCTCTGATGGATTTGTTGTGTTTTTTTCAGCCTAATGATGGCTTGCTTCACTGATAGTGACAACTCTTTGGATCTCATCTTGAGAGTTGACAGCAACAGATTCCAAATGCAAATAGCACAAATGAACTCTGGACCTTTTATCTGCTCATTGTAATTGGGATAATGAGGGAATAACACACACCTGGCCATGGAACAGCTGAGAAGCCAATTGTCCCATTACTTTTGGTCCCTTAACAAGTAGGAGGCACATATGCAAACTGTTGTAATTCCTACACCGTTCACCTGATTTGGATGTAAATACCCTCAAATTAAAGCTGACAGTCTGCAGTTAAAGTACATCTTGTCCGTTTCATTTCAAATCCATTGTGGTGGTGTATAGAGCCAAAAATTTTTGAATTGTGTCAATGTCCCAATATTTATGGACCTGACTGTATATGCGGTCAAATCTTTTGTGAATTATTTCGGTGGAAAAACAAATTTCATTCAGCGTTCAGCGCTGCAGTTATATGTGGTAAAATCTTTTGTGAATTATTTCGGTGGAAAAACAAATTTCTACCTACTCCATTAACTTCCTCCTCTCTTCATTCTCATCCTCAACATACACACTGACTTGACAACCCCCCCCCAGCTATATATATAAGTGGTGCCAGCATCACCTAGGGGCGGATAAAGGTAAATGACACTGCCAGCCTGTTAAAGGGAATTACAGCATGATACCACAATACATTTGATATGACATTTAGCAAGAGTTTAAAGTGCCCACATATGGCACATAGAGAGACACTGCATCAAGATGAATCAGGCGTGGATCAGCCAGGATTTCCACCCACAAATGCCTGATGCATCGGACTAGATCATCCATGGTGCCACACCAACAATTTGACAAAAGAGACCCGTTTCTTTTGGCTACCTGCCTCAGCTACTATTCTGATGCTGTTACCCACCTGATGCCCCACATCTGATGCCAAGTGCTCCTTCTTTCACGCACCATCTTCAGCGGGTACTGGTATTGCCACCCACCTCCACAGTATGTCATCTTGCCACTCTGTGGCCTCCTAATGCTGCCGCCACCTCCAGACTCTGTCATTGTGCCGCTCTGTGGCCTCCTGATGCTGCCGCCACCTCCAGACTCTGTCATTGTGCCACTTAGTGGCCTCCTCCTGATGCTGCTGCCGCCACCTCCAGATTCGATCATTGTGCCACTCTGTGGCCTCCTCCTTATGCTTCTGCTGCTGCAGCCACCTACAGACTCTGTCATTGTGCCGCTCTGTGGTCTCCTCATGCTGCCACCACCTCCAGACTCTGTCATTGTGCCGCTCTGTGGTCTCCTCATGCTGCCGCAACCTCCAGACTCTGTCATTGTGCCGCTCTATGGTCTCCTCATGCTGCTGCCACCTCCAGACTCTGTCATTGTACCACTCTGTGGTCTCCTCATGCTGCTGCCACCTCCAGATTCTGTCATTGTGTCGCTCTGTGGTCTCATCATGCTGCCTCCACCTTCAGATTCGGTCACTGTGCCGCTCAGAGGTCTCCTCATACTGCCGCCACCTCCAGACTCTGTCATTGTGCTGCTCTGTGGTCTCCTCATGCTGCTGCCACCTCCAGACTGTTATTGTGCCACTCTGTGGCCTCCTCCTGATGCTGCTGCCGCCATCTCTAGACTCAATCATTTTGCCACTCTGTGGCCTCTTCCTGATGCTTCTGCTGCTGCCGCCACCTCCAGACTCTGTCATTGTGCCGCTCTGTGGTCTCCTCATGCTGCCGCCACCTCCAGGCTCGGTAATTGTGCCACTCAGTGGCCTTCTCCTAATGCTGCTGCTGCCGCCACCTCCAGGTGCGATCATTGTGCCACTCTGTGGCCTCCTCCTGATGCTTCTGCTGCTGCCGCCACCTCCAGATTCTGTCATTGTACCGCTCTGTGGTCTCCTCATGCTGCCGCCACCTCCAGACTCGGTCATTGTGCCGCTCTGTGGTCTCCTCATGCTGCCGCCACCTCCAGACTCGGTCATTGTGCCACTCAGTGGCCTTCTCCTAATGCTGCTGCTGCCGCCACCTCCAGGCGCGATCATTGTGCAACTCTGTGGCCTCCTCCTGATGCTTCTGCTGCTGTCGCCGCCTCCAGATTCTTTCATTGTGCCACTCTGTGGTCTCCTCATACTGCCGCCACCTCCAGACTCGGTCATTGTGCCACTTGGTGGTCTCTTCATGCTGCCGCCACCTCCAGACTCGGTCATTGTGCCACTTGGTGGCCTCCTCATACTGCCGCCATCTCCAGACTCAATCATTGTGCCACTCTGTGGCCTCCTCTTGATGCTTCTGCTGCTGCCGCCACCTCCAGACTCTGTCATTGTGCCGCTCTGTGGTCTCCTCATGCTGCCGCCACATCCAGACTCGGTCATTGTGCCACTTGGTGGCCTCCTCATACTACCGCCACCTCCAGACTCTGTCATTGTGCCGCTCTGTGGTCTCCTCATGCTGCCGCCACATCCAGACTCGGTCATTGTGCCACTTGGTGGCCTCCTCATACTACCGCCACCTCCAGACTCTGTCATTGTGCCACTCTATGGTCTCCTCATGCTGCTGCCACCTCCAGACTCTGTCATTGTGCCGCTCTGTGGTCTCCTCATGCTGCTGCCACCTCAAGACTCTGTCATTGTGTCGCTCTGTGGTCTCATCATGCTGCCGCAACCTTCAGACTCGGTCATTGTGCCGCGCTGGGGTCTCCTCATGCTGCTGCCACCTCCAGACACTGTCATTGTGCCACTCTGTGGTCTCCTCATGCTGCCGCCACCTTTAGACTCGGTCATTGTGCCGTGCTGTGGTCTCCTCATGCTGCTGCCACCTCCAGACTCTGTCATTGTGCCGCTCTGTGGTCTCCTTATGCTGCCGCCACCTGCAGACTCGGTCATTGTGCCACTCGGTTGCCTCCTCATACTGCTTCCACCTCACCACTATGTCATAGATCGACTCTGTGGACTTTGCATGCTGTTCCCACCCTCCCCACTTCATAACTGGTCCACTATTTTGGCTTTCGGCCTGGCTGACATCATCATTTATTTGACCCTTCTTCTGATCTGTCAGAAGGAAGGAAAAATTAGACGCACAACGGATCCTGTCTGTGTAGCAACTTTAAGGCCTGTATGGTCCCATCAGAATTGGCTTATGATTTGGTAGCCAAAAGCAGGAGTGGGTATAAAACACAGAAGACATGCAAATATTCCATTCACATGTCATCTCTGTTTTAGATCCACTCCGTTTTTTTTTTTGCCTTTAGCAATACTGATGGATTATTGAGCAAATGCTGACCGAGTGAAGGCGTAAGCTCCACATACAGGATCTGTTTTTTCTGGGTAATTGTTCTCACGGATCAGAGAATGGGGAAAATGAATCAGTGACATCAACACACACTTACAGCTGACTCTCTCTCCACTCTGTCGGGGGGCTCTACTTGTATAAGCGTTTAATAAAACAGGTTCTGTAGACATCTATGTGGAATCAGCTGACGACAGTTTAAAAGGAGTGCGCTTGTTCTTGCCACTAACATCTACCTGTAAGGCCTCATGCACATGGCCGTTGGGCGGCCGTGGCAGTATTGCGGCCCGCAAACAGCGGGTCGGCAATCCACGGCCACCAGCCGTGTGCACCCCGCATCACGGATGCGGACTTATTCACCTAAATGGGTCCGCAATTCCGGAGATGCGAAACAAAGTCACGGAACGGAACACCGGAAGAACTACGGAGTGCTTCCGTGGTGTTTCTTTCCGTTGTTCCGCACCGCAAAAAAATATGACGTCATTATTTTTTTGCGGTGCGGACTGACCACGGACCCATTCAAGTTGAATGGGTCCGGCCCGCTGCACGGATGTTGCCCGTGCATTGGGAACAGCAATTGTGGTCCCCAATGCATGGAACGGCCGCACAACGGCCGTGTGCATGAGGCCTAAGGCTGAGTTGATACTTGAGTTATTTGGTCAGTTTTCGCCCAGTGACTGCCCAAATAAGTGAAGTGTGCAGTGTTTCTAAGAGCGACGCCTGTCATCTGCATGTCATACTGACTCACAGTATTATTTCACTACCACAGCAGACTCCCTATGCGTTTTATGCAAGGCACAGTGTTCTACACCACTATACAGGCTCTCTGCAGCCAGGAAATAGCCATTTTTTAACATCATTCACCACAAATAAGTTTGGATCGAATCGAATTTTTTAAAAATTCTCTCATCTCTAGTCCTCAAGCTTATTGTAATATATTTTTAGACTTTCTGCCACTATTTGTAGAATATACTGTATATCCAACTGATATGGATGGTATAGAATGGGAAGAATAACGCACCACAGAGAACAGAGTTATTTTGAATGTTCTTGTAGTCTGGATCTGCATGCCAAGCATTGAATTTTGCCCTTCCAGTCCACATATTCAGCTTGGCATCTGAGACCGATTAACTAGAAAACATGACCCTGAATACATACAAGAACTATTTGGGGCTTTGCTCCTGCCACAAGCATTAAACAATTTATTTGGTGGTCTGAAGCACATGGGGAATTTTGACTGTGATTTGAATAACTGGTCTATGCTTCAAGGGTAGTGACATTTTGCTTCAGTGGATACAATGAAGCAAAGTAAATGCAATTTAAAATTGGAGTTCGTTCCTGGTCCATTGCCACAAAATATAAAGCATTTTATTTGCACCAGTTTTTGCTCCAAAACTGATTTATTTGGAGATGTTCAGATGGGATTCTGGTTTCATGTGGAGGGCGATGGGGTAAACGCGTAACCTGATTTTTGCTGGACCCTTATACAGACAATTGCATGATTGATATAATTTATCATCCGGCTGCTTCCACTTTCCATGTAAATGTATTGCATTCTCAGAACCTCTTTGAATCAATAGCAGTGGTAAAGCTTCTCAACTTATCATTACTGGTCAATTCCTTGTGACAATGCTTTCCCGCCTGCATAATTCACCTAATTTATAACCTCTACTGGTTTTAAGACCAGTTTATATGTAACAGTCTACCAATCACCACATATGCAGCTAAAATACATTCATTTATACTATACAAAAACACACACATAGAAAAACCTTTACATGTAGTAGTAGGTAAAACGTTGTAGAATAAAATGGTTTTATATATCTGTGGACCATGTGACCTTTCAAGTAAACTAATCCATATAATATTCATTATTTCTATTTGTTTCCAGAAACGCATTACATAGTCAATAATTTGCTGAAGTTGCCCTGAATCGGTGGAATGACCCAAAGAAAACTGATGATTAAGAATAGAGCACGGCACCTGAATAACGACAGAGTATGCAGACATTGTTCTAGCCATTATATTGGGATGGCAAGCAGTATTCTACAAATGTGCTGACGGCATGCAGATTTCTGGTATTGCATTTGGAAGTTTGCTGATGGTGCTTAAATTGAAACAAAATTATAGTCTAAGTTATAGTAGTTTGTAAAGTAATATATTATGTAGTAAAACATAGAATTAGGTAATCCTTTTGATCTAACCATCAAAAAATGCATAAAACCTTTAATTAATAGTGGCAGGGCCAATATTTGAATTTGCAATATTTCGCAAATATTTTGTAAAATATTTGCAAATTCGATTATTTTCTTGATTGCGAAAATAGAAAATGTAATATTCGCGTAATGCACGCGCAATACAGGTGTGGGTCACTTTTGCTAAATTTTCCAAGCTGCTAGAAGTTTTCTGAGACTGGAGAAAATGGTTGGCACGGCAGAACATTAAAAATGGCTTTATATCCAGTTAGAGTGCTCCAATATATTTGCGATTGTGCTAATCGGCACTAATGATTCAAATATTTTGGCGCGAAACGTGAAAATTCACATTTTAGCAGGTCTGACTACATATTACTGATTGGTGCACTATGTATTGTTGTGACATCACAGCACTATGTTTGTAGCATGTATGTATGGACAGCAGAACCTATCACACTACCTAACACACTGCACAGCTACACTATATCACTATCTAACCTACACTGACTATCTCCCACTATCTGTATTAGGCCGAATGCACACGGCCGTGTTCCGCGACCGAGAGCGGTCCGTGGTAACACGGCCAGGATTCCTGTTGAGAGTAGGAGCGCACGGCGTCATTGGTTGCTATGACGCCGTGCGCTTCATGCCGCCGCTGCACTACAGTAATACACTCGTATAGTGTATTACTGTAGTGCAGCGGCAGCATAAAGCGCACGGCGTCATAGCAACCAATGACGCCGTGCGTTCCTACTCTCAACAGGAATCCAGGCCTTATACATATAAGCTATCTAACTATCTATCTAATATAATTAGTGGAAAGCACAGAGCACAGCAATGACACTGCTGTCTTTCTCAGAACTGAAAAATGTAGAAAATGGCTGCTGGGGAGGTTCTTATATAGTAAGGGGCAGGCAACTTTCCTATTGGTTGCTAGGGATGTTGCTAAGCTCAGACAAAGACATTGCAGCCTTCTCATTGGCTCACAAGCAAGAAGCAGTGAGGGATTATGGGTTTAGATGGAAAAAAAAATCTAGAATATTCAAAAATACGAATATATATCACTATATTCTAAATATTCGCAAATTCTCAAAGTGCCGATATTCGCGATTAATATTCGTGATTCGAATATTCGCGCCCAACACTATTAATGAAGACTGCTGTCAAGAAACGTATAGTGATAACAGCAATAATAATAATCATAGTAGTAACAAAGATTACAGTATAAAACATTTTATATTTAGTCAGATGAGTATTGAGAGGAGATGGGGCCCCATAGGATGCAAGATTTTTTTTCTCTGTCTCACTTCCAAAGACAAGAAGACTTCACACATTTGCTCACATCCCACCTTTGTGCTTGAGAAGAGTGTCTCCGGCTGTTTGTGTGCACTTGCACTTTATTTCATATTGTTAGGAGGTGCTGGTCTAACTACATTTTTTTCTCTTACTCCTTTGCATCTACTAATAGTAGAACTTATTTGCAGATTCAACCATGGGGAATGACAGAGGCATTATTTGAGGCTTCTGGGCCTCAATGCAAAATCTGTAACAGAGCACCCATAGACCATGCACTGTTTAGGGAACTGAAGCCTTCTTATGTGGCAGAGGAGGCTTTGGGCCAGAACTCAGGTTTGACTGATATCTGCACCCCCTATACCTGCACAAGATAGGTGATAAATGTATGAACTCTTGGTACCCTATTGCCGGAACCTCTACTGATCACTAGAAAGATCTGTTCACCCTTGCGTCTTCTGCCAGCCCATCCATCTCTCTCTGGATTACTGAGGCCGGGGTCCTGCTTAGTCATCTCTCTTGGCCCTGCTAATCAAGAAGGAGAGGGAAGGGTTGGCAGAGGAAGCAGGAGGAGCAAGGGTGCAAAGAGGGGCTTGGGCCTGCTGTCAGTGCACCTAACTGCTTATTTGCATATGGATTAAAAGTACTTTCCCTAACTAATCCCTAAGGAAAGATATCATTACATTCTGCTTAGCTAGACCTACAAGGCATTGTGCCAGGTTTAACAGTGAATTTCCTGGTGACAGCCTGCCGTTAAGCATGGAAAGAGCAAGAATTTAACTGCATGAAATACTGCTTTTGTATTGCAGCCATGGTAGCATGGACCTGTACTTTATTTCATGTTCTTTGAAGGTGCTGATATAAATTAGTTTTTTTTGCATTGTATATTCGGTGAAGAAGCTGCATCTATATAGACCTTTCACTCCTTCCCATCTGCCCAGAGCTCCTAATCATAGTATAATATAACTGGATTCCACATTGCTCTGAATTGTGTAGGTTTAGGCCCAGGAGAGGCAAGTCTAATATTGTAGGTCCCATCTGTTGGAAGCCACCTTGTAACTGGTAGATGGGTCCAACAAAATACAAGTTATGCCGAATATCTTCCCACAAATATGCATATCATTCAGCTCAGCTCCTACTACTCTATAACATGCTCCTCATGGACTAGTCTGCTTTTTTAATGTCATGGATTCCCTTCAATACACTCACTCCAAAAGAACGAACTTTAGTCTGCTGACAATGCTGTTTTCATGGTTCCAATATGCTAGATTTCTCTTGCTCCACTAAAGGCTGCACTATGCTACCTAGTAAAAAATATAGACACCTGAATGCCCGTAAAATAATTTTTTTGTGATCTCATGGATCCGGTAACAATGGAAATGCATAAAACAGTGTGAACCTAGCTTTATCCAACCAGAAAGGAGTATGTATGTATTGAATGTGCGCTAGAATACCAACTCCCACTGTAATATCTATAGCTCACTTGTTCCTTACAGTTCTACCTTAGCAATTGTACTCATTTTTATTCAACCTTCCTGACTCCAAATATGTTTTAACAATCTACTTCAGGCGTCTTGTAATATTATGCCACAGTAAAAATGAAACGTGTACAACAGTTTTTTTTTTTTTTTTTTGCTAGCCATGTCTGCATTTTTGAATATATATGTATACCAATATATGCAAAGTAGCTTACTAGAAGTCTATGTTAAGTTTGCTTAATGTGCTAGGACTGAATTCCTGGAGAATTGGTCAATCACAGTCCAAAAAAGAAGTAGTTAAGCTGGCACCAAAAATAAAATCTTAAAGGTAATAACAAGGTTGCATTTTGACTGTCAGGTAGGTTCTTAGTCACAGCCATGGGCCTATGCGTAAAAAAGTGTACCAACATTTTAATATATTAGTAAGGAACATAAATTTGCATGGGAAAGTGTACCATGATTCCTTCATATCTAAATGGAAGATGTTGTTGAGCCTCCAAATAAATTGAATACTGTACCATCTGAGCCATTGGCAATAAACTATTAAAAATTAGTTTTCTGAGCACTGGGTCATATGACTGTAGACTAATATACTGTATATATAAATGTCTGAGAGTGGCAACATGATAAAACAGAAGGAGAAACTGGTTGCATTTTAGTCAATGCATCAGTAGTTGTAAGCAAAAGCCAGAAGTGGGTCCTAAAGAGGAAAAATGTCTTTCGGACCCTCTCCTTGTTTTGGCTTACAAATGCTGATGAATCATGCTAATGAAAATATACAGATATGAATGAGATTAATGTACATGTTACACTATGTGTTATGGAAGACTACACCCTGTTGGTCATTTACATACTCACTATGTGTACAGTATACAGTATGTAGCATGTCTACTTAAAATTATCTAAACAAGCTTTTTTAATTGCTATTTTTTTTTTAACTGACCTATTGTACCTCACCATAATAACTGAAAAAAACTAGGAAATATTAGAGAGAATAGAAGGTGACTACGACTTGCACTGTACAATACAGTGACCTATACAGACCGAACAATCCAACCATAAAATATAATAAAACAGCCTATAGGCTTAATTCACACACAAATTTGCTCTGGTGTTTTGTTACCCTACCCTTTAGGGAAGTAAATTGAAAAAACGCCATTGCTGTATTAAAAAAAACACAAAATAAAAACAAAAACACACCAGCGATAACAAAAACACCACAAATTTGAAGAAAAAAGGCAGTAGCAAATAAAAAAAAACTGTATCCTGCATTTCCAGCTAACATTTGGATCTGATGTTTTTTTCCCAGCAAAAACTGCACCAAATATTACGTGTGCAAAAAACAGCACAAAAAGATGTAAAAATAGAAAAAAACTCCGCTATGCATGAATCCACCCTAAATCTGTTTTGCAGGACAGTGGCAAGCATTGTGAAACCCAATACATTGTAACTGGAAGACTCTGATTGTAGCAATCCTAATAATACTAATAACCTTTATATGTTGCCAACTAGTGTTGGGAGAATTTCAGAAAAAATTCACATCGCCACGAAGCCGAATTTCCTTGTGCTAAGTGGTAGCAAATTGTTTTTTTTTTTATGGCGGTAAAAAAGAAAAACAATCATACTTTCCTCATCCATTTGATTGCTACGAGCTGATCGCCACCATTTTGATTGAGGATCTCGCACAAAATTCCATGCGCGGTGACGTATGACGTAACCATGCGGGGCGGCATGATGACGTCATCACGGGCCGTGGTAGGTTTCGCGCTAGATCTTCAATCGAAATGGTGGCGGCCGTCTCACCACGATCAAATGGCTGAGGTAAGTATGATTTAATTAAATTTTTTTATTTTACACTATGTTATTACTGTCAGATGCCACGATCAGCTATGAATGCGGTATCTGAGGGGTACAATGACGGAGAGCGGCGCTAAGAAGCAATTAGTCACAAAGCCAATTTTTGGGTAAAATTCTGTGAAGCAGCCGAATCAAATTAACATTTTTGAATACTTCGCTCATCACTAGTGCCAACATATTATTCTGAGCTGGACATAAGTAGACAAATATGAAGGCAAATGAAAGTCAAGAAACAATAGGACTATATCCAATATAAACCATAAATTCCATGTATATTAAGGGATTTTTTATTTATACTGTATGTTATTTAAGTTTTACCCTAAATAATCCCACCCTGTGTCATGTCTGCAATTTAGCTGTCTGCAATTTAGAAATATAGCTTTTTGCTTGGCATACTGACCACTAGATGGCATTCTTCTATTGCTGTTAATGGAGAACTATTTTTGCTTATTGTTAATGCACCTTGCTAATTTGTCAGATCAGATGTGCTTTGTACTGTCTTATGCTCATGTAAATGACCACATCTATAGTATCTGTTTCATAATTATGGTCATCAAAGAGGTCAACTTTATTGCTACGAAAATGTTCTGTTATAGTGAAAATAAAGGTTAACATAAGATGCTTATTTGCCCACTCATGATATATATGCCTATAATAAGGCAAGGGACAGTTTGCGAACGCGATCTCGCAAATGCGATCAAATGTTCGCCAACAGCAAGTTTGCGGCGGGTCCCATTCATTTTAATGGCAGGCGAACCTGAAAAACCTTCAGCTCATATTTGCAGCCAAGAAATAATTACTAGAAGTGCATAAATAGTCCCACAACATGGACAGTGACATACCAGATGTATTATTAGAATTTCCGATCTCCATTCATTATTTTTTTTAAATGCGAAATATCGGCAATATAATTTTCGCGGACGCGCATGCGCACACCAGTTATAATTATTTTTTCCAATACCGTTTGTCACTGTGTGTAGCAGAGGGAACGCAGCAAAACCGCAAACAAATGCTGCAGTACCCAAATGCACTATATAGAAAGTATATTATTGGTATATAACACCCCGCTTCTATCAGTTTTTTTGGGGGGAGTCTGGTATATCACACCAGTTATAATTATTTTTTCTAATTACGTTTGTCCCTCTGTATAGCTGCAGTATCGCTGCAGAACCGCACACAACAGTTGCACAATACAAATCCACTATAATATGCTTTCTATGTTAGAAAGTATATTATAAGTATATTACACCCCTCTGTACTGCACACCTATCGATAGCACACCTATACCAGTTCTTAAAAGGACTTTTGTGGACCTATTAGCTAGCGATTTGTGTCACTAACACTCTAACAGTCTGTCCCTGCTCCACACAGCAACCTTTCCCTACAATGACAAAAGACTGAATGTAAAATGGCTGCCAGATCGGGTCTATTTATAAGGTAGGGGGTATGTCCATGTGCTGAAATGTCTCAATTGGCTGTCCGGTACCAACTGATGGATGTGTCAAAGTTCTTCACAATGTAAAAGAATATGGCGGGCGAGAATATCGCCATATGTTCGGCGAATCGCGAATGACCACCGGGCGAACCGCAAGGCCATCACTAACCATTATCGAGAAACTGCGAAAAATCCCAGAAGAATCACATAAACCCCCCAAAATCATGTTATTACCTAACTATATGATTTACCTAGTCCTGATATTGTAATAGAACATTCACCCTTTGAATTGGACCAATAATTGCTCCTGGTCAGAGATGAGGGAATCGATTTGTTATGTTTGCTCCGAATTTTCAAAAACATTCAGATTTTGGCGAATTCAAAACTTTGCCATTTGTTTCGGATGAATCACTTAAAACAGTGGCCACCACTTTACAGATAAGAAGACTTTTTAATTTAAAAGAGATGTGATCACCTGACAAATAAAAGTGTTCTGCAGCATGTTTACCTTGAGCAATGATTGGGTACACAGTGTTTTGCTGTATAAAAGGGTCCTTAAGATAGTCCATCAATAGAGATGAGACATTCAATTCTACACAAATTGAATTTGTTATAAATTTCCCCAAATATTCTAAGTTCGAAGAATCCAAACCTTTTATGAGTTGTCCTGCACGAATCGCTCAAATTGGCAGCCATCATTTTACAGATCACAACACAGAGAAGAAAACATCTGCCACCAAAAGGGGGCATTTTTTAAATAAAATTAAATACGAAAATGCAGTGTGTTATTAAAAAATCTGTTACCACAGGCTACCCTGCTTTTACCTGTCACCATATATGTTGCTGTCACTTTGACAGTACTAATACTGTCTTGACATTATCCTAAAAGGGCTTGGATACAGTCCGGGGAGACCTCAGAGCGTCATACATGACATTTCAGGGAAGTTGGGGCACTTTTGATTGAAGCCAAATTAATTTGGATGAAATAAAATTTTATGGTTGAATTGGACCTGAATATAATTTAGTGAAATTCGCTTTACTCCGGTAAATACACCATAGGTCCTCAGTCCCTAGATCAATTAGGCACACTAAGTAACTAAATAAAGCAAAAAGTACCTAGAGAAACTATTCTGAATATGCACAGACATAGCTAACACAATGCTTGCCCTTTGAATATTGTTCTTGCATTCATTTTGATATAGAGAGCAAAGGATACCCGAGAAGTTGGTTTTATGGGATTTAGAGACATGACCACACTGAGGGGCCATTTATGGAAATTGTCTAAATCCAGCTCATCCCTGCTTAATGATAGAAATGATGCTTAAGCTCAAAGTAATAAAACAACAGGGTGTCTACAAGACAAAAGGGGGCAAATCTCCCAATAAATAGAACTCTGGTGGAGTCTTTTTTTTCTTCCTGGACTTCCAGGCATCTGAATGACGGGGCTGGCTGCTATTTTAGAACAACTGTTTGTGATTTGGAAAACAGAAATGAAAGCGCTTCATTTTAGATTTCCCTTAGTGCTTGTTGCATAAACTCCTCCTTGGTGGTTCTAGGGTCCCGGGGAGGAAGGAACAAGAGCCTTAATGAGTGAGGGATTAACAAACAAGAGAGAGGGAACTGAAAGAGCTGTCCTTATACAGGTCCCTCTGCGTGAATCAGGGTAATTGGATTGGACCTCTACCCCCTAATGAATGAAAGAATGGATTGCACACTGCAGCAGTTTCTTTAGCCACTGATGGTTTCTTTGGAGGAAAACTATCGTTGACTGTAATAGCCCTCGGCACAAAGTGGAGCAGGTATTAGAGGGATCAGCTATCTCATTAAAGGCTTAGATTATTTGTTCTACTCAATCCGTTTGTTGGTGAAACACTTTTCACTACCTCTCTGGAGACTTGGAAAAGCTTAAACAGTTTGTCAAGTCATTTTCCCTTTAACTACACAGGAGATTCCGGGGCTTAGATTCCCCCGCACTTTTGCTTTTTTGTTCAGTTTTTTTCTGTTTTACTTATTTTTTCTCTATGAGCTTTTTTGCCTAACTGACTCGTTATAGTGACTATGAAAACAGAAATTACTTCCGGCCAATCACTTGACAGTACGACATCAAAGCTTTGCTCGCCCTAATTCTATATAATGTGTATAACATTACACATTTATTTCATCTGACGTTACATAGATTATTATACTGATTGTTATTGTAGATGGGAGATGTGTCAGTTTTATCTTATGCCGGTGTTATATCACTCGTAAGTTTTGTGACATAATGTCATGATTTTAATATGTAACTGGGTGTTGTCATTTAAATCTCTAAGCTCTATTGTAGTATCGAAAAAAGAAACGTACTGAAAAGGTGTAAAAGTGAGGATGTGAACAGTGATTAGAACATGATGGAGGAGACTTATCAGTAGGGTTGTTGGACGGGTAAATCTACAGGTCGGCAAAATGGTGCAAATTGTGCAAATTGCACTCAAAACATTTAGAAAAAAAGCAGTTTTATTTGGTTGCTGTGACAATTACCAATTGTACAATCTGTTTTGTGCCCGATCTCCTATGTCTGAAAGGGTGGGCCATTCAGTAGCCAGCTACCTATAAACATAGTATTACATATATTAACATCCTGATCAAACTCGGTACAGTAGTAAAATTGTCACAGTGTTAAGGGTTCATTCACACGTCCGTAAGTGTTTTGCGGATCCGCAAAACACGGACACCGGCCATGTGCACACACCAACCAACCACGGATCCTTCACGGATATCTTCACGGATGAAACACATAATATAGTATAATAGAAAATGCTTATTCTTGTCTGCTATTGCGGACAAGAATAGGACATGTTCTATTTTTTTGCGGAACGGAAGTGCGGATGCAGAATGAAAGTGCGGATGCGGACAGCACACTGTGTGCTGTCCGCATCTTTGCGGCCCCATTGAAAATTAATGGGTCTGGATCCATTCCGCAAAGTTGCGGAATGGATCCGGGTCAATTTTGCGGACGTGTGAATGGACTCTTATACTGGTTGCATTGTCTGACAAAGCAAAAATAATGTACAAATCTGATAGCCCAAACCTGCCATATTGGCTTCCTCTGATGTTACAAATGGCAAAGTGTTACAAATCAGTCTCGGATACGGCTGCTATAGGCAGCATCAATACGTGACGCCCCCAATTTTTCCCGGATAATGAGCCATGCCCCATTGATTATTAATTGATACGCGTTATGCTCATGTATGTTATTATTCATTTTGGATGATCAATGCCCTTCAAACCATATTCAATCCTTATCGCTGAAATATAAAGGAGGCTCCAACTGCCTCTAGTGCTGTAATGGAATTTCTATAGTAGTGTAAAGACCCTTACATCAGGCTCAGCATATGTGGTCAGATTAACATCTTTGGTTTTTCTAGCTCAGCATGTCTGTCTAAAGTGCCTTAGGCACAAAATCTGCTCAGTGCAGCGCAGGTATAGTTGGAGAAGAAAAAAAAAAGACCAAAAAATTAGCACTTCATAGCAAAATATATCTGGAGTTAACACTTGCATAATTATTGTTAAAAGGGTTGTGCCACTAATAACATTCCCTTTTCACAGGATAGGAGATAATTGATTACTGGGGGTCTGACAGTTGGGACCCCTGATGATCATGAGTATAGTGGTCTGCAAGTGTCGCTGGACTGCCCCATGATAGTAATCATGCACGGCCAATGCTGTATTAGCTAATATGGACCCTCCTCAATCGCTGTACTCGACAATCCCATAAAAGCAAAACAAGCAGTGGCCTGCATGTGCACTACCCCTCCACTTTCATGTAGTGGTTTGGCATCAACTGTTGGAGCTTTTTTTCATGATCGCTAGGAACCTCAGCGGTTGTACCCCCAACGATCAAACATTTATTTCCTATTCTGTGGATACGGAATAAGTTTTGTTAGCGGCACAACCCCTTTAAAGGAAAGTTTCTGTTTAAAGGGATTACCCAGAATTAGAATAAGGCCTCATTTACATTTCCGTTTTTCACTGACGTGTGCTGTCCGCATTTTCTGTGGACAGCACACGTACCCATTGATTTAAATGTGTTCACATTTCAGTATTTTTTTTACTGACCGTGGGTCAGTAAAAAAAATCACGGGAACATGCACTACTTTGATCTGTGATGCCGTCCAAGCAACCCCATTGAAGTCTATGGGTCCATGAAAATCACTGACAAAACACAGATGGCATCCGTGTTGTGCCCGTGTTGCGTCTGTTTTTCATTGAAGACTAATAGGAGCCTACTCCAACTTCCGTGAATTACTGATGACCCACGGATGGTAAAAACAGACACACCAACCAATCACGGATCCTTCACGGACATCTTCACGGATGAAACACGTACGCTTTTTTTCCACAGACACTGACATGGAAATGCCCCAGAGCCTGCCCCAGGCTATGTTTACAAGTATCCATCACATGACTGCTGCAGCCAGTGACCTCAGTGGTCAAGTACTGTACTTATTGACATCACCACTAAGCTATGATGCCAGTAAGTACAGTTGGGGTAATTTATGGAACTGGGCAAATAGCAACCATTCAGATTCCACCTTTCATTTTACAAAGGAGCTGTCAAAAATGAAAGTTGGAATCTGATTGGGCAACTAAGCCAGTTCTACTTTACAGCAGTTTGATAAATGGCCCCCAAGTATATATATTTAAACTCCAGTCAAATTCCCCCCAAAAGAAACATCCGGTTATCAGTTTGTTGGCATATAAACTGAATGTATGAGTATTTCTTCATAAAGATAGTATATTTGGCTGCGTAGAAATGATCTGAGCATTCTCCATGTTGATCGTCTCTTAGCAGAAATTTGATTAATCACCTGGCATTACCGATTTTGTATCTTTCTCTTCCCTGGTGGTTATGACTGTTGTCTTAATTAGGTACATTTAATTAGAACTAGAGCATAGGCGGCTCATTTGCTGGCCCTGGAGGTCTTTTCACCTTAAAGCATTTAAAGAAGAATAGATGAGAGAAGCGTCTGTGATGTGGGGTATAGATCAGCTTGTCTCGCTTTGTGTTGTGTAGTGTGTATAGTTTTTGAATTTGACAGGGCATGATGGATTTCATTGCTGATGATTGCGTGGAGTTTACAAACCATGGGGGGGTGCTATGTTCAGTCAAGTATGTCCCCCCAATATCTTATTTGTAACATAAATATAGAAGCATCTCTCTTGAAAATACCATGCAGAGACTAACTGGCTCGTTTGTATGAAAATAATTTTAAATGTTTATTTCTTCCCATTTTCAAAAATTACCATATCATTAATAGATTGTTCCGCTCTCAAAAAGACTAGCAGGCAAACGTATACTTTGTATTAATCATATTGTTGATGGAAATATAGTACTATGAAACTGCATGAGCCTACTAAGGCCTCTTTCACACTTGCGTTGTTGGGATCCGGCATGCACTTCCGTTGCCGGAGGTGCCTGCCGGATCCGTAACAACGCAAGTGTACTGAAAGCATTTGAAGACGGAACCGTCTTCCAAATGCTTTCAGTGTTACTATGGCACCCAGGACGCTATTAAAGTCCTGATTGCCATAGTAGGAGCAGGGAGCGGGGGAGCGGTATACTTACAGTCCGTGCGGCTCCCCGGGCGCTCCAGAATGACGTCAGAGCGCCCCATGCGCATGGATGACGTGATCCATGTGATCACGTGATCCATGCGCTTGGGGCGCCCTGACGTCACTCTGGAGCGCCCGGGGAGCCGCACGGACGGTAAGTATGCTGCTCCCCTGCTCCCCGCTACACTTACCATGGCTGTCAGGACTTTAGCGTCCCGGCAGCCATGGTAACTATTCAGAAAAAGCTAAACGTCGGGTCCGGCAATGCGCCGAAACGACGTTTAGCTTAAGGCCGGATCCGGATCAATGCCTTTCAATGGGCATTGATCCCGGATCCGGCCTTGCGGCAAGTCTTCAGGATTTTTGGCCGGAGCAAAAAGCGCAGCATGCTGCGGTATTTTCTCCGGCCAAAAAACGTTCCGTACCGGAACTGAAGACATCCTGATGCATCCTGAACGGATTACTCTCCATTCAGAATGCATTAGGATAATCCTGATCAGTATTCTTCCGGCATAGAGTCCCGACGACGGAACTCTATGCCGGAAGACAATAACGCAAGTGTGAAAGAGCCCTTAGGCTACTTTCACACTAGCGTTTTTCTTTTCCGGCGCTGAGTTCCGTCCTAGGGGCTCAAATCCGGAAAAGAACTGATCAGTTTTATCCCCATGCATTCTGAATGGAGAGTCAGTCCTTCAGGATGCATCAGGATGTCTTCAGTTCAGTCTTTTTGACTGATCAGGCTTTTCAGAAAAACGTAGCATGCAGTATTTTTACCTCCGGCCAAAAAGCCTGAACACTTTGACTGAACGCCGGATCAGGCCTTTTTCCCATTGACTTGCATTAACGCCGGATCTGGCACTGTGTGTTCAGTCAAAACGGATCCGGCTTTTGCATGTTAAGCCCGAAAAATGTGAAAAAAAAAGTTAAAGTCCATAAATGGCGGATCCGTTTTTTCCAATGCATTTTTTCATTGTGATCAAAATCCTAATCAGGATTCAAATGTAATCCGTTTTCACACGTTTTTCCGGATCCGGCGGGCAGTTCCGGTGTCGGAATTGAACGCCGGATTAAAACAACGCTAGTGTGAAAGTAGCCTTATAGTTCACATGCCATACTTACCAATGGGTGGCTTTGTTGCAAAACCATCTGATTATCTGAGTGATCTAGTGATCACCCTCTTGTGCTCGGTTTTGCTTATAACCAGGGTTGGACTCACTCACCCCAGTACCAGAGGATTCTCTGATGGGCCCAAGCATTTTACACAATAATAGTCCCTTGATAATACAGGGCACCCAAGGTCCAGCAGGAAACAACTCTACGGGAGACTTTCTTTCATGCCACTCAATTACTGCTAGGGTTTATTTCTCATGGCTTGATTTACAAATAACCAATATATGGCATGCTCATTTTCTCTCTATGTGCAAAGGATTGATAATGGGTGGGACCCTTAGAATAATTGACTCTTATAGGCCCAGAGAACCACTGTCCAACACTGTTTACAGCTGTGATATCTGCACTGCGTGTTACATACTGATCAAATTTTTTCCATTTATCTCCACTCTTAAAAGAGTTGTCTAAGATAATTCAAAATGTTAGACAACCTATACAATTGCTTAAATTGAGTCCTAGAGCCAAATACAGGGGTGTAACTATCATAGTGGCAGACCACGACTGTTATGGGGCTCAGGGCAAGAGGGGGTCCAGTTGGGATCATCTCCTCTTCTATTGGGGGTGAAAACTTGGTCAGGACTCCACCTGCTAAAGGAACAACTTTTAGCATATGAGGCAATGGAAAAAATGGCCCAAAGGTCACTGAAATTAGGTTTAGGCAGAAACCCTTCTGTCCTGTGTGGGGGGCCTGGTTTGATCCTTGCTATGGGGCCCTTACTTCTCTATGTACGCCACTGGCCAAATATCTTGCCAAGTTAACCAAAATAACCTAAGGGCTGTGTTAAACTATGCGACCAGGCAGACAATTGTCAGGAAGGAAGTGTTCCTTCTTGGCAATTGCCTGCTCATCATTGGAAGAGATCGCTGCTATTACACGCAGTGATCTCCACAATATGGGCAGGAGCGATCGCTAATGCCATCATTGTTTGCCGGCAGCAGATTGTGATTAGACAGCACGATCTGCCACCGGCAAGCGATGATTTTTAAACCTGCTGAAAGATTCCGATTATTAGCATTTACATTAATCATGTAGCTAAGAGTATTATGTTTGACCTATGCTTATAAAAGAAAATGAACCCCCGCTTAAAGCTTTTATTTTCTTTAGTGTCTTGATTTTACATATGTAACATGATAGTATTGTACTTACTGAGTTGTATATTGCTAGTGCCCTACAGTCACCGAACAAGTAGACTGAATTCCCCTGTAAGAAGAAAAAAAAACTCCGTAGGATATTGATTGCTTTTAGTAAGACTCTCACTCGACTGTGAATTTTGAAATGATTATTGGATTTGAAAGCAGACGGGGATTAGATTAGAACAGGTCAGGTGAACGATTAATAACTTATTGATAGCAGATTAAAAGAGTGATATCAAATCTTTATCCAAGTGAAGATGTAGTTTATCAATTTGTCACAAAAATGTAACGATCAGATGCAAAGAGCATCAGCACTAGTCTTGTAATTGATCCTCTTTTGGCCTACATGCTGCTTATTGGAAAGAGCTCAGCTGTATTAGTTACAAAGTGTAATTGCGTACAGGCACAATGTACGGAAGAGTTGAACCACATGTGAGGCCTTTTATAGTACAAAGGACTGTGTCTGCTATTATAACCTTACCCACCTAGACTTGTTGTTTTATTCATATGCAGGTCATTTTCTGGGCTGATGGGTTACTGGATGCTGCCACTCGCTCCTTGTGCATATCTAAAGCATCATAGAAACATTGAAGACTGACAGCAGACAAAGACTATCTCTTCTGCCATTATATTACACATTTTAGGATAGACAGGTGTTTATCCCAGGCATGTTTAAATCCACTTACCCAGCCACATTGATGGAAGTCTGCTCCAAACTAGTTGGTTGATTACCCAACTACATTGATGGAAGTCTGTTCCTCAACTACTCTTACGGTGTAAACATATTTCTTGAGATTAGTTCTGATCTTCTTCATGAACTAATTGTTGTGAATTTTTATTATTTTTTTGTTTAAAAGGGTTGGCCACCTTTTGTTTGTTTTTTGGCAACCCCTCCTCCTGGCCAGACCTGGAAAAGGAAACATACTTAAGTGTGCCGCTCCTTTGCTCCCTGACCTCAGCTGCTTCGCTTGGATCACTTACTATCATCTGCTTTGACGTTGTTACACCCAGTGATTGGCTATAGAGGCAATGTGACCCCCCTTGTGTCATGTCAATTGGCCATGAGAGGCAAGGGGGTCCAGTCACCACTACGGCCAGTCATTGGCTGTAGCGGCATCAATGCAAAAGTGGATGAGGACCTAGGACCTAGCGGCATGGATCAAGTAGGTTTGCTTCCTTTGCAGGTTTGGTCTGGAGGTAGGTCTGCCAAAATCCCCAAAGTTGGGCAATCTTTGGGCAATGCTCTTAAAACTTTATTCAGTCAGTTTTTATTTTTGTGATTAGTCGCCTTAGGGAGATTTGAACCTGTGATCTTTCAATAGCTTGCACTATTCACAACAATTTTACCTTTATTCTACTGTAAACCAAAAGAAACAAGGCAAAATATGGTGTAACAAAGGTATATTCATATGTAAAGAAAATGTGCTTCACCTGTTAAAGAGACCAATAACCGCATTGCAAAACTACAGCAAGATTGTGTGCGCTTATCATATGCGGGTTTTAACCACATCTCAACTGAAATGTGTGAATACACCCTTAGTAGGGATGAGCAAATTTTTCCAAAAGTTAATTCACCGGTTTGCCAAATTTTTTAGAAAAAATGAGGTCTATCCGAATTTATTAGTGGTGAATTTTGTTAAAAAACTGACATTTCCTGGCTGCAGGGAGCCTTTATAGTGGTGTAGAACACTGTGCCTTGCAGTAACACACATAGGAAGTCTGCTTTAGTACTGAAATAATATTGTGAGTCCATATAACATGCAGCTGACAGGTGTCACTCTTAGAATCACTGCACACTTCACTTATTTGGGCAGTCACGGGGCAAAAATTAAACCAAATAACTGAAGTATGAACTCAGCCTTACAGGTCGATGTTAGCGCCAAGAAGAAGCGCACTCCTTTTACACCGTCGTCAGCTGATTCCACATAGATGCCTACATAACCTGTTCTATTAAATGCTTATACAAGTAGAGCCTCCCGACAGAGTGGATAGGGTGTCAGCAGTAAGTTTGTGTTGACATCACTGATTATTTTTCCCTTCCTCTGATCCGTCAGAGCAATAACCCCCAATAAAAGGATCCTGTCTGTTGAGCATCTACCTTTAGAATATATAATTGCACCGCTAAATGGCAAATATATTTTTCTTTTGCCACTAATACACGACAAAAATTGCTTTAGAACATATAAATGAAAGTGAATTAATCCATTCATCTGTAAGTCACTGGCTATAACTGTACTAAGGGTTGGATTTGGCATTTCTGGGGGGGCAAGCAAAGTTATGTCTGGGGGCTTCAAGTACTACCCAGTAGCACAGCTAAGCTCTGCCCTATAGCACTGCCAAGTTCTATCCTATCATTGCTCTAATATGGTAACCCTTATTTGCCCCCCACCCAGTTTAATTCTCCCTGACAAGCTCTTCACACATCATGATGCCCCCTTATGTGTCCTTCACACATCATGATGCCCTTTTATGTGCTCCCAACACAATATGGGCCCAATTATGTGCCTTACATAAAATATGGTGCCCCTCCAACACAATATGGTACATAGGTACTACCTATTAGTGTCTCCAAAACAAATATTCACCTAGTCATGTTCCCAAGACAAATGGAGCAGATCTCTCACTGCAGTTCAGCTCCAGTCTGTCTGGCAGAAGCCGTGATGATATCACTTAACCCAACATGCCTCTACCACACTACTGGTTACAGGATGAGTGATGGAGCAGGGAGCAGCTCTCTGCTTCACTATTGCATTTAACTGTATTTGAGTCCTGAGGACGCGGATGCAGTTGAAATAGGCGCTGCTACTAGGGTAAGAAAGATGCCAGGGCATATCAGGGAGCATACCCAATTCCTGGGGTCCCCTCATAATTGCGTGGTCTGTGTAGTGGCCAAATCTACCACTGAATATAATTATTTATTTGGTCTGCAGAGCACCTGTGTAGAACCATCTATCAGCGTCTTGGTTGTATGACAGTGGTTTGTTTGCAGTGTCAGTATGGTGATATTCAGACACTGTATGGTAGAAATTTGTGTTCATGGTGTGACGGTGTTGCTAATATTGGTCTTGGTTTACTGGGTTTTGGTCAATAACACTACAATGATAGTATTTGTCACTTGTATAGTAGCATCATTCCTTAACTACATGCCTATATTATTTAGAGGGGTATTATCATATTTAGGAAATTGTATTATTTTGTTTAGGGGGGCACATATATCCTTAATGACCCTACCAATCCCATTGGGTCTCATGGGGAGGGCGGCAGGTCCAAAATGTTTCCTAGGGCCCATAGAGAATTAGCGCCTCTAATAACCTTACATAATAAATATCCCCCAAAAATGTACAAATTTGACCTTTAATATTTATCTAGTCTCAAGAAAAAAACCTTACCAAGTACCCACATGCTTACCATAAACTTTTATAAAGAATTAGTGGCAGCAGTATACATTTGACAGGTAGTTCCTCTATAAAGCTACAGTGCATTTATGTTAGCATTAAAGTAGGACTAATGCACCCAACTCTACTGCATTGATTATAAGGGTATGTTCACATGAAGTAAAATAGGGTTGTTTCTGCATAATGTGCATGGATTTCTGCAAACTGTATTCAGAAGAATGGGGCAGTTAATAAACTTTCTGCATTAAATATGCAAAATGTGAAGTTCTAGTTTTGATCTTGAAAAGAGGTTGTCCTTGGTCATCTAGTGCCTAAATGAAAACGTGGCCTTAGTTTGGTTCAAGATCATCTGAAAAGATTAGGCTAAATTATCCTACAATCCCTACAGTTATCCAAAAATACATTTTACTACCTTATTTCTAAAATGACTTATTATCTTTCTCACTTTTAAAGGGGTATTCCCATCTCAGACATTGCTGGCATATCGTTACCGCTAGGACCTGCTCCTATCTCCAAAATGGGCCCCCGAAAGTGAAAGAGAATGCACTGATCATGAAGTGAATGGAGGGTGCATCTCGCATGCACAGCCACTTCTCCATTCACTGTTATGGGAGCTCTGGAAACAGCTGAGTTGGTGCTGGGCTATTTCCGTAGCTCCCACAGCGGTGAATGGAGGGTTGGCAGTGCATGCGTCAGTATTAAAGTTTCAAGAAAACCCCTTTAATGTCCAGTAAAAGAATCATTTCATGTAGTAGGTGTTATCTGTTGTCTTTACTATTTGCTTTTATCTGTAAAAAGGGCCTAACTACTTGTGTAGAAACATATATGTAACAAAAATAATGTCGATTTTGGAACAATTTCAAATAATTTGACATTAATATCTTATATTTATTTCACATGTATTCTATTGCTTTCTTGTAAATATTCAAAGGAAATATGGTACACAGTTGACTACATAGCAAAATAAAGTATTTTAATATGCATTATAAAGTAATAAAAGACCAAGCAAGACCTGATCACAGAGTTAATATAATTTAAAGATCCTTTTTAGTCCTCATAACTGCAGCATCTACATGTTCCTACATATCACAGAGGGCACTTGGATGAAACTAATTATGACACAGCCTATAATGTCATCTTGAGAAAGTTGCATTATCTTATTGGACATTTGGGCAAGCAAAGAGTATTTAAAAGAAAATGCTGTTCCAAGTGATTAAGTGTTGGTTATTTACAGTACATGCAGATGCAATGTCCATTTCTTTTGGAAGACTGCTATGGAGCCTGGAGAGACGACAGCTGGACTGCGGCCTCTTCACGGCCAAAGTAGACCAGCCAATAGGTCTTTATTAATGTTGAAGACTAAATGAACTAAAAAAAGATTTGCTGTGAGCATCTGCACACTCTTCCCAGGACTTGCATCCTTGCAGAGATCCCTGCCACCTGCCCATAATATCACTGTTCTTTTATCTCTTCGCTCACTCACGCACTGCATGTTCACACAACATGCTTCCTAGCAGGACGCCTCTCTCAGCTTCCTCAATACCTTTGCATTTGTCTTCTGTTTATATTTCAGAATGTGGTCTCAGATAAGCCACAGCTGGTCCAAAAAGCAGACACTGCAGACTTCATTTGAGCCCCCGGCATCTGACAGCTGGAGCGTTCCCCAGCTAAACACAAATCACAAAGTCTTAGGAGCCCTCATTTTTTATTTCAATTTGCACTTGAATCAAGTTAACTTTACTCTTCCTTTTGTTCTGTTTGACAATGCAGATTTGGCACAGTGTATTTTGAGAAGCTTGAGTCGGAATTCATTGATATTTTTTCTCAATTTGGAATATATTTGAGTTTTATATTAATAGTTCACAAATTAAACATAATTGCCTATGAAAAAGGCACAAAATCAGTTAAAAATTGATCTGTAACTATTATGAATATATGCAATAATAATTTCCAATTATTATTAGTAGCAAGAACATAAAAATATATAACAGAAATAAACATAGTAACTAATAAGTAGCTTAGCAAAAAGTCCCTAAATATTAAAACTAAAAATTAAATTGTATGTGACTTTTGTTAAAAACCTCAACACTTGCCTCCCTGCCCCCCAAAACTGTAGCATTTATTACATTATGGAGTATAAGGGGACACTTGACACCTTTTACATGAAATTTCATGACAAACAATGGAGCATGAATGTCCTCCTTGGAAATCCAGGTCATTTCCTCAGGACTATATCCCATACAATCAATCAGGTAATAGAATGTCCTCTGAACCTCACTACAATTCAGAATTTGCTTAACTTTGAAATCTGCTAAGGATTCGAGAGCAGATGCAAAGGACATCTTGACTTTCATAGAACACAACTGTTGATGACCAGAGGCTGAAGAAGGGAGATATAGAAGCTATAGGGGATTGGAAAACAAGGAGGCTGACCAATGAAATGTGGAGCTGTTTATTTTTTATCATCTTTTCGAATGGGCCCCCATCTGGAAACTTCTTTACAACCCCCTCTTCCCGTGCAACCCTACTCCTGTGGCTAGTCAAGATCCCTCTCTCAGACAAAGCCGGCAGCTGCTTTGTCCGTTTCCTACAGTGTCACTGTATATAATGTCATTGTATAATACTGTTGAGGGGGCCCTGACAATAAAATCTTTCAGTCCTTATCCTGTGTGGGCCCCTTCTAAGTTTGGGCCCCAAAGCAGCCTCTTCCCCTGCTTCCCCGATAGCTAAGCCCCTGTTTACAAGACAGTACTTTAAGTTAGATACTCTTTGTAGACTGCAACACACTGTCTTCAGGAACAATGTTGGTATCTGGATTTTGAAGATCTCAAAATTCGATTGACCAGATGCCAAATGTGGAAACTCAGACTGATTATCCTAATTAGCATAGGTTCAGAGATACTCTCTGAGGACTTAGTTTAATCATTCTGTATGACCATTACTCTGAAGATGTTAACCAGAAAACAGTTCAGGGAAATCTTTAAGACACACTACCCTCCAGAATTTTTAAACAAGCTGCACTCCTCAATCAAAAATCAAAAATATCATGGATGCAGAATGTTTCCTTGAAATATTTCCAAGCTAAGGTGTTGTGGGCAGACCAAACAGCCATACAAAAACGGCCATTTTAGAGAAACAATACAGCACTAGTAAGATGGTAGTGATCCTTGAGCAGAAAGCAAATCAGTTTTAAAGTTCATCAAGATCTTATACTAAGTTTTGGTTGGAAAGGATAAGGGCTGTAGGGGACTCAATGGTGCTTGCTTTGATGGTTTGAACTAAGCACAGGTGATACAGGAGCCAGTGAACTTGTTAACTTATTGTCTTCATTCAAGCCAAGAATAGTATCATGAGAGAAATTCTCAAATTATGTTTGACTCTGGTATGATGAATATACACTCACCTAAAGAATTATTAAGAACACCATACTAATACGGTGTTGGACCCCCTTTTGCCTTCAGAGCTGCCTTAATTCTACGTGGCATTGATTCAACAAGGTGCTAATAGCATTCTTTAGAAATCTTGGCCCATATTGATAGGATAGCATCTTGCAGTTGATGGAGATTTGAGGGATGCACATCCAGGGCACGAAGCTCCCGTTCCACCACATCCCAAAGATGGTGACTGTGGGGGCCATTTTAGTACAGTGAACTCATTGTCATGTTCAAGAAACCAATTTGAAATGATTCGAGCTTTGTGACATGGTGCATTATCCTGCTGGAAGTAGCCATCAGAGGATGGATACATGTTCTCATTCTGTTTACGCCAAATTCGGACTCTACCATTTGAATGTCTCAACAGAAATCGAGACTCATCAGACCAGGCAACATTTTTCCAGTCTTCAACAGTCCAATTTTGGTGAGCTTGTTCAAATTGTAGCCTCTTTTTTCTATTTGTAGTGGAGATGAGTGGTACCCGGTGGGGTCTTCTGCTGTTGTAGCCCATCCGCCTCAAGGTTGTGCGTGTTGTGGCTTCACAAATGCTTTGCTGCATACCTCGGTTGTAACGAGTGGTTATTTCAGTCAACGTTGCTCTTCTATCAGCTTGAATCAGTCGGCCCATTCTCCTCTGACTTCTAGCATCCACAAGGCATTTTTGCCCACAGGACTGCCGCATACTGGATGTTTTTCCCTTTTCACACCATTCTTTGTAAACCCTAGAAATGGTTGTGCGTGAAAATCCCAGTAACTGAGCAGATTGTGAAATACTCAGACCGGCCCGTCTGGCACCAACAACCATGCCACGCTCAAAATTGCTTAAATCACCTTTCTTTCCCATTCTGACATTCAGTTTGGAGTTCAGGAGATTGTCTTGACCAGGAGCACACCCCTAAATGCATTGAAGCAACTGCCATGTGATTGGTTGACTAGATAATTGCATTAATGAGAAATAGAACAGGTGTTCCTAATAATTCTTTAGGTGAGTGTATATAGGGATAGGACGCTAAAATAAAATAACAAAATCTTTATTATATTGTCTCAATAAAATATAGGGGTGTCTACCCACACTGCACGAAGCAGCAACTTGAACCGTCACTGATTTATGGGACCACCCTCATAGTAACCACATAGATAAAGGTTGGACCATATCTGGATGAATGAAGGGTGGATCCCACAAACTACAACCCACCAACACTCAGGGGGGGCAAAACACCACAAGGTCCTAGGTGTGTGACCTGGGTGAGGTACTATATAGCTGGATAACTGGTACCAGGTGTAACACCAGGTATCACTCCTAACAGTGAATGTCAGCGCGCAGACATCCACTGCATTAACATAGTACAGGTGCAGGACTGTGGCAGGGTAAAACCCTTGACTCCCTCTGATATGACTGGAGCACTGATTCCCCTGACACTGTCCTCAAGCCAGCCTCTGGGGGGAAGTCCAGGAGTAATTTTTGTAGCGGATAGAATACAGTTTTGATCTAAAATATGTGCTGAATCCTCATGAAGAGAATCAGATTGAAGGACCTGCTTCTTGTCCGAATGATAAGTTACGATGCCTGCGATGGATTAAGTCTCCAAACTCACCAAAAATACAATTTGTGATCAGTCAAATAGAACTGAAGAGAGGAAAGTTTAGAAATAGCAAAAGGCTTAAAATATACCATATGACCAATGCCAGGTATTAGCTCCATTTCAGGTTAGGACAGTGACTAGAGAGACCACCTGCCCTGAGTTTACCCAACCAAGGTACTGTTCCTGGCTATGCTGGGAGGGTTTCTATGCTGACCAGTCAAGCCCCGGCCTGTCGATTTTATCAGTGAGGCTGGAAGCTGAGCCAATTGGGTTCCTGTCTCAGTATCTAAGCCCAGAGCTAGACAAGGGATGTTAGACTGCTACCCAGTGATTGCCTGTGATTGCATAAATTGTCCTGGATCTGTGTGTACCTCTGTGTTTTGTACCTGGACTTAAGACCTGCATGTTAATCCTCTGTGTATTAACCTTGGGTCGTTTTCTTGATTAACCCCTCATCTGTTGAATTGGCTTTTAATAATTCTTCTTTTATTTGGACTAAACTCCTGGATTAACGCTTTTTTGTGTTATTTTGGTTCTATGTGTCTCTCCCGGTACTGACCTTGCTAGTCTACTACTCTTTGCATGCCTGTTATTCTGATAGGTCTTCTGCTAGCAAGCTTTCACCATTTTTCTGCTACCTTACTCTGCAGATGTAACCGAGACCCCTACCAGCCAAGTCCATCCGGCCTTGCAGCAGGCGCTGGTGAGGAAGCCTGACAGCAGTTTCTGAGTTTGCTCTTATATCTTTACAACACCTGAGAGAATTTTTCTTAATGAATTGATAATACTTTGTGAGCCTCTGGAAACTCTGGAGAGTCATGCAATCTATAGGTTGTAGCCAAATCTAAATAGCAGAAACTTTGACTAAATTCTTTTGAAGGCTCCCAGAGTAAATTATTAGTGTTGAGTAAAGCGAAGCATTTGAAGTGGAATTTGGTCCCAAATTTACAAAAACTTCGATTTGCAACAAAGAATTTCCTTGCTCTTCATGGTAATGACTCAGGTTTTCCTAAAATGGTGGCTGCAAATGTTACAAGCATGTAATAAGCCCAGGAAGTGAGATCACCCATAATGCTGTGCAGCCAGCAAATATCCAGCCATCCACTGTGATGTCACAGTCCTATAAAACTTTGATCCCACGTGGTCGCTGCCATTTCACTGTGAGCTGAGCATAGGGAGAGATGTGGCAAGTGCTCATGGGCTAGGGTCAGCTTTGCTAAATATTGAAGAGGGAGAGGGCAGGGAGAGCCGGGAGATCGTGGTAGAGTTTTTTCAGACTGTAGGGAGAGCCTAGGTAAACAGCAGGGAAACTGCAGATTGAGTGTAATTGCCATGTGCATCACGTTCTATTGCACCCACATTCAGAGTTAATCCCTTATTTTAATGATATAGTTACATTGCATCCGTATTCCAGGACAGTGTAATTTTTTTGCCCTGTACATGTGTGCAGTGTTATGAAATTGATTATAGTGAATGCCTTTTGTTAGCTGTTGTGTCACGTAGTGGCAGTATTAGGCCATGGTTAAATATTTTGCCCTGTACATATGTGCAGTGGAACTAAATTGATTACAGCAAATGCCTTCCATTAGCTGTTGTGTTACATAGTGTCAGTATGACACCACAGTTAAATACTTCACCCTGTATATGTGTGCAGTGGAACTAAATTAATTATAGCGAATGCCTTCTGTTAGCTGTTGTGTTACATAGTGCCAGTATGACACCACGGTTAAATACTTGGTCCTGTATATGTGTGCAGTGGAACTAAATTCATTATAGTGAATGCCTTGTGTTAACTGTTGCGTTACATACTGTCAGTATTAGGCCACGGTAAATTACTTTGCCCTGTACATGAGTGCAGTGGAATGAAATTGATTATAGCGAATGCCTTTTGTTAGCTGTTGAGTTACATAGCATCAGTATGATGTCACAGTTAAATACTTCGCCATGTACATGTGTTTAGTGGAACAATAATTTTTTTATAGCAAATGCCTTCTGTGAACTGTTGTGTTAAATAGCGTTAGTATTAGACCACGGTTAAATATTTCCCCCTGCACATGTGTGAAGTGGAGCGAAACTTATCATAGCCAATGTCTTCTGTTAATGATACAGTTGTTATACACTACGGCCAACAGACAGTTGTCTGGGCGCTCCAAGGGAACGGGTAGGGGCAAAAATAATGCTGTAGACAGCAAAATCAGCAGCAGAAGAAGGGGTGGTGTATAGCAGCAGCCACGGCGACAGGTCCAAAGTGCTACTGTCATCTAGCAGTCCTGATTTAACCAACTATCCAGCTGTATTGGAATGGTTGACTCACTCTTCACAGCCATCTCAAGTTACGACAGATACACACAGCCAGCAATTGGTAGGTTCCTCTGACACCACGCTTAGAAGGTATGGCCCAGGAACTGCCTCTATGAACCTCCCTTTGCTTTTGCTGCTCTGTCTGTTAGCCAAATAATGTTTGTTGCTGGCTTTGCTCCACTTTTCAGCGACAATGACCTTTGTGGGGACAGTCAGCAATTACAGGCCAGCACAGACTTAGAGGAAAGGTCCACTGTGGACTCTTTTTAGGTGTGCAACTACCGATGATGGGAGCATATGTGGGAGCACATGTTTGTGAGAGGTCAGGGATGTACTCAAGAGACAAGTGAGGGTGACACAAGTGACTTGCAAACCTGTAGATAATTACACATCGGAGCCAGACATGGCGATATCGAATATGCTTTTTTTGGTTTACATATTTGTATATGTAAAATTTTGAAAGAGGGGTGGATTAAACTTTTAATATGAATTTTTTTTTTTACATAGCGTCATCTCTAGAGATTATACAGTATAGCCTAGAAATGGAAGTTTCAATTGAAAGTGCAGACCTTTCTCTAAACTGGCATATAGAGAATTTGGTGATGCCAAAGCAATAGGGAATAATGATTGAGAAGATCCCAAAAGATGTCATTCATGAACTGTAGGGAAAAAGCAGGAGCGTTGCAGAGACTAAAAGGTATCAACAAGTGTTCATAGTACCCTTCTACTGTATTAAAAGCAGGTCTTCTCCCTCCATTATCTATATCAAATTATAGGAGCCACTCAGATTCCACTTGGTATAATAATGAGCTCCCTTGATGCGATCTCACAGTTGTGCAATTTATGGTAGTGGATATCTATTCTTTATGGTTGTCATGTTAAGCCCCTGAATATCAGTGCATGGTCTCAAGCAAAGGTTTCATCCTTGTTTTTAATTAAAAAAGAATCCAGCTATTACCAGTTAAAAACATATAGAATTAAACCCTTTCTCCAAATGCTCTTTGATACATGCAGTAATATATTGAGTCCCTACTGCCTTTTTCTAAAACATATCTGCACTCTCAGTACTGAGGTAGCACTTGAAAATGAAGAAGAGCAAACCTATGTAGTAATTCCTGGTTGTTATTCAGTCAAGGAAGGCAATGCTGAAATCCAGAAAATCCCCAGTGAGCAATTTGGCCTTGTGTCCAGTCAATAGTAGAGAGTGAACCAGAGTAATGCCAGAAGCAAGGGAATCGTAGAACCCCGAATGACCAGAAAGAGGTAGTTACAGTTTTACCTTCGGGGAAAGGAAGTTTCAGACCTAAGGTGACATCCTCCTTCTCACTTAGGCCTTAAGAGTTTTCTGGCTGTGCAGGACGAACAAGATAATTGACAAAAAGTCAATAGGGCATGGGGTTTAAAGGGACACTGACAGGCCCAATAAGCATAATTAGCTATATACACTCACCTAAAGAATTATTAGGAACACCATACTAATACGGTGTTGGACCCCCTTTTGCCTTCAGAACTGCCTTAATTCTACGTGGCATTGATTCCACAAGGTGCTGATAGCATTCTTTAGAAATGTTGGCCCATATTGATAGGATAACATCTTGCAGTTGATGGAGATTTGAGGGATGCACATCCAGGGCACGAAGCTCCCGTTCCACCACATCCCAAAGATGCTCTATTGGGTTGAGATATGGTGACTGTGGGGGCCATTTTAGTACAGTGAACTCATTGTCATGTTCAAGAAACCAATTTGCTGGAAGTAGCCATCAGAGGATGGATACATGTTCTCATTCTGTTTACGCCAAATTCGGACTTTACCATTTGAATGTCTCAACAGAAATCGAGACTCATCAGACCAGGCAACATTTTTCCAGTCTTCAACAGTCCAATTTTGGTGAGCTCGTGCAAATTGTAGCCTCTTTTTCCCATTTGTAGTGGAGATGAGTGGTACCCGGTGGGGTCTTCTGCTGTTGTAGCCCATCCGCCTCAAGGTTGTGCGTGTTGTGGCTTCACAAATGCTTTGCTGCATACCTCGGTTGTAACGAGTGTTTATTTCAGTCAACGTTGCTCTTCTATCAGCTTGAATCAGTCGGCCCATTCTCCTCTGACCTCTAGCATCCACAAGGCATTTTTGCCCACAGGACTGCCGCATACTGGATGTTTTTCCCTTTTCACACCATTCTTTGTAAACCCTAGAAATGGTTGTGCGTGAAAATCCCAGTAACTGAGCAGATTGTGAAATACTCAGACCGGCCCGTCTGGCACCAACAACCATGCCACGCTCAAAATTGCTTAAATCACCTTTCTTTCCCATTCTGACATTCAGTTTGGAGTTCAGGAGATTGTCTTGACCAGGACCACACCCCTAAATGCATTGAAGCAACTGCCATGTGATTGGTTGACTAGATAATTGCATTAATGAGAAATAGAACAGGTGTTCCTAATAATTCTTTAGGTGAGTGTATATGAATGCACAGGTCTTGTATTGTGTATTAAAAACATTTAAGTCTAACTCCTGTCCACCTTATGAACACTGCAAACTGATGTTTTATAACCTGAAGTAATAGCTTTTCTTTCTGCCCAAGGGGCGGCGTTTCAGCTTCATTTCTGCCCAGCCAGCCGCCCCCCCAACTGCCGTTTTGAAGCGCCGCCCAGCTCATCAATATTCACTTCGCTGGGCGGCTTCTGCTGTCCCCGACGTTCCGAGATCCCTCGCATGCCCAATAGAAAGCTACGGGCATCGGACTCACTTTCAGCTTCTGCGCATGCGCCCGGCACCCATAGCTTTCTATTGGGCATGCGCCAGATCTCGGAACGTCGGGGACAGCAGAAGCCGCCCAGCGAAGTGAATATTGATGAGCTGGGCGGCGCTTCAAAACGGCAGTTGGGGCGCGGCTGGCTGGGCAGAAGTGAAGCTGAAACGCCGCCCCTTGGGCAGAAAGAAGACCGATTACATCAGGTTATAAAACATCAGTTTGCAGTGTTCATAAGGTGGACAGGAGTTAGACTTATATGTTTTTAATACACAATACAAGACCTGTGCATGCATATATATATATAGCTAATTATGCTTATTGGGCCTGTCAGTGTCCCTTTAAGTCAGGCTGTGACTTCTTTCCTCTGTTGAAAAACCTGTGTGACCCACTTGCATGGACTTATTTAAAGCAGAGGGCTTTGGATTGTTGAATGTAAGAGCTAAGGAAAGGTCCCTTTACACGGGACAATTCAGCAGGCGATTGTTGGAAAGACAAGCGCCTGCTCCTCAGTGAAGGAGACTGCTTGTTGAGATCTCCTCCACAGTATGGGGAGGAGCGATCGCTAATGCTATTGCTCTTCCCCATACATACTCTTTGTTTGCCCGCAGAAGAATGCTGTTTAGACAGCACAATCTACTGCCAGAAAATGATATCATGATATCATACAGTATTACCTGATGAACAAGTGTTTCGCTCATTCATCGGGTAATCGTCAGCACTAAACCCCTATATAATCGCCAACAAGCGTGTATAAAGAGGCCTTAAGGAATGTGTTAGGTAAATATTTTATCTTCAGATCTCTCGTGAAAATAAATGCAGGTGTAGCAAAAGGTGCAGGATACAAAGTATGTGGACAATCTCTTGTAGACAATTTTCTTGCTGGGTGACTTAGAAGGAAAATTCATAGACATCAGCCAGCAGGGGTGTAGAAATAGCATTTTTTGATCCTTGGCGTGCAGATACTGTTTAGTTTCTCATCACCAAAGATGTGGATCTCCTAAGCCATGATTTGTTTGATGCTGACCAGACTGAAAGTGTGAATATCCTTGTATTCCAGGATAAAGCTCCACAAAAAGGTATGATCTTTCCCTGTCAGGCTCCCAGATCATAATTCCCAGAATAGCCACTGCTTGGCAGCATGTTCACTTTAGCAAACAATCTGAAGTGAAGTCAGCAACTTAGCCAGGCTTCATCCATGAAAAAACAGTCAGGATGCAATAAGCTGGAGAATGAAACAAAACTGCTGTTAGGAATCAGGGCCAGAAAGAGAACAATAAAAGCTAGGTGACAAATCCAGTGGATTAGACAATAGCCTAATCTACGAACAAAGTTGAAGTAAAGGTCATGGATCAGTACAGAGTTTTTTTTTTTATATTATTTATTTTTCGCATTTTGATTATGTACAATACAACAGCATCCCAACCGGGATAGTAAGAAAACAAAAGAAAGAACATTAGACATCCATTAAAGGCAATAGCACCTGGAATTGCGGTTATCGGTTACAGGAAAAGTCACAAAAAAAATCACATGAGTAGGTACGTTTCATGGCAGCATCCCATCGGTAGTATTGAGCGATCACCAGACTCCATTCACACTCACACACACTTACACCTGAGCCCCCCGTAGCCCCACCCAACTCAATACCTAAACAGTGTTTTGCGCATGGAGCCAAACACCCCAGATCTTCTTGAAACAGTCCGGAGTTACTCTAGCAGCATATGTTAACTTATACATGTGAAGGTCACCTTAGGTGGTTTCCAGTTTAGGAGAATAGTCTTCCTCCCATAAAACATTAGCAGATGGAGCAGTCGTCTGGCATACCTAATGGGGACTAAGTCCACCATGAAGCCCAGTAAGCATACAATAGGAGAGCAGATCCCCGGGAGCCCTAGCCTCGTGTTAATAAAAGTGCAGATCTGGCCCCAGTACCGCTGCATAGCGGGACAATCCAATATCATGTGGTCCAATAACCCCCTCAACTCCCCGCATCCATGAAGGATCCAGTAGTCTACGCATGTGGAACAGCCGCACCGGGGTCAGATACACCCTGTGTACCTACTTGATCTGAATGAGCTGATCTTGAGCACTAGTTACCGCAGATCTCCATACAGAGATCAGCACCCTCAGATGAGATGCTTCTAGGTCAGGAATATCCATGCACCAACGCTCAAATGATCACCGGAGTGGTGAATCCTGCATACCCAATATCTCCCTATCGAAAGAACAAACTGGCTTACATGGCCATGCCCGCCTAGCGATAGACTCGAGGGGGCCACATTTCAACTGTAGGGGTAGAGTGTTAAACTGCATCTCACAGGTGTGTCTCAACTAGAGGTATCGATAGAAGCTCGTACGGGGTAGGTTGTAGTCTCGTTGGAGACTTTCAAAAGTACGTAAAAATCCATCTTGATTAAGTTGGGTAAGGTATCTCACCCCTTTCTGGGGCCAGAACTCATAGTCAGGCAAATTAAGGAGTTCTTTAAGCTGCTTGTTACGCCACAGCGGGATATATGGGGACCAGGTCTCGCCATCCACACCCACTACATGCACTTCTACAAATGTGGTCCACATCACCACCACAGTCGCCATACCTTCCGTGTAGTGCTTCACCATGTGCGCCCCTCCTTGGTATACCAGATTTGCCAGCGCCTCGTATGAGCACACTAGCATCAAGAACTACAGCTGGGTTATTCGCATCTGCCCGGATCCACCAGGATGCATACACCAGTTGTAAGGCAATATAGTAAATATACATATCTGGCAATCCCAATATCCCTGCGAATATAAAGCCTTTAGGGATTTCCTAGCCAACCTGGGAGCCTGGTGTCTCCACAAGAATGGTGACAGCAACCTATCTAAGGACTCAAAGTGAGTTTTGGGAATGTTGATTGGAGTTGCTCTGTAGACATATAGCACTTTAGGTAATAATACCATCTTAACAATATTTATGCGGCCCACCAGTGATAGAGGCAGGTTTTCCCAGGCCACAATTTTACACGTAATATATTCCATCGTAGGTACCATGTTCAGTTGATAAAACTGACTGGGGTCTCTCTCGGTTTACCCGAATCCCCAAGTAGACAAAGCAATCAACCACCTACTACGTGAAAGTGGAGACACCTCCGTCCTGTCCAGCTCGTCAACAAGGCACAGGCTAGACTTCGCCCAATTAACTCGAAGCCCCGAATAGGTTCCGAAATTGTCTACCGTGGCCAGCAGTGCCTCTAGGGAGGGACCAGGATCTGCCAAATATACTAACATATCGTCTGCATACAACGATAGCTTCTCCTGTATCCCTGTTATTGTCCACCCCTCTATCAGCATACTGGTATTAATCAACCAGGTTCCATGATGCGGGCAAACATAGGTGACAAGGGGCACCCCTGCCTGGTACCCCTATGCAACCTAAATGGGTGTGATAGATAGTCATTTACTCTCACTCTTGCCTTTGGGGTCTGGTACAGCAACTGATATACTGTATGAAAGACAGGGGAAACTTTAAGCAACTCAGTGTCTCCCACATGAACTGCCACCCAACAGAGTCAAAGGCTTTCTCATTATCAAGAGTGGCGATCGCCCAGGATCCTGCATTCTCATGTCTAACCTGCAGATTTGTGAATAACCTTCTGAGATTTATATCTGCAGTCTTACCCGGCATAAAGCCCGATTGATCAGGGTCTATCACCGAGAGTAAAACATCACTGAGACGTCTCGCCAAAACCTTTGCTAAAATTTTAGCATCGATGTTCAGAAGGGAAATCGGGCTATATGAACTGCACTCGTCCAGGGGCTTCCCGGGCTTATGCATTACCACAATAGTGGCCTCCATGAAGGATGGGGGCAGCCTATTGTGTTCAAAAGCATATTCAAACAATTTAGGGAGTCGCGCACTTTGCGTATCCACATCTAACTTATACCACTCCAGGGGGAAGTCGTCCTGACTGCCATGCTCAAAATTGCCATCTTGATCTCCCCTACGGTAATTGGGGAGGCCAAGTAAATCCTGTTTGATGGAGATAACGGTGTAAGCGGAATGGCCCTCAGGAAATTCTGCAAGTCACTGTTTGTACAGGATGTCTTGGATTCATATAGATCGGAGTAGTAATGGGCAAACTGGTTACATATTTCCCCAGGCTGACTTATTTCCCCAGGCTGTTCCCTCTGCACTAGTAATATATGAAACCATTGTTTGCGGTGATTTTGTTTTTGCTAAATAGGCTAGTGCCCTCCCGTTCTTGTTACCCTCTGAAAAAAACCACCTGCTTTTGAAATAAAAGCTTCTTCTGTGTATATTCCACTAAATGGAGGTTTAGGCGTCATTGCACCTCTACCCAATCCCTGCGTGTATCATCACTCGGATCTTGAATGTATACCTCTTCCATAGCAGCTAGTTCTGCCTCCAGTCTAGCGCTGGTAGCCCCAAGTCCTTTCCTATGTCACGCTATAGCGTGTATAAGCATGCCCTGCAGTACCACCTTAAATGCCTCCCACTCTACAACGGGGTCTGAAGATCCCTCGTTACAAACCCAATAGTCGGTCACACACTGCTGTGATGCACTAACCACAGGCAAGACTTCCAACCACTTGGAGTTAAGGCGCCACTGTCTATCTGGGGGTGCAATCGGTTGGTCCAGAATCACAAGCAAAGGGGCATGGTCTGAGATACCCCTTGGCAGATACTCCGCCTTAATTAATATTGGCAGCAGGTCTCGGCTAACAAACACAAGGTCTATACGAGATAGTGCTATACTATATACTGCGTGATAGGCAGACCCCACCCACGGCTTTTTTAGAGCTTAAACTTTCTGCCCCCTCAGGTGGGTCCCCGGCAAAATCACCACATCTAGGCTATATCCCTTTAGGTAGTTAAAGACAAGGGAGCATTTCACTTTGTCATTCAGCCCCTGGACGTTCCAAAAGAGAAACCCATTGAAACGACATGAGAGGACCCCAGGGTGCCCAGTCCAGTCACACACACATGCACACCACGAGACACAAAACATGGACAAATATAACAGACTAGCTGAAGGACCCGGCTTCGCTCGGGTATATTTAATCTATTTCATTTAATGTTTGTGTGTGTCTTTAAAAGCTATCAACACTATCCACTATAACAGTGACATCTACAGCACCCCGCCCCAAAACAGTGACCTCCCCACAGCCCCCCTTCCCTTAACACTGACCCCCCCACAGTGCCCCGCCCCTTAAAAGTGGACCTCCACAGCAGCCCACCCCCTTAACTTTGACCTGTACAGAAGCCTTCCCCTTTAACAGTAACTTTTACAGCATACCACCCCCTTGACAGTGACCTCCACAGAGGCCCACCCCCTTAACAGTGGTCTTTACTGGATCAGGGGTGTGTCCTTTTGAACAGCTCACTCTAAGACAGCAGCACTGTACTGTGAGTGTGAGCTGCAGGGAGAAAGTCGCCTTCATTTTTTCAATCCCTGTCGGCTGAAGAGTGGAGAGGGGGTGTCTTAACCAGATTGGGGCATGGCTTAGCGGGACCTAGAAGATGATTTTTAACTTCATTTTTTCAATCTCAGTTGGCTGAGAAATGTGAGTCACTGGATCAGGGGCGTGTCCTTTTGAACAGCTCACTCTAAGACCGCATCACTGTGCTGTCTGGGTGTAAGCTCCAGGGAGAAAGTCGCCCTCCCTCCCACCCCTGCAGCTGACAAAAGTGGAATTTTACCTTCATTTTTTCAATCCCTGCTGAACCAGATCAGAGGTGTGGCTTAGCGGCACCTGGGGGAGGGTTTTTAAGTCTTTTGAGGATGTACACATTGTGGCAGGGAACGTGTCTGGGCTCCTTCCTGCAAGAGTGATGCCCCTCTGGGCACCTTACTGCCTTATTTGCATACCAAATAAACTGGATATTCAGAGGGTAAAAACATCTAGTGCTGGAACAAAGGCACATCTTGAAATAAGGTACTAAGTGCTATTAGGCCATGGCTTTACTTCAATAGCAATTATCCTTGTGAAAGATTTTCTTTAAAGCTCTCCTACAGCAGTGAAGAAAAATGCCTGGGTTGTTATGGAAACCTGGAGAAAAACTGTGCATGTGGAGGCTAATGGCCTGCGAGCTTCTATTGGCTGATAAGGGTCATGTGACCAAACTTCTATTGGCTAATGCATTCTTTTGGAATATCTCAGGAACGGTACATCCTAGAGAGCTGAGAAATATCGCGATTGTAAATGCAACAGTACGGATTCCTTTAGCGGACATACACACACACACTTACACTCAGCTTTATATATTAGATTACCCCGTTCCTGTCCTAGGAAGAAAAAAAACTCCCGGCCCAGACCCCCCCCCCCCCAACTTATCTGAGCCTAGCATCCCAAACCATCGATACACTAACCTTCCCTTAAAACACAGGGAGACACATAGAACATGGAAAGTCACCAAGTACTCGGTATTGTCGTACAATTCCCAAGGGTCGACGAAAGTGTCCAGTCCATAAGAAGCTCCTCACAAATGTTGCTGCCATCTGTAGGGTGTGCATTGTTGCGGACACTTTGGGGCCCGCAGGTGGTCAGCTCCTCCTATCCAGCCAGACGCCTCCTCAATGGTAGAGAAGATTCTAGCAGAATCCACTTCTTGAACTCTGAGATGCAAAGGATACAACACAGCGTACTTGATGCCCTTCTCCCGCAGTTGTGATCTCACCGCCATAAACTGTCGCCTCTGCTTCTGGACCTCTCATGAGATATCCAGGTAGAATGAGAGTCTAGTATTTTCAAACTTTATCTCTTTCAGTTGGCGAGCTGCCGGTAGAATAGTATCTTGGTAACGATAGTTCTGAACTTTCAGAATAAATGGAAGTGCAGGAGCCCCGGGTGGCAAGGGTCTGGTGGGTATTCTGTGTGCCTGCTCCCCTACGAAATTGGAGGATAGAGTGATAGGTTCCAGACATTGTTTGATGAGTTGGTACACAAAGTCCTCAGGTGTTTGGCCCTCGGCTCTTTCTGGGAGGCCCGTATGTTATTGTGTCTCTTGTGGTTTTCTGCATCCTCCACCTTTGCCTGCAGTATTTTCACCTGCTGCTGGAGGGCTCGCACATGATTTTCCCCCAAGTGCGCCACATCTTCCACCTCTCCCAAACGCCTCTGCACCTCTGCGGTTCTGTCTCGTATCTTAGCAATATCGTGGGGGAGGCAGGTTAGATCTGTTTGAAGGTGATCTATTTTAGCTGCAAGTGCGGTCTGGCAGTTCGTAATAGCAGACATTATTTTACTCAGGTAATGAACCAATGAAAACAAATAAAAAACAAAAAATTTAAATAAAAAACACTAAAACAAAAAAGAACAAAAGTTCTCTTTTACTCTGAAATGGTGTATTATCGGCGCTGCCGATCCCCGTGTGAGGTGGGTTAAATTCACATTACACTGTACTTATTTCTCAAAGGTGATCGCGCTGCCAAGTAAAGGCTTCTATGATAGGTCAGAATACAGCAGGCTCTTCTATGCAGCCTCATGCATCGGGCGGACGCATAAGCGTGGATGTTTTTGCTTAATGCTCGTTTATACATCTCATTTGTGAGTATAATAAAAGCTTCTAAAATATTTCATTTGTGGCGGAACTTCACTATCTGCATGAAACTCTAACCTCCACAGAAGGATCGGTTGTAATGAAACTATCCCTGTTGGAGCTCGGATGTTTGGCTGCCACAATTTGAGCTAGAGCTCAGCACCGCTGACAGACTGGAAAACGTTGGATGGTCAGGATAACAGGAGGATTTCAGAGGAGCTGAAGCGCCAAGCTTTCTCACGCCATAACAATCTAGCCACGCCTCCCAGTACAGAGTTAGTAATACAAAAGCCAGCCAGATTTGATCTGAAGGCAAGAGATCCATGGGAACCTCTACTGTAAATAGGCTATCAGGCTTGACATAAGCAAAGACAAATGATTATCATGACAATCTGACATGGCCGGTAAATAGGAGCAGGCCACTGGGCCTAGCAGAGGAGGAGACATCTTGTTGGCTAGAAACTGGTCGTGGTTGGACCCTGGAGCCATAACCTCTTGCCGCAAAGTATCAATATAGATGGGTAAGATGAATATCAGTGAGAAGCTAAAATGCTCATGTAATACTCCATTTTATTGCAGAGAGTGTAGTGACAAAACAAAAAGCTACATAACATTACATTTTCATGGGCTCATTTCATAAGATAATAGGCCCATAGCATTTCTTTTGCAGTTTTGCATGTGTGGAGATAGGTAAGTGACCTCTGTACTCTATAACATGCCATACCTGAGGTGACTTGATTTATTTTTCCTTTTGCTTTTGACTTCATTCACTGTTTTGTTTCCTGCACTGGTGGCAAAAACAATTAATCGGTGGGGTGCCTGGTACAGACCCCCCACAGAACTGATATTGATGACGTATCCTTAGTATAGGCCATTATTATCAAAATACTGGAAAACCCCTTTAAGGATTATATGTCTGTAGATTGCCAAGAATGGGACAATTGTCTCTTGGGTTACAACTGTATGTACAAGAAGCTTTTATACTTGGTCGCTAGAAAAAAGACCCATGGCCAAGGGGTCACTAAGTGTATTCCGATGTGTTACATCCAAAGGAAAACAACATCATCAGGTCCTAAAAAATCTTTCTAAACATTAGTGCTGCACCATAGTGATATGATTCTCAGATTTGCCAATTGTAAAGTCAACAGCAATTGAACAATTAAAAGAAAGAAGACCAATGCTGTTATATTATCGATCTATAAATTCTACTTGGGCCAAAACAAGTATACTGTAGCCACAAAGATAAGAAAAAAAAACATGACGCAATGGGATAGAGGATGCTAGAAGCTTTTGGTTTTTGCTTGTTGTGGGGACAAGAAGTCATCTGCTTCGTTGTCCTTTAGTCAACCATTGATCTTTGTGCCCATGCTCAACAGCAAACTGTGTAAAGGCAATTTGTTCAAATATGTGTCATGTTTCTTTACTCCATGTTTTAAAGAGAAGCATGTGCTTAACTATGTGTAGAGGAAAAAGGGAAGGAGGGATAGATTAAGCAGGTCCTATATAACTCAAGTGCTTAGCAAAATACATGGTGCCAGTGTGGGGGTCTGAGGCTCATACAGCTCCCTCTATCCTTTTATTTGGTATGTCTGACCGCTCCCATGGTTCTGCTTCATCGAAATTCCCTTTGTGTTACAGTGAATGGGAAGCTTTGCTGTTGTCTGTCCCTCTTTTAATTAAAGCTTCCGCTCCCTACAAGGCTATTATGTCACAAGTTTTCCTCTTTTCTTGCTCTCTACAACATTTTGCCTATTTTCGTCTTCCCCTGACTCTCTAAAGAAAAGAGTAAAATAAGAAGAAAGGAAAGCGATTGTAACAGACGCCCAACACCTTTGAACCGAAAAACTGTAAGCAGGAAAAGCTGTCCAAAAAAATGTTCAAAAGTGTGCGCATGAAAGGAATTAATTCAGGCAAGAATGTTGGGATTGTTCTTGCTATGCTAATACTTTGTAATGAGACCTTAAATAGAAAAAACTGGTGATTATAGGGATTAAATATATTTACAAAATAAATAGTCATTTCATTTTCCAGAACAGCCGTTTCTTTTCTCGTTAGTAATACATGGTTAAAAATCCTGCTGACAGTGTTTGTACATTGGTAGGATGCCACTTTCCTATGTCGGATGTCACTTTCCTATGTCGGATGTAACCCAAAAAATTTTTTTGTGCATTTTTCTACTATCATTTACATTTTTTTTGCAGTTTGGGACATTTTTACTGGATGTAAAATTTACCAACACAGAAAATGAATAAAAAACGTATTGTTGACATCTATGGTTATATTTCCCGAACAATGCTTAGTTATGCTATTTCATTTTAGTGCTTTAGATTATTTGTAAAAGATTATGTTTGATAGATTATATTAATATATTAAGTTTAAATAGTAATACAATGTAGTACATACTGAAATCAATGTATATCAATGTACTATAAATAATGTGACTTAGATTTTTTTTAAATTACTCAACTAGCAGAAAAGACTTAAAAGACAACGTTATATCATTAAAGTACTGGGTTGAAAATAAAAATTTTATGAACCATTCAAAAAATCACAGACATACCCTATAGTACCAGTAAGAGCATGCATTTTTCCATTTGTGGCTTACGTTTATTTAAGATAATGTTTAGAATTTTTTCAAGTATTGCCCTTGTCTTATATCTTTTAATTTCTGACATGTAAGCATTGTTTGCACTCATACAAAATAGTTTAGATCTGATTCATTTTACAATTATCAAAACAAAAAATCTATGTAGTATAGTTAAAAAATGTAAAGATCATAAGATCTGTGAAATAAGCTTTGTAAAAACAAATCTTTAAGTGTCAGGACAACTTTGGTTCACTGATTTTTATTTTTTTTTAAATAGAGAAGTGCCTTAATTTTAAATGTGTCTTGTAAATGTTGTCTTCCTACCTAATGTTAATGTATTTACTATTCATCTATCATCAACTCTATTCTATTTCCTGACCTCTGCTCCTATGTGGATCAGTTCAGTGAACACAAACCTAAACACAATCTTCTTTAACTATGACCTTGATGATGGGATAAATGAGTGTGCAAACTCCCTAGATTGTAAAGGTGTCTATAGACATAGCATCTGAGGGATTTTGGTCACAGGGCCTGGAAGACTCCTGTCCATGGACTGTAGTGGTTAGTTTGTTCTTGTCCCGTTCTTCTGTTTCATCAAGAAATAATTTGTGTCCAAGGACAATTGGTGGCAATCTTATTTGATCTTGTTTAGCCAACAATGAAAGATTATTATGGGCAGATACAAATTGAGATAGAGGTTGTGGCTGAGATATTTCTCAAAAGAAAGTAGCTAGTACATATGTAAAATGCAATAGTTGTGGATTTTTTTTTTTTTACAATGCATGAAATGGCAAACATAATATGTAGAAATTAAAACAAAATGTATTCCTAAATTAAAAAAAAAAAAAACAGCATCCAGTAAAATCGAAAAATGCAAAGCATCATAAATTAGTAAAATACAACAGCAAATAGCAAAAGTAGCTGTACTAGGTGATCCTGGCCTAAGAAACTGAAAGTTCTAATACTGTTCTGGACCAAAGGTTCAGCATAACTTGTATTAGTAGCAATGTGCAAACCAATTCTACAAGAACCAAATTTGTTCAGAATTTCTCAAAGGATTCTAATTCTGGCGAACACAAATCTGTTGTGATTTATCCCACATGAATCACACAAAATGGTGGCCACAATGTTATAGATCAGAAGACAGAGAAGAAGGCATCAAAGGGGAATTATTTTTGAAGTGACAGTGCAGTGTGTTTTAAAGATTATTTTTGTTACCTCCAGCTACCATCCATTTACCCATAGCCATTTATGTCACGGTCAATTTGACATTACTAACGCTATCTTGGTGTTAAAGGGCTTGAAATGGATTGGATACATTTCTAGGAGACCTCAGAATGTCATACACAACTTTTGAGGGCGATTGGGACACTTTTGATTCATTCGATTTATTCTGATGATTGATTCAACCTGGATCCAAAACAAATTTTTAGAAATGTGTTAATCTCTAATTATCATCATCCTTGGTCTTTCCTAATAGGTTTATCGTTTTATAGCTATTACTGTGCAAATCATGGTGTTCGTAAAGGTAAATTCCCCAAAATGCAAATCTTAATTCTAGTAAATTAATTCTATCATTTGTATGTAAATTTGTTGCTTTTAAAGTGATGTCAAGGAGAATGACACTTTTGTGTAGGAGTTGGACTCCAGGTTGTTATAACTCAAGGTGACTACAAGGGCAAATGGAATATGCATACAGGAAGAAGTCAGACATTTCCATCTAATAAAAAGTAATAATGTAAACTACTGTCCATGCAGCCTACAAAGAGCTCAAAGTCATTTCAGACAACAAAAATGAGTAGCAAAACGAACGACCTGTGATATCAGGTTAATTCAGTTTACAAACGGATAAATATTACATCCCTGTCATATAAAACAGAATCAATACCATCTCCCCCATCACTGGTCTGCTACTTTGAAAATCAATTGCTCCCCCTGAATACACCATACATCTGTTTTTCAGGGTGACAGGGGGGTCAGTGGTTTATTGAAGTATATCTGAATTTACAATATTAACAACTCACCGTGGTTTGCTTGTGGGTTCACAGTGAATTAATTACCTGTTTAAGAAGCCATGAAAAAAAATCAATTCATGTTTTTTCTCTGCTTTGAGAATAAGAGATCATATCTGTCATCGGCTTGATTGAAAACATTTAATTCATGAAATCTTCTACAAATGATGCACTAAAGTTCTGCTTGCTTAAATAGAAAATGGGCATTTTCACCAGATTTGTTATTTACAAGGCCTGTCTCCTATGTAGAATGTTAAAAACACTGAACTCAATATGATTTCATAGACACATACAGTATGGTACATTACTGCTGCTAATAATATATAGATTCCTTACCTAGAGAATTCAGTTGTGTGAGAAATTTTCATGTGCACAAAACAATGCTTCTTATGTCTTAGAGTGAATGCGATTCTTACTATCCTGTCCTATTACTTGAACATTTTTAAACCATTAACCCCTTCCCACCCAGCGCCGTACATATACGCATCCGCTTGCGAGTTTTAAACAGCAGACACCCGGGGTGAATGTATGCAATAAATGATAATGTTGATCACATACATTTAAGCCCTCAGATGCTGTGGGGATTAGGGGAGCTGGTTAGTGTATGCAGTAGCCTCGGTCCTCTTGAATGAGCCAAAGGCTGCCACACATAGGTTCCTATGGAGACCCAGCCTGAGGCAGGGCTCCATAAGAATATATTGTAAGTCTCATAAACCATAGAGAATCAATCTGATGATTGCTTGTTCAAGTTCCCTATTAGAACTATAAAAAAGTGTAAAAAAAAGTTTTCAAAAATATAAAAATAATAAAAATTCAAATCACCCTTCTTTCCTCAAAATCTAAATAAAAATAGATAAACAATAAAAAATAAACATAATGGGCATCACTGTGTGCAAAAACACCCATACAATTAAAATAAAAATATTTATCCCATATGGCAAAATGGCTGATTCACCTCCCATAAAAATTGAATAAAAAGTGACCAAAAAGTCATACACACCCCAAAATTGTTTAAAAAAAAAATGGGCCTTCACCCAGCTCCATACACAAAAAAGTTATAGGGGTTAGAATATGATGTTGAAAAAAAAAAAAAAATGTCAATTTTTTTTTTTTTTCAGTATTTAAGTGCAAGAAAAACTATACAACTGTATTTCCATAATTGTACTGACCCAGAAAATGAAAGTAGTTTTACCGTATAGGGAATGGCGTAAAAACAAATCCCATAAAACTGTGGCAGAATTCAGTTTTTTTTTCCAATTCCATTCCATTTGGAATTTTTTTATTCCAGAGCTCCACTACATTCTATGCAATATTAAATGGTGCGATTAGAAAGTATAACTTACCCGCAAAAAACATAGCCCGGCTATGTGAAGCGAAAAACAAAAAGTTATGGCCCCAGAAAAGCAGGGAGTGAAAAACAAAATCGCAAAAATGAAAAACCCTCCAGGGGTGAAAGGGTTAAACCAAACCATATTCAAATGCAGTACAGTCTGCAGAAGAAGCTGAGTATATTGAAATATATTTTTTTGGGGAAAAGAATCAGTATGAGGGCCCATTCACACGTCCATAGTGTATTGCGGATCCGCAATACACCCGGCCAGCACCCCCATAGAAATGCCTATTCTTGCCCACAATTGCCGACAAGAATAGGACATGGAAAATACAAATGTGATAGCACTCTGCATCCAGCATTCTGCCCTGCCTCCATGCTGGATGAGGCATTGGTGTACATTTTGGCCAAAGCATAATAAGCCACTCACCACGACAAGGTCGCCTCTATTGAGTGGTCCCTAACACTAGTTCCTACCTGTTCATGGGCCATGACAGCCACACAAAGTCCAGGGAATGCAGGTCAGCATGCACGCCAAGCACACTCTGCTTTTAACCCCGTCCGGTGCCATTACAGCTTTCATCGGATCCAGGGATGCAAGTACCAACATGCACGCTGAGCCCACCATATACTTCTCTATATGGTGGGCTCAGCGTGCATGTTGGTACTTGCATCCCTGGATCCGATGAAATCTGTAATGGCACCAGACGGGGTTAAAAGCAGAGTGTGCTTGGCGTGCATGCTGACCTGCATTCCCTGGACTTTGTGTGGCTGTCATGGCCCATGAACAGGTAGGAACTAGTGTTAGGGACCACTCAATAGAGGCGACCTTGACGTGGTGAGTGGCTTATTACGCTTTGGCCAAAATGTACACCAATGCCTCATCCAGCATGGAGGCAGGGCATATTATCACATTTGTATTTTCCGTTTGTATATGTATTTCGCCATAGTGATGTGCACCTACATACAGGTTGTGCTGACTCAATCCCCCACATTTTTTCTTTAAAGAATAGTACATGTTGTATTTTTTTCTGGAGCCGCGGACCGAAAGATCGGGGGCTCGCTCCGGAAATGTGGATGCGGAGAGCACATAGTGTCCCCATAGAGAATGAATGGGTCCGCACCTGTTCCGCAATTTGAGGAACGGATGCGGACCCGTTATACGGACATGTGAATGGACCCTAACTTCATTTAAATCACTGCTCTATGTATTCTTAGAAGTCATGTGTGCAGTCCGGCTCAGTGATCGACAGCCTCCCCGGTATGACTGCATACATAGATAGGACTGCCAAAATGACTCCTATATGAATAAATGACTTTATACTGACTCTTTTTCCATAAAATCATGTATGTCGGGTCCTCCAACTCCATAACATGCTGCACAGTGCACTGCATTTCCATGGCGACAGGTGCACTTTAAGGCCCCTTGCAGACGAGCATGAGCGGATTAGGTTCGGATGCATTGCGAATGCGTCTTCTCAGGGACAGTACTCATCACAGGTTAATTTGCATATGTATCAAATCGTTTTTTTTTTTTACACAATAAAAGCACACAGAGCTATGGGGACTGGATATTGCGGATGTGCTAGCGGCCATCTAGCAACCCATGTCCTCAGCTCTATACACAAAATCACGGTGACAGGTTCCCTTTAATGTCTCCTCATAAACTCCATTCCTACAGAGATTCAGCTGAAAATCTTACGAGCTATATTCAGGATCATATTCCCTGACAAGCAGAGCAGAAAGAAGGCTGGGGCAGCTCTTTAGCTCAGTGTTCTGAAGTTACTTCCCCACGCTGTGTAATTTAAGTATTTTCAGTAATTTTATTTAATTAATTCCCAGATAAACCCTTCAAGCTCCCAGCTGCTATTACAACTAGTGTTGAGCGAATTGAAGTTAACGAAGTGGACTTCGATCTGAATTTCCTCGTGCTTTGTGGTAACAAATCAATTTTTCCGGAAATGGGGGTAAATACAAACCATACTCGCCTCCATTTGACCGTGAAGAGGCCGCCGTGGCCATCTTGATTGAAGAAAATGCACCATCTCTCGCTGATGTGTGATGTCACTATGTCATCACGATGGTTGGACGCGGTGATGGCCTCGACGGGGGTGGTGTTATTAACATTCCCCGTCATTGTGCCTGCTACATACAATAGAATGTGATTTGTGATAAAGTACTTAGCAACAAATCAAATTTCTTGTCTTGTCTAAGTTCGGCTTTTGAAATGACCTGCAGAAATACACAATATGAGATTCAGCTAAATTACATCAAACAAAAAAAAAATGCACTGGTAACATCTGTGAACTTCAATAGCCCATTCCCCAGGATTTTTGAAAATTAACATTCAGAGATTTTCTTGGATGGGTTATTTGAAACGTAGCAGTACCAGGTACAGTAGTAGCAGTTGCACCCACACCATGTTATCTGAAGAGACCCTTTTCTACCACATAAAGGAATACCAGCATTATAAATGAAACATAGCGGGGGCAGGAACTCTGCTACAGATTTACAACAGGCACCTCTAGTAACCAGTGCTTACTAACAAAAAGTGCCTATTCTTTACCACTCAAAGCTACTATTTTGTTAGGGAGAACAGAAACATGACTGGCAACCTCCACAGACAAAATTTGTATTATCATAACTATGTTAAAGGGTCTTTCAAAGTTTTTTTCTAATCTAACTCCAAGTCAGTGGAACCTCCGGAGTAATCCATTTTCACCTGGTCACCATTGCTCAGTTCTGGCTTCATGGCTCCTTGACTGGCTTCACTGGACTTCTAGTCCTTGTCTGTCAATGTCCAGCATGGACAGGTTCACGTGCGCACCTGTAGCAGTGATATGTCCCCAAGCGACACATCTCTACTGGGTCATGTGCCTCTTGGGGACAGGTCACTGCTGTGGTCAATCATTGGTTGCAGTGGTGTATGTGACCATGTCAGTGCAGGAAGTTGACAGATGGGGAATGGGGATCAGAAGTCCAGTTAAGACTGGGAACCTGTCACCCCAATTTTGGACTATTATCTACAGTAATACATGCGTATCACTGCAGATAAGGAGTCCAGATCACAATTTTTTTATTTTCCTACTGCCCCCCGTTCCCCCACTGTCAGCGTTCAAAGCTGCAATGAACCGCACAGCAATCCAGACAATGTATTTCAACACAGCTCTGAACGATAACAGTGGGGGAACGGGGGGCAGTAGGGAAATAAAATAATTGTGATCTGGACTCCATATCTGCAGTACTACTCATGCATTAGTGTAGATAATGGTCCAAAATCGGGGTGACAGATTCCCTTTAAGGATGTAAATTAGCACATTGGGAAATAATTCTCACTATTATTAGTGCCATATTGTATAAAACTTCAATATAATTTGTATAGTTTATCTACATACAGTCCTGATCAAAAGTTTAAGACCACTTGAAAAATGGCAAAAAAATCATATTTAGCATGGCTGGATCTTAACAAGGTTCAAAGTCGAGCTTCAACATGCAACAAGAAGAAATGGGAGTGAGACAAAACATTTTTTGAGCATTCAATTTAATGAAAACAACGAATAAACTGAAACAGGCTGTTTTTCAGCGGATCAAAAGTTTAGGACCACATGCCTTTAAAAGGCCAACTCTGTGCAAAGATGTGGATTCATTGTCATTTTCTGTCAGGTAGTCACACGTTGTGATGACAAAGGCAAAAAAACTCTCCCTTTTTGAATGTGGTCGGGTTGTTGAACTGCATAAGCAGGGTCTCTCACAGCGCGCCATCGCTGCTGAGGTGGGACGCAGTAAGACAGTCATTTTGAATTTCTTAAATGATCCTGAGGGTTATGGAACAAAAAAAGTCAAGTGGAAGACCTAAAAAATTTCATCAGCACTGAGGATCCAATTGGCTGTCCGTCAAGACACTGGACGATCCTCGACCCAAATTAAGGCCCTTACTGGTGCTGACTGCAGCCCCATAACCATCAGACGGCATCTGAGACTGAAGGGCTTCGAAAACAAAAGACGTCTTCAAAGACCTCGTCTCCTTGAACGCCACAGAACTGCTCGTTTGGACTTTGCAAGAGAGCACCAAACATGGGACATTCAAAGGTGGAAGAAAGTTTTATTCTCTGATGAGAAAAAATGTAACCTTGATGGTCCTGATGGTTTCCAACGTTACTGGCATGACAAGCAGATCCCACCTGAGATGTTTTCTACGCGCCACAGTGGAGGGGGCGCCATAATGGTCTGGGGTGCTTTTTCCTTCAGGAAGTGCAGGGGCGTCAAACGGCCGCTGGCTATGTCCAGATGTTGCAGAGAGCATTCCTCATGAATGAGGGCCCTCGTCTGTGTGGTAACGACTGGGTTTTTCAACAGGACAACGCTACAGTACACAATGCCCGCAGGACAAGGGACTTCTTCCAGGAGAATAACATCACTTTTTTGGCCCATCCTGCGTGTTCCCCTGATCTAAATCCAATTGAGAACCTTTGGGGATGGATGGCAAGGGAAGTTTAATAAAATGGACAACAGTTCCAGACAGTAGATGGCCTTCGTGCGGCCGTCTTCACCACTTGGAGAAATGTTCCCACTCACCTCATGGAAACGCTTGCAGCAAGCATGGCAAAACAAATTTTTGAAGTGATAAACAATAACGGCGGAGCTACTCATTACTGAGTTCATGTTTGGAAGTTGGATTTCTGTTTGGGGGGGTTTAGTTTTTTTTTTGGAGGTGTGGTCCTAAACTTTTGATCAGCTGAAAAACACCCTGTTTCAGTTTATTCGTTGTTTTCATTAAATTGAATGCTCAAAAAATGATTTGTCTCACTCCCATTTCTTCTTGTTGCATGTTGAAGCTCTACTTGGAACTTTGTTATGATCCAGCCATGCTAAATATGATTTTTTGCCATTTTTTAAGTGGTCTTAAACTTTTGATCAGGACTGTATTATAGCTAGTATACATACATTTCTTCATATGATTTCTTCATATCAACAAACAACTAAAGCATCCAGCACTACACTGAGACCTTCAAAGACCACAACTGGAAAATGGCACTAGATGGAACCATACATTTTTTAAACTTTGCATATTTAGCTTCCCTTTGGTACTCCCACTAACTGTCCTATAATTTCTTCCTTTCTAGGACTCTTTCATAGACACAATTAATATGTGCATTCCAGTCCCTGTGGCTTCTCTACCAATCAAGTAATAATAGTAGCAATAATAATAAAGTGCAATTATATATTGATATTTATTCTTTGCTTAGAAAAAGTATATGCTCCTATGCAAAATTTTTCTGTATCTCTAAAATTCCCACTCTATCAGGATTCTGAAAAATGTCCACTGATGTTTCAAGGGAATAGTTTGATCCAATGAAGCTTTAAAATAGTTCATTATTTTGTCTATTAGAACTTTAATGAGATCTTGTGTGCAGCCCAGGCTAACAAACAGCATTGATTAACTGTGAAAACATAGATTTTTTAATAAATACATTAGTTTGCAGTTGGCTTTTAAAGAATAGGTTAATGAACATTTTATGTTTGGTGAGTAGGTTTAAGGGACCCTAGGGAAACTGGACTGTTACACAAACTTATCTCTCCAAGATAAATGAGTTAACCTATTTGACTGCCTCAGAGTCCTTTAACATATTGCTGCTCCATACATTCAATTTACAACCTGAAGGTATGATTTGGAGAGTAACCAAGGCTTACACTGTTTCTTTCTGATTTCATTAAACTGTTCTTTTTTTCTACTTATCTTTAAACAGATTATAAGCCTCTATGAATGGGGGAGGGAGGGTAGCTAAGGCTGGGAAGGTGCTTGTTTCTATAAGTCGAAAAATGTACAAGATTTTAAATTATGCCAGATTTACTGAGAAATACAGTTTATCATGTATCTCTGTGTGATTGCTTATCTGGGTTGAAAAGTGGTGCCTTGTTTGCCTTGTTTAAATGATGATAAATCTGTCAGGTTGAAGAGGCAACAACCCCTCCTGCTAAACCCTGCTCCCTTTCCTCATCACTTTTTAAACATGCAAAATGTGGCTTATGAAAAAATGTATGACTTTTGTACTCCAGAAACCTGGCATAATTGAGTTGATACCTTTCACACATTGTTCAGAAACTACATTTTTGAGAAAGAATGATTGTTTTTGCAGAATAAAACCTTTCCATCTATGGCCATTTCCTCACTGGGTCCAATAGGAGCTATAGAAGCCTATGATTGAGAACTTTCATAAGTTTTCATAACTCTCATCAATTTTCATAGAGAAGCTGACACACATGTAGTCAACACTTTATGAAGATCAATACTAAAATATTCAAACAGCTCTACTGACATTGTTATGAAGTAGATGTGGACCCACTGTGTCACTTGACCAGATTTTGCTTGGAGCTTTATCTAAGTACCCCCCCAGGCATTCACTAAACTCCCAACAGAAATCTGGACTCCGCTGCAGGGGAACTACCAGGATGCTTACTCTTGGAGTAGTCTCTGTTCAGGTGATGGCTGACCCATGGGGGTCAAGAGAGAACAGTGCAGAGCACAGAGGGGTCAGGCAAAACTGTATTCAGGGACAGGCTGAGGTCAAGGCAAGCAGAGTTAAGATAAGGGGGGACAGGTCAGGGTCAGAACATTGATCAGGCAGAAGACAGGTCACACAGAAAAGGGTCAAAGGAGGGAAGAGACACTGGTAAGTCCATGCCACTGGGATCTGGGAGAAGGTGAGAAGACTGGTGGTTGTTCCAGGGAGCAGATTAGTGCTGGTCACAGGCCACCGCTATAACAGTAATTTGAATGGTAAACAGCTGTAACTGACATTCAGTGGTCAAGCTACATTTAAGAGGTTTGTCACAATTACTGACCTTGCGATCGCAAACCCCACACCGAACATAGGAGGGAAAGGAAATTAGGCCTGACAACTAGGGAAGAAAGATGGACACCTCCTAGTGAAAACCCTACTCAAAGCCCTGACTGACTACCAGTATGAACAGACCCCAGAGCTAGGTGAGTTCATACACAGGAATACCTAAAGTCCTATCTAACCCTAAAGAACCCTAGTAATAATTACAGGAATGAGACATCCTGTTCCCCAAAAAGGATAAACTGGAGTCTCACAAAGATCTAATACAAAACAGCAAGGAAATGTAATACACAGAAAAGCCAAAATACAAAGGGAAAGGTAACACTTACTTCCAAGAAGCTTTGGCAGCACCAGGAACTCAGCCGAGGTCCAAACACCAGCTATCCACAGGTCCAACTGAAGCTATAAACCGCATAGCATTGTGGGAGAAACAACTATAAATTGGGAAAGTTAAATGACCACAATATCAACACCTGGAGGTTGAGGGTATGGCCCGTACCAGAAACAACACAGACGCCTATTGATCCACAAGGTAAACATGTCAAATCAAACCACGTGTTGCCAGTCTCAAATATCTCTTGCCACTCACTGTCGCGGGGACATCTGTATGTCTCAGTACATCCGTGACAATATAATAGGGGATATTAAATTTTTTTTTTTAAAATGTAATATCTTTTAGTCCTATTAGGGGTCTTGAACTGCTAATTAACTGATGGCTGGTATAATATGTTGCAATATTTCTGTATAGCAGGCTCTTGTAGGTGACCTTTTTTATGTTGAGTACATCCCTTTTTATCTACATTGGTTTTCTTTTATTCCTGGATATTTTGTTACCTGTTGCTATAAACATACTTTAGGATTCATGCAATATCTCTTTAAAAACACCCCATTTAGCTTTAACAAACCTATTTACCAGAACGTGATCCCAGTCTGAGTTCTTCCCTTAGGCTGCATTCGCACAACCATATTTTTTATCCGCATCTGATCCGCATTTTTGGCGGATCGGATGCAGACTCATTCATTTCAAAGAGGCATGTCCTATTAGAACATGTCCTATTGCCTGCAAATTGCGGTTCGCAGTCACATTCAAGTCAATGGGTTCACAAAAAAAAGGGGACGGCAAACGGAAGCCACCCATTTTTCATGTGTGTTTTAGCAACCGTTGCCTAGAAACTCATGGGACAGCCCTCTTTGCCATGTGGAGGAGCAGTTTAGACAGGTCTGTGAAGTGTCTAAAGTGTGCTGCCAAATCTTGTTTTGTGCCAACACCAACCAAAAAATAGTTTTTGTGGACTTAGAGAGACTAACAACCCTGGTGCAGGAGAAACCACAATTATGGGATACAAGAACTAATGCCACTAATCACCACTGTGTCAGCAAATATAGGTCATGGGAGGAGATGACAAGCGAGCTCATGCCCACTGAATGGGACAAAGCGTACAGTAGTGACAGACAATTAGTAAGTGCACCCTAAAAGTATGACACCTCCTATTTCATCTAGTATCATATCAAGTATGCAAACTACAAAATGTACCCTAAAGAATGCTAACACCCAAAATACACCCTATGCAGTCAGTGAGCCTACTTTTGAACCCTGCAGTCTGTAAACCCACTTTTGCACCTTATAGTATCTTACCAATGCAAAATGCAGTATATGAACCCACTTTTTCACCCTGTAGTATGTTAACACACTAGTGCATGATGCAATCTGTTAAACCACTTGTACACCCTAAAATAAGATTAACCATGTCCTTAAAGGATTTAGCTGTTTGTAGCTCCCTTTTATCTTATTATATTGATTCTTACTGTAATATTGTTGCTGTTGCCCATGCTGGTGTCGGGAAAGTTGCCATATAGAACCAGCCTAAACAGAGTTTGATTTGAAATTTCTATAAGGAGCATGTGTCAGAAAGATCTGTCTATCTCATATTTATCTATCTATCTATCTATCTATCTATCTATCTATCTATCTATCTATCTATCTATGTCTGTCTGTCTGTCTGTCTGTCTGTCTGTCTGTCTGTCTATCTATCTATCTATCTATCTATCTATCTATCTATCTATCTATAAGTACAGACAGCAGAGGTGTGTTTTTCATTAACTGTAAATATTCATCCTATGATATAGGGTTTCATGTATATACTTTTTTTTTTATATGGACAGAAAGAAAATACAAGTTCTGTGGTGGCTTCTGTAATCCCGAAATTTTGCCAACATTCAACTTAAAATAACAAAATGTTCTTATAAAACAGTAACCTGTAAAACTGAGGGGTAAACAGTGCCTTTAGGAATCATAATTAGTTTTGCTACTAAAAGCTATAAATTGGATTAAACATGTGGTTTGCAGCTGACTGCACTCCTCTTCATTGCGCCACCTGATGGGTCTCTCTATGATAAAAAAAAGAAGGGATGTGAAAAGTGCACTGGAAATGGGTTTTGGATTCCGCTTCACAGCTGAGGGTTCCTTGTGGAAAAAATGAATTTTTTTTCGGCAGAAGAAGCTGGCATGGAGTCACTGGCAGTATCTGTCCTGTGTTCGAATCATCTGCTGCTGCTCTTCCGGAAACACGGTTTGCTTGGTTATCAAGGCAATGGGGGCTGTTAGGGGTGTGAATGAATAAATATTCCGTTACCTTCATTGATGCTTAGTAGGAGAGAAAACAGCTCTGCTAAGAAGGCTGTAGAAATACGAGAACCCAACAAGTTACCTAAAGTAATCTTATGTCACGCAGCATTTTGTGAAACACTGCCATACACAAGCCATTTGTAATGTTAATATTTACGGATTAGCGAATGGAGGATGCCCACGGCTGGGGATTGCTGTTAGCAACGGACCACATGTGTAGGATTTGCTCCTCCGGTTAGAAATGTGCAACAGCATATGGGGTTTTGAGCATTTTCTGCCTTTTAAGACCCCTTTATTCTGTTATTCTGTTTGTACATGCACGCCTGGAGGTGGGGCAACTCCAGGTTTAAATGTGCCTTGATTTTGATCTATAGGTAATATTCAGGTGCACCTGTGCGGCCTGCGTCACATGGGTCAGTATGTGTGATTTCACACTGGAGGTTGTTTGCTGTGCGTCGGACTTTATGCCCCTGTAATTGTCCATACGGCCCCTGTAATTGCCCATACAGCACAGGTAGGGTAGCGTTAAGTACTGTGCCACTTTGAGATAGCTTGACGGGGTGCACGGGCTCCGGTATGTTCTTGATATAAGAATATATTGGCGAAAGTATCATTTTAATATCAGTGTGAGGCTTTAGCCATATATTGTCAATTGCATTTACTATTGTAGTGCACCACTTTTTGTAAATCTCTGTTTTATATAGCCAATTACATCCACACATTTGGCTATCCTGTGTAGGATGTTTCCGTGGTACATGTGGTCCGCTGTGGGCATCCTCCATTGTATGCATTTTTGATGGGTATTGCTGTTAGCAACGGACTGCTCCCCCGGTGTAACGGTCGCGTACACACACACACAGGGGGGAGGGAAGTGACCACTGCGCTCCACCCTTACCCCTGGCCCTGCCTACTTGCCTCGCGAGTCCTAATGACAGGGGACAACTGGACGGCAATCCCTAACTTGGAGTAAGTGCAGGGATGACAGACAGACAAACAACAGGACGTGAACGGACCGAGTGAATACCAGGAAAGCTGCAAAGTACAAATGGAGCAAGCAGAGAATTGTCAGGAGAAGCCGGGGTCATAAATACCAGGAGAGCAGAGAAGCACAAGAGGAGTCCTAAGAGAGTAGTCAGGTGGGAGCCGAGGTCACAATACCAGGACGGATGCGCAGTACAGGAGGATCAGGCAAAAGGATGGTCAAGGAACAGGATCAGGTAAGTATTCAGCAGTCCAACAAATAGCCAGGAACCTGGAAATTAACAGGCAACCTGTAGCCAGCAGGCTGCCTGTATTTATGGTGGGGAGTGAGGGTCATGTGACGTGGCCAGCGTCACATGACCGACAGACCAACCAGTCGAGCACCGAGTGATCAGCTCGGCGCTCAAGGCAGACTTAGGAGCAAGGAGCCACCCAGCTAGTAAAGCCGCCCTGGGAATGAGGTCAAACACAGAACCTCATTCCAAAGGCTAAGCAACAGTTCTGCGGGCAATGGGGGACCGAGTGCACCTTCGGAACCCTGTGACAGTACCCCCCCTTTTACGAGGGGCCACCGGACCCAAGACTTCAGGCGATGGCTTTTCAGGGTGTTCTAAATGAAATTTACGAACAAGTCTAGGAGCATGAACCTCCCTGGCAGGTACCCAAGATCTCTCTTCAGGTCCATACCCCTTCCAGTGAATCAGGTACTGCAAGGAATTACGCACCTTCCTGACATCCACTATTTTAGACACCACATACTCGACAGCATCATTAACAAGAACTGGCGGAGGCGAGGCTTTTGATGGTACTACCGGTTCAAAATATTTTTTAAGCAGAGATTTATGGAACACATTATGAATGTGGAATGACTCAGGCAGCTCCAACCTAAAAGATACCGGGTTAATCACTTCCGTGATCTTATATGGTCCAATAAAACGAGGAGCAAATTTTTTAGAAGTTACTTTGAGAGATAGATTCTTGGAGGACAACCATACTTTATCCCCAACCTGAAAGTTTACCCCCCCTTGAACGTCTCCTATCGGCCTTGAGTTTTTGAGAACATTGAGCCTTTTCTAGGTTCGATTGAACCCGGGCCCAAACTGTGCACAGTTCGGAGGAGAGTTTATCAGCTTCAGGGTTAGAGGAGGAGACGGACGACCCAGAATGAAAACGGGGATGAAAACCATGGTTACAAAAGAAAGGGGAGACCCCAGCAGAAGAATTGACACGGTTATTCAGAGCAAATTCAGCCAACGGAAGGAATTTGACCCATAATTGCTGGTCATCAGCAACATACAACCTCAGGAATTGTTCCACAGACTGATTAAGGCGTTCAGTCTGCCCATTACTCTCAGGATGGTAGGCGGAAGAAAAAGACAACAAAATTTTACATCTTTGACAGAAGGCCCTCCAGAATTTGGACACAAACTGCACACCCCTGTCCGAAACAATATTTTCCGGGATACCATGCAATCAAACAATTTCTTTCACAAAAATAGATGCCAGGGTTTTGGCATTCGGGAGTTTAGACAGGGGAATGAAATGGACCATCTTGCTAAACCTATCCACCACTACCCACACTACAGTCTTACCCTCCGCCAGCGGTAGGTCAGTTATAAAGTCCATCGAGATATGGGACCTGGGTCTACTGGGAATGGGTAGGGGTCGTAGGTTACCAGCAGGGCGAGTCCTAGGTGTCTTGGACCTGGCACAAACCTCACAGGCTGACACATAGGACTTGACATCCCTAGTTAGAGTGGGCCACCAATAAGATCTAGAAACCAGATCCTTAGTGCCCTCAACACCCGGATGTCCACAAAAGGCAGAATCGTGACACTCACCCAACAGCTGGAGACGAAATTGTACGGGAACAAACAACTTATCTGTTGGGGTGGATACCGGTGCCAGATGTTGTTCCGACCTAATGCGAGCCGAGATATCCTGGGTAAGAGCTGCTAAGAAGATTTTTGCTGGTAGGATGGATTCAGGTGGTACCTCAGTAGGTTCAAAAGCCTGGAAGCTCTGAGATAATGCGTCCGCCTTCACATTTTTACTTCCCGGCCTGAACGTGATGGAAAAATCAAAACGAGTAAAAAACAGAGCCCATCTGGCTTGACGGGGATTCAACCTCTTAGCAGACTCGAGAAACATAAGGTTTTTATGGTCAGTGACAACAGTTACACAATGCCTTGCCCCCTCCAGAAAATGCCTCCACTCCTCAAATGCCCATTTAATGGCCAGCAGCTCCCTATTCCCTATGTCGTAGTTTCTCTCCGTGGGAGAGAATTTCCTGGAGAAGAAGGCACATGGTCTCAGATTAGTAAGGCTGGCAGGACCTTGTGAAAGGACTGCTCCTGCGCCATCCTCGGACGCATCCACCTCCACAATAAAAGGTTTCTCCTGATCAGGCTGGATCAGAATGGGAGCGCTACTGAATGCCTTTTTTAATTTTTCAAATGAAGAAATGGTCTCAGTAGACCAATTCTCCAAATCCGCCCCTTTCTTAGTAAGGTCGGTCAACGGTTTAGCAATTACGGAAAAATTCATAATAAATTTACGATAGTAATTGGCGAAACCTAAGAACCGTTGTAAGGCCTTTAAGGATGAAGGTCTTACCCATTCCTTAATTGCTAGTACCTTACCAGGATCCATCTTGAAGGCGTGAGGAGTCAGAACATGCCCTAGAAACAGAATCTCCTGCACACCAAAGACACATTTCTCTTGTTTAGCGGATAGCTGATTCTCCCTCAACACCTCTAATACTTGTCTAACATGAGACACATGGGATTCGAAGTCAGGAGAGAATATCAAAATGTCGTCAAGATAGACAATAACAAATTTACCTAAGAACTCCCTAAGAATGTCATTCATGAAGTTTTGGAACACAGCTGGGGCATTGCTGAGTCCAAAAGGCATCACCTGATATTCAAAGTGTCCTACCGGAGTATTGAACGCCGTCTTCCATTCGTCTCCCTCCTTGATTCGGATTAGATTGTATGCCCCTTTCAGGTCAATTTTGGAAAACCAGGTTGCCCCCAGGACCTGGTTAAATAAATCCGGAATCAATGGGAGGGAGTATCTATTCTGGACAGTGATTTTATTTAATCTCCGGTAATCGATACATGGCCTAAGACCACCATCTTTTTTCTTAACAAAGAAAAACCCCACCCCCATAGGAGAGACAGAAGGTCTAATATGCCCTTTACCAAGGCTCTCCTTAATATAATCTTCCATGGCCTTGCGTTCGGGCATAGAAAGATTATAAATTCATCCTTTAGGAAACTTGGCCCCCTCTACTAGCTCTATGGTACAATCATAAGGTCTATGGGGGGGTAGAACCTCCGGGGTTGGTGATGAGAATACATCAGAATATTCTCTAACAACAGAGGGTAAAGTATCAGACTTTACTGAGACCCCAGCCTGTACCACGGACAGGCACGAGTCACACTTAGGCCCCCATCTCACCAACTCCCCATTGGACCAATCTATAGTGGGGTTATGTAGTCGGAGCCAAGGCAACCCTAGTACCACCTCAGCAGGTAGGTTCTCCAGGACTAGAAGCGAACATCTCTCTGAGTGGCACACACCCACGGTTAGAGAAATCTCCGAGGTACATAAGCTCATCGTACCACCAATAAGAGGAGTAGCATCAATAGCCATGACATGGATAGGAGTTGGTAAGGCAAACATAGGAATACCCAATCTAACAGCATACTCAGAGTCAATAAAGCTAGCCGCTGAGCCAGAATCAATAAAGGCCTTACCCGGCCATTTATCTACTCCCAGAGAAATCGTAATGGGTACCGAAAGCTTACATTTAGAAAATTCAGGGTGTACCTGGTCTTTAGGTTGCCTTGCCTTAGGAGACTTGACAGAGAGGACCTTCTTAGGACACTGGTTGATCCAATGGTCAGAATCTCCACAGTAAAAGCATTCTCCACGTCTGCGGCGAAGATTCCCTCGGGTCATGCCAACCTGCATGGGTTCCTCGGTGTAGACCTCAGCATTGTCTCTGGGATAGGCCTCTGGCTGGACCACCATCTGGGAAGAGAACTGTTGTTCCTGTCGTCTCTCTCTAACCCGTCGGTCAAGTCGGACAACAAGGGTCATCATCTCCTCTAAGGTCTCTGGAAGTTGATAACTGACCAGAAGATCCTTTAATTTATCAGACAGACCTGACCTGAACTGACTCTTCAGGGCTGGTTCGTTCCATCCTGAGGGGACACACCACCTTCTGAATTGGGTGCAATAATCCTCCGCCGGTAATTTGCCCTGAACCAGTGCCTTTAGAGCCGTCTCGGCTACTAGAGCCCTGTCTGGTTCATCATAGAGGGTACCTAGGGCCTGAAAGAACCCCTCCACAGAATATAAACAACTGGCGCCAGCAGGTAAAGAGAACGCCCAGTCCTGGGGATCACCCTGTAATCGGGAAATGATAATGCCCACGCGTTGACTCTCGGGGCCAGAGGACACGGGGCGCAAACGGAAGTAAAGTTTGCAACTCTCCTTAAAAGAGAGAAACTTCTTCCGGTCTCCAGAAAAGGTTTCTGGGAGCTTAATCTGGGGCTCAAAATGCGGACTGGAGGCCTGAGGAGTGGAAGAGCCTTGCCCTAACTCAAAAGAGCTGAGTTTTTCCCCTAACTCCTGCACCATCTGCGTCAGATTAGAGACATAGTCAGTCAGGGTCACCAGAGGATTCATAATACAGTGGTTATTGGGCCTGTTAATCTGTAACGGTCGCGTACACACACACACAGGGGGGAGGGAAGTGACCACTGCGCTCCACCCTTACCCCTGGCCCTGCCTACTTGCCTCGCGAGTCCTAATGACAGGGGACAACTGGACGGCAATCCCTAACTTGGAGTAAGTGCAGGGATGACAGACAGACAAACAACAGGACGTGAACGGACCGAGTCAATACCAGGAAAGCTGCAAAGTACAAATGGAGCAAGCAGAGAATTGTCAGGAGAAGCCGGGGTCATAAATACCAGGAGAGCAGAGAAGTACAAGAGGAGTCCTAAGAGAGTAGTCAGGTGGGAGCCGAGGTCACAATACCAGGACGGATGCGCAGTACAGGAGGATCAGGCAAAAGGATGGTCAAGGAACAGGATCAGGTAAGTATTCAGCAGTCCAACAAATAGCCAGGAACCTAGAAATTAACAGGCAACCTGTAGCCAGCAGGCTGCCTGTATTTATAGTGGGGAGTGAGGGTCATGTGACGTGGCCAGCGTCACATGACCGACAGACCAACCAGTCGAGCACCGAGTGATCAGCTCGGCGCTCAAGGCAGACTTAGGAGCAAGGAGCCACCCAGCTAGTAAAGCCGCCCTGGGAATGAGGTCAAACACAGAACCTCATTCCAAAAGCAAAGCAACAGTTCTGCGGGCAATGGGGGACCGAGTGCACCTTCGGAACCCCGTGACACCAGGTTAGAAATGTGCAACAGCATATGGGGATTTGAGCATTTTCTGCCTTTTAAGACCCCTTTATTCTGTTATTCTAATATTATAAATGCCCAATAAAGAGATTTATTTTATCACCATTATTAGAGATGAGTGAATTTCTTAAAAATTTTATTCAACTGCTTCGCCAAATTTTACTTTGTCACAAAGAGCATTTTTTTGTAAGTAGTGGGTGCAATGACATGGAGTGGCGATTGCGCCGCTCCCCATCATTGTAGCCCACAGATGTCTCGTTCATACATGTAAAATTAATTTGCTCACATCAGGCCAGCCTCTTCCAACTTGATTGAAGATCTGCCGCAAATTCTCACACAGCCTGAGATGATGTCGTCACACAATCATCACGCCGGCTCTCATATCTGTGAATAGAAGCTTACTTTTCTTACTTTCCTTGGTTATCTAGAGTACATGACCCCTGATCCCTGGATCTGTAAATGTATAAAATGTATTGTCTCAGATGAAGCTCTTTCAATATGGCCGCTAGTAACACAAGACTTCTTCTTTCTCGTGCATGTAAGTACCGGCGCATGCATTAATCAATTACATTACAAATCCGAACCCAGGTTCGTATCGTGCTCCACCGTCATTAATGAGGTTTGCTCATCACAAGCATTGCTTTGCTATATCTGGGTTAGCAACCACATTGCTGCATCAGACCGTGTAATTCAAAGACTTTTATTACAAAAATTGCATTGTTAAAATCATAATATTGAATACATACACTCACCTAAAGAATTATTAGGAACACCTGTTCTATTTCTCATTAATGAAATTATCTAGTCAACCAATCACATGGCAGTTGCTTCAATGCATTTAGGGGGGTGGTCCTGGTCAAGACAATCTCCTGAACTCCAAACTGAATGTCAGAATGGGAAAGAAAGGTGATTTAAGCAATTTTGAGCGTGGCATGGTTGTTGGTGCCAGACGGGCCGGTCTGAGTATTTCACAATCTGCTCAGTTACTGGGATTTTCACGCACAACCATTTCTAGGGTTTACAAAGAATGGTGTGAAAAGGGAAAAACATCCAGTATGCGGCAGTCCTGTGGGCAAAAATGCCTTGTGGATGCTAGAGATCAGAGGAGAATGGGCCGACTGATTCAAGATGATAGAAAAGCAACGTTGACTGAAATAACCACTCGTTACAACCGAGGTATGCAGCAAAGCATTTGTGAAGCCACAACACGCACAACCTTGAGGCAGATGGGCTACAACAGCAGAAGACCCCACCGGGTACCACTCATCTCCACTACAAATAGGAAAAAGAGGCTACAATTTGCACGAGCTCACCAAAATTGGACTGTTGAAGACTGGAAAAATGTTGCCTGGTCTGATGAGTCTCGATTTCTGTTGAGACATTCGGTGTCCGAATTTGGTGTAAACAGAATGAGAACATGTATCCATCCTCTGATGGCTACTTCCAGCAGGATAATGCACCATGTCACAAAGCTCGAATCATTTCAAATTGGTTTCTTGAACATGACAATGAGTTCACTGTACTAAAATGGCCCCCACAGTCACCAGATCTCAACCCAATAGAGCATCTTTGGGATGTGGTGGAACGGGAGCTTCGTGCCCTGGATGTGCATCCCTCAAATCTCCATCAACTGCAAGATGCTATCCTATCAATATGGGCCAACATTTCTAAAGAATGCTATCAGCACCTTGTTGAATCAATGCCACGTAGAATTAAGGCAGTTCTGAAGGCAAAAGGGGGTCCAACACCGTATTAGTATGGTGTTCCTAATAATTCTTTAGGTGAGTGTAGTTCAAAGACATTTTACCGCAAACATTGCATTGTCAATGTGTTTGTGAATGCATTACTGCAACAGGTCATGGAGTATTACTAGAGATGAGCAAATCGAATCCCACGAAGTGGAATTCGAACCGAATTTCTGAATAAATTCGACTCGCCTAGAAGCCAAATTTCCTCGTGCTTTGTGTCAGCGAATCGATTTAACCTGAAATAGTACAAAAATAAAAAAATTCTAACTTACTTCCTCCATTTGCTCGCGACGGTCCGCCAGCCTCCATCTTGTTTCAAGATCTTGTCCAAAATCCTGTGTGGCGCGAGATTACATCATCACGCCGGCTGGCGTGATGACGTCATACGTCACCACGCCAGCCAGCGTGATGACATAATCTTGTGCTGCACACGATTTCGGCCAAGATCTACCAGCAAGATTGTGGCGGCCGGCTGGATGCGGTAAGTTTGATTTAATTTATTGTTAACCACCTCAGCCCCCAGTGCTTAAACACCCTGAAAGACCAGGCCACTTTTTACACTTCTGACCTACACTACTTTCACCGTTTATTGCTCGGTCATGCAACTTACCACCCAAATGAATTTTACCTCCTTTTCTTCTCACTAATAGAGCTTTCATTTGGTGGTATTTCATTGCTGCTGACATTTTTACTTTTTTTGTTATTAATCGAAATTTAAAGATTTTTTTGCAAAAAAATGACATTTTTCACTTTCAGTTGTAAAATTTTGCAAAAAAAACGAGATCCATATAGAAATTTTGCTCTAAATTTATAGTTCTACATGTCTTTGATAAAAAAAAAATGTTTGGGTAAAAAAAAAATGGTTTGGGTAAAAGTTATAGCGTTTACAAACTATGGTACAAAAATGTGAATTTCCGCTTTTTGAAGCCGCTCTGACTTTCTGAGCACCTGTCATGTTTCCTGAGGTTCTACAATGCCCAGACAGTACAAACACCCCACAAATGACCCCATTTCTGAAAGTACACACCCTAAGGTATTCGCTGATGGGCATAGTGAGTTCATAGAACTTTTTATTTTTTGTCACAAGTTAGCGGAAAATGATGATTTTTTTTTTTTTTTTTTTCTTTTCTTACAAAGTCTCATATTCCACTAACTTGTGACAAAAAATAAAAAGTTCTATGAACTCACTATGCCCATCAGCGAATACCTTGGGGTCTCTTATTTCCAAAATGGGGTCACTTGTGGGGTAGTTATACTGCCCTGACATTCTAGGGGCCCAAATGTGTGGTAAGGAGTTTGAAATCAAATTCAGTAAAAAATGACCTGTGAAATCCGAAAGGTGCTCTTTGGAATATGGGCCCCTTTGCCCACCTAGGCTGCAAAAAAGTGTCACACATCTGGTATCTCCGTACTCAGGAGAAGGTGGGGAATGTGTTTTGGGGTGTCATTTTATATATACCCATGCTGGGTGAGAGAAATATCTTGGCAAAAGACAACTTTTCCCATTTTTTTATACAAAGTTGTCATTTGACCAAGATATTTATCTCACCCAGCATGGGTATATGTAAAAAGACACCCCAAAACACATTCCTCAACTTCTCCTGAGTACGGGGATACCAGATGTGTGACGCTTTTTTGCAGCCTAGGTGGGCAAAGGGGCCCATATTCCAAAGAGCACCTTTCGGATTTCACTCCTCATTTTTTCCTGAATTTGATTTCAAACTCCTTACCACACATTTGGGCCCCTAGAATACCAGGGCAGTATAACTACCCCACAAGTGACCCCATTTTGGAAAGAAGACACCCCAAGGTATTCCGTGAGGGGCATGGCGAGTTCCTAGAATTTTTTATTTTTTGTCACAAGTTAGTGGAAAATGATGATTTTTTTTTTTTTTTCATACAAAGTCTCATATTCCACAAACTTCTGACAAAAAATAAAAACTTCCATGAACTCACTATGCCCATCAGCGAATACCTTGGGGTCTCTTCTTTCCAAAATGGGGTCACTTGTGGGGTAGTTATACTGCCCTGGCATTCTAGGGGCCCAAATGTGTGGTAAGTAGGTAAATGACCTGTGAAATCCGAAAGGTGCTCTTTTGTATATGGGCCCCTTTGCCCACCTAGGCTGCAAAAAAGTGTCACACATCTGGTATCTCCGTACTCAGGAGAAGTTGAGGAATGTGTTTTGGGGTGTCTTTTTACATATACCCATGCTGGGTGAGATAAATATCTTGGTCAAATGCCAACTTTGTATAAAAAAATGGGAAAAGTTGTCTTTTGCCAAGATATTTCTCTCACCCAGCATGAGTATATGTAAAATGACACCCCAAAACACATTCCCCAACTTCTCCCGATTACGGAGATACCAGATGTGTGACACTTTTTTGCAGCCTAGGTGGGCAAAGGGGCCCATATACAAAAGAGCACCTTTCGGATTTCACAGGTCATTTTTTACAGAATTTGATTTCAAACTCCTTACCACACATTTGGGCCCCTAGAATGCCAGGGCAGTATAACTACCCCACAAGTGACCCCATTTTGGAAAGAAGAGACCCCAAGGTATTCGCTGATGGGCATAGTGAGTTCATGGAACTTTTTATTTTTTGTCACAAGTTAGTGGAATATGAGACTTTGTATGAAAAAAAAAATCAAAAAAAAAATCATCATTTTCCACTAACTTGTGACAAAAAATAAAAAATTCTAGGAACTCGCCATGCCCCTCACGGAATACCTTGGGGTGTCTTCTTTCCAAAATGGGGTCACTTGTGGGGTAGTTATACTGCCCTGGCATTTTCCAGGGGCCCTAATGTGTGGTAAGTAGGTAAATGAACTGTGAAATCCTAAAGGTGCTCTTTGGAATATGGGCCCCTTTGCCCACCTAGGCTGCAAAAAAGTGTCACACATCTGGTATCTCCGTACTCAGGAGAAGGTGGGGAATGTGTTTTGGGGTGTCATTTTATATATACCCATGCTGGGTGAGAGAAATATCTTGGCAAAAGACAACTTTTCCCATTTTTTTATACAAAGTTGTCATTTGACCAAGATATTTATCTCACCCAGCATGGGTATATGTAAAAAGACACCCCAAAACACATTCCTCAACTTCTCCTGAGTACGGGGATACCAGATGTGTGACGCTTTTTTGCAGCCTAGGTGGGCAAAGGGGCCCATATTCCAAAGAGCACCTTTCGGATTTCACTCCTCATTTTTTCCTGAATTTGATTTCAAACTCCTTACCACACATTTGGGCCCCTAGAATACCAGGGCAGTATAACTACCCCACAAGTGACCCCATTTTGGAAAGAAGACACCCCAAGGTATTCCGTGAGGGGCATGGCGAGTTCCTAGAATTTTTTATTTTTTGTCACAAGTTAGTGGAAAATGATGATTTTTTTTTTTTTTTTCATACAAAGTCTCATATTCCACAAACTTCTGACAAAAAATAAAAACTTCCATGAACTCACTATGCCCATCAGCGAATACCTTGGGGTCTCTTCTTTCCAAAATGGGGTCACTTGTGGGGTAGTTATACTGCCCTGGCATTCTAGGGGCCCAAATGTGTGGTAAGTAGGTAAATGACCTGTGAAATCCGAAAGGTGCTCTTTTGTATATGGGCCCCTTTGCCCACCTAGGCTGCAAAAAAGTGTCACACATCTGGTATCTCCGTAATCGGGAGAAGTTGGGGAATGTGTTTTGGGGTGTCATTTTACATATACTCATGCTGGGTGAGAGAAATATCTTGGCAAAAGACAACTTTTCCCATTTTTTTATACAAAGTTGGCATTTGACCAAGATATTTATCTCACCCAGCATGGGTATATGTAAAAAGACACCCCAAAACACATTCCTCAACTTCTCCTGAGTACGGAGATACCAGATGTGTGACACTTTTTTGCAGCCTAGGTGGGCAAAGGGGCCCATATACAAAAGAGCACCTTTCGGATTTCACAGGTCATTTTTTACAGAATTTGATTTCAAACTCCTTACCACACATTTGGGCCCCTAGAATGCCAGGGCAGTATAACTACCCCACAAGTGACCCCATTTTGGAAAGAAGAGACCCCAAGGTATTCGCTGATGGGCATAGTGAGTTCATGGAACTTTTTATTTTTTGTCACAAGTTAGTGGAATATGAGACTTTGTATGAAAAAAAAAATCAAAAAAAAAATCATCATTTTCCACTAACTTGTGACAAAAAATAAAAAATTCTAGGAACTCGCCATGCCCCTCACGGAATACCTTGGGGTGTCTTCTTTCCAAAATGGGGTCACTTGTGGGGTAGTTATACTGCCCTGGCATTTTCCAGGGGCCCTAATGTGTGGTAAGTAGGTAAATGAACTGTGAAATCCTAAAGGTGCTCTTTGGAATATGGGCCCCTTTGCCCACCTAGGCTGCAAAAAAGTGTCACACATGTGGTATCGCCGTATTCAGGAGACGTTGGGGAATGTGTTTTGGGGTGTCATTTTACATATACCCATGCTGGGTGAGAGAAATATCTTGGCAAAAGACAACTTTTCCCATTTTTTTATACAAAGTTGGCATTTGACCAAGATATTTCTCTCACCCAGCATGGGTATATGTAAAATGACACCCCAAAACACATTCCCCAACTTCTCCTGAGTACGGCGATACCAGATGTGTGACACTTTTTTGCAGCCTAGATGCGCAAAGGTGCCCAAATTCCTTTTAGGAGGGCATTTTTAGACATTTGGATACCAGACTTCTTCTCACGCTTTGGGGCCCCTAGAATGCCAGGGCAGTATAAATACCCCACATGTGACCCCATTTTGGAAAGAAGACACCCCAAGGTATTCAATGAGGGGCATGGCGAGTTCATAGAAATTTTTTTTTTTTGGCACAAGTTAGCGGAAATTGATATTTTTTATTTTTTTCTCACAAAGTCTCCCGTTCCGCTAACTTGGGACAAAAATTTCAATCTTTCATGGACTCAATATGCCCCTCACGGAATACCTGGGGGTGTCTTCTTTCCGAAATGGGGTCACATGTGGGGTATTTATACTGCCCTGGCATTCTAGGGGCCCTAAAGCGTGAGAAGAAGTCTGGAATATAAATGTCTAAAAAATTTTACGCATTTGGATTCCGTGAGGGGTATGGGGAGTTCATGTGAGATTTTATTTTTTGACACAAGTTAGTGGAATATGAGACTTTGTAAGAAAAAAAAAAAAAAATTCCGCTAACTTGGGCCAAAAAAATATCTGAATGGAGCCTTACAGAGGGGTGATCAATGACAGGGGGGGTGATCAATGACAGGGGGGTTGATCAATGACAGGGGGGTTGATCATCGACAGGGGGGTGATCAATGACAGGGGGGTGATCAGGGAGTCTATATGGGGTGATAACCACAGTCATTGATCACGCCCGTGTAAGGCTTCATTCAGACGTCCGGATGCGTTTTGCGGATCCGATCCATCTATCAGTGCATCCGTAAAAATCATGCGGACATCTGAATGGAGCTTTACAGGGGGGTAATCAATGACAGGGGGGTAATCAATGACAGGGGGGTGATCAGGGAGTCTATATGGGGTGATCACCACAGTCATTGATCACGCCCCTGTAAGGCTTCATTCAGACGTCCGGATGCGTTTTGCGGATCCGATCCATCTATCAGTGCATCCGTAAAAATCATGCGGACGTCTGAATGGAGCTTTACAGGGGGGTAATCAATGACAGGGGGGTAATCAATGACAGGGGGGTGATCAGGGAGTCTATATGGGGTGATCACCACAGTCATTGATCATGCCCCTGTAAGGCTTCATTCAGACGTCCGGATGCGTTTTGCGGATCCGATCCATCTATCAGTGCATCCGTAAAAATCATGCGGACATCTGAATGGAGCTTTACAGGGGGGTAATCAATGACAGGGGGGTGATCACCACAGTCATTGATCATGCCCCTGTAAGGCTTCATTCAGACGACCGGATGCGTTTTGCGGATCCGATCCATGTATCAGTGCATCCGTAAAAATCATGCGGACATCTGAATGGAGCTTTACAGGGGGGTGATCAGGGAGTCTATATGGGGTGATCACCACAGTCATTGATCATGCCCCTGTAAGGCTTCATTCAGACGTCCGGATGCGTTTTGCGGATCCGATCCATCTATCAGTGGATCCGTAAAAATCATGCGGACGTCTGAATGGAGCTTTACAGGGGGGTAATCAATGACAGGGGGGTAATCAATGACAGGGGGGTGATCAGGGAGTCTATATGGGGTGATCACCACAGTCATTGATCACGCCCCTGTAAGGCTTCATTCAGACGTCAGGATGCGTTTTGCGGATCCGATCCATCTATCAGTGGATCCGTAAAAATCATGCGGACGTCTGAATGGAGCTTTACAGGGGGTTGATCAATGACAGGGGGGTAATCAATGACAGGGGGGTGATCAGGGAGTCTATATGGGGTGATCAGGGGTGATTAGGGGTGATCAGGGGCTAATAAGGGGTTAATAAGTGACGGGGGGGGGTGTAGTGTGGTGTAGTGGTGCTTGGTGCTACTTTACTGAGCTACCTGTGTCCTCTGGTGGTCGATCCAAACAAAGGGGACCACCAGAGGACCAGGTAGCAGGTATATTAGACGCTGTTATCAAAACAGCGTCTAATATACCTGTTAGGGGTTAAAAAAAACACATCTCCAGCCTGCTAGCGAACGATCGCCGCTGGCAGGCTGGAGATCAACTCTCTTACCTTCCGTTCCTGTGAGCGCGCGCGCCTGTGTGCGCGCGTTCACAGGAAGTCTCGCGTCTCGCGAGATGACGCGTATATGCGTGACTGTGCGCAGGGCTGCCACCTCCGGAACGCGATCCTGCGTTAGGCGGTCCGGAGGTGGTTAATTACACTCAGATGCCGCAATCATGGATAAACGTGGCATCTGAGGAGTACAATGCCGAGGTGGCGCTATCGCAGCTCCCTGTCATTGTACCCGCTACTTACAAAAAAATGCGCTTCTCGTCACGAAGCATTTTTTTTTGTGAAATTTGGCGAATCAGCCGAATCGAACTTTTAAGAAATTCGCTTATCTCTAATTATTACTAAAGTTAATTATTGATACCAGTGTGCAATGTGTTTGTAGAAGGGGATTGACATTTACTTGCGCCTTTGTCTTTAAATTATTGAAAAACACTTGCAATTTTGCTAGTACCATCTGTGCACCAAACCTATGACCTTTTATTTACAGGCCTCATAAATTTTTTTTATGGAAAATGGAGTGAAAAATAAAAGACCCAGGCAGTGGCGGATCCAAAGCCTGGTCTGGGGAGGGGCACTTCCAGATTATTTTCTGTCCGCCGCCACAAAACAATGGTGCTTCTAGAACAGACGCCACGGTGTAGATGTATACTGTATATTGTGTGGCACAGTGTATGCTATATGTGTATAACAAACATATTTCACATGAAAACTTACAGTTACTTGGCTTGGCCCTTGGGGATCTCGGACACCACTTCAACACTTTGGCTGGGGGGCTCGGTGGAGCTGATGTTGTGTTTTATCCTAATGAAAAAGATTTCATAATAAGGATTTGGAGAAGGGGCAGAGGGATGGCAGAGCAGGGAGAGGCTGGTGCTGCTACTAGGGGGCTCATACCATGGGGAGTAATAAAGCCCACCATAATGCCCCCCCCATAGAAATAATTCTCATTATAATGTGACAGTGCAAAAAATACCCCCTTGTAATGCCCCCAGTTGAACTAATGTCCCCATAGTGCCCCCATAATGTGGCAGTATAAAATGCCCCATATATAGTGCCCCAGTAGATGCCCTCAGTGTCCCCCATAATTTGCAAGTATAAAATACCCCTTCTTAGTGCCCCCCGTAGATGACCCCATAGTACTCCTCTCCCCCCTTCCCCATAGTACCCACCATAATGTGTCCCAGTTTAAAATGCTACTGTACAGAGCCCCCATATAAAATACCCCTTCTTTGTGGCCTCAGTAGATGCCCACCAATAATGTGCCAGTAATAAGTGCCCCCAATAATGTGCCAGTAAAAAAGTGCCTCTAATAATGTGCCAGTAACAAGAGCCTCCCCATCACGTGCCAGTAACAAGAGCCTCCTCATCATGTGCCAGTAATAAGAGCCCCATCACGTGCCAGTAATAAGAGCCCCCTATCACATGCTAGTAATAAGAGCCCCCATCACGTGCCAGTAACAAGAGCCCCCCCAATGTGTCAGTAACAAGAGCCCCCCATGTGCCAGTAACAAGAGCCCCCCATCATGTGCCTGTAATAAGAGCCCCCCCAATGTGCCAGTAACAAGAGCCCCCCATCATGTGCCAGTAATAAAAGCCCCCTAATGTGCCAGTAAAAAGAGCCCCCCCAATGTGCCAGTAACAAGAGCCCCCATCACATGCCAGTAATAAGAGCCCCCCATCACGTGCCAGTAGTAAGAGCCCCCCAATGTGCCAGTAATAAGAGCCCAGCCCCCCCATCGTGTGCCAGTAACAAGAGCCTCTCCTGACTCCTTTCCGGGCCATGGTCACTGCCATTTGTCACACAGTCACACACTGCAGTACCCACTGAAGGGTAAGGCGTTTGATTTGAGATTGACCCTTTTAAATCATTAATTATTACATTTATGACACACATATAGTACTCATCACTTACTTACTAATACTGCCGGACTGGTACTACTGACTGACTGTCACTGTCTACTCACAGTCTCGACTGGCTCTCTCAAGTAACTTCAACTGACTCACGAGTCACTACAACTCATCTATGATCTAGTATAGACTGGCTGCCGTTGCCGCGTAGCAGGCACTTGACGTCACTCACTGTGTCACTCACTCCCTGCTCCTCCCACTTTATTAATGAAGCAGGAGGAGCAGGTGCTTATGTGACGAAGTGAGTGACGTAGGTAGGTTACTCTTACACAGTCGCAGCCGCTCCCGCGCTAGTACTACTGAAAATGAATGAGTGAGAGTGAGTCAGAGTCAGTTGTGAGTAGTTAGTACAGACAGACTCCCATGACAGTACAGTGAAGTTGAGACCCGGTACGGCCCTGTTGCCCCCCTTCCTGGATCCGCCAATGGACCCAGGCCTCATCATCAGTGAGTTAGAATGTGGGTAGAAGCAGCAGTAGCATCACCAGCCATCCATCCAGTAATAGTAGTATGCCACAGTTCTCCCTGGCTTCCAATGGGTGCTACATTATTATTGAGGACAAATAGGATGACATTGTTGACTGGATGGCTTACAACTCCTCTCAGTCAAAGCAGGATGATATGGATGTCAAATGTGAATCTGACAATATGCCTTCGAGCCAGGGGTCACTGCATTCATTCTTTTTCTCCTCCTTACAACCACAGAGAAGCTTTCAGTTGCATCATCTATGTCTGCACTGACCCTTCTAGTGGGGCGCCTTCTTTTTTCCTTACATGAAAACAGACAGCATGAGGAGGAGTTTCAGGAGGAGGCGGGGGGACCCATGCATAGCTATGTTGCTAGTGATAGTAGTCGCACCAGTAAACATGGTGTCACTAGGGGCAGTGGTAGCGACTGTAGCACTAGGGGCAAATACAGAGCAGGGAATCATGAAAGGAGCCAAGGAGCCCATGACAACATATCACATACTGATAAAAGTGGGGTGGAGTGTGAGAACTAAGGTTGAGTATCCGAAGTGGACTTCAATCCGAATTTCTGAGAAAATACAATTAGTCGTGAAGCCGAATTTCCTTGTGCTTCCTGGTAACGAATCAATTTTCCCTGAAATGGCGAAACCAGCTTGGGAACTGGTGATTCCATGGATACTGTCAGCACAAACTCAACACGAGCAGACTTAGGCTCGGCTGCCGCTAGCTCTGTGAGAAGTGTGTATGTCCCATCTGGCAGATTACCTCCACAGTGCTGAAAAACAAATACATTGCCATGTGCAAGATTTGCAGGATTAAAATAAGCTGCGGCATAACAAATGTAGGCACCACAGCTCTATTCCAGGACATAAAGTGGCATCACTCAATCCAGTGAGAAAATAGAAGTGGCCACCACCTAGCGCAACAAGAGTGTCCTTCTCCCAGACTCCTTTGCGGCAGCCAGGCTACATCCATGAGCAGTACAGTGTCCTTGTCATCATCATTAGAGATGAGTGAAGTTATGAAAAAGCCTGGTCTGGGGAGGGGCACTTCCAGATTATTTTCTGTCCGCCGCCACAAAACAATGGTGCTTCTAGAACAGACGCCACGGTGTAGATGTATACTGTATATTGTGTGGCACAGTGTATGCTATATGTGTATAACAAACATATTTCACATGAAAACTTACAGTTACTTGGCTTGGCCCTTGGGGATCTCGGACACCACTTCAACACTTTGGCTGGGGGGCTCGGTGGAGCTGATGTTGTGTTTTATCCTAATGAAAAAGATTTCATAATAAGGATTTGGAGAAGGGGCAGAGGGATGGCAGAGCAGGGAGAGGCTGGTGCTGCTACTAGGGGGCTCATACCATGGGGAGTAATAAAGCCCACCATAATGCCCCCCCCATAGAAATAATTCTCATTATAATGTGACAGTGCAAAAAATACCCCCTTGTAATGCCCCCAGTTGAACTAATGTCCCCATAGTGCCCCCATAATGTGGCAGTATAAAATGCCCCATATATAGTGCCCCAGTAGATGCCCTCAGTGTCCCCCATAATTTGCAAGTATAAAATACCCCTTCTTAGTGCCCCCCGTAGATGACCCCATAGTACTCCTCTCCCCCCTTCCCCATAGTACCCACCATAATGTGTCCCAGTTTAAAATGCTACTGTACAGAGCCCCCATATAAAATACCCCTTCTTTGTGGCCTCAGTAGATGCCCACCAATAATGTGCCAGTAATAAGTGCCCCCAATAATGTGCCAGTAAAAAAGTGCCTCTAATAATGTGCCAGTAACAAGAGCCTCCCCATCACGTGCCAGTAACAAGAGCCTCCTCATCATGTGCCAGTAATAAGAGCCCCATCACGTGCCAGTAATAAGAGCCCCCTATCACATGCTAGTAATAAGAGCCCCCATCACGTGCCAGTAACAAGAGCCCCCCCAATGTGTCAGTAACAAGAGCCCCCCATGTGCCAGTAACAAGAGCCCCCCCATCATGTGCCAGTAATAAGAGCCCCCCCAATGTGCCAGTAACAAGAGCCCCCCATCATGTGCCAGTAATAAAAGCCCCCTAATGTGCCAGTAAAAAGAGCCCCCCCAATGTGCCAGTAACAAGAGCCCCCATCACATGCCAGTAATAAGAGCCCCCCATCACGTGCCAGTAGTAAGAGCCCCCCAATGTGCCAGTAATAAGAGCCCAGCCCCCCCATCGTGTGCCAGTAACAAGAGCCTCTCCTGACTCCTTTCCGGGCCATGGTCACTGCCATTTGTCACACAGTCACACACTGCAGTACCCACTGAAGGGTAAGGCGTTTGATTTGAGATTGACCCTTTTAAATCAATAATTATTACATTTATGACACACATATAGTACTCATCACTAACTTACTAATACTGCCGGACTGGTACTACTGACTGACTGTCACTGTCTACTCACAGTCTCGACTGGCTCTCTCAAGTAACTTCAACTGACTCACGAGTCACTACAACTCATCTATGATCTAGTATAGACTGGCTGCCGTTGCCGCGTAGCAGGCACTTGACGTCACTCACTGTGTCACTCACTCCCTGCTCCTCCCACTTTATTAATGAAGCAGGAGGAGCAGGTGCTTATGTGACGAAGTGAGTGACGTAGGTAGGTTACTCTTACACAGTCGCAGCCGCTCCCGCGCTAGTACTACTGAAAATGAATGAGTGAGAGTGAGTCAGAGTCAGTTGTGAGTAGTTAGTACAGACAGACTCCCATGACAGTACAGTGAAGTTGAGACCCGGTACGGCCCTGTTGCCCCCCTTCCTGGATCCGCCAATGGACCCAGGCCTCATCATCAGTGAGTTAGAATGTGGGTAGAAGCAGCAGTAGCATCACCAGCCATCCATCCAGTAATAGTAGTATGCCACAGTTCTCCCTGGCTTCCAATGGGTGCTACATTATTATTGAGGACAAATAGGATGACATTGTTGACTGGATGGCTTACAACTCCTCTCAGTCAAAGCAGGGTGATATGGATGTCAAATGTGAATCTGACAATCTGCCTTGGAGCCAGGGGTCACTGCATTCATTCTTTTTCTCCTCCTTACAACCACAGAGAAGCTTTCAGTTGCATCATCTATGTCTGCACTGACCCTTCTAGTGGGGCGCCTTCTTTTTTCCTTACATGAGAACAGACAGCATGAGGAGGAGTTTCAGGAGGAGGCGGGGGGACCCATGCATAGCTATGTTGCTAGTGATAGTAGTCGCACCAGTAAACATGGTGTCACTAGGGGCAGTGGTAGCGACTGTAGCACTAGGGGCAAATACAGAGCAGGGAATCATGAAAGGAGCCAAAGAGCCCATGACAACATATCACATACTGATAAAAGTGGGGTGGAGTGTGAGAACTAAGGTTGAGTATCCGAAGTGGACTTCAATCCGAATTTCTGAGAAAATACAATTAGTCGTGAAGCCGAATTTCCTTGTGCTTCCTGGTAACGAATCAATTTTCCCTGAAATGGCGAAACCAGCTTGGGAACTGGTGATTCCATGGATACTGTCAGCACAAACTCAACACGAGCAGACTTAGGCTCGGCTGCCGCTAGCTCTGTGAGAAGTGTGTATGTCCCATCTGGCAGATTACCTCCACAGTGCTGAAAAACAAATACATTGCCATGTGCAAGATTTGCAGGATTAAAATAAGCTGCGGCATAACAAATGTAGGCACCACAGCTCTATTCCAGGACATAAAGTGGCATCACTCAATCCAGTGAGAAAATAGAAGTGGCCACCACCTAGCGCAACAAGAGTGTCCTTCTCCCAGACTCCTTTGCGGCAGCCAGGCTACATCCATGAGCAGTACAGTGTCCTTGTCATCATCATTAGAGATGAGTGAAGTTATGAAAAATTTGATTCGGTTCCTTTGCTGAATTTTCCTAAGAAATTCAATTCGTGATAAATTACTTCATCGCAAAGCTCATTTATTTGTATATAGGAGGAGCAATGTCAGGGAATGGCTACAATTTTGGCCTTTCAGGGGTCAATCAGGGTAAAATAAATAAATACCTTATCCATTTGTTCGCATAGAGGCCGCCACGGCCATCTTAATTGAAGATACCATGCAAAATTTTGCGCAGTCACGTGATGACTTTGTCACCCTGGCCGGACGTAATGACGTCATCACTGATGACATCACTGTGCCTGACCAGCACGTCGGCATGGTCATGTTATGTGCGCTTTCTGCAAACAAGGTGGCTGTGACAGCCTCTTTGCATGCAAATTGATGAGGTCCTTTTTTTTTTAAACGTCATTTCAGGAAAAGTATATTTGTTTCCACATAAACAAATAAATTTTTCCTGAATTTCTAATTGAAGTCAGTTCGTTTGTCTCAACACTAATCGTCATAATCAGTTACTGCTTCTGCCCCCAGACCACTCCACTCCATCGCCAGACATCGATAATGGAATGTGTGGCCAGGAAACCACTGTACACACCCAGCAAGATGGCGGCGGCCAGCCCGTCGCACGCAAATGGACGCCGTAAGTTTGATATAATGTTTTTTTTATGTTAATTTCACACTGTTTGTACACTCAAATGCCGCGATCATGTATGAACGCGGCATCTGAGGGGTGCAATGATGGGGGCGGCGCTATCGCAGCTCCCTGTCATTGCACCCGCTACTTACAAAAAAATGTGCTTCGTGGCGAGGTAATTCGTCACAAAGCAAACTTTTTGGTGAAATTCGGTGAATCAGCCGAATTGAATTTTCAAGAAATTCGCTCATCTCTATTCCCAAGCCCTCATTACTTCTCTCAAAAAATTTGTACCAGCCCTGCACATGTGTGGAACTGTAACTATGGTCAGGGACAATATATGTCCTTTACAACTCACTGGGTAAATGTGGTTCTCGCCCAGGCACACCATCAACTTGGCAAGATGATGTCAATGCCGCCTTGATGTTGTAATCATGGCATTTCTGCCCCAAATGTCCTCCTCTGCCTCCTCATCCTCCACCTTGTCCTCAGCCTCCACTGTAGGCACAGTTCAGAGTGGTCCTCCAGCATACCACCTATGTAAAGCACAGCGTTGTCACACAGTTCTGCACCTGGTCGGCCTGGGCGAACGGAGTCACACCAGGGAGGAACTGCTGCATGTCTTCAATAAAGAAATTGAATTCTGTCTGTCTCCTCACCAACTGGAGATTGGAACCATTGTCACTGATAACGAGAAGAACATTCTGTCTGCAGCTCAAGGAGGGCTTACCTATGCACCCTGCATGGCACACATCTTCAATCTGCTTGTCACCCGATTCCTGAAGTCTTCCACTGAACTGCAAGAGCAGTTAAAAATGTCCAGGAAATGGTGCATGCTCTTTAGACACTCTTACTGTGCAAAACACACGCTCCTTGAGCTCCAAAGGCAGAATGGTGTTCTCCTACATCAACTTATATGCAACGTTTCCACACATTGGAACTCAACGCTCCATATGTTGGACCGACTGTATGAGCAGAGGAAACCCGTGACCGATTTATTGATGATGCAGATAGACAGGACTACTCCCCAATGTAACATTGACATTAGACAGTGGCAGTTAATGTGTGACACCTGCCATTTGCTCCGGCCCTTTGAGGAGGCCACTTTATCAGTCGCCAGGACTACGGGATGAAAGATGTCATTCCATTCCTTCACGTCCTGGAGGGGATACTGATAAATCTGACTGCCGAGGGGACAGAAGAATCTCACGGCCACTTCAGCCCTGTGCAGGCTGAAATGGCAAAGGAGGAAGAGGATGAGGACGAGGAAATAAACGCCCCCAGGAATTCTATACAGAACAAGGTGGTTCATCTGCCCAAGCGACAGGAGCAGGAAGAGCTAGAGGGCAACGACAAAGATGCAGATGATCCCCACAGACTGTGGCAGTATGGAGTGGAGATGGAGGCAGGGAGTCCCTCCGAGTCCCTTTTGCAAATGGCCAGATGCATACTGAGTTGCTTGTGTAGTGTGACAGCCGCATTATCACTATTTGGCGGAGGGATGACTACGTGTAGTGTGACAGCCGCATTATCACTATTTGGCGGAGGGATGACTACTAGCTCTCCACAATGTTAGACAATCGCTGCAGGGCCAAAATGACGTCCATTTTTTTTGAGGGATGAAAAACTCAACTACTATCACCATTGCCCATCCTCACAAGGACACCCTCTGAGCTCATGCTCCACAGCCATGACTGCTGGTGGGTGGGGGGCAGGAGCAGCACCAGCTCCATCAGCAGCAACTTAAGTTTTAAATCTCTGATGAGCACTTTTCTTCACCTGCCTATTGAAGAAACCACCCAACAGCAGCAGGACATGGAGAAGAACCTGCAGGTGGTGGCATACTTGGACTGGACCCTGTCATCCCAGATCAAAGATCCCCTGGACTACTGGGCAGCCAAAATTGAATTGTGGTTGCAACTGGCCGAGTTTGCCCTTGGCAAGCTTTCCTGCCCAGCCAGTAGTGTGGCATCAGAGCCGGTGTTTAGTGTGGCGGTTGGCATAGTTACCCGAAAGAAAACTTGCATTTCAACACAAAATGTTGAGAGACTAACCTTTATAAAGATGAATCAGGCGACCAGAATTTCAAGACACCGATGCCTGATGCAACAGACTAGATCACTGGCAGTAATGATCTGACTATAGTGTGCTGCCAAACTGGAACATTGTGACAAATAGCCAGTTTCACCACCTGCTGCCACTGTTATGATGCTGCAACACGCCTGATGCCACACGCCTGATGCCTCTACTGTCATCTGCTCCTACTGTGATTTGCCACCATCTTGTGCTGTTACTGCCACCGTTGTTGGCCCCCCTGCCCGCTCTGTTTCGGGGCCACTATTTTGTCTCTTCATGCTGCTGTCATCCTCACCACACTTGTGTCCTTGTTTGGCCGTGGTGACATCACTGTTTATTTTTCCGTTCTACTGATCCGAAGAACAGAAAAAAAACTAAAAAAAACGGATCCTGTCGTTTGAGCATCCATACTGCCTCTATCACACGGTCAGTATTTTGCCTCAGGATTTGATCATCATTTGGAAGCCAAAAGCAGGAGTGGGTCCAAAACACAGAAGACATGCAAATCTTTCCATCTCGTTTTATGTCTGTTTTGGACCTACTCCTGTTTTTGTCTTACCAATACTGATCAACTACTGATGCAGAAAACTGACCAAATTCTGATCGTGTGATAGAGGCCATTAAAGTCCTGCATGCACAACTTCTTTTCCATCTCCAAAAAACTGATTTTAGACAAACCTCAGATTATATTGATCAAGCCACTATGTACGGTACATATATAATATGTATCAAATAATATGATGTCAGTAAAGCAATTTGCTAACCATAGCCTTGGAGGCAACTGGGGAAAAATTTGAGAAACTAAGAAATATTACTTTATATTTTTGTGTCTTCCTCATAGCATTCTTCAATGATAGGCTTAACAATGAATAATTAGTCCTTGATTAAAAAATAAATAAAATACCTATAGGACATGATGATATAAATGACATTCTCTATATAATTAATTGTACACAGTGCAAAAAACTTTAAAAGTAGCATCACTGGCATCAGAGGAGCACACTGAATTAAAACCCTTCTCTCCCTTTAGGGGACCTTTTGGCTGCCACCATCATGTCTCTGACAGCTAGAGAGACATGATGGTGCCATGCATGGAAGAACACAGCTGTCATTTCTACTTAGTTTAAAAATATAATGCTGGCCACACATGATTCAATAATTACATTGCAGGGCAATAGGTCCAGTACAGCAGCATGTGTGGTCCAAAAACCACCCAAGCCTGAAAATAAACCTATTGAAATTGTGGAGCCAGACATGATCCAGCAGCTGCCTAAATGACCAGATCATATTCAAAGGCAAGTACCTTTCTTAATGAGTGCGATAAAATACCATGCCAACACAATCTTCTAATGCAACCTGTTTGAATTCTTATAGCTTAGATAAATGTGGGTAAAGTTATACATTTCTATCTATCTATCTATCTATCTATCTATCTATCTATCTATCTATCTATCTATCTATCATATATGTATATATAATATCTTCAGTAAATACATTATTTATCTATTGATTCTACAAACTGTCACCTATTCACTAATACACTTTCTATAAATGAAAAAAGTTAAATCAGAAGAGCATGGGACACCACTAATTAACCTTCAATTAACAATGAACCTCTTCATATTAACCTGTGTTGCTCTGAGTCCGCAACAACAACTAATCAAGCAACATGAAGGCCAATGAGATCTCCAAACAGGTGAGAGACAATGTGGAGAAGAAGTATAGATAAGGATTGGGTTATAATTCGAGTCTAATGAATTGGTCGGCAGATTCGATTCTGAGCATTTTTCGATTTATTTGAATAGAAAGTGCTCAGAATGCCCTGAAAGGTGTGTAACACTCTGAGGTCTCCTAAGACTGTATACATCCTCTTTCAAGCTCTTTAACACCAAGACAGCCTTAGCAATGTGAATATGACATATATGGCTATAGGTAAACGCATGGCAGCCAGTGGTAACAAACAGCCTGTTTAATAACACACTGCCCTATTGGGTTTTATATTTAAATTAAAACATTGTCCATAAATTATCCCTTTTTGGTGACAAGTGCCTTTTTCTCTCTCTTCTGACCTGTAAAATGATAGCTGCCATTTTGAGATATTTACCTGAATCAAATTGCAAAAGATTAAGATTTGACTGGAGTACACATTGTTGGGAAATTTGATTGATTTAGAATTGTTTCACTCATCTCTAGTTAGAAAAAAAATTCCCCAACTTAGAATATCCCACAGAGAACCATAAAATCCATTAAAACAAAATCAAAAGAATATGGCACAAATACAAACCTGACAGGAAAAAGCCGTCCACAAATGCTCACATATAGGTGATCAAAGGCATTGCTCAGAGATTCATCAACAACAATAATACTGAAGGAACTTTAAAGAACCACAGCGAAGGCAATACATGATAATGACCACTATAAGCCATGCACTCCACATAGTGGCTTTATAGAAGCCTGAAAAAAAGACCTAGCTTAAAGAAAAACATAAGAAAACACCTTTGGAGTTCACCAAATGTTTTTGCTATGTGTGAAGCAAACCCAATATTTTCCATCACTCCAAAAATACCATTCCCACAATGAAGCTAGGTGATAGCAGCATCATACTGCGGGGATACTTTTAATGGCAGGGACTGGAAAACTGGTTAGGAGTGAAGGATAGATAGCAGTAAATACAAGGAAATTTTTGAGGAAACCTGTTTAAGTCTGCCGAAGATTTTAGACTGGGATGGAGGTTCATCTTTCAGCAGGACAATGACCCTAAAGTACTCCTAAAGCTATACTGGAGTGGTTTAAGGGGAAACTTTTAAATGTCATGGAATTGCCTAGCCAAAGAACACACCTCAGTTTAATGGAGAATCTGTGGCATGAGTTGATGATTCTCTACACCAACACATCTAACTTGAAGGTGTTGGAGCAGTTTTGTCTGGAAAAATTGACAAAAAACGCAATGTCTAGGTATACTAAAGACATACGCCAAGAGACTTGCGTTTGTAATTGCAGCAAAAATGGTTCCACAAACGATTGACTTTCAGGAGGTGAAAATTTTGCACCTTTAAAGTGGTAAGTATGTTGTGTAAATGAAATAAATTCCGGCCCTCTCCCCAAATAATATTTATTGCAGGTTGTAATGCAACAAAACAGAAAGACACCAATGAGTGAATACTTGTGCAAGGCACTGTATATACCCTATATAGCTAGTCTACTGCTGCTTGTCACATCCTAGCAGTGGAAAGGAGCTGTGGTGAGCAGAAGACAGAGCCTGCTTTGTGCCTGCTTGCTTCACCCTTTCACTCCCTTCCTGTCCATAAGAAGAGAGCTGCTTGGATCTAGTTACCAACAGCCGGTAAAAAGCCTCTTCACATCACTACCTAAATGTGCACAAGAAAAGTACCTCGCCTGGCACTTTCTCTATTGCCTCCCATTTATTCGTCAGGTTTTTCCACCATAATATTTTATGACTAAAGAAGAGTGAATTGAAGCTGATTCACAACGAATTTCCTCGCGCTTCGTGGTAACGAATCACAATTTTTCCTAAAATGGCGGCTACACATGTGAGGACATGGAGCAAGGAACTCTGGGAAGGCGGGATGACCAATAATGCCATGCATGCAGCCAATACACGGCCATCTTGGATTCAGACATTTTCCAGCGTTCTGAGTGCAGGGACAGACGTGAGAAGGCAGCTAGCACTAGGGACAGCAATAGGAAAAACCTCAATGTGAAAAAAAACCCTGAAAAAACGATTTATAAGTGCAGGGAAAGGATAGGGAGGAATCATTTCACAGTATCTTAGTGCAGGGAGAGACGTCAGAAGGCACTAGAGACAGTGCTAGAAAAGCGATTTACAAGTGCAGGGAAAGATTATTTGGGGAACCAAATAGCCATTATATAGCTCAGTCATTCCAGCAATTTGTTTTTGCTATTGGGGTGCTATGTTGAAAAGCCTTTAGTGGCCTATTTTAATACAAAAAGAAAAATATATATGCACTTCACTGCTGCAGTTATTTGTGGTGAAAGCGTTTAGTGGCCTATTTCAGTACAAAAAGAAAAATATATATGCCCTTCACTGTTTCAGTTATTTGTGGTGAAAGCGTTTAGTAGCCTATTTCAGTACAAAAAGAAAAATATATACGCCCTTCACTGTTTCAGTTATTTGTGGTGAAAGCATTTAGTAGCCTATTTCAGTACAAAAAGAAAAATATATACGCACTTCACTGTTGCAGTTATTTGTGGTGAAAGCGTTTAGTGGCCTATTTCAGTACAAAAATAAAAATTTATTCTCAGTTCACTTCTTCAGTTATATGTGTTGAAAGCGTTTAATGGCCTATTTCAGTACAAAAATAAAAATATATACGCATTTCACTGTTGCAGTTATTTGTGGTGAAAGTGTTTAGTGGCCTATTTCAGTACAAAACAAAAAATTTATTTGGCGCCTTTAGGGGTGTTTTAACTTGCTTTTAATTTATTTAGTTCAGCTAAAAGTATGTCAGACAGAGAAGTGACAGGTCATGCACAGAGGGATAGTGGAGTGGCAGAGGGATAAATGTTTCTGGCGCAGGCACAGGTCGCAGCAGAGTAAGGGGGCGTGGCAGCAGGAATCACAGCAGGAGGCCTGAGCTCCCAGTGTGTTCTAGTGGTCGTGTCGTGACCAGCAACCGAGCGGTTCATGATTGATTAACTTGGTCACCACTTCATCCTAAGTGACATCAGACACCCCCAGCCAACAGTTGGTGTGTTCGTCAGACACAACCCTTAGTTGGCATGGCCCGGGAGCAGGCCCTATGCCCTCACCTGTCCTCAACCTGCCTCTGTCCTATGCTGTTCCCTCAGCCACAGAAGTATTGTATGCTGTGGGCTCAGCTCCACTATACAGCGAGGACGAGCTACTAGAGGACAGTCAGCAGCTACTACCCAGCCAAGATCTGGAGGAGACATTCGCCGCTTCCTCCGCTATGCGGGCACGTAGTGATGAGGAGAGTGGCGTGGGAGGTGGTGTTGTGAGCAATCAGGCTCCTGTCCCAGATACCGTTGAGGAGGACATCAGTGATGTGCAGACACTACTCGATAATGATGAAGCCGATCGCACTTGGGAGCCGGGTGCAGAAGGTGCTTCATCATCATCAGGAGAAGAGGGTGGAAGCTTGCCCGTGAGGCAATGGCTGAGCCAGCAAAGTGGTAGCATGGCTGGGAGTCAGCAGGGTGGCAGCAGTGGGAGGTTGGGAGACAAACTTGCCCGGGGTAGACCACCTGCTTCGCAGTAGCCTACCTGCCCGGGAAGTAGTGGTGCAGGGGTTCACGGAGGCAGCGGCAGTAGCAGTCAGTCAGTGCGGACTATTGGGGGAAAATCACTTACTCTGCGGTGTGGCAGTTTTTTGTTAAGCCACCGGAGGAGGTTAACATGGCCATATGTAGAATATATGGGCAGAAGGTGATTCTTGGCCAGGGTGCCAATGTTGGCACCACGGCCCTGCGTCAACATATGCAGCGTCACCATAAAGTGGCCTGGGAGACCTTGGCTTGGATGAGGTGGTACAGCCTGCCGCAGCAACCCCTGCATCACCCAGTGGCACACACCCGGTTGCAGACAGTCAAGACTCCACCTCCTCAGCCGAAGGGAACTGTCTGTCATTCCCATCTTCTGCTGTTCCAGATGCTCCTGCTCCTCCTCCTCCTACTCCTCGTCAGTCTTTCCGTCAGCAATCGATCACCGAAGTGATTGCCAAGAAACAGCAGTATGCGTGCACTCATCCAAGCTGAACGTGCTCCTGGCCAAGTTGCTGGTGCTGCAGTCCCTCCCTTTCCAAGTGGTGGACTCTGCACCTTTCAGAGAACTGATGGCTTGTGCCGAGCCAAGGTGGAGAGTCTCAAGCCGTCATTTCTTTGAAAGGCAGTACCAGCCCTACACAAATATGTAGAACACAAGGTGGGCCAGTCTTTGAGCCTGTCTGCCAACTTGCACGGCAGCGCCAACATGTGGAGCTGTAACTACGGTCGGGGACAATACACGTCCTTTATGGCCCACTGTGTGAATGTGGTTCCTGCACTGAACAGAGTCAAATAGGGGAGAAACTGCCTCATATCCTTCAGTGAGAAATCGAATTCTGGCTTTCTCCCTGACAACTCAAAATCGGAACCATGGTGACCGACAGCGGGAAGAACATTGTGTCAGCGCTGCATCAAGGAGGGCTGAGCCATGCGCCCTGCATGGCACACGTGTTCAATCTGGTTGTCAAGCGGTTCCTGAAGTCTTCCACCCATCTGCAAGACATCCTAAAAATGGGCAGGAGACTTTGCATGCACTTCAGCCACTCGTACACCACAAAGCACACCCTCCTTGAGCTGCAGCAGCAGAACGGCATCCCCCAACATAGGCTGATATGCGATGTTTCCACCGGTTGGAATTCCACCCTCCATATGTTGGACTGAACAGAGAAAGGCCATCAACGATCTCTTAATGATCCAAGCGGACAGGAGTACTCCCCTGTGTAACTTCAATGTCAGCCAGTGGCAGCTCATGCGTGACACCTGCCGTTTGCTCAGGCCCTTTGAGGAAGCCACATTATTTATCAGTCGCTAGGAGTACGGGATGAACGACGTCCTGGAACAGATGGTGGTAACAATGGCTGGTCAGGGGACAGGAGACGTGGCGCCTAGATCTCACGGCGACATGAGCCCTGTGGGGGCTGAACTGGAAAAGGAGGGGGAGGAGGACATTGGAGCACAGGCAATGTGTAGCGAAATGGGTGGTTTTTCTACTCAGCTGACAGGAGAGGAGGAGCAGTAGCAGCCATAGGAGCTACAGGGCAATGAGGAAGATGAGGACCCAGACACACCGTGGCAGTATGCAGTGGAGATGGAGGCAGGGAGTCCCTCCGAGTCACTTGCACAAATGGCCCGCTGCATGCTCACTTGCTTGCTTTGTGACAGCCAAATTGTCACCATTGGACAGAGGGATGACTTCTGGCTCTCCACTTTGTTGGACCCTTGCTACCTATCCAAAATGGGGGCCTTTTTTTTACACCCACTGAGAGGGAGGACAAACTGAACTACTACAGAGACATCCTATGTAGTCAGTTGGCCGCTGCTTATCTGTGCCATTGTCCATCCTCTCGCAGGTCTGACCAGGGGGGGGGCCTATGCGCTCACGTTCCACTGCCATGACTGCTGGGGATGGGTGGGATGGCAGGAGCAGTACCAGCTCCATCAGCAGCAGCCTGAGTCTACAGTCACTAATGAGTAGCTTTCTTCACCTGCATAGTGACGAAACTACACACCAGCAGCAGCAGGTGGACCTGGACCAGGACCTGAACCAGAAGGTGGTGGCATACTTGGACAGCACCCTGCCAACCCACATTGAAGATCCGCTGGACTACTGGGCAGTCAAACTGGATTTGTTGCCGCAACTAGCAGAGTTTGCCCTGGAAGAGCTGTCCTGCCCAGCCAGCAGTTGGGCATCAGACCAGGTGTTTAGTGTGGTGGGGGCCATAGTTACACCAAGGAGAACTCGCCTGTCCACCCAAAATGTGGAGAGACTGACCTTTGTCAAGATGAATCAGGTGTGGATCAGCCAGGATTTCCACCCACCAATGCCTGATGCATCTGATTAGATCATTCATGCCTCCTTACCCAAACATTGAAAAAAGAGACTGGTTTCTTTTGGCTACCTGCCTCAGCTGCTACTCTGATGCTGCCACCCGCCTGTTGCCACACATCTGATGCCCACTGCTCCATCTTCATCAGCGGGTACTGGTATTGCCACCCACAGCCCCACTCTGTCACCGGATCACTTTGTGGTCTCCTGATGCTGCTGTTGCCATCTCTACACTATGTCACCTTCACACTCTGTGGTCTCCTGATGCTGCTGCTGCCATCTCCACACTATGTCACTAGTGATGAGCGGCAGGGGTCATATTCGAGTTGGTGATATTTCGCGAATATTTTGTAGAATATTTGTCATATATTTGCGAATTCGTATATTTGTTATATTCTAAATTCTTTTTTTTATGCGAAAATCGTCAAGGTAATGATCGCGTAATATGCGAATATTGCGCGCTCAATACAGGCGTAGGTCAAAAACTAATATATACACTCACCTAAAGAATTATTAGGAACACCTGTTCTATTTCTCATTAATGCAATTATCTAGTCAAAAAATCACATGGCAATTGCTTCAATGCATTTAGGGGCGTGGTCCTGTTCAATCTCCTGAACTCCAAACTGAATGTCAGAATGGGAAAGAAAGGTGATTTAAGCAATTTTGAGCGTGGCATGGTTGTTGGTGCCAGACGGCCCGGTCTGAGTATTTCACAATCTGCTCAGTTACTGGGATTTTCACGCACAACCATTTCTAGGGTTTACAAAGAATGGTGTGAAAAGGGAAAAACATCCAGTATGCGGCAGTCCTGTGGGCAAAAATGCCTTGTGGATGCTAGAGGTCAGAGGAGAATGTTCTGACTGATTCAAGCTGATAGAAGAGAAACGTTGACTGAAATAACCACTCGTTACAACCGAGGTATGCAGCAAAGCATTTGTGATGCCACAACACGCACAACCTTGAGGCAGATGGGCTACAACAGCAGAAGACCCCACCGGGTATCACTCACCTCCACTACAAATAGGAAAAAGAGGCTACAATTTGCACAAGCTCACCAAAATTGGACTGTTGAAGAGTGAAAAAATGTTGCCTGGTCTGATGAGTCTCGATTTCTGTTGAGACATTTAAATGGTAGAGTCCGAATGAGAACATGTATCCATCCTCTGATGGCTACTTCCAGCAGGATAATGCACCATGTCACAAAGCTCGAATCATTTCAAATTGGTTTCTTGAACATGACAATGAGTTCACTGTACTAAAATGGCCCCCACAGTCACCAGATCTCAACCCAATAGAGCATCTTTGGGATGTGGTGGAACGGGAGCTTCGTGCCCTGGATGTGCATCCCTCAAATCTCCATCAACTGCAAGATGCTATCCTATCAATATGGGCCAACATTTCTAAAGAATGCTATCAGCACCTTGTTGAATCAATGCCACGTAGAATTAAGGCAGTTCTGAAGGCAAAAGGGGGTCCAACACCGTATTAGTATGGTGTTCCTAATAATTCTTTAGGTGAGTGTAGCACTATAGAATATAGTGCTTTACATTAGTTTTTAGAATATTCGTAATTTTTTCCATCTGAACACAAGATTACTCCCTGTTTCTTGCTTGTGGGCCAATGAGTCATTATCCCACAAGCAAATTAAGCAGGGAGGAATCATAACTTCAGATGGAAAAAAATGGTGAATATTCTAAAAAAACTAATATATATATTCAATATAGTGCTATATATTTGTTTTTTAGAATATTCGTAATTTTTTTCCATCTGAAGTGAACACATGACTCCTGCCTGCTTCTTGCTTGTGGGCCAATGATGTCATTGGCCCACAAGCAAGAAGCAGGGAGGAATCATGTGTTCAGATTGAAAAAAATGACGAATATTCGTCATTAGGAATATATTGCACTATATTCTAAATATTTGCAAATTTTTAAAGTGCTGATATTTGAGATTAAAATTCGCTATTCGAATATTCGCGCTCAACACTATATGCCACTCAGTGGCACCTTTCTACTCAGTGGTATCCTGATGCTGCTGCTATATCCACACTATGTCACCTTGCCACTCTATGGTATCCTAATGCTGCTGCTGCCACCTTCACACTATGTGACCTTGCCACTCTGTGGTATCCTGATGCTGCTGCCATCTCCACACTATGTCACCTTGCCACTCTGTGGTATTCTGATGCTGCTGCTGCCATATCCACACTATGTCACCTTGCCACTCTGTGGTATCCTGATGCTGCTGCTGCCATCTCCACACTATGTCACCCTGCTACTCTGTGGTATACTCCTGATACTGCTGCTGTCATCACCTCCAGACTCGGTCATTGTGTCACTCAGCGGCCTCCTCATACTGCCACCACCTCCAGACTCGGTCATTGTGGCACTCAGTGGCCTCCTCATAATGCCGCCGCCTCCAGACTCTGTCATTGTGCCACTCGGTAGCCTTCTCGTACTGCTTCCACCTCCAGACTCCAGATTCTGTCATTGTGCCACTTGGTAGCCTCCTCATACTGCTGCCAACTCCTGACTCTGTCATTGTGCCACTCAGTAGCCTCCTCATACTGCTGCCAACTACAGACTCTGTCATTGTGCCACTCGGTGGCCTTCTCCTGATGCTGCCAACTACAGACTCTGTCATTGTGTCACTCGGTGGCCTTCTCCTGATGCTGCCAACTCCAGACTGCGTCATTGTGCCACTCGGTGGCCTCCTCATACTGCTTCTACCTCCAGACCCTGTAATTGGTCCATTCTGTGGTCTCCTCATGCTGCTTCCACTTCACCACTATGTCATAGGTCCACTCTGTGGAATTCTCATGCTGTTCTCAACCTCCCCACTTCATGACTGGTCCACTATTTTGGCTTTCAGCCTGCCTGACATCATCATTTATTTGACCTTTCTTTTGATCTGTCAGAAGGAAGGTAAAATGAGACGCACAACTGATCCCAGGAGTGGGTAGAAAACACAGAAGACATGCAAATATTCAATTCATGTGTCATCTCTCTTTTAGATCTTTTACTGTTTTTTTTTTGCATTAGCAATACTGATTTATTATGAGCAAATGCTGACCGAGTGAAGGCGTATGCTCCTCAGACAGGATCCGTTTGTTGTGGGTTATTGTACTGACGGATCAGATACAGGGCAAATTAATCAGTGACATCAACACAAACTTACTGCTGACACCCTCTCCACTCTGTCAGGGGGGCTCTACTTGTATAAGCGTTTAATAGAACAGGTTCTGTAGACATCTATGTGGAATCAGCTGATGACGGTGGAAAAGGAGTGCGCTTCTTCTTGACGCCAACATTGACCTGTAAGGCTGAGTTCATACTTGAGTTATTTGGTCAGTTTTGGCCCCGTGACTGCCCAAATAAGTGAAGTGTGCAGTGATTCTAAGAGTGACGCCTGTCATCTGCATGTCATACGGACTCACAGTATTATTTCACTACCAAAGCAGACTCTCTATGCGTGTTACTGCAAGGCACAGTGTTCTACACCACTATAAAGGCTCTCTGCAGCCAGGAAATAGCATTTTTTTTTACATAATTCGCTGTGAATATATTCGGATCAAACCGAATGTTTCCCCAAAAATTTGGCGAACTGGCGAATCCATTTTTAAAAAAAATTTGCTCATCTCTATTTATGACCTATCATTCAGTGAGTGAAAGATGGAAGGCTTCATAATTCTGATAGATGTAAATGAGAAGACTTCTCATGCATGACCTACTTTGTCATTACAAATAGGACCTATGACTATTTTCACATCTACTTTGGCATTTTCGTATTTTTTGTCATAAGAACAGAAAAATAAAAATTACGGCAGTGATCTATCCATAACATGATGGTTAGCTATGGCACTCAATGAACCCCAATTACTACAATGGATTCAGTAGAGGTGCCGCCATTTTGCACACACAAAAAAAAAACTGTGCAGTGTGGTATGTTATTTTTTTCAGGTATTTTTTATGGCATAGATATGAACACGTCTTTAAGGGTACATTCAATATGATAGAGCAAAAAAAAAGTCCATTAAAAACAGATAAACTGTCAGCTTTCAATGACCATTTTGCATCGCTTTGTTTATCTATTTACCTGGCCATAATTAAAAGGATATTAAAAACGGATGAATGCCGTAAATAATTTTTTGCCCTGTTTTCCAATCCAAGCTATGGTAAATTAAAAGGTGCCATTAAAAATACAACCCCAAAATCAAACCCTAATACAGTTATATGAACAGAAAACTAAAATAAAAATGGCTTTTAAGCGGGCAAGAAAAAAATTTGCTTTTCAACACTATTAAGGAACTGTTACTTGTGTAATGTTTGGTTTACACTTTATATGAGCAGTTGAATAAAATACCACATGACGTGACCCTGACAATTGCAAATGAACGTTCTTGTGAACTCAATCATTTGTTAACATAAGAGTACTGAGGACACTTTACAGCTTATCCCAGATTTTGGGTATACCGTGATAATCACATTTATATCTGGCATATGGCATTGCTCACCATAATATCTATTTTCAGAAATACCTTGGCTTAAAGCACTGTACATGGCAAGGCGCCACTTCACTTGAAAATAGCATTACATGACAATATTAGTGGCACAGTCATTACTCTTGCTGTATAAAGGATGAAATAGTTACAGTACACAGACCTTTCAAAAAATGAGTTTCAAATTATTTTAGACCTTGTGAGAAGGCTGCAAATGACCGTGAAGTAGATTTTCCTACTTAACCCCTTCCACAAGACTTCAACTTAAAATAAGGAATGGAAACATTGAAGTACTATAGGCATCTACATCCTTCACCACACTTTTCAGTGAAGGCCTTTTTCATGCAAGGTAAAAAACCCTGATCAAAAGTTTATCATTGTTTACAGCTTACTCATTTCTTCCTACCTCCCTGCATAGGCATTAATCTTAGCCTTCAGTGCAACATATGCCACAGAACCCCTTACTTACCATATGCCATCTTACTAATGTTGTCTTTTTAAGTGCCAAAGGAGACCTTGCTCCCCTCAGACACAAGGCTTTGAGTGTAACTGCACTGCTCAGCCTTAAATGTAAAACAACACATGCATACTTAGAAGAATTATACATGCGAAGCTGAAGGTTTTACCATGACCCTCACAGCCCCCTGATCTGAACATCATTGAAAATCTGTGGATAGACCTCAAAAGAGCAGTGCATGCAAGACGGCCCAGGAATCTCACAGAACTAGAAGACTTTTGCAAGGAAGAATGGATGAAAATCCCTCAAACAAGAATTGAAAGACTCTTGGCTGGCTACAAAAAGCAATTACAAGCTGTGATACTTGCCAAAGGAGGTGCTACTGGGTACTAACCATGGAGGGTGCCCAAACTTTTGCTTCAGGCCTTTTCCTTTTTTGTTATTTTGAAAATGTTAAATAAAAAATATCATTTTTGCTTAAAATACAAGGGAATGTGTTTTCTTTAACTCCATGCCTTTTGGTGATTATTTCATTTTCAACTCAGCTTAACTGTTCAAAGAAATAGTAATTCTGACCAGGGCTGCCCAAACGTTTGCATGCCACTGTATCATGTTGAACTCTAGGGTTTGGGGGGAGCATGTCCTGAAACTCCTCACCTGGGTACCACAGCTAGAATTTATTATGATTTGTGCTTCATTATTGATCTAATACTTTTTGTCTTATAGAGTTCAGTTCACTTTTTGTCATAGTCTTTGCCATCAGGTGTACTGGTTCTATTGTGTACAACAGGTGCACTTATTAGTTTCTTTTTAAAAGGACACACACAATATTAAATTACCTTTTCCTGCACTTAATGAACAATGCATCAATGTGTACTTACCAAACCTGGTCTTGAAAGGTAACAATTGAACCTATGTTTGATGGAGATAAACCTGAATATAATTTATGCTATAATTATATACTTGATAATTACACCTTATTGACTATACCATATATTGAGCTAGACAAACTAAAAAGAAATTGTGTAATGAATTCATTTGTAAGACAATCCTATTTCCAAATTTGAGAGAAGCATTAAATGATGTGGGTTAAAGAGAAAATCTTCCTTCCAATTTAACCCCCTTCAACTTTTCAACTAATAATGTGTAGGATGGAGAATACATCTTTTTGATGTTTGAATCCTGTTAAGTTAGTGACAGGAAGTTGAGTTCTCATTATACTTTGGGAAAAGGTAAGAGTTTTCAGGTTCGAGTTGTCCCTCCTTGTAACACCTTCATACAGTGCTAACATATGTCAGATTCCTACCACAATTGGGTATTACTAATCCTGCCACAGTGATAAAAGACCTTTGGAATGCATTTTATATTTATCACGGGATCTAAGACCAGGAGAAGTAAATTGGAGTACGTCAGTAGGCATTTCATAAAGAACATACATCAGTCCTTTCAGAGGACAGTTTCAATGTTCTCATTGTTTTAGACCATTAATTTAACTGACCTAAACTACCTGTAGTGGGTGCCCTTAGGCCTCTCCTGGCTTCCTTATATTAGATTCCAAGTTGAACTTCCTCTTTATTCCTGTTTCCCTACAGGTGTCCAATGCAAGCACCCAGCTTTGATCTTTTCTGATGAATGAACTATTCGGGTGAATGATCACACACAGACTTGACATTTTTCCAGTACTCTAAATATGGGAACTTGGTGTCTGCACTTACATACCGTATTAGGCTGCACAGTACTGAGTTCAAGTATATTAGATGTAAAAACTACACATACACACAGATATACTGTACCAAGCATAAACAGGCAAAAAATCTGTCAAAATTGTGAAATATGGGTAATAATTGAACTGCATTATCTCAAATTTTCAATAGAAATGAGGGAAGTTCTAGAAAATCTGATTCAGCTGCTTCGCCAAATTTTACAAAAAAATTTGCTTTGTGGTGAATTACTTTGTCACAAAGCACGTTTCTTTGTAAGTAGTGGGTACAATAACAGGAAACGGCGATTGTACACCTTAAATGCCGCGTTCATCACTGATTACAGCATCTGACATTAATATTAAGGTCTATAATAAAAAATAAATAAAAAAATCATACTTACCTCATGCATTTTATCGCGAACAGCCCACCGCCACCATCTTGATTGAATATCCAGCACGAAACCTCGTGAGGCCCGTGATGACATCATCACATCACCCCTTGGGGTGACGTCATATGTCACCGCGAATGAGATTTTGTGTGGGATCTTGAATCAAGATGGCAGCAGCATGCTCTTCGATAAGGTGTGAATGATAATTTTTTTTTTTTTTACCACATTTCACGGAAAGTCAATTAGTTACAATGAAGCACAAGGAAATTCGGCTTTGCTGCAAATTAAATTTTCCAGAAATTCAGACTGAAGTCCACTTTGGACACTTTGATTCGTTCAACACTAATCTTCAACATCTGTGGGTGATAGATGAGGGCGTACATATTATAGAGGCAAACCATGTGGCTACTATGGGGCCCCTAAATAGACAGAGATCAGACCAGATTGACTGCATCCTTTTTTTAATGTGTAATAAGAAATTGTTTATGTATCTTTCTCCTCTTCATTACTCTTAATTTAAATGGAGTAACTTAGCTTCGACTAGGTATGTGGATGCTCAAGTCTCCATTAGTTGTTCTTTTCTTCATATGGATTAGATTGATAATGACTGAAGACTAGAGTTGAGCGAATCCGAACTGTAAAGTTTGGGTTCGTACCGAACTTTAGGGTTTTTCGGCACCCGGACCCGAACCCGAACATTTACGTAAAAGTTCGGGTTCGGTGTTCGGCGATTTTTATGGCGCTTTTTGAAAGGCTGCAAAGCAGCCAATCAACAAGCGTCATACTACTTGCCCCAAAAGGCCATCACAGCCATGTCTACTATTGGCATGGCTGTGATTGGCCAACTGCAGCATGTGACCCAGCCTCTATTTAAGCTGGAGTCACATAGCGCCGCCCGTCACTCTGCTCGGATTAGTGTAGGGAGAGGCTGCAGCTGCTGTGAGGGACAGATCAGGGAGAAATCTTATGAAGATTCAGAACTGCTTCTTTACTCAGCGATCTACAGCAAATGTGTTTTGTGGGTGCAGTGCACAATTTTTTTTAAGCCTGCCCTGAGCCAACTACTACTGAAAACGAACTTTTTTTCCTTCAGTTAGTCAATATCATTACATAATCGGCAGCCATATTATGCAATGATAGTGCACCAGCACAGGCTATCTGCATGTCTGCAAGTCCAGAAATACAGCTTTTTACTTACTGGGGTGAAAAAAATACATCTGTTTCATATAGTGCACATCTGGGATTAGACTTGCATACGTTATTGTCACATTTAGGCCAGAAATACAGCTTTTTGTTTAGTGGGGTGAAAAAAATACATCTGTTTCATATAGTGCACATCTGGGATTAGACATGCATAAGTGAGTGTCACATTTAGGCCAGAAATACAGCTTTTTGCTTACTGGGGTGAAAAAAATACATCTGTTTCATATAGTGCAGATCTGGGATTAGACATGCATAAGTGAGTGTCACATTTAGGCCAGAAATACGGCTTTGTGCTTACTTGGGTGAAAAAACCCTCTGATATACTGCACATCTGGGATTAGACGTGCATACGTGAGTGTCACATTTAGGCCAGAAATACGGCTTTTTTCTTACTGGGGTGAAAAAAATACATCTGTTTCATATAGTGCACATCTGGGATTAGACGTGCATAAGTGACTGTCACATTTAGGCCAGAAATAAGGCTTTGTGCTTACTGGGGTGAAAAAAATATATCTGTTTCATATAGTGCACATCTGGGATTAGACATGCATAAGTGATTGTCACATTTAGGCCAGAAATACGGCTTTTTGTTTACTGGGGTGAAAAAAATATATCTGTTTCATATAGTGCACATCTGGGATTAGACATGCATAAGTGAGTGTCACATTTAGGCCAGAAATACAGCTTTTTGCTTACTGGGGTGAAAAAAATACATCTGTTTCATATAGTGCACATCTGGGATTAGACATGCATATGTGAGTGTCACATTTAGGCCAGAAATACGGCTTTGTGCTTACTGGGGTGAAAAAACCCTCTGATATACTGCACATCTGGGATTAGACGTGCATACGTGAGTGTCACATTTAGGCCAGAAATACGGCTTTTTTCTTACTGGGGTGAAAAAAATACATCTGTTTCATATAGTGCACATCTGGGATTAGACGTGCATAAGTGATTGTCACATTTAGGCCAGAAATACGGCTTTTTGCTTACTGGGTTGAAAAAAATACATCTGTTTCATATACTGCACATCTGGGATTAGACGTGCATAAGTGAGTTTCACATTTAGGCCACAAATACGGCTTTGTGCTTACTGGGGTGAAAAAAAAACCTGATATACTGCACATCTGGGATTAGACGTGCATATGTGAGTGTCACATTTTGGCCACAAATACGGCTTTGTGCTTACTGGGGTGAAAAAAAACCCTGATATACTGCACATCTGGGATTAGATGAGCATAAGTGACTGTCACATTCAGGCCAGAAATACGGCTTTGTGCTTACTGGGGCGAAAAAAAATACATCTGTTTCATATAGTGCACATCTGGGATTAGACGTGCATAAGTGAGTGTCACATTTAGGCCAGAAATACGGCTTTGTGCTTACTGGTGTGAAAAAAATACATCTGTTTCATATACTGCACATCTGGGATTAGACGTGCATAAGTGAGTTTCACATTTAGGCCACAAATACGGCTTTGTGCTTACTGGGGTGAAAAAAAACCCTGATATACTGCACATCTGGGATTAGACGTGCATATGTGAGTGTCACATTTTGGCCACAAATACGGCTTTGTGCTTACTGGGGTGAAAAAAAACCCTGATATACTGCACATCTGGGATTAGATGAGCATAAGTGACTGTCACATTCAGGCCAGAAATACGGCTTTGTGCTTACTGGGGCGAAAAAAAATACATCTGTTTCATATAGTGCACATCTGGGATTAGACGTGCATAAGTGAGTGTCACATTTAGGCCAGAAATACGGCTTTGTGCTTACTGGTGTGAAAAAAAAATACATCTGTTTCATATACTGCACATCTGGGATTAGACGTGCATAAGTGAGTGTCACATTTAGGCCAGAAATACGGCTTTGTGCTTACTGGGGTGAAAAAACCCTCTGATATACTGCACATCTGGGATTAGACGTGCATAAGTTACTGTGAAATTTAGGCCACAAATACCGCTGTCATATAGAGTTAAAAAAAAAAATTTGAGTGCAATACCCTACATAAGGGTTTTTATTGGCGGTTAATTATTTTTAACAGACTTAACCACTTTTTACTTTGCTTTGTGAACGCTAACTATGAGGCAAACATCTAATAAGGGACGCGGTCATGGTCGTGGTGGTGGTGTTGGTGGAGCCTCTGGTGCAGGGAGAGGACGTGGCCGTTCTGCCACAGCTACACGTCCTACTGAACCTACTACCTCAGGCCCCAGTAGCCGCCAGAATCTACAGCGATATTTGGTCGGGCCTAATGCCGTTCTAAGGATGGTAAGGCCTGAGCAAGTACAGGCGCTAGTCAATTGGGTGGCCGACAGTGGATCCAGCACGTTCACATTATCTCCCACCCAGTCTTCTGCAGAAAGCGCACAGGTGGCGCCTGAAACCCATGCCCATCAGTTTGTCACATCACCCCCGTGCATATCGGGGAACCTGTCTGAGCCTCAAGTCATGCAGCAGTCTCTTATGCTGTTTGAAGACTCTTGTTACGGAGTAGTGTCAATCGAGGCTCACCTGAGTCTGAGGACACCCGAGCTGGAAGTATGGAGTCCAGTGGCAGAGGCCCACAGAAGCAGGAGGCAGGTAGCGTGGTCGATCAGTCCGGGTTGGCAGCAGAGATGGCAGCGAGATAACAGCAGGAGTAGACGGAGGCGTGGTCGATGGTAAGCAGTAAGTCAATGCAGTCGGCAATTCAGCGAGGTCAAAACGGTCCGGGTTGGCAACGATGGTAAATCAGCAATAGCGGTGGAGGAGCAGAGAGGAAGCTTTCTACAGGCTTGGAGGCACAATAACCAGCAAAGGGCTGGGTTCAAGGGCTGGGTTTTATAGGGAAGTAGCAGGTGCAAGAGATTGGAATAATCAGCAGGTCAAGGCAAGGACAAGAGAGGTAGTTAGAAGTTAGCTAGAGAACAGTCCAAGGAGAGACGGTAGCCTAGTGGGTAGAGCTACCGCCTGGGACATGACTGGCCACAGGTTCGAGTCCTGACAACTCTGCTGGCAGGGTTTCCCAAGGGCATCCACCTAGCCCTTCCCCAGGGGTGGAAGACATAGAATGCACTGATGCACAACCACTTATGTTTCCTGATGAAGACATGGGAATATCACCTCAGCACATCTCTGATGATGATGAAAAACAGGTGCCAACTGCTGCGTCTTTCTGCAGTGTGCAGACCGAAAAGGAGGTCAGGGAGGAAGACTGAACCAACAGCGTATCAAAAGCGGGAGCAGGGTGCAAAAGCACAGCAGCCGTCGCCAAAACAGTTCGCCTGCTACTGGCCACCGTCACCAGGGACCGAGAACACCAAATGCATGGCACTTCTTCACACAATGTGCTGATGACAAGACCCGAGCGGTTTGCACGCTGTGCCTTCAGAGCCTGAAGCGAGGCATTAACGTTCTGAACCTTAGCACAACCTGCATGACCAGGCATCTACATGCGAGACACGGAGTAAGCACCTTCAAAACCAAGAAAGGGCTCAGGCCCCTGCTGCTGCCTCTGGAGGAACGTTGGCACCTGCCACCCAGCAAACAGAGGATGTGCATCTCCACCATGTCACACGGAAGCGTTCAGCTTACAAACCTTTGATAGAAAGCGTAAATTCCCACCTAGCCACCCTCGATCCCTGGCCCTGAATGCCAGCATTTCTAAACTACTGGCCTTTGAAATGCTGTCATTCAGGCTGGTGGAGACGGACAGCTTCAAACAGCTCATGTTGCTTGCTGTCCCACAGTACATTGTTCCCAGCCGCCACTACTTCTCCAGGAGACCCGTGCCCTCCCTGCAGAACCAAGTATCGGATAAAATCAAGTGGGCACTGCACAACGCCATCTGTGGCAAGGTCCACCTAACCACAGATACGTAGACCAGTAAGCACGGCCTAACTGCACACTGGGTAAATGTAGTGGCTGGGCCCCAGACGGAGAGCTGTTTGGCGCATGTCTTTCCGCCGCCAAGGATCGCAGGGCATCATTCTTTGCCTCCTGTTGCCTCTTCTTCCTACTCGGCTTCCTCCTCCTCCTCCTGATGTGTTTGGGAGAAATGCCCCACACCGCGCAGGAGTTGTGGCGGGTATAGAACAACGGACCGACGAGTGGTTGCTGCCAGTGAGCCTCAAGCCCGGCCTGGTGGTGTGCGATAATGGGCGAAATCTAACCGGGACTAGCCGGTTTGACGCACATCCCTTGCCTGGCGCGTGTGCAGAAATTCATTCACAACTACGACATGTCAGAGCTGCTGCGTAAAGTGCGGGCCGTCTGTGCGCGCTTCCGGCGTTCTCATCCTGCCGCCGCTCGGCTGTCTGCTCCACAGCGTAACTTCAGCCTTCCCGCTCACCGCCTCATATGCGACGTGCCCACCAGGTGGAACCACCTTGCACATGCTGGACAGACTGTGCGAGCAGCAGCAGGCCATAGTGGAGTTTCAGCTGCAGCACGCACGGGTGAGTCGCACTGCGGAACAGCACCACTTTACCACCAATGACTGGGCCTCCATGCGAGACCTGTGTGCCCTGTTGCGCTGTTTCGAGTATTCCACCAACATGGCCAGTGGCGATAACGCCGTTATCAGCGTTACAATACCACTTCTATGTCTCCTTGAGAAAACACTTAGGACGATGATGGAAGAGGATGTGGCCCAGGACGAGGAGGAGGAAGAGGGGTCATCTCTAACACTTTCAGGCCAGTCTTTTAGAAGTGGCTCAGAAAGAGGATTTTTGCAACAGCAGAGGCCAGGTACAAATTTGGCCAGCCAGGGCCCATTACTGGAGGATGAGGAGGAGGAGGATGAGGAGGAGGATGGCGATGAAGCATGTTCTCAGCGGGGTGGCATCCAACGCAGCTCAGGCCCATCACTGGTGCGTGGCTGGGGGAATACGGAGGACGCAGACGATATGCCTCCCACAGAGGACAGCTTGTCCTTACCTCTGGGCAGCCTGGCACACATGAGCGACTACATGCTGCAGTGCCTGCGCAACGACAGCAGAGTTGCCCACATTTTAACAAGTGCTGACTACTGGGTGGCCACCCTGCTGGATCCCCGTTACAAAGACAATGTGCCGTCCTTAATTCCCTTACTGGAGCGTGATCGGAAGATGCGCGACTACAGGCGCACGCTGGTAGATGCGCTTCTGAGAGCATTCCCGACTAACGCCGGGGGACAAGTGGAAGCACAAGGCGAAGGCAGGGGAGGAGGAAGAGGTCGCCAACGCAGCTGTGTCAGCGCCAGCACCTTAGAAGGCAGGGTTAGCATGGCCGACATGTGGAAAAGCTTTGTCACCTCGCCGCAACAACCGGCCCCAACTGCTGATATGGAGCGTGTTAGCAGGAGGCGGCATTTAAACAACATGGTGGAACAGTACCTGTGCACATGCCTACACGTACTGACTGATGGTTCTGCCCCATTCAACCTCTGGGTCTCCAAATTGTCCACATGGCCAGAGCTTGCCCTGTATGCCTTGGAGGTGCTGGCCTGCCCTGCAGCCAGTGTACTCTCTGAACGTGTATTTAGCACAGCAGGAGGCGTCATAACAGACAGACGCAGCCGCCTGTCCACAGCCAACGTGGACAAGCTCACGTTCATTAAAATGAATAAGGCTTGGATCCCTCAGGACTTGTCTGTACCTTGTGCAGAATATACAGTTCTAACAGCTTCAACCATCCATCCTTGTACTCAAGTGCACTTATATTTTTTTTTTTATATGTCCCAATATTTTGGGGGATACCCCTATGTAAAAATGCAAAATAACACACATTTATGTTGTCTACCTATTCCTCCTTCGCCGACGCTTCCACCTAGACCGCCACGTGAGCCTACACGGCCACATCCACCCATTCACCGCCTCCTCAACCTCTTCCTCCTACATCATTCCTAATTTTTTTTTTTTTAAGGTCTTTTATGTTTTTTAAATTCATTTCCCTATCCACATTTGTTTGCAGAGCATTTGCCATGCTCTTAAGCACATTTTGCTGCCTTTTGCAGCCCACTAGCTCTTCCCATGACATTTTTACAGCCATTTTAGTGCTCAAAAGTTCGGGTCCTCCCGAACCCGAACATCCAGGTGTCCGCTCAACTCTACTGAAGACCCGTCTTTTTAGATACTTGAAAGAGATACTAGTTCAGCAAAATGCATTGTAGGTGTCCAATAAAGTTTCTTCACTTGATGTACCCTCCTGAATATGATGTAGTTGTCTAATTTGCAAAACTTCTTCACCTTCATGTTTTAAAAGTGATCTAGATTCTCTCTCACTCATCCGCTTTACACTGAGAATCAGAAATAACTGTTGTTATTAATTTGGAATTGAGATCCCAGGCCCCTACCAACCTTATTTTGGTGGCAAGTTTGATTCTGGTTTAAAAAAAACCTTTGCCATTAACCTTCTGTTAGAGGACAAAGAATTAGACCTCAATGGTAGGGAGAAGGGAAAGGTCACCTCCTAGGAAACCTCTAGATATAGCCCTGACTCCTGTCAGTATAAATAGACCCCAAAGGTGGGAAAGTACATACGCCGTAACCTAAACTCTAGGAGCCCTGAGATGCCCTAAAGGTAGAGAAAGGGAATGAGACTACTGGTTCCTTCCCATGTGAACGAACCAGCATCTCCCTGAGGCCTAGTAACAACAAGCACTAGGGAACAACCAAATACAAGAGCAGTACAACTTATCTTATTAAAAAAATGGATGAGCAGGAACACAAGTAAGGTCCGCACACCAACTCCTCCAAATCCAAGCAGAGAATAACAACCGCATGATATGAAGTGTGAAGCCAAACTAAATAGAGAAACAGTAATGACCGCCAGCTGCACCAGACAAGAGGTGTGGTCATTAGTGATGATCGAGCACACCTTAGCCGAGTACCGCATGTGCTTGAGCGCCATGCTCGAGTTTCCACCCCGCACGTTTCTTGGCTGCTACGTAGCCAATAAACGTGCAGGTAAGTACTGCCCTCACTGTAATGACAGTATCCATGTTGGCTACAGGCATAACAGTGATTGGCTGGACGGAACGCATCATTGGGTACTATACAGCACCCGATGATGCTTGTTCGGCTCCTTTGTAGTCAGGGAGAGCTGAGCATAGGTAGGAACAGAGAGTGTAGGGAGTGTAATTGAATATTTTTTTGGTACCAAAACATTTCAGAGACCCAAAAGTCCTTGTAAGGACTATTGTGTGTGACATTGTTAGGGAGAGCTGTGCATAGGAAGATTCTTATACAAAATACTTTTCAGAGACCCAGAAGTCCTTTATTGTGTGTGACAGCAGCAATATATATTTTTAGCGCATCCTGCGCTAAATACCGTGTAATGGGCCACTGTGGACAGTTAAATTATTCGCGCCACATCTCCTGTGTAAAGTGTGCGCATCCCTAAAATATCAGTGACATCCAGTGCACTTTTTCCGAAGACGTGTCCGCTGCGGACAGTTAAATTAGCCGTGCCACATCTCCTGTTTAAAGTGTGTGCATCCCTAAAATATCAGTGACATCCAGTGGACTTTTTCCGTAGACACTGCAAACAGTAACATTACCTGTGGTACCTGTCCTGCATAACATTTCCTAATCACAAATACCTTTGTAAATTTTTGGGCGCATACACTTCCAAATCCTACGCTACTGTACGTGTGACATACTTTCAAGCATATATAACATTTAAAATGAAGAAGGCGAGCAGTAAGGGACGGGGAAGTGGCCGTGATGCTGAGGCCGTGGCCCTGGGTGCGGAGAAACTGTGCCTGCTGCCAGAGCACAAGAAAAGCAATCATCCACGCTACCTAGCTTCATGTCCAAGTTTGCAGGGCGGCGCAGGACACCACTCTTAAAGTCAGACCAGTGCGACCAGGTGGTCGGTTGGATTGCAGCAGATAATGCTTCCAGTCGGTTAAGCACCACCCTGTCTTCCACCAAGTCCAGTCTCAGTAGCCAGGAGTCTGGTCAACACAATTCTCACCCTGATCCTCCTTCCTCCCACCATGTACAGTCTGGCCAAACAAGTGATCCCACACTCGGATATTCCAAGAACCTCTTTTCATCGCAATTACTTGATTTGGCCCTCTCGCAAGCACGCTTGAAGAGGGACATGAGATCTTGTGCCCTGATTGCCAACCTCTTGAGCATCCACAGTCACAACACCATGACGGTGGGGAATGTCAATTAGTGTTTAATGGGGTGGATGATGATGAGACATAGTTGCCAATGAGTCAACCGCAATTACTGTCTCAAGAGGTTGATGATGAGGATGAGACACAGTTGTCAATCACTGAGGTTGTGGTTAGGTCAACAAATCAGGAGGATGATCAGAGTGAGGAAGTGGAAGAGGAGGTGGAGGATGATGAGGTCACTGACCCAACTTGGGAAGGTGGAAAGCCGAGCGAGGACAGCAGTACAGAGGGGAGGGATCTGCAGCACTGCCACAGGCTCGAAGAGGCAGTGGGGTGGCAAAATGGAGAAGACGGGCCACACCAAACAGGCCCCCAACTGTTCCATGGAGCACCCCTTTGCATAAGTCCCTTGCCAAGGGGTAGATGTTCCGCAGTATTCCATTAGACTAAGAACGTATTTGTACAGGATGTATTTTTAACCACACCAATAAAGTACCTGTGAATCCCTGCGAGAGTGAACTGGATTTTCGCTTTTCGTTTGGACTACAAATCTTCCCGCATCCAAGTGCGGTATTTTCTGTGCTCATAGCAGAAAAAGGGCAGGTGAGAGCCGTTAAGTTCTTCTTTGTTTATGTTCCGCAGTATGGCGCTTTTTTGAGGAAAGTGCAGATGACAAAAGAATAGTAGTTTGCAACCTGTGCCATACGATAATGAGCTGGGTGTGTGAACACTAACAACCTCAGCACCAGCAGCATGATCCGCCACAAGGCATCAAAGCACCTTAATAAGTGAGACGAACCCCTGGGTCGACAATCTGTGTCTGTGGGTCACACCACTGCCTCCTCTTCCCCTATGTTATGTGCTCGCCATCCCCTGTCGAAGGCACAGGTTTGGATGCCTCCCGCCCTGCACCTAGCTTCACAAACGCCATCCCAGGCCTTTGAATGCAGGCGAAAATACCCAGCCACCCACCCACTGGCCATAGCACTAAATGCGCAGCTTTCCAAATTACTGGCCCTGGAAATGTTGCCATTTAGGCAGCCTGATGTCGGTGGCCGTCCCACGTTACGCAGTCCCTAGCCGCCACTATTTTCAAGGTGTGCCGTGCCCGCCTTACACCAACATGTGTCCCGTAACATCACAAGTGCCCTGACCAACGCAGTTACTGGAAAGGTCCACTTAACCACGGACACATAGACAAGTGCATTCAGCTAGGGACGATACATTTCCCTGACGGCACACTGGGTGAATGTTTTGGAGGCTGGGAGCGAGTTGTACCCTGGGATGGCACAGGTTCAACCGATGCCAAGGATTGCAGGCCCTATGTCGATCAGGGTTTCCGCCAGCACCTACATTAGTGGCTCCAAACCCCACTTCTCCTCCTCCTCCTCCACTTCCACCTCTGATTTATCCACGTGCAGCACCAGTCAGTCATCAGTCGGTAGCTGGAATCAGTGTAGCATTGCAGTGGGGAAGCGGCAACAGGCCGTGCTGAAACTAATATGCATAGGGGACAAACAGCACACCGGCGCAGAGCTGTGGGAGGGGATAGGAGACCAGACTGAGCTGTGGCTCTCGCCACTCAACCTAGAACCAGGCAAAGTTGTGTCTGATAATGGCCATAACTTGGTGGCAGCTTTGGAGCTCGGCAAGCTCAGACAGATCACATGCCTAGCCCACATCTTAAACTTATTGGTTCAGCGGTTTCTCAAAACCTACCACAATTTGCCTGAGCTGCTGGTGAAGGTGCACCGCGTGTGTGCATATTTCCGCAAGTCACCGACAACTTCAGCTGGTCTGTCAAAGCAGCGGCAGCGCTTGAAATTGCCAGCTCACCGGCTGTTGTGCGACGTGAGCACGTGCTGGAACTCCACGTTCCACATGTTGGCCAGGCTTTGTGAGCAGCAGAGGGCAGTAGTGGAATACCAGCTGCAACATGGTCGTCGCCTTTCCAGTCAGATTCCGCTTTAAAGGGTCAGCTCACCAGCAGGCCCTCGCATATAATGTACTACAGGGTCAGCTCACCAGCAGGCCCTCGCATATAATTTTTAAAAAGGGTCAGCTCATCAGCAGGCCCTCGCATATAATGTTTTACAGGGTTAGCTCACCAGCAGGCCCTCGCATATAATTTTTTACAGCGTCAGCTCACCAGCAGGCCCTCGCATATAATGTTTTACAGTGTCAGCTCACCAGCAGACCCTCGCATATAATTTTTTAGAGGGTCAGCTCACCAGCAGGCCCTCACATATAATCTTTTACAGCGTCAGCTCACCAGCAGGCCCTCGCATATAATGTTTTACAGTGTCAGCTCACCAGCAGACCCTCGCATATAATTTTTTAGAGGGTCAGCTCACCAGCAGGCCCTCACATATAATGTTTTGTGCGTATTATTGTCTGTCTTTAAAAGTGGCATACTACTCGGACAACATCGTTACCAGCAGCGATCTGGAAGTCCAAGAAGCATCCAGACATCCTCCCCATGCTGTTCCTGAACCATTTTTGTCGTGTTTCCATCAATTTCTGACCTTTTCATATGAACCAGGCACCCTCCCCTCTTCAGAGCAGGGGGTGCCTGGTTTAATGCTCGGGTTCTCCCATTGACTTCCATTATACTCGGGTGCTCAGTAGAGCACCCGAGCATCCCGATGTGTTAGGCCCGAGCACCCGAGCACTATGGTGCTCGATCAACACTAGTACCTTACTGTCTGAATCAAGCATGGACTTGATGGTTCTATACCTTCTGTGAATGTCTGTTCTCTTTCCCTCAGGGGTATTCTCTCAGTTAAGTTGTTCTCAGCTTATCAGTCTTAGGAAATGATCATCTTCCTGGATGAGGATTCTTTTTGGGCTTACTTGGCAGGAGATTACACATGTAAGTATTGCTCTTCCAACTCTACTTTGCAACAGAGGGGGTCCATCCCATCATGCTGGAAACTAGGCAAACTATTACCTATTACACAAATACAGGGCAAAGAGTGTAACCAGCAATGCAGAAATTCACTGCCTGTCCCAAAAAAAAGTTGCTACCAAAAAAAAAAGGTCACACGCTCTAATATTTCGTTGGACCGCCTTTAGCTTTGATTATGGCATGCATTCGTTGTGGCATTGTTTCGATAAGCTTCTGCAATGTCACAAGTTTTATATCCATCCAGTGTTGCATTAATTTCACCAAGATCTTGCATTGATGATGATAGAGTCTGACTGCTGCGCAAAGCCTTCTCCAGCACATCCCAAAGATTCTCAATGGGGTTAAGGTCTGGACTCTGTGGTGGCCAATCCATGTGTGAAAATGATGTCTCATGCTCCCTGAACCACTCTTCCACAATTTGAGCCCGATGAATCCTGGCATTGTCATCTTGGAATATGCCCGTGCCATCAGGAAGAACAAATCCATTGATGGAATAACCTTGTCATTCGGTATGTTCAGGTAGTCAGCTGACCTCATTATTGGAGCACATACTGTTGCTGAACCTAGACCTGACCACCTGCAGCAACCCCAGATCATAGCACTGCCCCCACAGGCTTGTACAGTAGGCACTAGGCATGATGGGTGCATCACTTCATCTGCCTCTCTTCTTACCCTGATGCGCCCATTAGTCTGTAGCAGGGTAAATCTGGACTCATCAGACCACATGACCTTCTTCCATGCTCCAGAGTCCAATCTTTATGCTCCCTAGCAAATTGAAGCCTTTTTTCTGGTTTGCCTCACTGATTAGTGTTTTTTTTGCCGCTACAAAGCTGTTCAGTCCCAATCCCTTGAGTTCCCTTCGCATTGTGTGTGTGGAAATGCTCTTACTTTCACTATTAAACATAGCCCTGAGTTCTACTGTTGTTTTTCTTCGATTTGATTTCACCAAACGTTTAAGTGATTGCCGATCACGATCATTGAGGATTTTTTCCCCGACACATTTCTTCCTCGAATACGATGGGTCCCAACTATCCTTCCAGTTTTTAATAATGTGTTTGACAGTTCTTAACCCAATTTTAGTAGTTTCTGCAATCTCCTTAGATGTTTTGTCTACTTGATGCATGCCAGTGATTTGATCCTTCTCAAACAGACTAACATCTTTTCCATGACCACGAGATGCGTCTTTCAACATGCTTGTTTAAGAAATGAGAAGCAAATCATTGCACCAGTTGGGGTTAAATAACTTATTGCCAACTGAAAGATAATCGCCAATGCAGTAATTATCCAATAGGAGGCTCATAACTATTTGCTTAGTTAAATCCAGGTGGCGACTCACTGGTTTCACCTTTAAGTGGTTCTTTTTTTTCCTCATATGTTGTAAGTAGAGATGAGCAAAGTTTTGAAAAATTTGATTCAGCCACTTCACCGAAGTTAGCCAAGAAATTAGATATTTGGTGAATTAGTCCCGAATCAGTGTAAGTCAGGAATACCCCTATGCCACACTGGCTGAGAAAATGTATGGACCGGGATGCTGCAGTGGCCCGCTCCATATGAGGCAGGTGCTGGTTGTATCATACAGCAGACACCTGGCCGCCATGACGGGGAACATGATCCCGCCGGACCCCGTCATTTCAACCCTCAGATGCCACGATCAACACGATAACGGAATCTGTGTGGTAAGGCAGAGGGATGCGGCTCCCTCTGCTTTCCAACCAGAGTCGGCGCAGTGAAATCACAGGGCTCCAATTGGTTAACAGGGATGTCTGGATGCTTCTGAAGCTTTCCAGACCTGCCATGGTAAGCTCCATGCTGTGCGTGAAGCACAGTGCAGCACGGAGTGTGGTATAATGCCATTCACCCTAACAGATCTGTAGTAGGGTGAATGATACAAGGGATCTAAAGTTCCCAGGTTCTGGCCCCTGTAGGAAGGAACAAGGGGCCGCCATTGATGGTCGGTATGTGTCACTTGGTGAGGTACGAGCATGTTTTTCTCAAGTGTCAGTATTGCAGATTGCAGTCTGACACTTCAGCTGTTTAGTATGGTGTAAAGCTGATCCGGGACGGCTTTTACTGGGAGTAGCCAAAGTGCTGGGTGGGTGGCTACTCCCCGCGTTCCAGGCCGGATCTTGGCAGGCTTAAAAAGCAGTCAGCACTATCAGGTGGTAGAGATTTTACCTCCTTCTGACAGTGAAGCTGTGGAGCCTGTGTGCTGAAGGCTGAAGACTGCAAACAGGCGTGCAGGCCGCCTGGAAGACTGCCAGTAAACTTTTCTGTGGCTGAGCATTCAGCCAGGTGTGAACTGACACCTAGGATTCCAGGTGAGCACTGTTTTGTTTTGCTGTGTATGAACAAGCACCAAGACCATGTTTTGCTGAGTGCGAGTAAAACACTGAAGTTTGATTTACAACCTGGTTCCTTGCCTCTATACTGCGTCCACTAACCTGTCTACCAGAGCAAATCCCCACACCCCCTAAAGGGGCCAAAGGTTTTCGTTAAAAAAGTTAATAAATAAATAAAAAATTTAACTAAAAAACTTTATTTATAAGTTTAAATCACCCTCTTTCTCAATTTTACATATAAAAATATAAACAATAAAAAACAACATATTGAGTATTGCCATGTCTGAAAAAGTCAGAACTATTAAAATATTTTTAAAAAAATGCTGTTATCTAAACGCGGGAATGGAAAAAAATGTAAAACATACGATTCACAGTTTTTTTGTCACCTTAAAAAATTGTTGTACATACCACACAAATGGTACTAATAAAAACTACAGTTCATCCTCCAAAAAAACAAGTCCACATACAACTCTGTGGACCGAAATATAAAAAAAATATGGCTGTCAGAAAATGACGATGCAGTACTAGTAACAGTAGTGGCCCCATGACAGCTTTGGGTAGATAAACCACCTAGTTGTGTATAAAATTCCTGGATGTTTATGTCCTCCTCCTCAGGGCTAAGGTGGCCATGAGATGTAGGCACCACATCTTCTGTCCACTCGTCAATCATATTTCTTAGCATCCCCTCCAGCATATGACATCATTCATCCCGTAGATCTGCCGCCTGTGAAATAAAGTTGCCTCCTCAAATGGCCTTAGCAAACGGCTAAGTATACCTGGCCTTAGCAAACAGGGGAGTATACCTGTCTGTCTGCTGCATTAAGAAATCATTGACCAACTTCCTCTACTCGTACAGGTGGTCTAACACAGTGGTCGGCAAGCCGCGGCTCGCGAGCCACATGCGGCTCTTTACACACTTTAATGCGGCTCTTCTGCAGGGCTCCAGATGCCATTTGCGACTGGACTCGCCGCCGCAGCTCTGCTCAATACAGCGGCGGGCACAGGAGATGATCATTCTCAGCAGCGCAGGAGGAGTCTCTCCCTCCCCCCTGTGCTGCTGCTGCCCCCGCCGCTGCCAATAAGAAGAGACAGGAGGAGGAGGGGAGGGGCTGTGGCCACTGCGCCACCAATGAAGAAAACTGACCTGTTAATACAAATACAGGAGGCGGGTGCCGGAATCAAATAGCCAGCACCCGACCTCTGTGACAGGGAGCTGCGATCAGCTGCAGTTGAGTTAACCCTTCAGGTGCGGTACCTGAGGGGTTAACTGCCGCTGATCGCAGCTCCCTGTCACAAAGGTCGGGTGCCGGCTATTTGATTCCGGCACCCGCCTCCTGTATTTGTATAAGAAACGTTGGTGGCACAGTGCCCCCCCCCCCAGTATAACAAACGTTGGTGGCACAGTGCGCCCCCCCCCCCAGTATAACAAACGTTGGTGGCACAGCGGGAAGTGCCAATGAGGGTTAAAAATAATAAAAGAAAATTAACTCACCTCCTCCAGTTGATCAGGTAGCTGCCGGTCTCCTGTTCTTACTTCTTTCTAGTTTCTTCAGGACCTGTGGTGACGTCACTGAGCTCATCACATGGCCCATTACCATGGTGATGGATCATGTGATGAGCACAGTGATGTCACCACAGGTCCTGCGTCCTGAAGAAACTACACTGCGTGCAGAATTATTAGGCAAATGAGTATTTTGACCACATCATCCTGTTTATTCATGTTGTCTTACTCCAAGCTGTATAGGCTCGAAAGCCTACTACCAATTAAGCATATTAGGTGATGTGCATCTCTGTAATGAGAAGGGGTGTGGTCTAATGACATCAACACCCTATATTAGGTGTGCATAATTATTAGGCAACTTCCTTTCCTTTGGCAAAATGGGTCAAAAGAAGGACTTGACAGGCTCAGAAAAGTCAAAAATAGTGAGATATCTTGCAGAGGGATGCAGCACTCTTAAAATTGCAAAGCTTCTGAAGCGTGATCATCGAACAATCAAGCGTTTCATTCAAAATAGTCAACAGGGTCGCAAGAAGCGTGTGGAAAAACCAAGGCGCAAAATAACTGCCCATGAACTGAGAAAAGTCAAGCGTGCAGCTGCCAAGATACCACTTGCCACCAGTTTGGCCATATTTCAGAGCTGCAACATCACTGGAGTGCCCAAAAGCACAAGGTGTGCAATACTCAGAGACATGGCCAAGGTAAGAAAGGCTGAAAGACGACCACCACTGAACAAGACACACAAGCTGAAACGTCAAGACTGGGCCAAGAAATATCTCAAGACTGATTTTTCTAAGGTTTTATGGACTGATGAAATGAGAGTGAGTCTTGATGGGCCAGATGGATGGGCCCGTGGCTGGATTGGTAAAGGGCAGAGAGCTCCAGTCCGACTCAGACGCCAGCAAGGTGGAGGTGGAGTACTAGTTAGGGCTGGTATCATCAAAGATGAGCTTGTGGGGCCTTTTCGGGTTGAGGATGGAGTCAAGCTCAACTCCCAGTCCTACTGCCAGTTTCTGGAAGACACCTTCTTCAAGCAGTGGTACAGGAAGAAGTCTGCATCCTTCAAGAAAAACATGATTTTCATGCAGGACAATGCTCCATCACACGCGTCCAAGTACTCCACAGCGTGGCTGGCAAGAAAGGGTATAAAAGAAGAAAATCTAATGACATGGCCTCCTTGTTCACCTGATCTGAACCCCATTGAGAACCTGTGGTCCATCATCAAATGTGAGATTTACAAGGAGGGAAAACAGTACACCTCTCTGAACAGTGTCTGGGAGGCTGTGGTTGCTGCTGCACGCAATGTTGATGGTGAACAGATCAAAACACTGACAGAATCCATGGATGGCAGTCTTTTGATTGTCCTTGCAAAGAAAGGTGGCTATATTGGTCACTGATTTGTTTTGTTTTGTTTTTGAATGTCAGAAATGTATATTTGTGAATGTTGAGATGTTATATTGGTTTCACTGGTAAAAATAAATAATTGAAATGGGTATATATTTGTTTTTTGTTAAGTTGCCTAATAATTATGCACAGTAATAGTCACCTGCACACACAGATATCCCCCTAAAATAGCTAAAACTAAAAACAAACTAAAAACTACTTCCAAAAATATTCAGCTTTGATATTAATGAGTTTTTTGGGTTCATTGAGAACATGGTTGTTGTTCAATAATAAAATTAATCCTCAAAAATACAACTTGCCTAATAATTCTGCACACCCTGTAGAAAGAAGTAAGAACAGGAGACGATCAATTGGAGGAGGTGAGTTAATTATTTTTTTATTTTTTAACCCTCATTGCACTGCCCACTGCGCCACCAATGTTTATTATATTGAGGGGGGGCGCACTGCGCCACCAATGTTTATTATATTGGGGTGATGGGGGGGCGCACTGCGCCACCAATGTTTATTATACTGGGGTGTTGGGGGGGCGCACTGCGCCACCAATGTTTATTATATTGGGGTGATGGGGGGGCGCACTGCGCCACCAATGTTTATTATATTGGGGTGATGGGGGGGGGGGCGCACTGCGCCAGCAATGTTTATTATATTGAGGGGGGGCGCACTGCGTCACCAATGTTTATTATATTGGAGTGATGGGGGGGCGCACTGCGCCACCAATGTTTATTATATTGGGGTGATGGGGGGGGCGCACTGCGCCACCAATGTTTATTATATTGACCTTCTACTATGCATTCTGTATTCAGAATGCTATTATTTTCCCTTATAACCATGTTATAAGGGAAAATAATACAGTGAATAGACTTTCATCCTAGGAACCATGCGTGAAAATCGCACTTGCTTGCGATTTTCACACAGCCCCATTAACTTCTATGGGGCCTGCGTTGCGCGAAAAACGCACAACAGAGCATGCTGCGATTTTCACGCAACGCACAAGTGATGTGTGAAAATCACCGCTCATGTGCACAGCCACATAGAAGTGAATGGGTCCGGATTTAGTGCGGGTGCATTCCAGTATTTTGAATGCCGGATCCAGCACTAATACATTCCTAAGGGGAAAAATGCCGGAGCCGGCATTCAGGCAAGTCTTCATTTTTTTTCGCCGGAGATAAAACCGTAGCATGCTACGGTTTTATCTTTTGCCTGATCAGTCAAAATGACTGAACTGAAGACGTCCTGATGCATCCTGAACGGATTACTCTCCATTCAGAATGCATGGGGATAAAACTGATCAGTTATTTTCCGGTATAGAGCCCCTGTGACGGAACTCAGTGCCGGAAATGAAAAACGCTAATGTGAAAGTACTTTAAAATATTAAGTTTAAATCCCCCCTTTCCCAATTTTACATATAAAATATATAAACAATAAATAAATAAACATATTACATAGCCTTTTTAGTCACCTTGTCACCCCAAAAAATAGCATAGGACTGTTCTATTATGGGCCGAATGTTTCATAAAATGCGAAATGCATGCAGCTTTTTTTGGTGTTTTTTTTTTTTGCACGGTATTGAGTATCACAATACTTTTTTATGGTGACGAAAGCGAATCAAAATTTGGGTTTCAAAACAACCCTACGCCGATCTGATCGGCGTAGCGTTGTCACGATACCAAAATTTTGATTCTGTTTCGATTTGGCGACTAAAAATTTGATTTGGCTCCTAAATTTTTCAGTTCAGGAGCCAATGGCTACTAGGATTTTTTTTTTAGTCTGGAGCACTGTTCTATGTGCCGGGCGCCCGCTCCCCTCCCTCCTCTCGGGGGCGGCAGCCTGCGGCTGTCCTGCCTACATGTGTGCCGTGCGGCGCTCAGGCCAAAGGAGGCGTCACTGACTGTCAGTGGGGCCGCGGCGGAGGGAGGCGAGGAGGCGGAGCTGCTCTGTCTGCTATGGCCTGTAAAAGCTGCCCCTCCAGGCTGGCAGCAGAAGAACACAGTCACAGAGTAACACTGAGGCACGACTTGTTGGAACTTGGCCGACCCTGCTGGACTCTAGTCTGGACTCTGGAGAAGACACCTTAAGGCAGAGCCAGCTGAGATTGGAGCCAGGACCAGACCGACCCCACTCCAGCCAGACCCCAGTGATATATCAGGTACCGACTCCAACATTGTCCCTCATCATGTCACCCCCCCGATGGTGCAGACTCCAACATTGTCCCCCATTAGGGAGCATAATGGATGGGGGCTGACGGCTGTCATGGGGGGCATGATGGCTGACATGGGAGTAATGATGGATGGGTGCTGACGGCTGACATGGGCATGATGGATGGGGTGCTGACGGCTGACATGGGCATGATGGATGGGGTGCTGACATGGGGGGCTGACGGCTGACATAAGGTCATGAAGGCTGACATGGGGGGCATGATGGATGGGGGCTGACGGCTGACATGGGCATGATGGATGGAGTGCTGACATGGGGGGCTGATGGCTGACGGCTGACATGGGGTGCTGACGGCTGACATAGGGGCATGACGGCTGACATGGGGGGCATGATGGATGGGGGCTGACAGCTGACATGGGCATGATGGATGGGGTGCTGACGGCTGACATGGGGGGCATGATGGCTGACATGGGGGGCTGATGGCTGACATGGGGGGTAATGATGGATGGGGGCTGACATGGGCATGATGGGGTGCTGACGGCTGACATGGGCATGATGGATGGGGTGCTGACGGCTGACATGGGCATGATGGATGGGGTGCTGACATGGGGGGCTGACGGCTGACATAAGGTCATGATGGCTGACATGGGGGGCATGATGGATGGGGGCTGACGGCTGACATGGACATGATGGATGGAGTGCTGACATGGGGGGCTGATGGCTGACGGCTGACATGGGGTGCTGACGGCTGACATAGGGGCATGATGGCTGACATGGGGGGCATGATGGATGGGGGCTGACAGCTGACATGGGCATGATGGATGGGGTGCTGACGGCTGACATGGGGGGCATGATGGCTGACATGGGGGGCTGATGGCTGACATGGGGGGTAATGATGGATGGGGGCTGACATGGGCATGATGGGGTGCTGACGGCTGACATGGGCATGATGGATGGGGTGCTGAAGGCTGACATGGGCATGATGGATGGGGTGCTGACATGGGGGGCTGACGGCTGACATAGGGGCATGACGGCTGACATGGGGGCTGACGGCTGACATGGGCATGATGGATGGGGTGCTGACGGCTGATATGGGGGGCTGATCTGAGGTATGATTAACATTGGGGGTCTGATTGGTGGTCTGACCTGAGGTATAATGGAAAATATTGTTTCTTATTATACTCCTCTAAAACCTATGTGCATCTTATAGGGCGAAAAGTACAGTCCTCAAACCAGATTGAAGCAGAGCGAAGATATCAGGACCACACAGAGGAGAAGCCAGCTGCTGCAGACAGAACCAGGACCAGGTGAGCTGCGGGCGGGGCGGGGGGAGGGGGGGGGTCACCGAGATGTAGCTTCGCTTGTGTTGCCAAAAAATCCTTGCACAGGCTCTGGTCACGTGACAGGGCCGGTGCAAAGAGTCCCACAGTACCCGACCTATGTGGATACTTGCATGCACAATATTCTCAATAAAAACTTATTGAAACTAAAAACAGTGTACCATCCTATGTATTTTCGGTTTTAAAAATGTGGCTCTCAAAATAAATTTCAATCGTGGTTTTGGCGAGATTTGGCTCAGTTGAAAAAAAAGGTTGCCCACCACTGGTCTAACATATGGAGTGTGGAGTTCTAAAGGGTGGAGATGTTGTATATAAGGTGATGTTGTGGAAGAGTATTTTGCCTTTGCAGCTCAAGAAGAGTGTGTTTTGCACAGTAAAAGTGGATGAAGTGCATGCACAGTTTCCTGGACATTTTTAACAACTCTTGCAGTTCAGTGACTTTAGGAACCAGGTGACAACGGGATTAAAGACATGTGCCATGCAGGGCACATGGGTCAGCCCTCCCTGATTCAGCGCAGACAAAATGTTTTTCCCATTATCAGTAACACTGGTTTCTATCTCCAGTTTGTGAGGAGACAGCCAGTGTACGATTTCTTTATTGATGACGCTAAGCAATTCCTGTCCGGTGTGACTCTGTTTAGTCAGGTTAACGAGGTGTAGAATCGCATGACAACACCTTGCTTTGTATAGGTGATATGCTGGAGGACCACTGTCAACTGTGCCTAGAGGAAAGGGTGAGGATGAAGAGGCAGAGGAGGACATTGTTGCTGAAATCCCACGATTACAACGAGGAGGTGGCATTGCCATCATCTGGCCAAGTAGCTGGTGTGTCTGGGCTGGAACCACATTTACGCAGTGGGCTGTGAACGACATATTGTCCTTGACCATAGTTACAACTCCATACGTCAGCGCTAGCGTGAACTCTACCAGACACCGAGAGGCCCAAGGACTGGCCCACCTTCTGCTCAATGTACGTGTGCAGGACTGGTGCAACTTTTTTGGAAAAGGAATGTCAGATTGGGACTCTCCACCTTGGATACTCACAAGCCATCAGTTCTCAGAAATGTTCTGTTAAGTCCCTGATATGGAAAGGGACTTAACAGAACTGTAGTACCAGCAACTTGGCTGCACCTCACCTTCTGTCCACACATCCTGCTACTACCACGCTAACATCCCCCAGAGGTTTGGTGAAAAATTCGGACACTGTCGAGCATGGCATTTTCCCTCTACCACTGCATGATGCCTGCCTGCCACTGCTTTTATGAACCTGTGCACTGCTAGCATGTTCCTCCTCACCACCCTGTTGCTTCACAGTCACACTGAGACCATGCTGTCTCACAGGAAACGCTGCTACCCTGCTGTGTTACGGTCACTCTTCCACACAGCTATTTCACGGGCACGCTTCCACCCTGCTGTCTCACGTGCAAGATGCCAGCCGTGCCCCATGATGATGATGACCCCTTTTCATCTGACTCCCATGTGAGATTGGCTACATCATCATCTACAAATGTTCGGTTGTTACTTGTGTCACCCTCACATGTTTCTGTGCACATCCCTGACCTCTCGCAACATGTGCTTCCACCCAACTGTCATCATTCGTAGTTGCATACCTAAAGGAGTCTGCAGCGAACCTCTCCTCCAAGTCTGTGCTGGCCTGTAACTGCAAAGCCGGCGGCTATCATTACTCAGCTATCAGAAGTAGCAGCAAAAGCTAGAAGCAGGTCCAAGACAGGTGAGGGCATAGAGACAGTTCTTTGGCCATGCCAACTAAGCGTGGTGTCAGAGAAACCCACTGATTCCTGTTTGTGTGTATCTGTTGTCACTTAAGATGATGTTGAAGAGCGAGTCACCCATTCTAGTACTGCTGGATTGTTGGTCAAAATACGACTGCTGGATGACAGTGGCAGCTCTGGCCTGTTGCTGTGGCTTCTACCAACCCCCCTTCTTTTGCTGCTACTTGTGCCTGCTACAGCAACATTTTTGCCACTGCCCATTCCTTTGGAGGGCCTAGGTACTGTGTGTTGGCCATAATATACAGTAACTGTATCACTAAAAAAACAGATTAACTCTGAATGTCGGACGTGATGAACATATCGTATTACACCTGCCTTTAATACTGAGGGAGACTAACTGTATCACTAAAATAACAGATTAATTCTGAATGTTGGTGCACTGGAACATGATATACACATCAATATATCACACATGCCTTTAATAATGAGGCACACTAATGGTATCACTAAAATAACTGATTAACTCTGAATGTTGGTGCACTGTAATGTGATGCACACGGCGATACATTCTCCCTCCAGTCTCCCTGCACTCTCCCTCTCTAATATTCTTCTGTTAATCATTTTCAGCAACACTGTCCCTAGCACATGAGCGCTTGCCACATCTCTCCCTATGCTCAGCTCACAGGACAATGGTGGAGAGTGCACAGGATGAGGGTTTATAGGGCTGTGACATCACAGGGGATGGCTATCTGCATATTGGCTGTCTGCATGGCATTATGAATGATCTTGCGTTCCAATGCTTCTTACTTTCACTTTGTAACACGTGCAGCCGCCATTTTAGGAAAAAGTGATTCGCTACAACAAAGCGCGAGGAAATTCAGATTCATTCCTAAACTTCGGACCGAATTCCACTTCGAAAGCTTCGCTTCACTCAACACTAGTTGTAAGGTGTATTTTATAAGAAGACTGCATTTTTCAAATAAGCATTTGTGTAGTGGAAGAAAGAAAATGTAACTTATATATATATTTTTTTCTTATGATGTTATCGTATATGTATATTGACTGCTCCTGAGGAAGGGAGTACTTGTCAAGAAACCCCCGAAACGCATTGAGCCTTGATACCAATAAAGGGGATTTTCCAGAAGTACCTTCCGTGGTGACTGCGGTTCTTCCTGAGAGTCTACAAGCGATCCTGGCAGGGGAGTGAAGCCTATGGGTGTCTTGAGCTTATCCCATAGACTACCTCACCAGTGAAGTGAGTCACACACACATATATATATATATATACATTCAGTGGATATAAAAAGTCTACACACCCCTGTTAAAATGTCAGGTTTCTGCGCTGTAAAAAAATGAGACAAAAATAAATAATTTCAGAACTTTTTCCACCTTTAATGTGACCTACTATAAACTGTACCACTCAATTGAAAAACCAACTGAAATCTTTTAGGTGGAGGGAAGAAAAATAAAAATAAAATAATGTGGTTGCATAAGTGCGCACACCCTCCTATAACTGGTTATGTAGCTGTGTTCAGAATTAAGCAATCACATTTAAAATCATGTTAAATAGGAGTCCGCATACACCTGCCATCATTTAAAGTGCCTCTGATTAACCCCAAATAAAGTTCAGCTGCTCTAGTTGGTCTTTCCTGAATGTTTCTTAGTCGCATCCCACAGCAAAAGCCATGGTCCACAGAGAGCTTCCAAAGCATCAGAGGGATCTCATTGTTAAAAGGTATCAGTCAGGAGAAGGGTACAAAAGAATTTCCATGGCATTAGATATACCATGGAACACAGTGAAGACAATCATCAAGTGGAGAAAATATGGCACAACAGTGACATTACCAAGAACTGGACGTCCCTCCAAAATTTATGAAAAGACAAGAAGAAAACTGGTCTGGGAGGCTACCATTGTATGCATTTTTGCTTGGGATTGCCATTAGCAGTGGACCACAAGTGCAGGATCTGCCCCCCTTCCCCGGTATAGATGCACCACTGCATATGGGGTTGAGCACTTCCTGCTTTTTAATACCACGCCAATTTGTAGTTTGTATTTTGAATTTTTTGGAGGTGTAGAAACTCCTAGTCTGAATGTGCCTTTATTTCCATCCACAGGCAGCATTCTGGTGCATATGTGAGGCCCGGGCTATATCAGCCCATCTTGGATGGGGCTCAGAGCTCTCTGCTTCCTCCCATTGTATGCATGGTCACATGCTGGACGTTACTGGGAGATTGCTTTGAGTCGGACCTTGCGCTCCTGCAATTCGCCCACTGGCTCCTGGTATTGCCCATACGGCCCAGGTAGGTTTAGCGTTAGGTCCCGAGCTACTTGAGAAACCTTGGTGCGGTGCTCGGGCTCAGACATGTCCTCCAAGCAGGAGATGTTGGATAATTCTCAATTTTACACCAGTACGAGGGTTAGTAAGACCGCAGAGTGCACCTGTCTTTGTTTTTTTAATATTATTTTTACTGTCTATCACATCCACACATTTGCTATCCTGTGTAGGATGTCCATTGTGGTACTTGTGGTCCGCTGCAGGCATCCTCCTTTGTATGCATTTTTGCTGGGGATTGCCATTAGCAGCGGACCACAAGTGCAGGATCTGCCCCCCGGTATAGATGCACCACTGCATATGGGGTTGAGCACTTCCTGCTTTTTAATACCACGCCAATTTGTAGAGGCTACCAAGAGGCATACAGCAACATTAAAGGAGCTGCAGGAATATCTGGCAAGTACTGGCTGTGTGGTACATGTGACAACAATCTCCCATATTCTTCATATGTCTGGGCTATGGGGTAGAGTGGCAAGACGAAAGCCTTTTCTTACGAAGAAAAACATCCAAGCCAGGCTACATTTTGCAAAAACACATCTGAAGTCTCCCAAAAGCATGTGGGAAAAGGTGTAATGGTCTGATGAAACCAAGGTTGAACTTTTTGGCTATTATTCCAAAAGATATGTTTGGCGCAAAAACAACACTGGACATCACTAAAAGAACACCATACCCACAGTGAAGCATGGTGGTGGCAGCATCATGCTTTGGGGCTATTTTTCTTCAGCTGGAACTGGGGCCTTAGGTAAGCTAGAGGGAATTATGAACAGTTCCAAATACCAGTCAATATTGGCACAAAACCTTCAGGTTTCTGCTAGAAAGCTGAACATGGAGAGGAACTTCATCTTTCAGCATGACAACGACCCAAAGCATACATCCAAATCAACAAAGGAATGGCTTCACCAAAAGAAGATTCAAGTTTTGGAATGGCCAAGCCATAGCCCAGACCTGAATCCGGTTGAAAATCTGTGGGGTCATCTGAAGAGGGCTGTGCACAGGAGATGCCCTCGCAATCTGACAGATTTGGAGTGTTTTTGCAGAAGAAGAGTGGGCAAATCTTGCTAAGTCAAAATGTGCCATGCTGATAGACTCATACCCAAAAAGACTGAGTGCTGTAATAAAATCAAATGGTGCTTCAACAAAGTATTAGTTTAAGGGTGTGCATACTTATGCAACCATATTATTATTTATTTATTTTTTCTTCCCTCTACCTAAAAGATTTCAGTTTGTTTTTTAATTGAGTTGGACAGTTTATAAGTCACATTAAAAAAGGTGGAAAAAGTTCTGAAATGATTTATCTTTGTCTCATTTTTTTACATCACAGAAACCTGACATTTTAACAGGGGTGTGTAGACTTTTTATATCTACTGTATATATACAGTTGCAAGAAAAATTATGTGAACCCTTTGGAATGAAATGGATTTCTGCACAAATTGGTCATAAAATGCGATCTGATCTTCATCTAAGTCACAACAATAGACAATCACAGTCTGCTTAAACTAATAACACACAAAGAATTAAATGTTACTATGTTTTTATTGAACACACCATGTAAACATTCACAATGCAGGTAGAAAAAGTATGTGAACCCTTGGATTTAATAATTGTTTGAACCTCCTTTGGCAGCAATAACTTCAACCAAACGTTTCCTGTAGTTGCAGATCAGACGTGCACAACGGTCAAGAGTAATTCTTGACCATTCCTCTTTACAGAACTGCTTCAGTTCAGCAATAATCTTGGGATGTCTGGTGTGAATCGCTTTCTTGAGGTCATGCCACAGCATCTCAATCGGGTTGAGGTCAGGACTCTGACTGGGCCACTCCAGAAGGCGTATTTTCTTCTGTTTAAACCATTCTGTTGTTGATTTACTTCTATGCTTTGGGTCGTTGTCCTGTTGCAACACCCATCTTCTGTTGAGCTTCAGCTGGTGGACAGATGGCCTTAAGTTCTCCTGCAAAATGTCTTGATAAACTTGGGAATTCATTTTTTCTTCGCTAATGGCAATCGGTCCAGGCCTGACGCAGCAAAGCAGCCCTAAACCATGATGCCCCAACCACCATACTTCACAGTTGGGATGAGGTTTTGATGTTGGTGTGCTGTGCCTCTTTTTCTCCACACATAGTGTTGTGTGTTTCTTCCAAACAACTCAACTTTGGTTTCATCTGTCCACAAAATATTTTGCCCGTACTGCTGTGGAACATCCAGGTGCTCTTGTGCAAACTGTAAACGTTGAGCAATGTATTTTTGGGACAGCAGTGGCTTCCTCTGTGGTATCCTCCCATGAAATCCATGAAGAAGTGCTGAACTTTCTCCATTTATAGACAATTTGTCTTACCGTGGACAGATGAACAGCAAGGCTTTTGGAGATACTTTTATAACCCTTTCTAATCTCATTGATTGGACTCCAGTTGGCTGACACCTCACTCCAGTTAGCTCTTGGAGATGTCATTAGTCTAGTGGTTCACATACTTTTCCCACCTGCACTGTGAATGTTTATATGGTGTGTTCAATAAAAACATGGTAACATTTAATTCTTTGTGTGTTATTAGTTTAAGCAGACTGTGAGTGTCTATTGTTGTGACTTAGATGAAGATCAGATCACATTTTATGACCAATTTGTGCAGAAATCCATATCATGCCAAAGGGTTCACATACTTTTTCTTGCAACTGTATATATATATATATATATATATATATTTACTTTTATTCCTATATTTGCTTTTATACATCAATTGATTTTACACTGTAAAGCTCTGGATAACATCCGTTGGAATTATACCTTCTCTTCCACCTCATTTCATTTCCATAAATCACATCTAGGTGATTGGCGCCCTTGCTGTGGCTGGGACTTTCTTTTTCTGTCCTTTACCTATTTGTATGACAGGGCACTTTACTGTGACACGTGTTGCTGTGTATGCTGGCTGCCTCCGCCCTTGCGTACTGCTGTGGGAGGTCTCCTGTGTATGCTGGTTGCTTGGGTGGTGCATGTTGGCTACGGCCTTCTGTGTGTGAACTGTGTTCTGTGCATCTGTGTATTCCTTGTCTTGTATTACAGTATGGTTCACTGTCATATCCGTGTAGGATGGCTGCCTGTACTTGCGTACTGCCTGCAGTTGACTATTCACATGTATGCTGATTGTTTGTGTGGTGCGTGCTGGCTGCGATGTTCTGTGGCTATTTGTGAACTGTCTCCTGTAACCTGTATGCTCTGTGTTCATAGGGTTAATGTTTGTGCTTGATCTGGTCTGTGTGTGCTTAATTACCAGATGGTCAGGTGCTCTGGTTAACCAGCTATAGAGACCTGTGGGTTGTGTTCCTGGGGAGTCTGTCTCCAGCTTGGCTGCATTCGGGGTGTATGCTTCTGACCTGGGTGTTTGCCATTCTACCCTGATCTGTGTGGTCGCCTGGTAATTCATCGATGTCACAATGTCTCTATGTCATTGGCCTTGTATGACTAAGAACGCCATGCATCCGTTCCACATGGGTTCCAGTGTCATATCCGTGCAGCTCTGTCTGTGACAGCCATGCATCAGTTCCGCATAGGGTCCAGGAATCTGTGTGTCACATGTCTGAGCAGCATTGATCCGTTCCACATAGGGTCTAGGCATTTGCCTGTCTCATGTCTTAGCAGCTCTGTCTGTTGCCGCCATGCATCAGTTTTTCTCATTTTAGGGAAAGAAATTCCCTAATCCAACAATGAGAATAACTTCCTTGATCAACTACTCTTCTCCAGAATTCTAATAACTACAGGGTTGCCCACGAAAAAGTAGCCCGCCTCCAATATCTGCCTAATGGTAAATTTGTCTTAGTTGTCCATAGCAACCAATCAGAGCTCAAATGAGCTCTAATTGGTTTGATTTGGAGATATTGGAGGCGGGCTACTTTTTCGTGGGTCACCCTGTATAACCTGTAAAAATATTACAATCCAGGCCCTACTTGAACTCTTTTAGCAAATTTTTTTTTTTAATTCACGGAAAAAAGATACAAAACATCCTGCACGATATGATAGTAAATATGCGGATGTGCATGGCTACATTTATAAAGTTACGGAAAATAATGCGCTAAAACAATAGATGCAAACATAACATGTGGACTAAGGCCTCATGCACACGACAGTATTTTTTTGCGGTCCGCAAAAAGCTGTTCCGTTGTTCCCTGATCCGTTTCCGTTTTTGTTTCCGTGTGTCTTCCTTGATTTTTGGAGGATCACCAGACATGAAAAGTGAAAATAAAATCTAAGTCAAGTTTGCTTTGCAAATGATAGGAAAAAACAGGACGCGGACGCGCGGACGACAATCTTGTGTGCCTCCGTGTTTTTTCACGGACCCATTGACTTGAATGGGTCCGCGAACCGTTGTCCGTGAAAAAAATAGGAAAGGTCCTATTTTTTGGACGGACTGGAAACACGGATCACGGACGCGGATGACAAACAGTGCATTATCCGAGTTTTCAACGGACCCATTGAAAGTCAATGGGTCCGCAGAAAATCACGGAAAACGGAACAACGGACACGGAACACAACAACGGTCGTGTGCATGAGGCCTCAGTCCTCACTCTAATGATAAAATCTGAGACTCTTAGGCCCCTTTCACACGGGCGAGACCTCCGCGCGGGTGAAATGCATGAGATGAACGCATTGCACCCGCACTGAATCCGGACCTATTCACTTCTATGGGGCTGTGCACATGAGCGGTGATTTTCACGCATCACTTGTGCTTTGCGTGAAAATCGCAGCATGCTCTATTTTGTGCATTTTTCACTGAACGCAGGCCCCATAGAAGTGAATGGGGCTGCGTGAAAATCGCAAGCATCCGCAAGCAAGTACGGATGCGGTGCGATTTTCACGCACTGTTGCTAGGAGACGATCGGGATGGGGACCCGATCATTATTATTTTGCCTTATAACATGGTTATAAGGGAAAATAATAGCATTCTTAATACTTAATGCTTAGTACAATAGGGCTGGAGGGGTTAAAATTTTTTTTAAAATAATTTAACTCACCTTAATCCACTTGTTCGTGCAGCCCAGCTTCTCTTCTTTCTTCAGGACCTGGGTAAAGGACCTGTGGTGACGTCACTGCGCTCATCACATGGTCCATCACATGATGCATCACCATGGTGATGGATCATGTGACAGACCATATGATGAGTGCAGTGATGTCACCACAGGTCCTTTTCCTCACAGATGAAGGCAGAAGAGAAGCCGGGCTGCACAAACAAGTGGATTAAGGTGAGTTAAATTATTTTTTATTTTTTTTAAACCTCTCCAGCCCTATTGTACTAAGCATAAATATAAAATGAAAATTGCGGCACTCAGATTTGGATTATTGCATTCAAACTTTTTTATTATTTTTTCAAGTTTTTGCAGTAGTTTCATCCAAAAAGCCCAATTAGATCCTTGGTACAAACAGTGTATTAAGACCAGACGTTTCGGTCAAGCCCTGATGTCCATACTTTCCTACCAGAACAGATAAAAATATGTGACCACTGATGAAGGTCTGAATTGACCGAAACGTCTGGTCTTAATACACTGTTTGTACCAAGGATCTAATTGGGCTTTTTGGATGAAACTACTGCAAAAACTTGAAAAAATAATAAAAAAGTTTGAATGCAATAATCCAAATCTGAGTGCCGCAATTTTCATTTTATATTTACTGGCTGTTCGCAGCCCTTGATTGGCACCAGAGACACTTGAATTGAGTGCGGTTCTTCATTCTATTATTCACTTCTATTGTACTATGCATTCTGTATTAAGAATGCTATTATTTTCCCTTATAACCATGTTATAAGGGAAAATGATACAATCTACACAACACCTAACCCAAACCCGACCTTCTGTGAAGAAGTTTGGGTTTGGCTACAACTTAAGATGCCAACTGAAAATGTACAGAGAAAAAAACTGCCAGTTATGGTGATTACCGCAAATGTCTATAAAAAGCAAAAACAGAATACAAATAGTATAAAGAAAATGATAAAACAAATAACCCTGTGCTAACACCATTAGTCCTAATCCTACCCTCAACTACTTTGAATTATACTTAAAGTAATGCCAAGTCCTAAATATTTGAGTAGCACTTTACATATTTGACGTTGATGTTTCAAAAGAAGACAAAATAAATTTTTACTATTTTCCATTAGTCTGGGGATAAATGATCATTGTGTATGAGCACCTTAACATTTGTCTGATGCATTCATAGTCTAAACCAATCTGGGCTTAGATCATGCAGCACAAAATTTACATTTTGGTGCTGGGACACACTTTTTTTTATACATTTTTTGGGGGGTATTCTTGGTATTTTACACTATACTTCATGACTTTTTAATAAGGCTTTTATCATGTTTTATGCTGCCATTCGGTAAAGACTACACTGCATGCAGAATTATTAGGCAAATGAGTATTTTGACCACATCATACTCTTTATGCATGTTGTCTTACTCCAAGCTGTATACTGTAGGCTCGAAAGCCTACTACCAATTAAGCATATTAGGTGATGTGCATCTCTGTAATGAGAAGGGGTGTGGTCTAATGACATCAACACCCTATATTAGGTGTGCATAATAATTAGGCAACTTCCTTTCCTTTGGCAAAATGGGTCAAAAGAAGGACTTGACAGGCTCAGAAAAGTCAAAAATAGTGAGATATCTTGCAGAGCGATGCAGCACTCTTAAAATTGCAAAGCTTCTGAAGCGTGATCATCGAACAATCAAGCGTTTCATTCAAAATAGTCAACAGGGTCGCAAGAAGCGTGTGGAAAAACCAAGGTGCAAAATAACTGCCCATGAACTGAGAAAAGTCAAGCGTGCAGCTGCCAAGATGCCACTTGCCACCAGTTTGGCCATATTTCAGAGCTGCAACATCACTGGAGTTCCCAAAAGCACAAGGTGTGCAATACTTAGAGACATGGCCAAGGTAAGAAAGGCTGAAAGACGACCACCACTGAACAAGACACACAAGCTGAAACGTCAAGACTGGGCCAAGAAATATCTCAAGACTGATTTTTCTAAGGTTTTATGGACTGATGAAATGAGAGTGAGTCTTGATGGGCCAGATGGATGGGCCCGTGGCTGGATTGGTAAAGGGCAGAGAGCTCCAGTCCGACTCAGACGCCAGCAAGGTGGAGGTGGAGTACTGGTTTGGGCTGGTATCATCAAAGATGAGCTTGTGGGGCCTTTTCGGGTTGAGGATGGAGTCAAGCTCAACTCCCAGTCCTACTGCCAGTTTCTGGAAGACACCTTCTTCAAGCAGTGGTACAGGAAGAAGTCTGCATCCTTCAAGAAAAACATGATTTTCATGCAGGACAATGCTCCATCACACGCGTCCAAGTACTCCACAGCGTGGCTGGCAAGAAAGGGTATAAAAGAAGAAAATCTAATGACATGGCCTCCTTGTTCACCTGATCTGAACCCCATTGAGAACCTGTGGTCCATCAACAAATGTGAGATTTACAAGGAGGGAAAACAGTACACCTCTCTGAACAGTGTCTAGGAGGCTGTGGTTGCTGCTGCACGCAATGTTGATGGTGAACAGATCAAAACACTGACAGAATCCATGGATGGCAGGCTTTTGAGTGTCCTTGCAAAGAAAGGTGGCTATATTGGTCACTGATTTGTTTTTGTTTTGTTTTTGAATGTCAGAAATGTATATTTGTGAATGTTGGGATGTTATATTGGTTTCACTGGTAAAAATAAATAATTGAAATGGGCATATATTTGTTTTTTGTTAAGTTGCCTAATAATTATGCACAGTAATAGTCACCTGCACACACAGATATCCCCCTAAAATAGCTAAAACTAAAAACAAACTAAAAACTACTTCCAAAAATATTCAGCTTTGATATTAATGAGTTTTTTGGGTTCATTGAGAACATGGTTGTTGTTCAATAATAAAATTAATCCTCAAAAATACAACTTGCCTAATAATTCTGCACTCCCTGTATAGTGCATTATGAAGTGCTCTACATAAAAAAATTATTTGTTGGGGGAGGGCGTTATTTTAGCAATCCTCGGTGTGTTTTCTTTTTTCTTTTATGAGGAATGCCCTGGGTATGGCACTTTTTCTGCTATTTTACGCCTAGGCTTAACTCTAGCACTTGAGCAATACAAGAAAATGCTCATATTGAATTGTCACAAGTTAAAATGATGTTGAAGAGCTGCAAAAAAAAGGAGGAAAACAATGTGTCAACAAAGCATAAGAGTTTGACCCATTTGATCTATTACAATATTATAATGAGTCAAGTTTCACATCTAAGTATGGGTTATACAAGATCCACTTTGGTGCTTTCTGTAACGTTTTCTAATTGTTTGTGGTCTCTTCCAGAAAATCTGAATTTGACACACTCCAGATTGGATGGCGTAAAACATATTGTAATCATATGTGACTGTAACCCCTCCCTACACTTTGGAACTTTAAAGGTTTATTGGGAGACAGAGCTGTTTCTTCTACATTCCCTGTTGACTTCAGTGTTAAATTATTAATATGATACAAGGAGATGAATTCTTCTATTGTCAGGTACTGCACCTGCTAACCCCACCGTGACCTCTCCTTAGGCATCAATGAACCTCTGGAAGCTCTTATTACACTCGGTCTTGTTACATACTCAGAAATTTTGGATGGGAGTATTGGGAAACAAACAGACTAAATAATAGTTGCTATTATATGCTGTAATAGTTCTTAGCATCACATTCACAAATTAAATATGCCTCTAAAAGTTATTATATTATTGTGAACTTTTAGTTTGTAACTTAACAGTAGCATTTACATTGCCATGCCAGCACCGAGTTTAGTGGATTGCTTTAGGATAGATTGAAATAATAAAAAATAATTCATAAATATGAATTTCTACTGAAAGGGGATCTGGGCAATGTCATGAATCGTTTATTGGCTCCTCTAAGTAAATATAAGTAATGTAGGAACAACTAGCATGCAATTCACTATTCTAAAAAAGTCCAATGTCCAACTCAAACATACAGTAACTATACTCCTGGAACATCTAAGAGACTCCTCAAGTAATAGGAGACACCTCCTAGACTCTCAGCAGAGCAGGCAAGTCTTCTCTACAGCTGAGAGTTTGCAATTGCCTTGCAAGAGTAGACAGTCAAATACTAATCCCCAGTAACAAATAAGCCTCATCCTGTACCAACCATTAGCCTCTCACAAAAGAGGTTGAGTGCAAAGGAAATGGGAAAGATGGTCAAGAGAGCAGCTGTGGTTTTTAGATCCCTTTGGCCATCACTGTTACTAGGTACTGTTTCTGTCCCTGTAATAGGAGCATGGTAGGCGCCTCTGTTACATAGGCATTGTTTCTGATATAGACAGTTTTACTCTAAGGTTACTACTAGGAAATCCTGTTGAGGGCCTACCTTACCTCTATACACAACTTGTGCACATTCACTTTTAAATGCATCTTAAACTTGCTGCTATTTTTAAATGGGTCTTGTCGTAAATAAGGTCTAATATTTTGTTCAGAGATGAGCGAATCGAAGTTGACGAAGTGGAATTTGATCCGAATTTCAGAAATTATTCGATTCGCACCAAATCTGAATTTCCTCATGCTTCGTGCTAACGAATCACATTTTTTCCTAAAATGGCTGCTGCACACTTTAGGACATGGAGCAAGGAGCTCTGGGAACGAGGGATCACCCACAATGGCATGCATGCAGCTAATCAGCAGCCAGCCAGCCCTGTGATGTCACAGCCCTATAAATAGCCTCAGCCATCTTGGATTCAGCCATTTTCCAGTGTGCTTAGTGCAGGGAGAGACGTCAGCAGGCGCTAGGGACAGTGCTAGGAAAGACTTGAAAACTTATATTTTGCTCAATAGAAGTTCAGGGAAAGAGCTTTAGAAGTGTAGGGAAAAGATATTGGGGTCTTATTCGCCCTTGTGCGGTGCAGTTATATATATGTTCTAAAGCCTTTTTTTGTCGTGTATTAGTGGCCATTGTGTGTTGAAGTGAGAAAATTACAGTCCTCTTTGGCATGCATTAGTGGCAAAAAAAAGTATTATTTGACGTTCACGGCCGTAGTTATATGTTCTAAAGCCTTTTTTTGTCGTGTATAAGTAGGGGGGAAAAGGGGTTTATTAGCTGTTGTGTGGTGAAGTGAGAAAATTACAGCCCTTTTTGGCATGTATTAATTTCCTTTTTATTTACTTATTCTATCTAACAGTATGTCAGACAGAGAAGTGACAGGCCCTGCACAGGGGAGGGGCAGAGGCGTAAATGTTTCTGGCGCAGGCACAGGTCGCAGCAGAGTAAGGGGGCATGGCAGCAGGGGTCACTTTGAGCGACCTGAGCTCCCAGTGTCAGCTAGCAGTCATGTCTTGACCAGCAACCCAGCCGTTCTTGAATGGTTGACTCAATCTTCGACTACATCGCAAGTGACATCAGACCCCCCCAGCCAAGAGTCGGTGGGTTGTCAGACAACCCTTAGTTGGCATGGCCTGGGAACAGGCCCTGTGCCCTCACCTGTCCTCAACCTCTGTCCTTTTCTGTTCCCTCAGCCAGAGAAGTACTATATACTGTGGGCTCAGCTCCACTACACAGCGAGGGTAAGCTATTAGAGGACAGTCAGCAGCTACTGCCCAGCCAAGATCCCGATGAGACATCCGCCGCTTCCTCCGGTAGGCGGGGAAGTAGTTATGAGGAGAGTGGCGTGGGAGCTGGTGTTGTGAGCAGTCAGAGACCGTTGAGGAGGACATCAGTGATGTGCAGACAGTACACGATGATGATGTAGCCGATCGCAATTGGGAGGAAGGTGACGAAAGGGCTTCATCATCATCGGGAGAAGAGGGTGGAAGCTTGCGCGTGAGGCAGCGGTGGAGCCAGCAAGTCGGTAGCAAGGCTGGGGGTCAGCAGGGTGGCAGCAGTAGGAGGTCAGGGGTGCGGAGTGTTGGCGGTAAAAAAACCTACACGGCAGTGTGGCAGTTTTTTGTTAAGCTCTCAGGGAAGGTGAACATGGTCATTTGTCAAATCTGTGGGCAGAAGGTTAAGCGTGGCCAGGGTGCCAATGTTGGCACCACGGCCCTGCATCACCATAAAGTGGCCTGGAAGAACTGTGGCTCCAATGTGGTGGTCCAGCCTGCCGCAGCAACCGCTGCATCACCCAGTGGCACGCACCCGATTTCAGGCAGTCAAGGCTCCACTACCTCAGCCGAAGGAAGCTGTCCGTTCTTCCCATCATCTGATGGTCCTGATGCTCCTGCTCCTCCTCCTCCTAGTCGGTTATTCCAGACCATCAGCAATCGATCACCGAAGCGACTGCCAAGAGATAGCAGTATGTGTGCACTCATCCAACTGCACAGAAGCTGAATGTGCTCCTGGCCAAGTTGCTGGTACTGCAGTCCCTCCCTTTCCAAGTGTTGGACTCTGCACATTTCAGAGAACTGATGGCTTGTGCCGAGCCGAGGTGGAAAGTCCCAAGCTGTCATTTATTTGCCAAAAAGGTAGTACCAGCCCTGTACACATATGTAGAACAGAAGGTGGGCCAGTCCTTGAGCACGTCGGTGTCTGCCAAACTGCATGGCAGTGCCGATGTGTGGAGCTGTAACTACGGTCAAGGACAATATACAGTATGTCCTTAATGGCCCACTAGGTAAATATGGTTCCTGCCCAGCCAAATCAGCAACTTGGCCAGGTGACGCTGCTTCCGCCTCCACGTTCTCACGCCGTTGGTCCTGCGACAATGTCTGCCTCTGTCTCCTCATCCTCCACCTTGTCCTCAGCCTCCACTGCAGGGACAATTCACAGTGCCCCAACAGCATACCACATGTGCAACTCAAAATCGGAACCATGGTGACCAACAACGGGAAGAACATGGTGTTGGTGCTGCGTCAAGGAGGGCTGAGCCATGCACCCTGCATGGCGCATGTGTTTAATCTGGTTGTTAAGCATTTTCTGAAGTCTTCCACCCATCTGCAAGACATCCTAAAAATGGCCAGAAAACTTTGCATGCATTTCAGCCACTCGTACACCGCCAAGCACACCCTCCTTGAGCTACAGCAGCAGAACAGCATCCCCCAACATAGGCTGAATTGATATGCAACGTTTTCACCTGTTGGAATTCCACCCTCCATATGTTGGACCTACTGTACGAACAGAGAAAGGCCATAAAAGATTTATTGATGATACAGGAGGACAGAGGTACTCCCCTGTGTATCTTCGATGTTAGCCAGTGGCAGCTCATGCGTGACACCTGCCATTTGCTCGTGCCCTTTGAGGAGGCCATGTTATTTGTTAGTCACCAGGACTACGGGAGGAACAACATCATTCCACTGATTCATATCCTGGAAAAGAGTAAATCTGGCTGGTCAGGGGACTGGAGACGTGGCGCCTACATCTCACGGCCACATGAGCCCTGTGGGGGCTGAACTGGAAGAGGGGGAGGACATTGGAGCACAAGCAATGTGTAGTGAAATGGGTGGTTTTTCTACACAGGTGACAAGAGAGGAGGAGCAGGAGCAGCCAGAGGAGCAAGAGGGAGATGAGGAAGACGAGGCAGATGACCCAGACACACCTTGGCAGTATGCAGTGGACATAGAGGCAGGGAGTCTTTCTGAGTAACTTGTGCAAATGGCCCAATGCATGCTCACTTGCTTGCGTAGTGACAGCTGAATTGTCACCATTAGGCCGAGGGATGACTACTGGCTCTCCACCATGTTATACCCTCGCTACCGATCCAAAATGGGGGGCCTTTTTTACACCAGCTGAGAGGGAGGGCAAACTGAACTACTATAGAGACATTCTATGTAGTTAGTTGGCCGCTGCCTATCTGCGCCATCATCTCTCCTCTCACAGGTCTGACCAGGGGGGCCCTCTGCGCTCTCGTTCCACTGCCATGGCTGCTGGGGTGGGGTGGGGCAGGGGGGGTAGGAGCAGTTCCAGCTCCATCAGCAGCAGCTTGAGTCTAGAGTTGATAATGAGCAGCTTTCTTAACCCGCCTAGTGAAGAAACTACTCACCAGCAGCAGCTCGACTTGGATCAGAACCTGATACAGCAGGTGGTGGCATACTTGGACAGCACCCTGCCACCCCACATTGAAGATCCGCTGGACTACTGGGCAGCCAAACTGGATTTGTGGCCGTAAGTGGCCGAGTTTGCCCTGGAAAAGATAACCTGCCCAGCCAGTAGTGAAAAACCAAAAAAGGGGGTCAGTCAGCACATACCAAACCGCAGAAGCACATTAATTATTTGAGCCCGTCTGCCAAGCGTCAAGGCGATCTCTGTTAGACGGGTTCCTACGCTAAATTCTACCTGTTGGCACCTAACAGGTAGAATTTAGCGTAGGAACCTGTCTAACAGAGATAGCCTTGACGCTCGGCAGACGGGCTCAAATAATTTTGTACAAAACGATTTGCCAAGTATCTCGCACTTATAGTGTAGCACAATAGTGTATAGTGTAGCACAATTTTGTACTCTATATTGCAGTTAATTGTCGCATTGCATGTTTCTGTCTTTCAATGTTGTTCCCTGCCATAGCAATGTGCTTCTGCGGTTTGGTATGTGCTGACTGACCCCCTTTTTTGGTTTTACTTTGCAGTTTGTACTGGAGGTGTGGCTGCCTCCTCAGTCATGCACTCCTGACCACCCTGTCTGCCCTATAGGCTGATTTTAATTAGTGTTAGTACATAGTCAGGCCTGCTCCCCTTCACTCACTGAAGCCATGGCACCAGGAGTGGGATAGTTTGTGGACTCTCACTGCAGTCCTTGGTAGCCATTTGGCGCCGGTGATGTCGTGGAGTGGGCCTGCTGTGTAACCTACATTCCCTGAAGTATATGGTAGCCGTCATGGCACCTAACAGGTAAAATTTAGCGTAGGAATGTGGAACCTACACTCCCTGAAGTGTATGGTAGCCGTCATGGCACCTAACAGGTAGAATTTAGCGTAGGAACCCGTCTAACAGAGATCGCCTTGACGTTTGGCAGACGGGCTCAAATAATTTTGTACAAAACGATTTGGCAAGTATCTCGCACTTATAGTGTAGCACTTGTTATTATTATGCAATTTTGTACTCTATATTGCAGTTAATTGTCGCATTGCATGTTTCTGTCTTCCAGCCAGTAGTGTAGCATCAGAGCGGATGTTTAGTGTGGCGGGGGCCATAGTTACCCCAAGGAGAACTCGCCTGTCCACCCAAAATGTGGAGAGACTGACCTTTGTCAAGATTAATCAGGCGTGGATCAGCCAGGATTTCCACCCACCAATGCCTGATGCATCAGATTAGATCATCCATTCTGCCTCACCCAAACCTTGACAAAAGAGACCGGTTTCTTCTGGCTACCTGCCTCAGCTACTATTCTGATGCTGCCACCCTCCTGATGCCAAGTGCTCCTTCTTACGACCACCATCGTCAGTGGGTACTGTTAGTGCCACCCACCTCCCCACTCTTTCACCGGGTCACTATGTGGTCTCCTGATGCTGCTGCCACCTCCACACTGTCACCTTGCCACTCTGTGGTCTTCTGGTGATGCTGCCTCCTCCACGCTATGTCACCTTGCCACTCTGTGGTCTACTGATGCTGCTGCTGCCACCTCCATACTATGTCATCTTGCCACTCTGTGGTCTCCTGATGCTTATGCCACCTCCACGCTTTGTCACCTTGAAACTCTGTGGTCTCCTGATGCTGCTGCCATATCTACAATATGTCACCTTGCCACTCTGTGGTCTCCTGATGCTGCTGCCACCTCCACACTATGTCATTGCGCCACTCTGTGGTCTCCTGATGCTTATGCCACCTCCACGCTTTGTCACCTTGCAACTCTGTGGTCTCCTGATGCTGCTGCCATATCTACAATATGTCACCTTGCCACTCTGTGGTCTCCTGATGCTGCTGCCACCTCCACACTATGTCATTGCTCCACTCTGTGGACTTCTCATGCTGTTCCCACCCTCCCCATTTCATGACTAGTGATGAGCGGCATAGGCAATATTCGAATTCGCTATATTTCGCAAATATTTGGCCGAATATTCGCCATAAATTAGCAATTTCGAAAAATTAGTGATCTCCAGTCACTGTTTACTTGATTGCAAAAATTGGCTATGTAATATATTCACGATAAATTCGCGATTAGAATATTCAACACTATTCGCAAATACAAATATATAGCACTATATTCTAAATATTTGCAAATTCTCAAAGTGGCGATTTTCGCGATTAAAATTCGCAATTCGAATATTCGCGCTCAACACTATTCATGACTGGGCCACTATTTTGCCTTTTTGGCCCAGTTGACATAATTTATTTGACTATTCTTCTGATCTGTCAGATGGAAGGAAAAATGAGACACACAACAGATCCTGTCTGTGTAGCAGCTGTATGGCCTGTATGGTCCCATCAGAATTGGTTTATGATTTGGTTTGCCAAAAGCAGGAGTGGGCACAAAACACAGAAGACATGCAAATATTCCATTCACGTGTTATCTCTGTTTTGGATACACTCCTGTTTTTTTGGCATTATCAATACTGATGGATTACTGACCAAATGCTGACCGAGTGAAGGCGAATGCTCAACAGACAGGATCCGTTTTTAGGGGGCTTATTGTTCTGACGTATCAGAGGAAGGACAAAATAATCAGTGACGTCAACACAACCTTACTGCTGACACCCTCTCTACTCTATCAGGGGGGCTCTACTTGTATATGTTTTTAATAGAACAGGTTCTGTAGACATCTATGTGGAATCAGCTGACGACGGTGTAAAAGAAGTGCGCTTTTTCACGCTATAGTAGGATCTTGGGCCTCTGCATGGTTCTTTATACCTGACGCTAACATCGACCTGTAAGGTTAAGTTCACACTTGAGTTATTTAGTCAGTTTTGGCCCGTAACTGCCCAAAGAAGTAAAGTGTGCAGTGATTCTAAGAGGGACGCCTGTCATCTGCGTGTCATACTGACTCACAGGCTCTCTACAGCCAGGCTCTCTACAGCCAGGAAATTGCTGTTTTTTAACGCGATTCGCCACAAATTATTTAGATCGAATAGAATCTTTAAAAACAGGTGATATTGGCAAGCGAATTTTCGCTAGACCTTTTCCCTATAAAAGCCACTACAGTGGAAATATAGTATCACATGATGGTTATTCAGATACATGAGAGCCCATGCAATATGGGAACTAGTCTGCCATTATTATGTTCATATGCCTTTATAGGACATATGAACATGGGTTATCCTGATGGGGAAACCCCAATACAAAAGTAACACAGCTCCTATTTAGGTAGGTATGACCAGACACTCTTTACTAGTATTTCTGCCCTAATGGGGCCAATACAGAAACAGTATAGTATCACATGAAGAAAATTCAGATACACTGATCTGCCACTATAATGCCAATGTGCTTTTATAGGACATGGCTTGTCGATGGCGCAAACCAAATAGAATGGTAACACAGCTTCTATTTAGGTAGGCATGATCTGACATTCTATACCAATATTTGTGTACTTTCCAATAATGTGCCATACCCCATTAAACGGCAACCAGACACTATTACTCTTACTTGTATTTATGTCCTGATGGTGCCACTACAGAAGCCACTAAATGGGTAATATAGTATCACATGAAGACTATTCAGATAAATGGACATCAATTGAATATGGAAACTGGTCTGCCACTGTGATGCACATATGCCTTTTTGTCCTGATGGGCAAACCCAATAGAATTGTAACACAGCTCTTATTTAGGCATGACCTGACATTCTTTCCACTCTTTGTGTACTTTTCAACAATGTGCCATACCCCATAAAAAGACAACTAAGAAAATGTATGTGGAAATACTATGTCCATGTTTATATTTTTTTAACCCTTACATTCGGAAAGAACAGAAAAATTTGCTTTTATGTTTATGATTGCTACTTGATGTAGAGATGAGTGTTGGAAACCATAAATAAAACTAGATATCCTATAAAATACCTGTCATAGCCCTGCACACACATTCTAGGGCTGTGTAATGCATCTTGTCCATACATTTTACTACTGATCGTTTTTGCATGTCTGGCAAACTGCTTATTGTGTTGTTTTTATTTAAGAATGTAGAATAAAGACACACACACACACAAAACATTAAAAAAAAGTGATTTTTTTTCTGCAATACTCAGGAAAAAAATGTTTCACAGGGGATTGGAAAGGCGAAATTTTTTCACATCCAAATGGATTGCAATTTCCCCCATTTAGCACCTGAAGGTAATTAGCTCGCAGAGACTGCCGAGTGAGAACACGTTCATGGAACATTAACTCTCATACATTCTCCAGTTGCAGAGCATTAATAGGAAAGATTAAAGTTTAAAGAGAGCAAAATGCCATTACCTCGTGAGCCACCTCTCTCAGCGGCAGTAACTGGTCCTCACTAACCAAAAAGCACCATTGGCATCTCTAGCTCCCGATTCAGATAATGGAAGCTCAGCTTTCTTACCTCACATATGTAATGCAGTCTTGAAATTCTTATTGACATAACTATTGTATGATATTAAGTATAGAGAAGAAAGAACAAAAAAATTACCATTGTATCAAACAAAATAATACTGTAATATATAGCATATTGTTTACTGTAATAATTCTGTAGTGTATGGCACATTGTTAACTGTGCTGAGATTTATAATGATTTTAAAGTCACCAAGGTGTTTGATGGCAATAAAGACACCAGGTTGAAGAGCAAGTGCCTACATATAGGTATCAGTATCCAAAGATAAAAAGCTTGGTTTATGGTATTGGGAGCAAAATAAGTTATCAGTAACTCATGAACAATAGTATCTCTTGTGTATTATATTATAAATAGAGATGAGCAACTTGGTTCTAAATGAAACGTATTCAACCAACATTTTTATAAAACTCAAATTGCATCCATATCTGAAATTTTGGTGATTTAATTTGGTAAAATTTTTTGGTGGGCGGGGAGAGAGAGAGATAAAATAATAATAATAAAAAAAAAAGATATGAGTCCTAGGAGAGTTTAGTGTGTCATACACAAATTTTCAGGCTAACTGGAGCACTTTTGATATACAGTAGATCGTATCTATTTGGAAACAAATCAAATCTATCAACTAAATTGTCCAAATTGAACCCAAATCAAATTTTGATCAATTTGTTCATCATCATAAATTATTATGACCTCATGATCTTCACCTATAACGAAGTTGTGATTAGTCACTGGAAGAAAATAAGAGGTATACATAAAAAAAAAATGGGACCCCCTACCAAAAATCGAAATGCAGGAAACAAGGGAACCCAGATTTACAAAGGAAAAATAGGACCCAGTTTTCCTACTTTTCTTCCTTTTGTTGTAATGCATGTGGAAAGGACAAACCTTAGAAAAAAAAATTCTATTACTATAGTTTTTGACAGGCATACTTATGTAGCTGCTTGCCTCATGTACCTCTTCCCTTAGCTTTTTCATTTTCAATTTGGACTCTCCTGATCCATTTACACCATGAAAACAAATCACTCTAGTTGGTTTACATCTTGTATGTAGCACTTCCTGTTTCCTGTATCCAACCAAACCCATGATGCACCTCTCCTTTCTCAGCCACAACTTCAGCACTGCCCCTAACAATGTCCAGCTAGCTAATTTATAGCCCCTCCCATCCAGCTAGTTACATAGAGACTCCCCTATCACTGACATGCCTATTGACATAGCATCACAAGAAAGAGCTCTCATTGATACGGGTATGTGACCACAGTCCAAAACAGAGAATAGGAGCAATAAAGGCAAAATAAATACATGAAAAATTACAGCTATCCTCATAAATTATTATTTTAAATGATATTGATGCAAACTAGAAAACCTCTTTAAACCTATCCATCATTTTATATGGAAGTGGAATAGAGTCAACGGGTGCTACTATCTTCAAATGGGTTCTATAGCAGACCAAGGTAGTTGTGTATACATATATACCATGTTGGCAAAACATACTATAAGGCCCTTGGAGAGAGGAGGACCAGCAGTAGAATCATGAAAAAAAAAAAAAGGGTTTTCTGTTCTGTGTAGCAAAATTCAGCACCATAATGGAGTATGCATTGTGATTTCTGCTCTCTTTTATGTATACTGTGGGACATAGAAATTATCTTTATTAGTACACCATGCTCATAAGAAAAGCCATATCATGACATTTATTCTGCAAATAGTATGGTTCTAAGATTTTGGGTGGCATCATAATCACTGACCCAGATGTGCCCAGATTTCTTGTCAATTGCCTTTCAAGTGAGAGGACAGCAAATCTCATATCTTGGGTGGAATACCAACACAAAGTTGGAATGTGGCAGGACTATAAAAAGAATCCCTTTTTTTACTGCATTCCCATATATAATGCACTCTATATCTGTTTGGTTCTTTCTTTATGTATATGTGTCTAGTAAAACTATTTTATATCTAGCATGCCAGATGTGCTTCTCAAATATGCAGATATTAATTTTTATGAACATGCTGAGGTTTAGCGCAGAAGGATTGTCACATATTGAGATGTTCTCAGTTTAGATTGAATGGAATATAGCAATGAAATAGAAATTGAGCTGTAAAGAATAGATTTTTTGTGTCATCTGTAGGACATGGTATTACAAAGTACCATGGTAATGTTTGCTTAGAATATTGTGAATCATCACAGAGCACATGTATTACCCCACAAGGCAGAGTGGGTAAAAATGGTAAAAAAGTGAGTATACGGTACTTTCATAAAATAAATGTTAAAATATCTTTTGCATTTATGATGCAAGCTTTGATTATGACAGTTCTGCACAGGTATGGCAACAAACAACAAAACTACAAGACAGGTGTAACATAACATGAAAAGGCAGGAGAACATTGCTGTGCTGTGCACTCTGGAAACCCAAAGGTTCAAATGAATCTCCTAGGGTCATTAAGTTGATGTCTACTAAGACATCCAGAGGGAAAGTCAACTCTTCCATCTGCTTGACATGACTATGTTGTTAAACTGATATATTTCTGCTTGTGACATAAACCAACATAACATTGTGCAAGCAAAAAAAAAAAGATAATAATAACAGTGATTAATAATTTATAATAGATAAAATAGTGGGAAATGAGGGAAATTCAACTCGTCAACAAAAAAAACTGATGGCAAAGTTTTGTCAATGCTGAAAGGTTCTTCAGTTGCTTTAGCATTGAAGAAAGATGGGGAGAGAAAGACAGAGAAAGGGAGATAGAGAGGGAAAAAAAAAAAGAAAGAAAGAGCAGGCGAGAGAGAGATGAAATTGAGACATGGAAGAATTTATAGCCCAGAAAATTCCATTCTGCTATCTGATTCAAAAAGTCCAGTCCCCCCAGCTTCGGAAAATCTATTTTCCACATTTTAATACCCTGCAGAACAGTCCTCATAACTCATCCGAGTGTGTTAAGCACAGTTTTATTAGATCTGAAACAAATTTTGGTGGGGAGATACTATAGGTCATTAACCATGGAGTAATTTTATCCTTGTTTCCCTAATGATGCCATAATGGCGAGCGAATTTCTTAACTAAAGACCAAAGAACATTTTGAAGGTCAGTTTCATCTGTGAGCTCCTTCATGCGCTTCTCAGAGAAGATTGGAAAACTCGCAGATTTTTTGAAGAGTCATTAATAATGTGGAAGCTGAAAGCGTACTCTTATTTGCCTTCTTGCTTTTTACCTTTTAATTTTATATCTCTTTATTCTTTCTTCCTTTTTTAACTCTCTTTTCGAATTGTCCTCTTAGTGTTGAGAGGAGAGTGTCATTTTTTCTGCTGTGCATCCTCATCTCTTTGTTTTATATGTCTGATCGCATATAACTTATATGCCTATCCTGCTTTCATGTATTATATATAGATTTTAATCTGGGTATTTATTTTAGAAGTGACTAGATTCATATTATCTGTTATTTTATTATTTAACAAATATACATAAAGTTTTATATATTCTGTTATAATAGGAAGTGACACATTTTAATGCAGCATTTTTCAAAGTGTACTTTATGTCCATAGTGGCCAACAGGCTCTATATTGGCATGCTCACCCATGCATAACAGTAAACGGCAGATATAAATGTCTTTTTACAATCTTTATTATTAATTTAGGATAAAATTCCTGGATCAGTCTCCATGTGGCAGTTTTGTAATAAACTATGCAGATTAAAATGTGGAGAATTATTAGAACATGGAATAATTGTTATTTTTGATAAATAATAATATTGATAACTAGTGTTGAATGAATCAAAGCATCTGAAGTGAAATTTGGTCAGAATTTTAGGAAAAATTTGATAGTAAAGAATTTCCTTGCGCTTTCTGGTAATGAATCTTTTCCCCTAAAATGGCAGCTGAAGTTGCCTTAAAAAGAATGGAAAAAAAAATACTCACCTTATCCACTTGCTCGCACAGAGGCAATCTGCTCCTCTCTTGATTGAAAAAGACCTGCTAAAGGACCTGAACTGAGCTTAATGACATCACCGCGGGCTCGCAGCATGATCACCTGGTGACGGTGATGTCATCACGCTCGGCGCAGGTCCTTTGCCAGGTCTTTTTTAATCAAGAGAGGAGCGGACTGCCTCTGCAAGAACAAGTGGATGAGGTGAGTGTATTTTTTTAAAAACCCAAAAGGCCATATTGCTGTTTTTAAGGGCCATTAGATGGGTGCACTTCGGCCATCCCATTGATTGATAGGCTGAATCGGGTTTTAACATAGTGATTAGTGACAAATGAATTAGTAACTAATCAAATTTCTTGTCAAACTTTGGCTAAGCTGCCGAAACAAATTTTTCAAAACCTCACTCTCTATTAATAAAGTATTACTAATGATAATATATTATTAATAATTCTCCACTAAATGTTTTACTAGAACTTCTCTCTTTGTGAAAGAGCTACTAAAATTTCAAAATTCTCTAAAAATTGTGCCCTTGGGTCAAAAAAAAAAAATCTGCAATAGAGTCACTTGATGATATACCTTTTATAGATCTGATGTTTTCTTATGAAGCAATGGGGGCTATTGGACTCCCTAAGGCACCAGGGCAAAGGAACAACTACTACTTCACTACTAGTTCTGCCCCTGAACAGAATACAGGCACTGTTTATGGCACCCTGTTTCTGTGCATAGAGTGAGCAGAGTTCCATTAGGAAACGATAGTCCTTTGTGAATGGTCTGCATTCTGCTGAGAGAATTGGGGAAGAAAGCAAGGGGAATCATTCCCATATATAGTAAGTTTGGCAGGGGTATGTCCTCCCACAATGTCATGTGAGAGAGGGTCTTGCTGACTTTAGTGTTTGACTACTTGTATGTCCAAATTATGATACACAAGATAAAAAGAAAAACATGTATGATGTATTGCAAACTGTGAGAATTTTATGATCAAAGCCTGGGGTAAGCCATGATTTACACCTGCAGAGTGTTTGCATTTATGCGAATGAATTAGAAAGGCCAGTAGTTCATGTAGAGAATGTATCATTTGTAAATTATATGAAATGTATGTATTTTGATAAGGAATTCTTAGAGTACGACCAAAGGGCATGGTCGTTGAAGTCGTGGCCAGCTACGGTCAAGAACCACACTGCCAATTAGGCTCAAAAGGCTGGAGCTGCCTGATATTTCACTAATGTAGACCACACCGTATAGGTGGTCTGATTCTTAATGGCCGTGCAGAACCTTCAATACAGTTAAATATCAGGCAGCTGCGGCCTAATTGGCCACGCGGTTCTTGACCACAGTTGGCCATGACCTGACCAGATCACGAAAGCACTGTGTAGTCATACACTTAATATTTTGTCATGGTAGTATAATTTATAGTATTTTTCAGTAAAAAAACAACTAACTTTTTGGAGATAAATTGCTTGCTGTTGGATTAAGATTAAGTTGCTAACAGCAACAAATATAGCTGCAAAAAACTATTCCTTATAAAGTACACATTCAAATGAAGAACATTATGTTATCTAACTTTTTGGTGCTAAAAACTTTAAGAGGATCCAAATAAAAGTTAGTGGGTACAAGCGAAACATCTTCTACTGTAACAAAGAACCAGATGGTTTCTAATGATGCTTTTTACTATTTTTGCTTCCATTTACTGTGCAGGTTATGTTCAGAGGGTCATTTGCTTCTTTCTGCAGATGAGATATCAGAAAATGTCTGTTGATTAGTACATGCCTGCCATTAAAACTCTTCTATATTTTAACTGAAGAAAATTGTTCCAAATCAATATTCAGTACCATGAAATATCGACTGTTACTATGAGCGAAGTTTTGAAAAATTTGATTTGGCAAGTTCGCCAAGAAATTTGATTAATTCTGCATTAATTTGTCACAAATCGCTATAAATCAGGTATAACCAGGACACTCTGCCTTAGGGTACAGCCACACGGACAGGCCATGCTGCCGTCGGGTTGCCGGCATGCTGCGGTTAATAATGAAGACTGCACTGTATAGTTGGTCTTCATTGTTAATGGCCGTGCAGCACCTTTAATGCACCTTTAAACAGGGGCTGTTGCTGGTATGGGGTTTGGCTGGTTAGGTCAGGGCACAATATGCAAATTATTGCTGTTCTGGTTTGCAATCTCCTGCAGGTTATTTGACAGTAAATACAGAATATTAATCAGCTCTGGCATATCCACTTGTCCAATCTCAGTGCTCTTCTGCTCTAAAGGTAGGAGCCCTTCTTCTGCCATCTGCTTTTCCTCCTTTTCCACATCATCTAATATCTATCAGAATATGTCTAATATTGATCAGAATATTAGGAACATCCAGCTCCTCCTCTCTCTGCATCTTGCTGACTTTTCTAGGACATGGAGACTTTGAAGTAAAGCCAGAAAAAGATGAGGATGGTCATCATTAAGACCTGGCCACCTTAAGGGGTGCAGACTGGATAGTATTGGTTGGCACACTGGCAGTGGGATAATAAAGGCTTACATTTTAGGAATAAAAAAAAAAGAAGTAACACTGATGCAGAATACGTCTCCCTGCACTCTCTCTGCACTCTCCCTCTTCAATATTCTTCTATTAATCGTTTTCAGCAACACTGTCCCTAGAACATGAGCGCTTGCCACATCTCTCCCTATGCTCAGCTCACAGGACAACGGCAGGGCCCATGCGGGATGAGGGTTTTACAGGGCTGTGACATCACAGGGGATGGTTATCTGTGCATTGGCTGGCTGTACGGCATTATGGGTGATCTTGCATTCCCAGGCTTGTCTCCTCCACACTTAGTTTCACTTTGTAAAACGTGCAGCCGCCATTTTAGGAAAACCATGATTTGTTACCACGAAGCATGAGAAAATTTGTATTAGTTTAGAATCAAAGTTTTCCTAAACTTAAGTCCGAATTACACTTGGAATGCTTCACTTTACTCAACACTAGTTACTATGCATATAGGATGCTTGATTTCAGGTATTGCTTTATACTAAAGACCAATTTCACACAGCTCTGATACAACCTCAATTTAGGCACCACATTATGGTCGCAACAGGACCTTCTGCCATCCTACTGAGCTAAACTTCATCATACATAGATTTATACAGATATGTTCAATTCAGTAGAACCATGGCAGGTCTAGGTCTTGTGGCTGAGAATGGTTTTGGATCAAACCAAAAATATTTTTTACTGGTTTGACTGGTATACCAAGTGCTACTTGCTAATAAACACACATTCTAGATAGAACTTATTTGTCCTTGAAAGATTACCCTGTACAGACATCAGACTGGAGAAAGTTAGACTTTACCCTTTCCACATCCACACTGTCCTGCTGCTGCTGTTTCTTGTCAGTAGGAACAACTGTAGCAAGAAGGATGTCATACCACTGACATTTATCTTAGAGCAGATACTCAAGCTAATGCAACATTGGTGGAAGAAGAACAGCTTCCTGCTACCATTTAGCTGTTGGGGACCCACACAGAGAAAGTTAGACCTTACCCTTTCCAAATCCACTCTGTACTTCTGCTGCTCCCAAATAAAAGGGGATTTTCCAGGTTTGTGCAGAACAAGCCATTGTTTTTTTCTGACATTAGAACTTTTGCATGTATAAATACGGGCAGGCATTCTGCTCTTGTTAATACATAATGTTTGGTTGATTGTTCCTAACAAGTTACAAGTGCTGCTGTGAGGGGAACAATGCAGTCTACAGAATATTTCTCGTGATAATAGTATATGTAGAAGTTGGATAACAGTATGACAACTCTATTTTTTTCTTCTTAAGCCAAAATAAAGATGCTCAGAAAGGAGCATTGCATTGATAAGGGTAATGTGTGGTGTTTTAACCACATGGGAGCTCTCCATGGTCTGACTATAAAAGCAAGACTCCCCTGCTAAAGGTCCAAGCAAAAACAGCACAAGTAGCAGAATACATGGTGTGACTTTAAAAAATTATATCCATAAAACTCAACAATTTTTTGTTAACAAAGTTACATAGAATATTCACATATAGGTTAATATGTGATTAAAAATTTACGGAAGTGTTCCTTTGATGGATTTTTTTCCAGTTACGATTGGATGAAGTTTTTACGTACAGTACAGACCAAAAGTTTGGACACACCTTCTCATTCAAAGAGTTTTCTTTATTTTCATGACTATGAAAATTGTAGATTCACACTGAAGGCATCAAAACTATGAATTAACACATGTGGAATTATATACATAACAAACAAGCGTGAAACAACTGAAAATATGTCATATTCTAGGTTCTTCAAAGTAGCCACCTTTTGCTTTGATTACTGCTTGGCACACTCTTGTCATTCTCTTGATGAGCTTCAAGAGGTAGTCCCCTGAAATGGTTTTCACTTCACAGGTGTGCCCTGTCAGGTTTAATAAGTGGGATTTCTTGCCTTATAAATGGGGTTAGGACCATCAGTTGCGTTGAGGAGAAGTCAGATGGATACACAGCTGATAGTCCTACTGAATAGACTGTTAGAATTTGTATTATGGCAAGAAAAAAGCAGCTAAGTAAAGAAAAACGAGTGGCCATCATTACTTTAAGAAATGAAGGTCAGTCAGTCAGCCGAAAAATTGGGAAAACTTTCAAAGTAAGGGCTATTTGACCATGACGGAGAGTGATGGGGTGCTGCGCCAGATGACCTGGCCTCCACAGTCACCGGACCTGAACCCAATCGAGATGGTTTGGGGTGAGCTGGACCGCAGAGTGAAGGCAAAAGGGCCAACAAGTACTAAGCATCTCTGGGAACTCCTTCAAGACTGTTGGAAGACCATTTCAGGTGACTACCTCTTGAAGCTCATCAAGAGAATGCCAAGAGTGTGCAAAGCTGTAATCAAAGCAAAAGGTGGCTACTTTGAAGAACCTAGAATATGACATATTTTCAGTTGTTTCACACTTGTTTGTTATTTATATAATTCCACATGTGTTAATTCATAGTTTTGATGCCTTCAGTGTGAATCTACAATTTTCATAGTCATGAAAATAAAGAAAACTCTTTGAATGAGAAGGTGTGTCCAAACTTTTGGTCTGTACTGTATATATATATATATATATATATATATATATTGTGGTAAGGTGAACAGAAAAGTGTATGGTAAAGTCCTGGAAGGGGTATATATCCCACCCAACTTCCTCAACTAGGTGAGGTAAATAAAATCCAGAAGGTTAAAATGGTCTCAGCAATGTGTTGCTGAGACAGTTTTGTTAAGTTTATGGGCTGGATTTTATTGGACTGGGAGAAGGTAGGATTGGTAGAGGGACCTCCCCAGTCCACCCTATTCCGGGACAGGTTTTCCCCTAGCCTGAGGGATCCCCAGCTGAAGCCAGCTGGGATCATGAAGGGGAAATAAAGCACAGTCCAGGCTGTCAGTCTAGGGAGAGTGATGCCTGGAGAAAGTGTGGGAAGCTGGCTGCCCTGCTGGCTAGAGAAGCTGAATTCTCTGTGTGACCTGTATTCAATAGGTGAGCTAGGATCTTCACTGTATTAGCCAGAGCCCAGACGGGCAGGGGTTTATTTTGGCTTGGTTTATGTTTTTGTGGTACTGGACCTTCCCCTTACTCAGTGAATTATAACTGGGGTGTCTGTATTGCCGGAGTGTTATAAATAAAGCAACGTTTGGACTTTAACCCTGTGGTCTGCAAGAGAATCTTTCACCGCCGCCCTGAGAGCGTAACCCCTTACAATTGGTGTCGGATGTGGGCAAGCGTCCCTGCTGAAAAAGGCAATAGCAGGTTGCTAAGGGCAACGACGTGACAGTTGATGATTTAATGTCCTGGGTAAAAGCTGCAACTACAATGCAAAGTGCATCAAGTGCCATGGAGGAAATGATGAAGCAGCTGGTGCAGGCTAACCTAAGGCAACAACAGGCCATGGAGCAACAGCAGAGGTTGCATGCAGAGGATAAAAAGAGACACGAAGAAGCTTTACGTGTCCAACAACAGTCTAATTTGCAGAAACAACAGGCCATGGCACAGCAACAGAAGAGGCATGAAGAGGCCTTATATGCCCAACAGCAGGCTCAGGCAGAGGCCCAGGCTCGGCAACAGGAAACAAATCGTTTGCTGATGGTGCATATTGCTGCAATAAGAGAGACTGCTGTAGCTCCAGCCCCACAAGTGGAGGTAAGCCCCCTAGAGACTTTGAATGTGAGGAGGGCTGTGCAGCGGGCCTTGCAAAAACTGACACTTGATGATGTTATCGAGGCCTACCTGACCGTATTTGAGAGGGTGGCGGAAAGAGAGAGGCTGCCAATAGCAGAGTGGGCAGAGGTCCTTGCGCCCTTTTAGTCCGGCGAACCACAAAAGGCCTACTATGAGCTCAGGGAGCAGGATGTCCGGGACTATGTCAAATAAAAAATGGAGATCCTGGCTCGTTTGGGTGTTACACCGGTGGTTTCGTGCCCGGAGGGTCCACACGTGGAGCTACACCATGGACAAGCCTGCCCGATCTGAGATGTTTGACCTCCTCCATCTTGCGCGGAAGTGGCTGGAACCTGAATCTTCTACACAGGACCAGATCGTTGAGAAAGTAGTAGTGGATCACTACTTCAGAGCCCTCCCGGCAGAGCTGCAATGGTGGGTCAGACATGAAGACCTGGTGGAAAGGTTCCTGGCGACTGAGGACTTGCTCTGTGATATCCCTACCGCATCAACACCTCCCTGGAGTATCCGACCCATGTCATCTGTGGGTAAGAGAGTTCCGGCTGTTGGGGGTGTGTGGAAGGGTGCAAGAGGGAATAAGGCTTTATAGGTTGGGCGTGGGCCTAAGGCTGAGTCTCCTGGGCAGTCCGAGCCTGGAGAGGTCTTCTCACCTAGGAGTCCCGGGGTGCCCCAGTGCTGGAGGTGCCGTGAGTGGGGACACATTGCTGCCTATTGCCCTCTGACCTTAGAGCCCATGGAGTGTGCAGGTAGCCGGAAACAGTTGCTGTATGCAGTGCCAGTGTGTGCGGCCTCACCTGAGCCGCACATGTGTTCCCTGGTGTTAAACTGCTCCGTCAGGGCTCTGTTGGACTCTGGTAGTCTGGTCACCTTAGTGCATGCCAGCTTTGTGGCTGGGAATTATGTGCCGGACAAAAGAGTAAATGTGCTGTGCATCCATGGGGATGCAAAATCATACCCGGTGGCTTACGTTAAGCTGGAGACTCCGGCTGGGACTGTATCCTATAAAGTCGGGGTTGTAAAAAGACGTATGCATGATATGATATTGGGCCGGGACTTCCCCTTGTTTTGGAAGTTGTGGGAGAAGAGAAACACTCCTGCAGAATCTGTGCCTTCGCCTATAAATAATAATTGCTATGAGGGGCCCATGGAATCCAATGGTTTAAAGGAAGAGATTATTGAAAACAATGGTGCAGATAAGGTGCAAAATGAAGATGTCATGTTAACTGAAATGTCTGATGAAAATGTTGGGTTATGTGACGTACCTGATAATGACATTTTTCCATTGCAGGTGTTAGCTGGCGAAGATGAAGCTTCCCCAACTGGGGAAAAAGTGTTGGACTTAGGGGTGTCTTGGGGTAACTTTGGTACAGAGCAATTGAGAGACCCCACTCTCATGAGTGCTCACGGAAATGTTACTGTGATAGATGGTGTACCACAGGTACCAGAAGCTGACCAAAAAATTCCGCATTTTGCCATGAATGGAAAACTGCTGCATCGAGTTAATAAATGCAACAATGAAATTGTGGAGCAGCTTCTGGTGCCAAAACCTTATAGACGTATGGTACTAGATCTCGCACATAACCATGTAAATCTGATCAAGCCGTGGAAAGATTGGGAGTCATTGGTGGCCGCACAGACCATGACTAAGGAGGTGTCACCACCAATTCCTCCAGTAAAAATTAGTGAGGCACTGTCCGTACCCCAGAAACAAGAAGTAAGGGAGTTTCTACAGAAAAATAGAGGAAGGTTTTCTGACCTACCAGGCCGTACCCACCTGATAAAACATTCCATGAGAACTGAGCCCCACAGTAAGGTGAATCTAAAGCCCTACAGGATACCAGAAGCACGCAGAAAAGCGGTATCCTCTGAGGTCAGACACATGCTTGAGTTAGGGGTCATTGAGGAATCTACCAGTGAGTGGTCAAGCCCTATTGTCTTAATCCCGAAGCATAATGGGGCTTGAAGATTTTGTAATGATTTGCAGAAGCTAAATGAGGTGTCAAAATTCGATGTGTACCCCATGCCCAGAGTAGATTAACTAATTGAGAGGCTTGGGAAAGCAAGGTACATCACGACCCTTGACCTTACAAAAGGGTATTGGCAGATACCATTATCAGATGATGCAAAAGAAAAGACGGCATTCTCCACTCCAGAGGGGCTGGTCCAGTACACAGTGATGCCATTCGGGTTACATGGAGCCCCTGCAAGGACCTAATCTTGAAGCCACATCGTGACTATGCGGCCACTTACCTTGATGATGTGGTAATTTTTTCATCTGATTGGAGAAGTCACCTCTGGAAGGTACAGGCCGTTATAGACTCCATTAGTGATGCTGGCCTCACCATAAACCCTGAGAAATGTGCAGTGGGTCTGGAGGAAGCAAAATATCTGGGCTACATTATTGGTAAAGGACTGTTTAAACCCCAGATCAATAAAGTAGAGGCGATACAAGACTGGTCTAGGCCCTTTACAAAAAAACAAGTCAGGGCCTTCCTTGGCATAACAGGGTACTACCGCCGGTTCGTACCGAATTTTGCCTCGATGGCAGCACCATTGACTGACTTAACGAAAGGCCCTAAGTCAGTAATGGTGAAGTCGACCCCAGAGGCAGAAAAAGCATTTTAAAGCCTAAAGTCCGCTCTCTGTCAACAGCCGGTGCTTATTTCCCCGGATTTCAGAAAAGAGTTTCTGGTCCAGACTGATGCATCTGAGACAGGCCTGGGAGCGGTCCTGTCACAGGTGATAAATGGGGAGGAGCACCCAGTGATGTACCTAAGTAGGAAGTTGACCCCGGCAGAGAAAAATTATGCCATAGTGGAACGAGAGTGTCTAGCCATTAAATGGGCTCTGGAGTCACTTAAATATTACCTGCTGGGTAAGAAATTTCAGTTGGTAACAGATCACGCTCCTTTAACTTGGATGAAACAAAACAGGGAGAAAAACGCAAGAGTGACCAGGTAATTTCTCTCCCTGCAAAATTTTAATTTCAAGGTTGAACATAGGCCAGGGAAATTACAGGGGAACGCAGATGCTTTGTCCAGGATACACTGCTTGTTCCCTAAAAATATCCAGACCTCCGGTCTGGAGAAGAGGGGGGTATATGTGGTAAGGTGAACAGAAAAGTGTATGGTTAAGTCCTGGAAGGGGTATATATCCCACCCAACTTCCTCAACTGGGTGAGGTAAATAAAATCCAGAAGGTTAAAATGGTCTCAGCAATGTGTAGGTTGCTGAGACAGTTTTGTCAAGTTTATGGGCTGGATTTTATTAGACTGGGAGAAGGTAGGATTGGTAGAGGGACCACCCCATTCCGGGACAGGTTTTCCCCTAGCCTGAGGGATCCCCAGCCGTGAAGGGGAAATAAAGCACAGTCCAGGCTGTCAGTCTAGGGAGAGTGATGCCTGGAGAAAGTCTGGGAAGCTGGCTGCCCTGCTGGCTAGAGAAGCTGAATTCTCTGTGTGACCTGTGTTCAATAGGTGAGCTAGGATCTTCACTGTATTAGCCAGAGCCCAGACGGGCAGGGGTTTATTTTGGTTTGGTTTATGTTTTTGTGGTACTGGACCTTCCCCTTACTCAGTGAATTATAACTGGGGTGTCTGTATTGCCGAAGTGTTATAAATAAAGCAACGTTTGGACTTTAACCCTGTGGTCTGCAAGAGAATCTGTCACTGCCGCCCTGCCTGAGAGCGTTACCCCTTACAATATATTGTGAGACAGTGACAGATCTAACGCAGGTTAGAGGCAAGGAAGGAGTGGATAGTGCGGCCCACACCCCTATTCCACCTCAGGTGAGACCAGCTGGAGGTACTCAGGCTGGCATAATTTGCTTCAAGGACCCTTTGGACCTGGGAGATAAATATTGAGGTTCAAATAGCCTAGCGCTAATGGGTTCCCGTTTCTGGTCGTTTAAAACATAACGTTTATTCCATTTTATTAAGACTAGTATAAATCTGGAAAAAGAAAAAGACAAAGATTTAAAATTTGAGGTGCTGGTGAACTCTGCAGCTAGGAATATAGGTTGCTTCACCCATATACTCTGCCTATCCGAATGTGACTATCCATATCATGACAGTTATTTCAACAGATTTTTTCGATCTCTGCTTTCCAGCTATTTGTCCTACTAGCTGGGATCTTGAATCCATATCTATATAGGTCACATTCGGGGAGGCACCATGTCTGTTGGGATTTTTTCTTTATCCCTAACTTCGCTTTATTTATGCTCTGATGTAGCACCCTGCCGCTTATGTGTTTTGCGCGAGGTGTCTGCAGTTACATCAAGCGCAGACACTAAGTTCCAACCGTACCTAAACTAAAAGCTGGATTGCAGCTCCCCCAACATGTTTCGCCACAGATGTGGCGTCTTCAGGGGAAATGGAGCTACTGTCAACACGAGTGCCATCTGAGCCAATGTTTTTAACTACCGTGGGTGGGTCTTTCCTCATCAGATGTCCAATCAATAAACGGCGCTCATGTGGTAGTGATACAATGTAGCCAATCACCACAGTCAATGCTGATTCTTCATGCTTGCGTGTCGCCAATGTCTTTTAAGTCCATGTGAATGCGCGAGAACTTTTTAGTTTTATTTATGATCGTAAGTTTCTTCTCCGCATGTACTATGGATCGAATGCATTTTCCACCAGTTCGTCTCCGAGGCTAAGTGGATGCGCATGCGCTATGTCTTAGAAAACGAATTCGTAATGCCGATTCCACTGCGCATGAATTGCCACTTAGTCTCCGGCCTCGCCTTTTTACAGAAGGTTGGTGTCTTCGGATCTCCAGAATGAATGTACATTCTTCTTATTCTTTTCATCAGTATAGGTGTCATTTTATATATATATATATATATATATATATATATACATACATACTTTTTTGGCTCATAGTTTTAGAAACTGCTGTCATACAGAATGTATACATATATTTACTGGTAAAATTTCAATCCTACTATTAGTATTCAGTGGTTTTGTAGTATTCAATCCACATATACACTGCGTGCAGAATTATTAGGCAAATGAGTATTTTGACCACATCATCCTCTTTATGCATGTTGTCTTACTCCAAGCTGTATAGGCTCGAAAGCCTACTACCAATTAAGCATATTAGGTGATGTGCATCTCTGTAATGAGAAGGGGTGTGGTCTAATGACATCAACACCCTATATTAGGTGTGCATAATTATTAGGCAACTTCCTTTCCTTTGGCAAAATGGGTCAAAAGAAGGACTTGACAGGCTCAGAAAAGTCAAAAATAGTGAGATATCTTGCAGAGGGATGCAGCACTCTTAAAATTGCAAAGCTTCTGAAGCGTGATCATCGAACAATCAAGCGTTTCATTCAAAATAGTCAACAGGGTCGCAAGAAGCGTGTGGAAAAACCAAGGCGCAAAATAACTGCCCATGAACTGAGAAAAGTCAAGCGTGCAGCTGCCAAGATGCCACTTGCCACCAGTTTGGCCATATTTCAGAGCTGCAACATCACTGGAGTGCCCAAAAGCACAAGGTGTGCAATACTCAGAGACATGGCCAAGGTAAGAAAGGCTGAAAGATGACCACCACTGAACAAGACACACAAGCTGAAACGTCAAGACTGGGCCAAGAAATATCTCAAGACTGATTTTTCTAAGGTTTTATGGACTGATGAAATGAGAGTGAGTCTTGATGGGCCAGATGGATGGGCCCGTGGCTGGATTGGTAAAGGGCAGAGAGCTCCAGTCCGACTCAGACGCCAGCAAGGTGGAGGTGGAGTACTGGTTTGTGCTGGTATCATCAAAGATGAGCTTGTGGGGCCTTTTCGGGTTGAGGATGGAGTTAAGCTCAACTCCCAGTCCTACTGCCAGTTTCTGGAAGACACCTTCTTCAAGCAGTGGTACAGGAAGAAGTCTGCATCCTTCAATAAAAACATGATTTTCATGCAGGACAATGCTCCATCACACGCGTCCAAGTACTCCACAGCGTGGCTGGCAAGAAAGGGTATAAAAGAAGAAAATCTAATGACATGGCCTCCTTGTTCACCTGATCTGAACCCCATTGAGAACCTGTGGTCCATCATCAAATGTGAGATTTACAAGGAGGGAAAACAGTATACCTCTCTGAACAGTGTCTGGGAGGCTGTGGTTGCTGCTGCACGCAATGTTGATGGTGAACAGATCAAAACACTGACAGAATCCATGGATGGCAGGCTTTTGAGTGTCCTTGCAAAGAAAGGTGGCTATATTGGTCACTGATTTGTTTTTGTTTGTTTTTGAATGTCAGAAATTTATATTTGTGAATGTTGAGATGTTATATTGGTTTCACTGGTAAAAATAAATAATTGAAATGGGTATATATTTGTTTTTTGTTAAGTTGCCTAATAATTATGCACAGTAATAGTCACCTGCACACACAGATATCCCCCTAAAATAGCTAAAACTAAAAACAAACTAAAAACTACTTCCAAAAATATTCAGCTTTGATATTAATGAGTTTTTTTGGGTTTATTGAGAACATGGTTGTTGTTCAATAATAAAATTAATCCTCAAAAATACAACTTGCCTAATAATTCCGCACTCCCTGTATGTATACTTTTTTAGCTCACAATCATATAGACTACTGTCAAACAGGGTGTATACATATATTTACTGGTATTTTTTCAATCCTACTGTTAGTATTCAGTGGTTTTATAGGATTCAGTCTACAGATGCATATTTCATCTATCATCTGTTTTTAAGGCTACATTTGACTGTGGTTATAGATTGCTCTTCTTCTTACTACTGCAATATTATTTTTCCTATATTATTATTTTAATTATACCAGAAACGGGGACCCATTAGCCCTAGGCTATTTGAACCTCAATATTTATCTCCCGGGTCCAAAGGGTCCTTGAAGCAAATTGCTACTTGGAGGTTAACCCTCCCTTAACCCAGACCCCTATACAGTGAAGGAGGTAGCCCTCTGACTCACTGCTAGGTTTTTTTCTCCAGTTATAAATGCTAAAAGATAAAATATGCCCAACAGTACTGTAAGCGAGCAATCAGCTTATGTCTAATTATTATGCAGGATAGGAATAAAAATATCTTAGATGACCTGGTATGGCAGGTTTCCTTAAACAAAAATTGAGTCTGGAGTACCTTACTATAGAAGCAAGCCAAGTTTTTTCCAGTGCCCGCATACCCCTGGGTCAGACGGATATAAATGTTGCCTTTAGGAATTTAAATAAAACATATATGCTCCTGGTGGGAAATAGCCAGCCTTGAGACATATATCCAGCAAGGGATGGTATATAGAGGGCTACGCATCCCCCTGAGACCAAATGCACATTTGGAAGATATACAATTTACTAAGGGCTGGGAAGGCCTATTGACAGAGTGCTCATTGAGACTATTGAAGAACCTAGCTGAATACGAGAAAGAGTATTTCAAAAAAGTGGACCAACAGTTAGAAAAGGAGATTAGGGAAATACAAGATTTTAGTCAACATCCAGACTTTCTTGACCTTGAACAAAAAATAAAGAAAAATATAGACGCATTGCAAAACGAAATCAAGGAAAGAAAACACGGAAAATATATGATATTGCAATATTATTTTTTCGATCTCTGCTTTCCAGCTATTTGTCCTACTAGCTGGGATCTTGAATCCGTATCTATATAGGTCACATTCGGGGAGGCACCATGTCTGTTGGGATTTTTTCTTTATCTCTAACTTTGCTTTATTTATGCTCTGATGTAGCACCCTGCCGCTTATGTGTTTTGCGCGAGGTGTTTGCAGTTACACCAAGCGCAAAACACATAAGCGTCAGGGTGCTACATCAGAGCATAAATAAAGCGAAGTTAGGGATAAATAAAAAATCCCAACAGAAAAAACTTCTAAAACATGTAACTATCTAAATACTTTTTACATGTGTTAGACGTTTTTTCCATTTGAGGCATAGGTTGTCATATGTATGGTTTATATTCTATTCGGATTTTATCAATTTTTATATTTTATATTTATGAATAAATGTTTAATGATCATTTAATACAAGAATACAGTAGTGGTCTGCCCATTAATACTAACAACACATTCAAAACACACATTTAGAGTGCCAGTCCATATTTTAAATATTCTTTTGTGAAACATTTTTCCTGTAAGGGTGAAACAGTGTACGGGACTAGAGCACCTACCCCCTGATCACATAGGAGTGAGCTATTCCTATCAATTTGAAATAAGTTTTTATTTTGTACTGTTTATGTTTGTGCTTTTGCCACAATAAAGCACAGTTTGAACATGAAAATCCATTGTCTGTGAAGATATCTGTGAGTGTAACCCCAGTGAAAGAGAGCTACCCCTCACAATTGGTGGAGGATGCGGACAACGTCCGTGCTGAAAGGACAACACAGAAAGTAAGAGGCAAAGTGGTTGCTAGGGGCAACGACATCGCAGAAAAAGGCAGCGTCCTTGCTGTTCTGGACATTTTTTTTGCTGGGTTGCAAAGGAAATTGCTGTGTGGAGCTTAAAGGGCCAGAAGTCCAGTACAAGAGACTGACCGGTGGAAATGGCTGCAAAATTGTATAGCCCATGGGAGAAATCCTGCGAGTTAGTGATTGGGGGAATCCTGCTGGGGGTCATTCTAGACTCCCACCAGCAAGTGTCTTGGGTCCTGCCTGAAATTCTGGACTTTGTAACGAGGGGGACAGAAACAAAAACTACAATGTCACTGACCTTTGTGACAGACTATGGCTCCGTACAGTGGGAGCTCTTGAAATGCGAGACCCTGAGGGTAGAGTTCATGCTGGGCAAGGACTTTCCGTTCTTTTGGCAGATATGGAGCGGTAAGAGTGCTTCAAGTTCTGCGGTTGGAGTTCCGGAGACAAAGATATGTGCCATTGCCAAGAGCAACCAATCGGAAGAAAAGGAGGTGGAGAGCGGTTTGGCTCTCAGGAGTTCCTATATTTCCTGCAAAAGTGCACAGTGTCCTAAAGGGTGCGGCTGGAGTGACGGTCCAGGAAAAGTCTGGACTCAAAGCCAGGCCATTTCCAGTAGAAACGGTTGCATCGCGGAGTCTGCAGGTGATCGTGGTACCAGGAACCAGGGGCAGGTTTCCAAAGTCCGGAAGAAGGATGATGATCTCGGTAGAGATGTCCCTGGAATGTCCTCGTCTCCCGAGACTGCCGAACCCATGACATCAGGGGTTAAGAACAACTTTTCTGTTGATTGTGTGGCAGACCCCGTGACAGTGAGCCGGCGGCAGTTGCTACCTGCTGGGCCAGAATGGGGTAAGACACCCAGTTGAGAAACTGCTACAAAAATATGTGACAATGTGAAAAAAGCAGTGTCTGAACAGGCGGGTAAGTCTGTAGGGGAGAAGGTTACTGTGTTGCCTAAATTGCCCATAACAAAAGCTAGGTATGCGATAGAAAACTCAGAGATCCTATGCTAGCCTGGGTAAGAGGTAGCACGATAGTGAAACCTGAGATTGATAAAGTGATAAAGGGGCTGGACAGTCATGCGGATAATAAGGACTATCCGGTGGTTCTCGCTGAGTGTGATACTCCGGTGAGAACTGGGACTTGTGAACTTGATGTTATGAATACACTCATACATGAGGGAATATTGGGCCGTGATTTCCCATTGTTCCGTGACTTGTGGGGAAGTGGAAACACTTCTGCAGTCAGTGGCGAAACTCCTGCAGAACTGTTACCCAATGCTGTAAGTGAAGTGACCATTAAAAACAATAGTGCAGATAAGGTGCAAGGTGATTGTGCCAAGTTGGTGGAAATGCATAATGAAAGGGGAATGTCATGTGAAATATCTGATGTTGATAACATGCCTTTTCCGTTGCATGTTGTGGTCAGGGGAGAAGCGCCCCCTGGTGGTAAAAATGCAAATGATGATGAAGCTACCTGAATTTCTAAAGCGCAGGCAGAAGAAAAACTAGCTCAGTCTATGAAAAAAGGGGATAAGACATTCTTCAGATATATAAATGAAAAAAGGAAATTAAAACAAGGAATAACTAAATTAAAAACAAAGGACGGAAGGTATGTAGAAGAGAATAAAGGGCTAGCCGACTGCCTTAACCCCTTAAGGACTCGGCCCTATTTCACCTTAAGGACTTGGCCATTTTTTGCAAATCTGACCAGTGTCACTTTAAGTGCTCATAACTTTAAAACGCTTTGACTTACCCAGGCCGTTCTGAGATTGTTTTTTCGTCACATATTGTACTTCATGACACTGCTAAAATTGGGTCAAAAAAGTTAATTTTTTTGCATAAAAAAATACAATTTTTACCGAAAATTTTGAAAAATTAGCAAATTTCAAAGTTTCAGTTTCTATACCTCTGTAATACATAGTAATACCCCCAAAAATTGTGATGACTTTACATTCCCCATATGTCTACTTCATGTTTGCAGCATTTTGGGAATGATATTTTATTTTTTGGGGATGTTACAAGGCTTAGAAGTTTAGAAGCAAATTTTGAAATTTTCAGAAATCTTCAAAATCCCACTTTTTATGGACCAGTTCAGGTTTGAAGTCATATTGTGAGGCTTAGATAATAGAAACCTCCCAAAAATGACCCCATTCTAGAAACTACACCCCTCAAGGTATTCAAAACTGTTTTTTAAAACTTTATTAACCCTTTAGGTCTTCCACAAGAGTTAATGGCAGATGGAGAAACAATTTTGAAATTTAAATTTTTTGGAAAATTTTCCAATATAATCAATTTTTTCCAGGAGTAAAACAAGGGTTAACTGCCAAACAAAACTCAAAATGGGTTGCCCCGATTCTGTAGTTTGCAGAAACACCCCATATGTGGTCGTAAACTACTGTTTGGCCGAACGGGAGCACATAGAAGAAGGGGAACACCATATGGGTTTTGGAAGGCAGATTTTGCAGGACTGGTTTTGTTTATACCATGTCCCATTTGAAGCCCCCTGTTGCACCCCTAGAATAGAAATTTCAAAAAAGTGACTCCATCTAAGAAAGTACACCCCACAAGGTATTCAAAACTGGGCTTACAAACTTTGTTAACCCTTTAGGTGCTCCACAAGAGTTATTGGCAGATGGAGAAACAATTTAGAAATTTCAATTTTTTGGAAAATTTTCCAATATAATCAATTTTTTCCAGGAGTAAAACAGGGGTTAACTGACAAACAAAACTCAAAATGGGTTGCCCTGATTCTGTAGTTTGCAAAAACACCCCATATGTGGTCGTAAACTACTGTTTGGCCAAACGGGAGCACATAGAAGGAGGGGAACACCATATGGGTTTTGGAAGGCAGATTTTGCAGGACTGGTTTTGTTTATACCATGTCCCATTTGAAGCCCCCTGTTGCACCCCTAGAATAGAAATTTCAAAAAAGTGACTCCATCTAAGAAAGTACACCCCTCAAGGTATTCAAAACTGGGTTTACAAACTTTGTTAACCCTTTAGGTGCTCCACAAGAGTTATTGGCAGATGGAGAAACAATTTAGAAATTTCAATTTTTTGGAAAATTTTCCAATATAATCAATTTTTTCCAGGAGTAAAACAGGGGTTAACTGCCAAACAAAACTCAAAATGGGTTGCCCTGATTCTGTAGTTTGCAAAAACACCCCATATGTGGTCGTAAACTACTGTTTGGCCAAACGGGAGCACATAGAAGGAGGGGAACACCATATGGGTTTTGGAAGGCAGATTTTGCAGGACTGGTTTTGTTTATACCATGTCCCATTTGAAGCCCCCTGTTGCACCCCTAGAATAGAAATTTCAAAAAAGTGACTCCATCTAAGAAAGTACACCCCTCAAGGTATTCAAAACTGGGTTTACAAACTTTGTTAACCCTTTAGGTGCTCCACAAGAGTTATTGGCAGATGGAGAAACAATTTAGAAATTTCAATTTTTTGGAAAATTTTCCAATATAATCAATTTTTTCCAGGAGTAAAACAGGGGTTAACTGACAAACAAAACTCAAAATGGGTTGCCCTGATTCTGTAGTTTGCAAAAACACCCCATATGTGGTCGTAAACTACTGTTTGGCCAAACGGGAGCACATAGAAGGAGGGGAACACCATATGGGTTTTGGAAGGCAGATTTTGCAGGACTGGTTTTGTTTATACCATGTCCCATTTGAAGCCCCCTGTTGCACCCCTAGAATAGAAATTTCAAAAAAGTGACTCCATCTAAGAAAGTACACCCCTCAAGGTATTCAAAACTGGGTTTACAAACTTTGTTAACCCTTTAGGTGTTCCACAAGAGTTATTGACAGATGGAGAAACAATTTAGAAATTTCTATTTTTTGGAAAATTTTCCAATATAATAAATTTATTCCAGGAGTAAAACAAGGGTTAACTGCCAAACAAAACTTAAAATGGGTTGCCCTGATTCTGTAGTTTGCAGAAACACCCCATATGTGGTCGTAAACTACTATTTGGCTAAACGGCAGGACATAGAAGAAGGGGAACGTCATATGGTTTTTGGAAGGCAGATTTTGCTGGACTGGTTTATTTACATCATGTACCCTTTCAAGCCCCCTGATGCACCCCTAGAGTAGAAACTCCATAAAAGTGACCCCATCTAGGAAACTACGGGATCAGGTGGTTGTTGTTTTGGGACTATTTTAGGGGTAAATATGATTTTTAGTTGCTCTTCATTACTCTTTTTTGAGGCAATGTAACAAAAAAAAAAAATTAAAAATTGTTTCTACATTCGCTATTTAGTTTTGTGGAACACCTAAAGGGTTAACATAGTTTGTAAAGTAACTTTTGAATACCTTGAGGGGTGTAGTTTCTTAGATGGGGTCACTTTTTTAAAGTTTTAAGTGGCAGGGGGGGGTCTGGGGTCTGATAGATGGATCAGAAAGAAAGAAAAGAAAGTTTAGTAAAAGTTTTTTTTTTTTTTTTAACTTTTCCCTTCTTTCCCTTCCTAACGGTGCCTCTCCCTCACTGACCCTAACCTACCTGGGTGGCGATGGGTGCAGGAGGGTGATGGACTACGATTAGGGGGACTCAGGAGCTGGACGCTGGACGGTGCTGCACGGTCAGGGTGCTGGACAGGAAGAGGAGGGGAGAGAGGAGCGCAGGAAGTTTGAATCTCGCGCCTCTCTCCCCTGCACCAATCAGCACCCTGGACAGCAGCGTTCAGCACCAGGGCCAGCGCCGCCTCTCCAAATCCTCGGACTGCGATAGGTGGTGTATAATTACGCCACCGATCGCAGTCTTTTTCCGGTTCATCGGGTCACAGGACACCCGAATGGACCGGAAACGCAGAAAACCGCAGGTCTGAATTGACCTGCGGTTTTCTGCGATCGTCGATACGGGGGGGGTCAAATGACCCCCCCCTGCATTGTTACGGGATGCCGGCTGAATGATTTCAGCCGAAATCCCGTTCCGATTAACCCCCGCGGCGCCGGAATAGCAAATTAAAGCCATGACGTACCGGTACGTCATGGGTCCTTAAGGATTCGGGAACCATGCCGTACCGGTACGTCCTAAGTCCTTAAGGGGTTAATGAATACTTCTGTTCAGTTTTTACAAAAGAAAAAGGAGAAGGACCTCCACTAGAAAGGATGACTAATAAATCATTTGATGCATGTATCTTTACAGAGGAAGATGTTCTAAGTTTGCTGTCTAAGGTGAAGACAAATAAGTCACAGGGGCCTGATGAGATACACCCACAATTATTAAAAGAGCTTAGTGGTGAGCTGGCAAAACCGCTAACAGATTTATTTAACCAATCATTAGTAACAGGAGTCGTCCCGGAAGATTGGAAATTGGCAAATGTCGTGCCCATTCACAAGAAAGGTAGTAGGGAGGAATCGAGCAACTATAGACCAGTGAGTCTGACATCAATAGTAGGCAAACTAATGGAAACCCTATTAAAGGATAGGATTGTGGAACATCTAAAATCCCATGGATTGCAAGATGAAAAACAACATGGGTTTACTTCAGGGAGATCATGTCAAACAAATCTTATAGATTTTTTTGACTGGGGGACTAAAATAATAGACGGTGGAGGTGCAGTAGACATCACATATCTAGATTTTAGTAAGGCTTTTGACACTGTTCCACATAGAAGACTTATCAATAAACTGCAGTCATTGAGCATGGACTCCCATATTGTTGAGTGGATTAGGCAGTGGCTGAGTGACAGACAACAGAGGGTTGTAGTCAATGGAGAACATTCAAAACAAGGTCATGTTACCAGTGGGGTTCCACAGGGATCTGTACTGGGACCAATTTTGTTTAATATCTTCATAAGTGATATTGCAAAAGGCCTCGATGGGAAGGTTTGTCTTTTTGCTGATGACACAAAGATATGTAACAGGGTTGATGTTCCTGGAGGGAAACGCCAAATGGAAAAGGATTTAGGAAAACTAGAAGAATGGTCAGAACTCTGGCAACTGAAATTTAATGTGGATAAGTGCAAGATAATGCACCTGGGGCGTAAAAACCCAAGGGCAGAATATAGAATATTTGACACAGTCCTGACCTCAGTATCTGAGGAAAGGGATTTAGGAGTAATTATTTCAGAAGACTTAAAGGTGGGAAGACAATGTAATAGGGCAGCACGAAATGCCAGCAGAATGCTTGGATGTATAGGGAGAGGTATAAGCAGTAGAAAGAGTGAAGTGCTTATGCCGCTGTACAGAACACTGGTGAGACCTCACTTGGAGTATTGTGCGCAGTACTGGAGGCCATATCTCCAGAAGGATATAGATACTCTAGAGAGAGTTCAGAGAAGAGCTACTAAACTAGTACATGGATTGCAGGATAAAACTTACCAGGAAAGGTTAAAGGACCTTAACATGTATAGCTTGGAAGAAAGAAGAGACAGAGGGGATATGATAGAAACTTTTAAATACATAAAGGGAATCAACTCGGTAAAGGAGGAGAGCATATTTAAAAGAAGAAAAACTACCACAAGAGGACACAGTTTTAAATTAGAGGGGCAAAGGTTTAAAAGTAATATAAGGAAGTATTACTTTACTGAGAGAGTAGTGGATGCATGGAATAGCCTTCCTGCAGAAGTTGTAGCTGCAAATACAGTGAAGGGGTTTAAGCATGCATGGGATAGGCATAAGGCCATCCTTCATATAAGATAGGGCCAGGGGCTATCCATAGTATTCAGATATATTGGGCAGACTAGATGGGCCAAATGGTTCTTATCTGCCGACACATTCTATGTTTCTATGTTTCTAAGCTTTATTTTCTTCATTTGCTATTTTTCATGAAGAACTATATGACTTGATTAAAAGATTTGAAGAAGTGCATTTAAGTAGTGTGGAGCGAAGCTCAGCTTCAACTCAGTGTTTGAATGTGCAGGAAAATATGGTAAGAATAGAGGATGTACCGCACGTACCAGAGGTGGATATGCAGTCTCCACAGTGTTTTATGGTTACTAAGGAAGTGTCCCAGGTGGGGATTAGCTCATCGGTGCCTCTAGAGGTCAGAATTAATAATTACACGAGTGGTATATGTGACGTATGTGCTGTAACCGATAACAACTCGGAGAGTGAAGCTACCGTGTCAAGGTCATGCGAAACTAAGGTGGTTACTAGTAGCGACCAGATGACAGTTATATCTGATGAGTTGAGAATTAAGTCGGGTGACGTCAGCCTAGTGTCTGAAGCCCATATCCAGACAGTTGTAGATGACCTGACAGGACAGTACAGCTGCAAACAGGAGGATGATCTCTCTCTCTCCTCACAGTCCCTAGAATTGTTAGAGAAGGGACTAGCTGTCTTCACAGAGAAAATGAAGAAAGCTTCAGAAGGGTCAAAGGAGGAGACCCAGAAAGAGAATGGTGATACTCCTACATCTGCTGCAGCAGAGCCGAGCAAGGAGCAGCTGGAACCGGAGTCCCAAAAGCGGGGCACTTCCCACAAGCTTGTGCAAAAAGCTGAAAAGAAACTGTTGAAAAACATGGAGTTGATGGTTCAGCGCCTGGAGAAAAAAGGTCTGACATACAAAAAGTTGGAAAACCAAGAACAAACTTCAGCAAGAATTGGATAATCTGATGGTGGACCTGGACCACCAGAAGCAAATTATGTCTAACCTAGAGAAGAAATAGAAGAAGTTTGACCGGCTCCTGGCTGGAGAGAAATACATCTCGGCTTGATATGCCGAAGAACGTGACCGAGTGGAGACTGATGCTTGGGAGGAGACCAAGGCCCTCTCCTTGGCTAGAGCCCTTGAAGAAGCGCTTGACGAGCGAGGTGAATTTAAGAGGCTGAACAAGCAACTCAGAGCAGAGATAGAGGATCTCATGAGCTCAAAAGATGACATCGGGAAGAACGTCTATGAGTTGGAGAAGTCTAAGCTAGAGCCTATTAAGAATGGATCTGGAGATGGTGGCACTGCCGTGCTGGCCGAGGCAGAGAAGATGGAAGATGCTTCTGCTGATCCAGTTGATGGGGATGATGTGGATTCCGAAGCCCACAGACCCGTGGTAGAGTGTAGCCCGGGCCTGGAAGACGTCCCCTCTGCATACAAGGCCTTCCAAATAGCCAGAAGCCTGCTGGGGAAGAAGTACGAGGAGGTGAACGACCAGTTTTCGGATCTTGGCTATTACAATGGGCTGGCTCTCCTGACTCCTCCCGAAAAGGAGAACAGTGTCCTGGGTGAGCCTCTGGAGAAAATTCCAGAAGACGAGGAGTCTGCTGAAGACCCCGGTGACTCCTGCCTCGATCAGAAAGAGGGGGAGGAGTTAAGAGGGCAAGTATATGGTGCCATGTCCAAGAAGGATGAGAAGGCTGTCAAAGAGACTGGAGACTCCAAGAAGACAAAGGCTGAAGAAGTTATTGCCGATGTGTTTGTGGACGTGAAGTCCCCAGGTGCTGCAGAGACCAAAGTTAAGACAAAGGCAGCGGCAGTCGAAGTGGAAAAAGCCACTAAAGAAGCAGAGGTCTCTGAAACTGCCACCAAAGCTGGGAAAACCACTGCTGGAAAGAAGGAAGAAGTGAACCAGATGCACGTAAAAGAAGCGAGCAGAGGCAAGCATGCTCTGCTGAAGAAGCCCCGCAAAGCAAAGGAGAAAATGTCTGGACATGACCATGACTGCGAACAGTTCATTCAGGAGCTGCAGCAGTTCAAGAAAGGACATGAGGAGCATGTGCGGGAGCCAGAGTATCTAAAAAGAGAGAGAGATCAAAGAGTGTGAGAGCACATCATCATCACCTGGGAAAGAGTAGAAAAAGAATATCTGGCAATGAGATGGGCAATATGGATGAACACAACCTAGGTGAAAGCTGGTCAAACAAAATGAATGTAAATGGCGCCCAAGATAAAGATTCTAAATAAATTGAATATTGGAATGCCTTAAAATATATACTTTAATAGTACCTCTTAAAATAATAGGCCCAACAGTGATAGAAATGAACAATACCTCACTAAGAGGTTATAAACAACTGCCAACCAAGGTGAACTGGTAGGAAGAAAAAATAATAACAGCCAGGAGATGTGTTCACTGGCTCACTCAGAGGGTGAGTTAGGAAGAAAACAGGGATAGATAATAAGAGGGAGACAGATACTGGGTCTCTTCCCCTCAATGCGTCCCTGTGTCCTAACTAAACATGAAACCCTCACTGACTGCCCCTAGATTCCCCTCAGACCTATCCATTGACTGCCCAGCTTCGTCAGAAGCAACAAAGACCAGTCACTTGCTAGGGCAGGCAGACAAAAAAATATAATAAAGAAAAATGACCCTACGCGTTTCACTGACGGATGCCAGATCATCAGGGGACCAAACAATGCCAGGAGCACAGGCAAACAGCAACAAACAATGTGAGCTTGTCACAGCCTAAATCATAGGCTATGGCACATGGTAAGACAATCCTCTTGATATATGCGGATATACTTAGCTTGCCAAAGTAGTTAGCCTGCGTCCTCGGTCCGCACCTCTCCTGCGTATGGCAGTGGGAGCGGGTGACTAGCGCTGGCGTCCTTTTTAAACCTCGCGCGTCGCATAGGCTCCTCCCCCCGCAACACATGATCAGTCATGTGACGCATGACGTGTAACGTCACGTCACTATCGAGGATCACATGATCGGATGCGGAAAAAAAGCCGTCTATTCTATTGCGGCCGTATCTCCTCAGTACCTGATAGGTCCAGCAATGATGGGGGGTGGGAGGGGGGCGGATGCCAGAGTAAACTGCTGGCGAAGTGGAGGTGGGCTAATTCACATCGCCACCAGTTACCTAATGTTCCGGCTAGAATAGCCAGGTGAAGGTGCGTCACTCCGTACAGTCAAAGGAGGCGCTACCTAGGGTATTAAATGGCACATTAGATGATCAGAGACTGGATGGATATATATCCCAAGTGTAAAGTTGATGCATATTGATAAATGAATGTAGTCACCCCATAGATATGAATATATCATGTCAGGGTAAGGGAAAATAGGAGAGGAAAAGGGGAAGAGGGGAAGGAGGGGGGAGAGAACAGGAGATCCTAGGAACTAACAGTCCCATATAGACACATGAACAATAAGTAAGAGCCAGGGTATGTCGCTATAGATTAAACAACATCATGAGACCCTAGTAGCCCTTCTAGAGATTCAAAATAAAAATAAAAATAAATAAAAAGGCATAGAGATGTGATCTACCTCCAAACCTAGTTCAATGGAGCTATAATTTAAAGGGGACTATAAACAGTATGTATAACCTACCAAAGTAGGGCATACTATAACCCAAACACTGGGTAGATGACAGGTGTATGTAGGGGCACGCAACGCAGCCACTGCAGCGAAAGCAACCCGCAGGTGGTTTAAGCCATCCACCTGACCGGTCATTGGTCTCGCTGAAGTGGCTGCGTACTAGGCGGTCACGTACAGATCGCCCCCTACGATACGTGATATTTACAGTGGGTGCGACGACATCCTTAATGTCTGGATCAAGCAAAAGGATGTTCCAATGTTTGGATAAAACCTCACGTACCTCTTTTGCGGCTCCATCACAGGTACCAATTAGGCGAATCTGTTTTTCCTCTTTCACAATTTTGTTGGGATGCAATAATTCTGTACGGTTTTTTTAACCCCACCGGCCTTAATGAGCAGCTCTCATTTAGCTGCTTCATTGAGGAGTCTAGATCCACCCACTGATTCATGATTCTAGATTCATCCATTGATATTGGGGTGAACCTACCCATTCAGTATACTCACTTGCGAATCTTCTTGACCAGACTAATACACCTGTCATCTACCCAGTGTTTGGGTTATAGTATGCCCTACTTTGGTAGGTTATACATACTGTTTATAGTCCCCTTTAAATTATAGCTCCATTGAACTAGGTTTGGAGGTAGATCACATCTCTATGCCTTTTTATTTATTTTTATTTTTATTTTGAATCTCTAGAAGGGCTACTAGGGTCTCATGATGTTGTTTAATCTATAGCGACATACCCTGGCTCTTACTTATTGTTCATGTGTCTATATGGGACTGTTAGTTCCTAGGATCTCCTGTTCTCTCCCCCCTCCTTCCCCTCTTCCCCTTTTCCTCTCCTATTTTCCCGAGGTGCGGACCGAGGACGCAGGCTAACTACTTTGCAAAGCTAAGTATATCCGCATATATCAAGAGGATTGTCTTACCATGTGCCATAGCCTATGATTTAGGCTGTGACAAGCTCACATTGTTTGTTGCTGTTTGAGGCAGTTTCTATTGGGCAAGACGTCAGTTTTGGTGATAAACCAAGCTCTGCTGGCGTGGGTCTCGCAGAACAAAGGGAAGGTCATAGGCCAGGTGGATGCCCTCTCACCAGCCTCCCGTGGTTATGCATGTGTTCACCCTCACGGGCTTGAACAAAGGAAGGGTATGTGAGACAGTGACAGATCTCACAGGCTGAAGGCAAGGAAGGAGTGGATAGTGCGGCCCACACCCCTATTCCACCACAGGTGAGACCAGCTGGAGGTATTCAGGCTGGCATAAAGCACCTCCCAGGGTGTCCGTAAGGGGGGAGTGTGCAAACAGTGGCCTGGTGAGGCTCTGTGAGTGTGGTCTCAGCTGGGCAAGGCTGAGAGACCACGAGGCTGGGAAATATTCTGACCGTGCTGCAGCCTAGGGATTGGCGGACTATTGGGCTGAGAAAGCCGCACCTGAAATAGTGTGTGAACTGTGATGTATACTGTAGGTGAGTCAGAGAGACACGTCTTATGTTTTATTTAGTGCCCAGACGGGCAGACTTATTTTGTACTGTTTATGTTCATAAAAATCCATGGTCTGTGAGGATATCTGCATGACCCCAGTGAAAGAGAAGAAAAGTAAGGTAAGCAGCACTCCAGGTCCCAATATGGAGAGATATGTCAATGAAAATATAGTAAATGGTGCCCACGGATGGTGATCTTGACTGGGGGTCCCGTCAAGTAGCAAAATATAGAGAAATCCACAGCACTCTTCAATTCAGGTGAAAAATCTGGTTACTTTATTAGTAACAGCAGCATACGGATAGCAACGTTTCAACCATCTCTGGTCTTTCTCAAGCTACAGTGCTGTCCATAATTATTCATACCCCTGGCAAATTTTGACTAAAAGTTCCTTTTATTCAACCAGCAAGTAATTTTTTGACGGGAAATGACATAGGTGTCTCTCAAAAGATAATAAGACGATGTACAAGAGGCATTATTGTGGAAAAAAAACATTTCTCAGCTTTTATTTACATTTGAGCAAAAAATACAAGATGTTCAGCACTGTGGAAAATCTCAGAGCACATGGACGGAAGCCAAAAGTGACACCTGTGCTGGCCAGGAGAATAGTTAGAGAGGTGAAAAAGAATCCAAGGATCCCCACTAGAGCCATCCTGGTGAATCTGGGCTCAGCTGGTGGCAATGTCTCAAGGCAGACAATCCAACGGACGCTACACACTGCTGGGTTCCACGGATGCAGACCAGGCACACAAAAGCTCGTTTGGCCTTTGCAAAAGCTCATCTGGACACAGAAGAAGACTTCTGGTCTTCTGTGTTATGGTCAGATGAAACAAAAATGGAATTGTTTGGTCACAATGATGTTTCCTATATTTGGCATAAAAAAGGAGAAACCTTCAACCCAAAGAACACAATCCCCACTGTCAAACATGGTGGTGGGAACCTAATGCTTTGTGGGTGTTTTTCAGCCAGGGAACCTAATCACAGTAAACGGCGCCATGAAAAAAGAGCAATACATGAGGATTCTCAACGACAACATCAGGCAGTCTGCAGACACCAGTGGACATTTCAGCATGACAATGACCCAAAACACACAGAAAGAGTGTGAAGAAATGGTTAGCAGACAACATTAACGTTTTGGAGTGGCCCAGCCAGAGTCCAGACTTGAATCCAATTGAGAATCTGTGGAGGGAGCTAAAGATCAGGGTGACCCTCCAACCTGAAAGAAGACCCTCCAACCTGAAAGATTTGGAGCTCATTGCTAAAGATGAATGGGCAAAAATACCTGTGGAGACATGCAAAAAGCTGGTCTGCAATTATAGAAAGCGTTTGATTGCTGTAATAGCCAATAAAGGCTTTTCTATTGATTATTGAGAAGGGTATGAATAATTTTGGACTGGACACTTTTTGCTCAAATGTAAATAAAAGCAGAGAAATGTTTTTTTCCCACAATAATGCCTCTTCTATATCGTCTTATTATCTTTTGGGAGACACCTATGTCATTTCCTGTCAAAAAATTACTTGCTGGTTGAATAAAAGTAACTTTAAGTCAAAATTTGCCAGGGGTATGAATAATTATGGGCAGCACTGTATGTATGTGACATAGCTTGAGAAAGACCAGAGGTGGTTGAAACGTTACTATCCGTATGTGCGGTATGCCAGACCAACAGGGGAAATTATATGTGAGGTCACGGTGTGAGCAATAGGTGGGCCGAGGTAAATACAGTTCTGGTTACTCACGGTTATGTCGTCCCCCGGCAGGCTTGCATAAGTGAAGAGGAGAACGGCACAAGAATTCTCTGGGGCACACTTTGGTGTAAGGGACACAGGCCAGATGGTGGTTTGAGGTGCCCTTGATGGTCTGTATTCATGTGCCTATGGCAAGGTCCCCTGGAGTCGTGACGCCAGTACCTTTTGTGGTGGTACAACCATTTACTGTATTCCAAAATCCAAATTATAACTTTTACTGAACGTTGCTCCTGGTAACAGTAACATCCAAGTATTAAACAGTCTCTGTAAGATGGACAGAGGTAAAGCTGCAACAGGTCCACTGCTGACAGGTGTAGTGTCTGTCTCTCTAGCTATTAAATTATACAGATTTATGTGCTTACTGGTAGAGGACTTTTATGCTGGTCCTTGTTATCCCAGTGTAGGTTAGTGAGGCTGCCGGAGGCTGGTAAATCCTTCACTTTTAGATCCAAAGGTCCTAAGGTGCTTGTAGAGATGGCCGTAACCCTTTGGGGGTCTCCTTCGTTAGCATTCTCTGAATTAATATCCTGCTGAGTGAATAGAGCACTTCAACTCAGGGATCAAGACTCCAGACTGAACTGGACAGAACTAAACTCTAGACCAGGGATGGCCAACCTGCAGCTCCCCAGCTGTTGCAAAACTACAATTCCCAGCATGCCAAGACTGCCTACAGCTATCAGCCTACAGCAGGGCATGGTGGGAGTTGTAGTTTTACAACAGCTGGAGAGACGCAGGTTGGCCATCCCTGCTCTAGACTGACACACCCAGACTGCACACTCCAAGACTAGGCCTGAGCTGGACTATATATATTTGAGGTATTATCTCCCCCTAGTGGTAGGCTCAATGTAATGCAATCTAAATACACCTGTAAGCAGGGATTATACATAAAGATGCATTGCAGCATAAAACAGGCTATATAAGGAATACAAAGCAATACACAACAACTTTTCAGTACCCACCAGAGTAGTGGGACACTGCATATGCTGCTGTTACTAATAAAGTAACCTGATTTTTCACCTGAATTGAAGAGTGCTGGGGATTTCTCTATATTCCACAGTGAAAGAGAGCTACCTATATATATATATATATATATATATATATATAGTACAGACCAAAAGTTTGGACACACCTTCTCATTCAAAGAGTTTTCTTTATTTTCATGACTATGAAGGCATCAAAACTATGAATTAACACATGTGGAATTATATACATAACAAACAAGTGTGAAACAACTGAAAATATGTCATATTCTAGGTTCTTCAAAGTAGCCACCTTTTGCTTTAATTACTGCTTTGCACACTCTTGGCATTCTCTTGATGAGCTTCAAGAGGTAATCCCCTGAAATGGTCTTCCAACAGTCTTGACGGAGTTCCCAGAAATGCTTAGCACTTGTTGGCCCTTTTGCCTTCACTCTGTGGTCCAGCTCACCCCAAACCATCTCGATTGGGTTCAGGTCCGGTGACTGTGGAGGCCAGGTCATCTGGCGCAGCACCCCATCACTCTCCTTCATGGTCAAATAGCCCTTACTTTCAAAGTTTTCCCAATTTTTCGGCTGACTGACTGACCTTCATTTCTTAAAGTAATGATGGCCACTCGTTTCTCTTTACTTAGCTGCTTTTTCTTACCTTAATACAAATTCTAACAGTCTATTCAGTAGGACTATCAGCTGTGTATCCACCTGACTTCTCCTCAATGCAACTGATGGTCCCAACCCCATTTATAAGGCAAGAAATCCCACTTATTAAACCTGACAGGGCACACCTGTGAAGTGAAAACCATTTCAGGGGACTACCTCTTGAAGCTCATCAAGAGAATGCCAAGAGTGTGCAAAGCAGTAATCAAAGCAAAAGGTGGTTACTTTGAAGAACCTAGAATATGACATATTTTCAGTTGTTTCACACTTGTTTGTTATGTATATAATTCCACATGTGTTAATTCATAGTTTTGATGCCTTCAGTGTGAATCTACAATTTTCATAGTCATGAAAATAAAAGAAAACTTTTTGAATGAGAAGGTGTGTCCAAACTTTTGGTCTGTACTGTATACACACACACACACACACACACACACTGTATATATAATAAACACATATACATATAATAAATGCAATCGGTATACATATATAGTATATACAAGAGTGCACAAGGTGTCATTTATACCTTGTACCTTACATATCAGTACACTGCTGTATATACTATAAATCTGTACATACTGCCTCTATAATACTGTGTAAAATATGCAGTGTGTGTATATATACACTGCTCAAAAAAATAAAGGGAATGCTTAAACAACACACTGTAACTCCAAGTCAATCACACTTCTGTGAAATCAAACTGTCCACTTAGGAAGCAACACTGAGTGACAATCAATTTCACATGCTGTTGTGCAAATGGGCATGGAGACGCTACCAGGAGACAGGCCAGTACATCAGGAGACGTGGAGGAGGCCGTAGGAGGGCAACAACCCAGCAGCAGGACCGCTACCTCTGCCTTTGTGCAAGGAGGAACAGGAGGAGCACTGCCAGAGCCCTGCAAAATGACCTCCAGCAGGCCACAAATGTGCATGTGTCTGCTCAAACGGTCAGAAACAGACTCCATGAGGGTGATATGAGGGCCCGACGTCCACAGGTGGGAGTTGTGCTTACAGCCCAACACCGTGCAGGACATTTGGCATTTGCCAGAGAACACCAAGATTGGCAAATTCGCCACTGGCACCCTGTGCTCTTCACAGATGAAAGCAGGTTCACACTGAGCACATGTGACAGATGTGACAGAGTCTTGAGACGCCGTGGAGAACGTTCTGCTGCCTGCAACATCCTCCAGCATGACCGGTTTGGCATTGGGTCAGTAATGGTGTGGGGTGACATTTCTTTGGAGGGCCGCACAGCCCTCCATGTGCTCGCCAGAGGTAGCCTGACTGCCATTAGGTACCGAGATGAGATCCTCAGACCCCTTGTGAGACCATATGCTGGTGCGGTTGGCCCTGAGTTCCTCCTAATGCAAGACAATGCTAGACCTCATATGGCTGGAGTGTGTCAGCAGTTTCTGCAAGACGAAGGCATTGATGCTATGGACTGGCCCGCCCGTTCCCCAGACCTGAATCCAATTGAGCACATCTGGGACATCATGTCTCGTTCTATTCACCAACGTCACGTTGCACCACAGACTGTCCAGGAGTTGGTAGATGCTTTATTCCAGGTCTGGGAGGAGATGCCTCAGGAGACCGTCCGCCACCTCATCAGGAGCATGCACAGGCGTTGTAGGGAGGTCATACAGGCACGTGGAGGCCACACACACTACTGAGCCTCATTTTGACTTGTTTTAAGGACATTACATCAAAGTTGCATCAGCCTGTAGTGTGTTTTTCCACTTTAATTTTGAGTGTGACTCCCAATCCAGACCTCCATGGGTCAAAAATTTCCATTTTTTTATTTTTGTGTGGTTTTGTTGTCAGCACATTCAAATATGTAAAGAACAAAGTATTTCAGAAGAATATTTAATTAACTCAGATCTAGGATGTGTTATTTTTGTGTTCCCTTAATTTTTTTGAGCAGTGTATATATATATATATATATATACAGTACAGACCAAAAGTTTGGACACACCTTCTCATTCAAAGAGTTTTCTTTATTTTTATGACTATGAAAATTGTAGATTCACACTGAAGGCATCAAAACTATGAATTAACACATGTGGAATTATATACATAACAAACAAGTGTGAAAGAACTGAAAATATGTAATGTTCTAGGTTCTTCAAAGTAGCCACCTTTTGCTTTGATTACTGCTTTGCACACTCTTGGCATTCTCTTGATGAGCTTCAAGAGGTAGTCCCCTGAAATGGTTTTCACTTCACAGGTGTGCCCTGTCAGGTTTAATAAGTGGGATTTCTTGCCTTATAAATGGGGTTGGGACCATCAGTTGCGTTGAGGAGAAGTCAGGTGGATACACAGCTGATAGTCCTACTGAATAGACTGTTAGAATTGGTATTATGGCAAGAAAAAAGCAGCTAAGTAAAGAAAAACGAGTGGCCATCATTACTTTAAGAAATGAAGGTCAGTCAGTCAGCCGAAAACTCGGGAAAACTTTGAAAGTAAGGGCTATTTGACCATGAAGAAGAGTGATGGGGTGCTGCGCCAGATGACCTGGCCTCCACAGTCACCGGACCGGAACCCAATCGAGATGGTTTGGGGTGAGCTGGACCGCAGAGTGAAAGCAAAAGGGCCAACAAGTGCTAAGCATCTCTGGGAACTCCTTCAAGACTGTTGGAAGACCATTTCAGGGGACTACCTCTTGAAGCTCATCAAGAGAATGCCAAGAGTGTGTAAAGCAGTAATCAAAGCAAAAGGTGGCTACTTTGAAGAACCTAGAATATGACATCTTTTCGGTTGTTTCACACTTGTTTGTTATGTATATAATTCCACATGTGTTAATTCATAGTTTTGATGCCTTCATAGTCAGGAAAATAAAGAAAACTCTTTGAATGAGAAGGTGTGTCCAAACTTTTGGTCTGTACTGTATATATATATATATATACAGAGAGACGTGTACTGATATGAGACACACAAAAGAGGTATAATAGATGCAGTGTGTACAGATATATAGTGTATACAGCAGTGTATTGACATGTGAGATATGAGGTATAAATTACAGCTCGTACCTCACATATCAGTCCTCTGCTGGGTATACTATATATCTGTACCCACTGCATCTATTCTACCTCGTACCTCACATATCAGTATACTGCTGGGTATACTATATATCTGTACACACTGCATCTATTATCCCTCTTACCTGGCATATCAGTACACTGCCGTATATTTTATATACAGTGTCTTGCAAAAGTATTCACCCACTTGACTTTTTTCTTATTTTGGTGCCTCACATCCTGGAATTAACATGGATTGTTTGAGGATTTGCATCATTTAATTTACAGAACATGCCCACAACTTTGAAGATTTTTTTTATTTTTATTGTGAAGCAAACAACAAATAGGACAAAATAGGAAAAAAGTCAATGTGCATAACTATTCATTCCCCTAAGGTCAATACTTTGTATTAGGCCACCGCGTAGAGCGCACTCTGCCTGGGGGGCGCCGCCGCCGGCGCTCTGGAGTCTGGCCATCGCCAGCCAGTGGTGTTGCGAGGTGGGTCACCCGCTGGACCCAAATTCCGAATCCCAACACCACTAGCACCTGGTCGCCCCCTACTTGTGTCGCTGATCTGACATCTGATCCTTCCTGCATTCGCCAGCTGCGAGCCTGCGAGGGCAAGATTACTTAGTGGGGGCAAATTACATAATGGATGGCAGTGTGCACTGTGGGGGCAAAATTACTTAGTGGGGGGCAAATTACATAATGGAGGGCAGTGTGTGGGCAAAATTAATTAGTGGGGGGCAAATTACATATTGGAGGGCAGTGTTGGGGCAAAATTACTTAGTGGGGCAAATTTCATAATGGAGGGCAGTGTGGGGGCAAAATTACTTAGTGGGGGCAAATTACATAATGGAGGGCAGTGTGTGGGCAAAATTTGTTAGTGGGGGGCAAATTACATAATGGAGGGCAGTGTGTGGGCAAAATTACTTAGTGTGGGGGAAAATTACATAATGTGAGGCAGTGTGGGGGGCAAATTACTTAATGTGGGGCAGTGTGGGGGCAAATTACATAATGTGAGGCAGTGTGGGGGTAAATTACTTAATGTGGGGCAGTGTGGGGGACAAATTACATAATGTGGGGCAGTGTGTGGGGCAAATTACATAATATGGGGCAGTGTGGGGGGCAAATTACTTAATGTTGGGCAGTGTAGGAGGTAATCACATATTGTGGGGCAGTGTGGGGGCAAATTACATAATGTGAGGCTGTGTGGGGGGCAAATTACATAATGTGAAGCAGTGTGGGGGAAAATTACATAATGTGAGGCAGTGTGGGGGGCAAATTACTTAATGTGTGGCAGTGTGGGAGGCAAATGACTTAATGTCGGGCAGTATGGGGGACAAATTACTTAATGTGAGGCAGTGTGGGGGCATATTACTTACTGTGGGGCATTGTAGGGGGCAGTATTACCAATGAGGGCATTCTAGAAGGGAATTACTATTGGTGGGGCTATGAGGAGCACTATTACTATGGGGGCACTATTATTTTTTCAGGATAATATTTTTGGTATTGGGGCCGGGGCACAGAGAGCAGCAGGATAACACTGTGCGGACTCCAGGTTGGGGGATGATAGAAAATTGAGGACACTAAGATGTCTGTGTGTCACACTCTGTAGAGATGAGGCGGCTGAGAGAAGTGTCCGGACTGAATGGAGAACATGACAGAGAAGATCTACATTGGAGGAGACGTCACCTGGAGGCCCTGGATGTGAGAGGTACGTGCTGCTGTATATGTGCAATACTGCTATTTTATGTTTTGCATATGAGAAAATGTTTGCAATTAAAAGGTTTTAATTAAATGTTCTATTTTACTATTCTTAATATTTGGTCGAAAGGCTGATTGGGGGAGGTGGGATTGTAACGGGACTGCTGTAGAATATCTAAAATTAGCTGGTCAAGTAAAATGTTGCATGCAACAATCATTAAATAGGTGGCCGACGAAAAAAGGGGCGGATCAAAGGGCGTGTTCAATGGGCGGAGTCAAGGGGGCGGCAAAATTAGCTTTTGCCTAGGGTGGCAAAAATCATTGCACCATCCCTGACTGGAGATGGTGTTCTTTGGGTGATGTGATGTGTTGGGTTTGCGCCAGACATAGCATTTTCTTTGGCCGAAAAGTTCAATTTTAGTGTCATCAGACCAGAGCACCTTCCTCCATACATTTTGGGAGTCTCCCACATGCCTTTTTGCAAACTCACAACGTGCCTTTTTGTTTTTAGCTGAAAGTAATGGCTTTCTTCTGGCCACTCTGCCATAAAACCCAACTCTATGGAGCGTACGGCTTATTGTCGTTCTATGTACAGATACTCCAGTCTCTGCTGTGGAACTCTGCTGCTCCTCCAGGGTTACCTTAGGTCTCTGTGCTGCCTCTCTGATTAATGCCCTCCTTTCCCGATCCGTGAGTTTTGGTTAGCGGCCGTCTCTTGGCAGGTTTGCTGTTGTGCCATGTTCTTTCCATTTAGTTATGATAGATTTGATGGTGCTCCTGGGGATCATCAAAGATTTGGATATTTTTTTTATAACCTAACCCTGACTTGTATTTCTCAACAACATTGTCCCTTACTTGTTTGGAGAGTTCCTTGGTCTTCATGGCAGTGTTTGATTAGTGATGCCTCTTGCTCAGGTGTTGCAGCCTCTAGGGCCTTTCAAAAAAGGTGTGTATATGTAATGACAGATCATGTGACACTTAGTTTGCACACAGGTGGACATAATTTCACTAATTATGTGACTTCTGAAGGTAATTGGTTGCACCAGAGCTTTTTATGGGCTTTCTCACAAAGGGGGTGAATACATATGCACATGGAAATTTTCTATTTCTAAACAATAGTTTTATTTATATATTATTCTCAGTTACCTTCACCAACTTAGACTATTGTGTTCTGATCCATCACATTAAATTCAGATTAACAAAACATTAAATTTAAAGCTGTAATGTAACAAAATACGAAAAAAGTCAAGGGGGGTGAATACTTTTGCAAGGCACTGTATATATATATATATATATATACATATATACAGTGGGTATACATATATAGTATATACAAGAGTGTACGAGGTATAATTTATACCTTGTACCTCATCTCAGTACACTGCTGTATATACTACAAATCTGTACATACTGCCTCTATAATACTGTGTAATATATGCAGTGCACAGTGGCTATACAAATTCTACACACCCCTGCTAAAATGTCAGGTTTCTGTGCTGTAAATAAAGAGACAAAGATAAATCATTTAAGATCTTTTTCCACCTTTAATGTGACCTATAAACCGTACCACTCAATTGAAAAACAAACTGAAATCTTTTAGCTGGAGGAAAAAAAAACAAATAATGTGGTTGCATAAGTGTTCACACCCTCTTATAACTGGGGATGTAGCTGTGTTCATAATTAAGCAATCACATTCAAAATCATGTTAAATAGGAGTCAGCATACACCTACCATCATTTAAAGTGCCTCTGATTAAACCCAAATAAAGTTCAGCTGCTCTTTTTGGTCTTTTCTAAAATTTTCTTAGTTGCATCCCACAGCAAAAGCCATGGTCCTGAGAGAGCTTCCAAAGCATCAGAGGGATCTCATTGTTAAAAGGTATCAGTCAGGAGAAGGGTACAAAAGAATTTCCAAGGCATTAGATATACCATGGAACACAGTGAAGACAGTCATCATCAAGTGGAGAAAATATGGCACAACAGTGACATTACCAAGAACTGGATGTCCCTCCAAAATTTATGAAAAGACGAGAAGAAAGCTGGTCTGGGAGGCTACCAAGAGGCCTACAGCAACATTAAAGGAGCAGCAGGAATATCTGGCAAGTACTGGCTGTGTGGTACATGTGACAACAAACTCCCGTATTCTTCATATGTCTGGGATATGGGGTAGAGTGGCAAGACGAAAGCCTTTTCTTACGAAGAAAAACATCCAAGCCAGGCTACATTTTGTAAAAACACATCTGAAGTCTCCCAAAAGCATGTGGGAAAAGGTGTTATGGTCTGATGAAACCAAGGTTGAACTTTTTGGCCATTATTCCAAAAGATATGTTTGGTGCAAAAACAACACTGCACATCACCAAAAGAACACCATACCCACAGTGAAGCATGGTGGTGGCAGCATCATGCTTTGGGGCTGTTTTTCTTCAGCTGGAACTAGGGCCTTAGTTAAGCTAGAGGGAGTTATGAATAGTTCCAAATACCAGTCAATATTGGCACAAAACCTTCAGGCTTCTGCTAGAAAGCTGAACATGAAGAGGAACTTCATATTTCAGCATGACAACGACCCAAAGCATACATCCAAATCAACAAAGGAATGGCTTCACCAAAAGAAGATTAAAGATTTGGAATGCCCAGCCATAGCCCAGACCTGAATCCGATTGAAAATCTATGGGGTGATCTGAAGAGGGCTGTGCACAGGAGATAACCTGGCAATCTGACAGATTTGCAGTGTTTTTGCAAGAAGAGTGGGCAGATCTTGCCAAGTCAAAATATGCCATGCTGATAGACTCATACCCAAAAAGACTGAGTGCTGTAATAAAATCAAATGGTGCTTCAACAAAGTAATAGTTTAAGGGTGTGTACACTTATGCAACCATATTATTTTATTTTTATTTTTTCTCCCCTCTACCTAAAAGATTTCAGTTTGTTTTTCAATTGAGTTGGACAGTTTATAGGTCACATTAAAGGTGGAAAAAGTTCTGAAATGATTTATCTTTGTCTCATTTTTTTACATTACAGAAACCTGACATTTTAACAGGGGTGTGTAGACTTTTTATATCCACTGTATATATATGAGAGAGAGAGATGTGTATTGATATGAGACAAACACGGTACAATAGATGCAGTGCATACAGAAATATGTGGCCAGTTATACATTATGGTCACTGTGTGTGATGTAAATGAGTTAGTGGTCATTGTAACTGTCTGCAGTATTATATATGAGTGAGCAATGAGTAAAAACAGGGCATGAGTGGGAGGGCAAAAGTAGAGAAAAGTGGAGGACCTCCTCTAACCACTCTATTCTAGTCTCAATGGATCAATGATTAGAGCTGAGCGAACACCTGGATGTTCGGGTTCGAGAAGTTCGGCCGAACTTCCCGGAAATGTTCGGGTTCGGGATCCGAACCCGATCCGAACTTCGTCCCGAACCCGAACCCCATTGAAGTCAATGGGGACCCGAACTTTTCGGCACTAAAAAGGCTGTAAAACAGCCCAGGAAAGAGCTAGAGGGCTGCAAAAGGCAGCAACATGTAGGTAAATTCCCTGCAAACAAATGTGGATAGGGAAATGAATTAAAATTAAAATAAAAAAAATAAAAATGAACCAATATCAATTGGACAGAGGTCCCATAGCAGAGAATCTGGCTTCACGTCAGCAGAGAATCAGTCTCTTCATGCCATAGCAAAGAATCTGGCTTCATGTCAGCAGAGAATCAGTCTCTTCATGCCATAGCAGAGAATCTGGCTTCGTGTCAGCGCAGAATCAGTCTTCATGTCATAGCAGAGAATCAGGCTTCACGTCACCCACCACTGGAACAGGCCACTGTCACACATTTAGGCCCCGGCACCCAGGCAGAGGAGAGAGGTCCCGTAACAGAGAATCTGGCCTGATGTCAGCACAGAATCTGTCTTCATGTCATAGCAGAGAATCAGGCTTCACGTCACCCACCACTGGAACAGGCCACTGTCACACATTTAGGCCCCGGCACCCAGACAGAGGAGAGCGGTCCCGTAACAGAGAATCTGGCTTTATGTCAGCGCAGAATCTGTCTTCATGTCATAGCAGAGAATCAGGCTTCACGTCACCCACCACTGGAACAGGCCACTGTCACACATTTAGGCCCAGGCACCCAGGCAGAGGAGACAGGTCCCGTAACAGAGAATCTGGCCTTATGTCAGCACAGAATCTGTCTTCATGTCATAGCAGAGAATCAGGCATCACGTCACCCACCACTGGAACAGGCCACTGTCACACATTTAGGCCCAGGCACCCAGGCAGAGGAGAGAGGTCCCGTAACAGAGAATCTGGCCTTATGTCAGCACAGAATCTGTCTTCATGTCATAGCAGAGAATCAGGCATCACGTCACCCACCACTGGAACAGGCCACTGTCACATATTTAGGCCCAGGCACCAAGTCAGTGGTGTAGTACAGTCGATATGAACCACATGAAGTTTCACCAAATATCCAGTCTGCAGGTTTGCAATAGGGTCATACCAATATACAGGAGCTGCAGCAATGATCACTTGTTAAATATAGTTCCATATATTCATAAGCTGTTAGCAGAGAGTGAGGACATGCTAAATAAACCTCTTCAAATGTGCTATTATATAACTGAGGAAAGTTTTAACAGACAGAGTCTTTACAGTGGACTCTTCCAGAAAGCCCCCTGTGTATTCTGCTACTTGGTTTGGTCTCCTCAGTGCAGACATTTACTGTGAAGGAGGTAGGATCTCTGTCTAAGTTCTCTAAAGCTAAAGTTCATTTATCTATTGTAAAAAGTTATAATATATACCCATAATAGTTCTGTAGAATGTAAAGAGGTGACTGTATGTTTTTTAGCAGCCTTTAAACCCTGCAGCACATGCTAGGCTGAGTAGATGATGTACAGTTAGAGAGCCATGTGTTCTTCCTAAAATGGCTGCAAGACATGCTGTATTCCAGGTCACCCTGCTGCAATATCTTTGTAAATGATTTTCTCTTGTTCATTTTTCTGTATGCTTTGTTATATCCTGTAACATGTATGTGGGAATGTAATATAATGACTGCCTGTTATGATATAGGTGGGCTGGTGACCTGGCTGTATACCACATAGTGGCAGTGTTTCCCTGTTGTATTACAGGCTCCAGCCAAGTGCACTCCACCTCAATAAAGCTTTAAACCACAGAAGACCTGAGTGTCGTCCCTTAGAGTCCACTTAGAGTTTATGCCTGGAGGAGCTGGTGACCGAGTGAGTGTGAAAGCTGGAGGTGTCGCAGAGGGTGCAAGGAAAAGAGGGTTACATTTGGTGCCGTGACTCGGATGTCATCATTCTGCTCAAAGTGACCAGTGAAGATACCTCAAGTCACCAGTGTGCGAGTTCTGAGGTGATTGTGCCACGGCGGAGCTGCTAGGCGGCAGATTGACCTTATTAGCGGTTTATATCCTCTCAGGAATAGAAGATGAGTGGACGAGCCAGAGCCCGCGGAAGAGCACGTGCCAGGGGGCAGCCCAGCCAAGGACAGCCTGGACAGGAGCAAGAGGCTCAAGAACCTAGACGCATTGAAAGACCCCAGCAGCCACCAGCCGAGCCTTTGCTTGTGGGAAGAGGGCGCCAGAGAGGCCCGCCAGTAGTGGAGAGACCTCCGACTGATGTTCTGCAGCTTTCAGCTGGATTTCTGGACATATCCCTCGGAGAACGGGGTGGCCGCAGGCGTGACTTCCATAACCTTGGAGTGAACACCCGGCAGACCATTGAATAGAAATTTTAAGACCTGTTTTTTTTTTGCACTGTGTGACAGGTTAAGGTTTAATCTCAGAATCAGACTTCTATCTGCACGGTAGCGTGTGTCTTAGGTTTTTCTGAATGACACTATCAGTACCTTCAATGTAAGATATCCTTTTTGGGATAGATTTCAAGTAGGCCTCCAATACCAGAAACTAGTTATTTTGAGAATGGCAAATTTGGGAATAGTTTTTCAACCCAGAAAAAAAAGTGTGCTTTTACGGTCACTACAAATAACTTGACCAGCTAAAACAGTACAGATTTGCTTGAATAGAAATGTGAGACCTGTTTTTTTTTGCACTGTGTGACAGGTTAAGGTTTAATCACAGAATCAGACTTCTATCTGCACGGTAGCGTGTGTCTTAGGTTTTTCTGAATGACACTATCAATACCTTCAATATAAGATTTTCTTTTTGGGATAGATTTCAAGTAGGCCTCAAATACCAGAAACTAGTTATTTTGAGAATGGCAAATTTGGGAATGCTTTTTCAACCCAGAACAAAAAGTCTGCTTTTACGGTCACTACAAATAACTTGACCAGCTACAACAGTGCAGATTTGGTTGAATAGAGATGTGAGACCTGTTTTTTTTTTGCGCTGTGTGACAGGTATAGGTTTAATCACAGAATCAGACTTCTATCAGCACGCTAGCGTGTGTCTTAGGTTTTTCTGAATGACACTATCAATACCTTCAATGTAAGATTTTCTTTTTGGGATAGATTTCAAGTAGGCCTCAAATACCAGAAACTAGTTATTTTGAGAATGGCAAATTTGGGAATGCTTTTTCAATCCAGAACAAAAAGTCTGCTTTTACGGTCACTACAAATAACTTGACCAGCTACAACAGTGCAGATTTGGTTGAATAGAGATGTGAGACCTGTTTTTTTTTTGCGCTGTGTGACAGGTATAGGTTTAATCACAGAATCACACTTCTATCAGCACGCTAGCGTGTGTCTTAGGTTTTTCTGAATGACACTATCAATACCTTCAATGTAAGATTTTCTTTTTGGGATAGATTTCAAGTAGGCCTCAAATACCAGAAACTAGTTATTTTGAGAATGGCAAATTTGGGAATGCTTTTTCAACCCAGAAAAAAAAGTGTGCTTTTACGGTCAATACAAATAACTTGACCAGCTAAAACAGTACAGATTTGGTTGAATAGAAATGTCAGGTCTATTTTTTAAGCGCTGGGTGACAGGCTCAACTTGCCCCTGATGTAATATATGGCCAAAAAATAACCACACTGTTGATGGTTAAATGCACTTGGGTGACACAGGCTCAGCCTGCACCAGATGTAGTATATGGCCAAAAAATAATCAGACTGTTGATGGTTAAATGCACTTGGGTGACACAGGCTCAGCCTGCACCAGATGTAGTATATGGCCAAAAAATAACCAGACTGTTGATGGTTAAATGCACTTCGGTGACACAGGCTCAGCCTGCAGCTGATGTAGGATATAGCACAAAATAACCACACTATCGATGGTTAAATACACTTGGTGATAGCTCGTGCTGGTGCACCACAAGTCACAAAATGGCCGCCGATCACCCCAGAAAAAAGTGATCTAAAAACGCTCTGGGCAGCCTCAAAAAAGTGAGCAAGTCAATAATAGCACTTCAATGATCCACAGCTGCAGATAGATCACAGAATGAAGTCTTTTGGAGCAGTTAATCTGCCTAATCTCGCCCTAACGTCGCAGCTGCAACCTCTCCCTATACTGATCATAGCAGAGTGACGTGCGGCGCTACGTGACTCCAGCTTAAATAGAGGCTGGGTCACATGGTGCACTGGCCAATCACAGCCATGCCAATAGTAGGCATGGCTGTGATGGCCTCTTGGGCCAAGTAGTATGACGCTTGTTGATTGGCTGCTTTGCAGCCTTTCAAAAAGCACCAAGAAAGCGCCGAACACCGAACCCGAACCCGGACTTTTACGAAAATGTTCGGGTTCGGGTCCGTGTCACGGACACCCCAAAATTCGGTACGAACCCGAACTATACAGTTCGGGTTCGCTCATCCCTATCAATGATCACATTGTGCACTTCTAATCCTTGTTATTAGGGGTTGAAAGACCTGTGATGATGTCATCACAGGTCCTGGCAGATGTACCTTTAAAACCTGGGAACTACACCATTCTCGCTGCAGTTTTTTTGCTAGTTCGAGCAGGACCTTTGATGCTGAAGATGATGTCATCAGAGGTCCTGGAAGATGCATTGTTCTAACCTGGGAACTACACTATTATCTTAGCAGTTCCCTTGCTGGATGTACAGGACTTGCGGGCCCCCCTTCACCACTGGGCCCATAGCAGCTGCGTGGTCTGCCTGTATGGGAGGTACGCCACTGGCTGGTTAGTGTGGATTGTTTCAATTGTTGGCCCATAAATTAGAGTACCACACATTACACACAATACGCACTGAAAAATGCAATGTTCTTCTGTGGGCATCTTTATTTAGACCTATCAGGAGAATAACAGAGCTGTCATACGGTTAAACAAATTTGCTGTTACACTAACAGATAACATGTTCCCTTCACAGCAGCAGTAAACTAAAAAATAGATTACCTATCTGTATGGCAGTTTCTCTGCTGATTACTACAGAAGGACAATATTTGTATTTCATTTTCAGTGGTTTACTATTGCCAGAAGGAAAAAGAAAAAGAAATAAAAAAACTAAAATTCTAAAAGAAATAGTTTTCTATGAATAGTAATATAAAAGAAAATACAGCTTTCTGTTGGAATTGTTCTTTTAAATTTGAAATATTAGGATTTCTCCATCCAAATTGGCACTGTCTGCAATATTTTTAATAGGGAAACTCTGTGGCAAGTGCATATGGTCAGAGCTTAGGACTCATATGGAGAGCATCACAGCAGCGAACTACAAGAGATAGTCATTCTAGCCAAGACCTGTCCAGAATAGGACATGTTTATACTCTGCCATATTGTATGTTCTGCCAAGTTGAAACATAAAATGCATATTTTTTTTATATTTGCACATACTACATGTTAATGAGAATTAGAAATTTTTAACATGGTATATGAGTTGCAAGCAGCATATTATATAGCAGGAGGAACTAAGCAGATACATATACAGTTTTGGGGGAAAAATAATACATTTAATTTGTTAAAATTAGGGATGAGCGAACCCGAACTGTATAGTTCGGGTTCGTACCGAATTTTGGGGTGTTCGTGACACGGACCCGAACATTTTCGTAAAAGTCCGGGTTCGGGTTCGGTGTTCGGCGCTTTCTTGGCGCTTTTTGAAAGGCTGTAAAGCAACCAATCAACAAGCGTCATACTACTTGCCCCAAGAGGCCATCACAGCCATGCCTATTATTGGCATGGCTGTGATTGGCCAGTGCAGCATGTGACCCAGCCTCTATTTAAGCTGGAGTCACGTAGCGCCGCACGTCACTCTGCTCTGATCAGTGTAGGGATAGGATGCAGCTGCTGCTGTTAGGGCGAGATTAGGCAGTGATTTACTTACTGAAGTGATCGATGTACAGCTGTGTATCATACAACCTCTGCTATTCAATTGCTCACTGTTTTAAGGCTGCCCAGAGCGTTTTTCTGTCACTTTTTTCAGGGGTGATCGGCGGCCATTTTGTGTCTTGTGGTGCGCCAGAACAAGCTGCCACCAAGTACATTTAACCATCAATAGTGTGTTTTTTTTTTTTGCTATATCCTACATCGGCGGCTTATCTGTGCTTGCTATTTTATTGAGGGGTGAAATACAATTGCCAAAATAGCAGTACCCTAAATCTGGTGTTTCAGCTGTGGCTAGCCAATTGTAATACTGTCTGCTGTCTGGCAAAGGATATATTTTTTTCTGGGTTGAAATACAATTCCCAAATTACCAATTCCCTAAATCTGTGGTTTCTGCTGTATCAGGCCAAGTTTAAATCTATCCATAAAAGGGTATATTACATTGAAGGTGCTGATAGGGTCATTCTCAATAACTTCAAACGCTACCGTGCATCTCCAAGTCTAATTCTGTCCGTAAACGTATACCTGTCATCCACCGCCTAAATACTAGGCCTACAATTTATATTCAGCTAAATCTGTGGTTACTGCTGTGGTTGGTCAATTTATTTAGTGTCCGCCAAAGCACAGTTTTTGTTCTGGGTTGAAATACAATTCCCAACTTAGCAATTCCCTAAATCAGTGGTTTCTGCTGTATTACCCTGGGTTCAGACCTGAGCGCTCGCGATGGAGCGCTCTGTATGCGCGATTGTACCAGCGTTTACAATCGCGCATACAGAGACAAACGAACGCACATTGTCGTGCGTTCCCGAAAGTCTATGTACGGGAACGCGCGACAAAACGCCCCAAAGAAGCTCAAGAACTTTTTGGAGCGTCGGGCGTTTTACAGCGCGATCGTACGCGCTGTAAAACACCCAGGTGAGAACCATTCCCATAGGGAAGCATTGGTTTCTCCTTGTTGAGCGTTTTACAGCGCGTAGGAACGTGCTGTAAAACGCTCAGGTGTGAACTTAGGGTCAGGCCAAGTTTAAATCTATCCATAAAAGGGTATATTAGATTGAAGGTGCCGATAGGGTCATTCTCAATAACTTCAAACGCTACCGTGCATCTCCAAGTCTAATTCTGTCCGTAAACGTATACCTTTCATCCAGCGCCTAAATAATAGGCCTACAATTTATATTCAGCTAAATCCGAGGTTACTGCTGTGGCTGGTAAAGTTATTTAGTGTCCGCCAAAGCACAGTTTTTGTTCTGGGTTGAAATACAATTCCCAACTTAGCAATTCCCTAAATCAGTGGTTTCTGCTGTATCAGGCCAACTTTAAATCTATCCATAAAAGGGTATATTAGATTGAAGGTGCGGATAGGGTCATTCTCAATAACTTCAAACGCTACCGTGCATCTCCAAGTCTAATTCTGTCCGTAAACGTATACCTGTCACCCACCGCCTAAATAATAGGCCTACAATTTATATTCAGCTAAATCTGTGTTTACTGCTGTGGCTGGTAAAGTTATTTAGTGTCCACCAAAGCACAGTTTTTGTTCTGGGTTGAAATACAATTCCCAACTTAGCAATTCCCTAAATCAGTGGTTTCTACTGTATCAGGCCAAGTTTAAATCTATCCATAAAAGGGTATATTAGATTGAAGGTGCGGATAGGGTCATTCTCAATAACCTCAAACGCTACCGTGCATCTCCAAGTCTAATTCTGTCCGGAAACGTATACCTGTCATCCACCGCCTAAATACTAGGCCTACAATTTATATTCAGCTAAATCTGTGGTTACTGCTGTGCCTGTATTAGTGTAATACGGTACCTAAGTAGATAGCCAGATAGTGTTAGGTGCCTGTAAAAAAAGGCCTGAATTTGAATTCAATACATTGGGCCAAATAATTTTTTTCTTATTGTGGTGAACGGTAACAATGAGGAAAACATCTAGTAAGGGACGCGGACATGGTCGTGGTGGTGTTAGTGCTGGGAGAGGACGTGGCCGTTCTGCCACAGCCACACGTCCTAGTGTACCAACTACCTCAGGTCCCAGTAGACGCCAGAATTTACAGCAATATTTGGTGGGGCCCAATGCCGTTCTAAGGATGGTAAGGCCTGAGCAGGTACAGGCATTAGTCAATTGGGTGTCCGACAGTGGATCCAGCACGTTCACATTATCTCCCACCCAGTCTTCTGCAGAAAGCGCACAGATGGCACCTGAAAACCAAGCCCATCAGTCTGTCACATCACCCCCATGCATATCAGGGAAACTGTCTGAGCCTCAACTTATGCAGCAGTCTCTTATGCTGTTTGAAGACTCTGCTGGCAGGGTTTCCCAAGGGCATCCACTTAGCCCTTCCCCAGTGGTGGAAGACATAGAATGTACTGACGCACGAACACTTATGTTTCCTGATGATGAGGACATGGGAATACCACCTCAGCACGTCTCTGATGATGAAACACAGGTGCCAACTGCTGCGTCTTTCTGCAGTGTGCAGACTGAACAGGAGGTCAGGGAGGAAGACTGGGTGGAAGACGATGCAGGGGACCATGAGGTCCTAGACACCACATGGAATTACGGTCGTGCCACTGACTTTCAGAGTTCGGAGGAAGAGGCAGTGGTGAGACCGAGCCAACAGCGTAGCAAAAGAGGGAGCAGTGGGAAAAAGCAGAACACCCGCCGCCAAGAGAGTCCGCCTGCTACTGGGCACCGCCATCTGGGACCGAGCACCCCAAAGGCAGCTTCAAGGAGTTCCCTGGCGTGGCAGTTCTTCAAACAATGTGCTGACGACAAGACCCGAGTGATTTGCACGCTGTCCCATCAGAGCCTGAAGCGAGGCATTAACGTTCTGAACCTTAGCACAACCTGCATGACCAGGCACCTGCATGCAAAGCATGAACTGCAGTGGAGTAAACACCTTAAAAACAAGGAACTCACTCAGGCTCCCCCTGCTACCTCTTCTGCTGCTGCTTCGGTCTCTTCCTCCGCCTCTGGAGGAACGTTGGCACCTGCCGCCCAGCAAACAGAGGATGTACCACCAACACCACCACCTCCGTCACCAAGCATCTCAACCATGTCACATGGCAGCGTTCAGCTCTTCATCTCACCCTGAATGCCAACATTTCTAAACTACTGGCCTATGAAATGCTGTCATTCAGGCTGGTGGACACAGACAGCTTTCAAACAGCTCATGCTGCTTGCTGTCCCACAGTATGTTGTTCCCAGCCGCCATTACTTCTCCAAGAGAGCCGTGCCTTCCCTGCACAACCAAGTATCTGATAAAATCAAGTGTGCACTGCGGAACGCCCTCTGTGGCAAGGTCCACCTAACCACAGATACGTGGACCAGTAAGCACGGCCAGGGACGCTATATCTCCCTAACTGCACACTGGGTAAATGTAGTGGCGGCTGGGCCCCAGGCGGAGAGCTGTTTGGCGCATGTCCTTCCGCCGCCAAGGATCACAGGGCAACATTCTTTGCCTCCTGTAGCCTCCTCCTCCTACTCGGCTTCCTCCTCCTCTTCTTCCACCTGCTCATCCAGTCAGCCACACACCTTCACCACCAACTTCAGCACAGCCCGGGGTAAACGTCAGCAGGCCATTCTGAAACTCATATATTTGGGGGACAGGCCCCAAACCGCGCAGGAGTTGTGGCAGCGTATTGAACAACAGACCGACGAGTGGTTGCTGCTGGTGAGCCTCAAGCCCGGCCTGGTGGTGTGCGATAATGGGCGAAATCTCGTCGCAGCCCTGGGACTAGCCGGGTTGACGCACATCCCTTGCCTGGCGCATGTGCTGAATTTGGTGGTGCAGAAGTTCATTCACAACTACCCCGACATGTCAGAGCTGCTGCATAAAGTGCGGTCCATCTGTGCGCGCTTCCGGCGTTCACATCCTGCCGCTGCTCGCCTGTCTGCGCTACAGCGTAACTTCGGCCTTCCTGCTCACCGCCTCATATGCGACGTGCCTCCATGCGAGACCTGTGTGCCCTGTTGCGCTGTTTCGAGTACTCCACCAACATGGCCAGTGGCGATGACGCCATTATCAGCGTTACAATACCACTTCTATGTCTCCTTGAGAAAACACTTAGGGCGATGATGGAAGAGGAGGTGGCCCAGGAGGAGGAGGAGGAGGATGAAGAGGGGTCATTTTTAGCACTTTCAGGCCAGTCTCTAATAAGTGACTCAGAGGGAGTTTTTTTGCAACAGCAGAGGCCAGGTACAAATGTGGCCAGACAGGGCCCACTACTGGAGGACGAGGAGGACGAGGATGAGGATGAAGCATGTTCACAGCGGGGTGGCACCCAACGCAGCTCGGGCCCATCACTGGTGCATGGCTGGGGGGTAAACACAGGACGATGACGATACGCCTCCCACAGAAGACAGCTTGTCCTTACCTCTGGGCAGCCTGGCACACATGAGCGACTACATGCTGCAGTGCCTGCGCAAAGACAGCAGAGTTGCCCACATTTTAACGTGTGCGGACTACTGGGTTGCCACCCTGCTGGATCCCCGGTACAAAGACAATGTGCCCACCTTACTTCCTGCACTGGAGCGTGATAGGAAGATGCGCGAGTACAAGCGCACGTTGGTAGACGCGCTACTGAGAGCATTCCCAAATGTCACAGGGGAACAAGTGGAAGCCCAAGGCGAAGGCAGAGGAGGAGCAAGAGGTCGCCAACGCAGCTGTGTCACGGCCAGCTCCTCTGCGGGCACAGCTAACTGCACCACCACCAGATACGGAACATGTTAGCAGGAGGCAACATTTCATTAACATGGTGGAACAGTACGTGTGCACACCCCTCCACGTACTGGCTGATGGTTCGGCCCCATTCAACTTCTGGGTCTCCAAATTGTCCACGTGGCCAGAGCTAGCCTTTTATGCCTTGGAGGTGCTGGCCTGCCCGGTGGCCAGTGTTTTGTCTGAACGTGTATTCAGCACGGCAGGGGGCATCATTACAGACAAACGCAGCCGCCTGTCTACAGCCAATGTGGACAAGCTGACGTTCATAAAAATGAACCAGGCATGGATCCCACAGGACCTGTCCATCCCTTGTGCAGATTAGACATTTATAACTACCTCCCCTTAACCATATATTATTGTACTCCAGGGCACTTCCTCATTCAATCCTCTTTTTATTTTCATTTTACCATTATATTACAGGGCAACCCAAAGTTGAATGAACCTCTCCTCTGTCTGGGTGCCGGGGCCTAAAAATATCTGACAATGGCCTGTTCCAGTGGTGGGTGACATGAAGCCTGATTCTCTGCTATGATATGAAGCCTGATTCTCTGCTATGGGACCTCTCTCCAATTGATATTGGTTAATTTTTATTTATTTTATTTTTATTTTAATTCATTTCCCTATCCACATTTGTTTGCAGGGGATTTACCTATATTTTGCTGCCTTTTGCAGCCCTCTAGCCCTTTCCTGGGATGTTTTACAGCCTTTGTAGTTCCGAAAAGTTCGGGTCCCCATTGACTTCAATGGGGTTCGGGGCGAAGTTCGGATCCCGAACATTTCCGGGAAGTTCGGCCGAACTTCTCGAACCCGGTGTTCGCTCAACTCTAGTTAAAATTCATGCTCATTCTGGGTTTTGAAGTCAAGGGGGTGGTCCTATCAGTGATTGACAGCCTTCCCTTTATTACTGGGTATACAGAAATAGCTGTCAATCACCGATAGCTTTGCCTCCTGGACTTCAAAGTCCAGAATAGGCAGGAATTTAAATGAATAATATACAAGTTATATTGAATCTTGTCCCATAAAACTATATATCAATCTGTTTAGCTTCTCCTGTTGTACAAAATGCTGCTGGCAGATTATAGCTCATTTTCTTGGTGACAACTTACCTTAAAACCGCAAAAGCAGACAAAGCCTTTAATTTTCCCAATACATCTACATGTAGAGAAAATCCAGCAGAAAAATAAATTTTTGTGCAGTGTTGCCATAATTGGACTGAATAAATGTGAAGTCAAGCCACAAAATTCGAAACTGAACTTGATTCTTCATTCTTATGATGTCTTTTAAACCTCAGACTGATGTCATTTGATGCACTTGGACAACTCTTCTTCAATTTCCTCTGTGTAAAGTCCTGACTTAATCCGTTAATATTTTCCGGTATTGAGATCCGTCATAGGGTCTCAATACCAGAGAAAAACACTTCCGTCTTGTCCCCATTCATTGTCAATGGGGACAAAATGTAACTTAACGGAACGGAATGCTACAAAATGCATTCCGTTACGTTTGGCTGCGTTTCCATACTGGAGAGCAAACTGGAGACCCACAAAGCAAGTCCATGGGAACGGATCAGTTTTCTCTGACGCAATCTGACACAATAGAAAAAACTGATCCGTCCCCCATTGACATTCAATGGAGCTCATGATGGATCCATCTTGGCTATGTTAAAGATAATACAACCGGATCCGTTCATAACGGATGCAGATGGTTGTATTATCAGTAAAGGAAGTGTTTTTGTTGAATCCTGCCGGATCCAGCAAAAACGCTAGTGTGAAAGTAGCCTAAAGTGAAAAATATGGCAACTACATAATGTGTTGAGGTACAGTCACATAGTGCATGTAACGAACCAGTGGGTGTGTACCCACTGTGCCACTGACTGGCAATACTCTGGAGGGGCGTAACTAAGCAACGCCAGGTCTTCACTAGCGTCCCTGGTGGTGAGGATACACTTGAGCCATGGTAGTTGCCAGGGGCGACTCCAGAGCATAAACCGAGACAGTGGCAGCTGGTCCAGCAGACCAGAAGATACCAACAATGGTACCAGCAGACTGGAAGATACCAACAAAGGTACCAGCAGAGACAGACAGCGATACAGATACAGGTACTACAGACAGGCAAGGTATAACAAAGGCAAAAGCAGTTACCTGCGCCGCAAGCGATAGAAGCTAATCGGCTCCAGGCAGAGCTGCACACAGATGGCGGTTCTCCCTCCGGGAAAGCCAGGTACCCCCTTCTGGAGGCAGACATAAAACAAGAACAGAAGCAGACATGAACGGAATAACAGAAGCAGTAAGGACTGCCAGACAGACAATAACAGGACAGGGAACAGACGCAGATAAGCTCTGCTAGGCTCTACAGGAATACAGACATGACAACGGACGCAGAAGCACTGCTAGGCCAGCAAGGAACAGAACAGGAACAAATACCAAAATACCCCAGAACAGAGCTGATACAGACAAACAGAACATGGCATAAACAAGATACAGAATACAACAATGTAAAACTTAGGCTGAACCATATAAACGGACAGATGGAAAGACCCCTTGGGTCAGCAGCAAGGAGTAACACCAAGAACGGAACAGGATAACTGACAGACAGAACAACTAAACCAGAACTGACCCCAGGACCAGGACACACAGGGAGAAATAGGTGCTGAATGAGTGCACCTGCAAAACCACACCCAGGCACAGTAGACAGGGGAGTTAACCCATTAGCACCAGAGCTCAGAACAGGACACACAATAACAGAACTGGGCATTGCCCATGGCAACCGGCATACATGGGATACAGAAATGGGCGTTGCCCATGGCAACAAGGAACACTGAACAGAACTACAGACACAGTCAAAGGGGTACACATGTACACAGGCAGGTTCAGACCAGATACCGCAGCCAGCATGCAGCCAAAAGCAACCAGCCTGCACGAAATCACCCGCAGCCAGTACGCAAAAGGCGTGCAGCCAGCCTGCACGGCAACACACGGCACTGTGAACCGCACAATGACAGTGCAGTTGTGATGCGGTCGTGATGCAGTCACGATGTAGTCAGGAAACTTATGCGGTCAGTTACCGCATGCATAATCATGTGTTTTGTCTGCTACTGTTGTTTGAACTGTGAATTTTCCTGGTTCTTTAGCATTCTGATTAACTTCAAGTAATAACACCTGTGTTAAAACATATTCCGCAAGCAGGTTCTCAACTGTATATCTCATGCAGGCAGCAGCTGCACGCAGCAGGATATGTCTTATATGCGGTCATTCAGGGGCAGTCATCACAACTTTAAAAGTACCAGGTCTATCTCAGAAACCTATTTTCCCATAGACTTCTATTGGAAAATGAGATGCTTTGGTTCCTAACTGTATCATGACCACATGACGACCACGCCGTGTGGTCATACCTAGTGTTGAGCGAACAGTTCGAGCATAGTTCGTACCGAATTTTGGGGTGTTCGTGACACGGACCCGAACCCGAACTTTTTCGTAAAAGTTCGGGTTCGGGTTCGTCGTTCGGCATGTATTTTGGCGCATTTTGAAAGGCTGCAAAGCAGCCAATCAACATGCATCATACTACTTGCCCTAAGATGCCATCGCAGCCATGCCTACTCTTGGCAAGGCTGTGATTGGCCAAGTGCAGCATGTGACTCAGCCTCTTATAAGCTTGTGCGCACGTCGGGACGTGCTCACTCCCGATGTGAATAGAACAGGGTTAGACGCAGCTGATGCTAGGGCGAGAATAGGCAGGGATAATTGAATAACTGGAAGCAAATTTCTCTCCTCCACCTGTGATTCATCTGAACAACTGCAGCTGAGCTGCTTTTTTGATAGGGATTGGCTATTTTTAGAGTGGCCAGAGTGATTTTTCCATCCACATGTACCCGGGCTGACCGCCGGCCGCCATTTTGCGACTTGTAGTGCTGCAGCAGAAGCTGCCACAGTGTGCATTCCAAAGCTCCAAACAAGTCAGACATCTACACCTGGGATTCAGACCAATAGCGATTTAGCAGCACAGTCCAAGGCTATTTTTTTTAAAGGTTGTGCAGACCATTTTGTGGCACATGTTACTGGGCTGATAGGCGGCGGCTATCTTGGGACTAGTACTGCAGCACAATCTCTCCCAACGTCCATTAATCACTTGTAATAGTGGTCTGTGCCATAGAAATCCTACATCAGGGACTTGGGTGTGCTTGTGTCACCCCTACTAATACCAGTCCACCTGTAATCCATACAGTGAAAAGCCATAAAGTATTCCAGTGAGGGAATTTTTTATTTATTTAAAAAAGGCCAAGTTAGTTTATCTGGCGTTCAATATACTAGATACAGTTAGGCCTGCGTTTCATACATCTGGAATTAGCAAACTAATGTGCTGGGGTTGGGAAAACATATATGTACCCATACTAGAATCTGTCAAAGAAAGCGGTACTCACATATAACAGTCATTACATCTGTAATCCATACAGTCAAAAGACAGAAAGTATTCCAGTGAGGGAATTTTTTTTATTTAAAAAAGGCCAAGTTAGTTTATCTGGCGTTCAATATACTAGATACAGTTAGGCCTGCGTTTCATACATCTGGAATTAGCAAACTAATGTGCTGGGGTTGGGAAAACATATATGTACCCATACTAGAATCTGTCAAAGAAAGCGGTACTCACATATAACAGTCATTCCATCTGTAATCCATACAGTCAAAAGACTGAAAGTATTCCAGTGAGGGAATTTTTTTTTTATTTAAAAAAGGCCAAGTTAGTTTATCTGGCGTTCAATATACTAGATACAGTTAGGCCTGCGTTTCATACATCTGGAATTAGCAAACTAATGTGCTGGGGTTGGGAAAACATATATGTACCCATACTAGAATCTGTCAAAAAAAGCGGTACTCACATATAACAGTCATTCCATCTGTAATCCATACAGTCAAAAGACTGAAAGTATTCCAGTGAGGGAATTTTTTTTATTTAAAAAAGGCCAAGTTAGTTTATCTGGCGTTCAATATACTAGATACAGTTAGGCCTGCGTTTCATACATCTGGAATTAGCAAACTAATGTGCTGGGGTTGGGAAAACATATATGTACCCATACTAGAATCTGTCAAAGAAAGCGGTACTCACATATAACAGTCATTCCATCTGTAATCCATACAGTCAAAAGACTGAAAGTATTCCAGTGAGGGAATTTTTTTTATTTAAAAAAGGCCAAGTTAGTTTATCTGGCGTTCAATATACTAGATACAGTTAGGCCTGCGTTTCATACATCTGGAATTAGCAAACTAATGTGCTGGGGTTGGGAAAACATATATGTACCCATACTAGAATCTGTCAAAGAAAGCGGTACTCACATATAACAGTCATTCCATCTGTAATCCATACAGTCAAAAGACTGAAAGTATTCCAGTGAGGGAATTTTTTTTATTTAAAAAAGGCCAAGTTAGTTTATCTGGCGTTCAATATACTAGATACAGTTAGGCCTGCGTTTCATACATCTGGAATTAGCAAACTAATGTGCTGGGGTTGGGAAAACATATATGTACCCATACTAGAATCTGTCAAAGAAAGCGGTACTCACATATAACAGTCATTCCATCTGTAATCCATACAGTCAAAAGACTGAAAGTATTCCAGTGAGGGAATTTTTTTTATTTAAAAAAGGCCAAGTTAGTTTATCTGGCGTTCAATATACTAGATACAGTTAGGCCTGCGTTTCATACATCTGGAATTAGCAAACTAATTTGCTGGGGTTGGGAAAACATATATGTACCCATACTAGAATCTGTCAAAGAAAGCGGTACTCACATATAACAGCATTCCATCTGTAATCCATACAGTCAAAAGACTGAAAGTATTCCAGTGAGGGAATTTTTTTTATTTAAAAAAGGCCAAGTTAGTTTATCTGGCGTTCAATATACTAGATACAGTTAGGCCAGCGTTTCATACATCTGGAATTAGCAAACTAATTTGCTGGGGTTGGGAAAACATATATGTACCCATACTAGAATCTGTCAAAGAAAGCGGTACTCACATATAACAGTCATTCCATCTGTAATCCATACAGTCAAAAGACTGAAAGTATTCCAGTGAGGGAATTTTTTTTATTTAAAAAAGGCCAAGTTAGTTTATCTGGCGTTCAATATACTAGATACAGTTAGGCCTGCGTTTCATACATCTGGAATTAGCAAACTAATTTGCTGGGGTTGGGAAAACATATATGTACCCATACTAGAATCTGTCAAAGAAAGCGGTACTCACATATAACAGTCATTTCATCTGTAATCCATACAGTCAAAAGACTGAAAGTATTCCAGTGAGGGAATTTTTTTTATTTAAAAAAGGCCAAGTTAGTTTATCTGGCGTTCAATATACTAGATACAGTTAGGCCTGCGTTTCATACATCTGGAATTAGCAAACTAATGTGCTGGGGTTGGGAAAACATATATGTACCCGTACTAGAATCTGTCAAAGAAAGCGGTACTCACATATAACAGTCATTCCATCTGTAATCCATACAGTCAAAAGACTGAAAGTATTCCAGTGAGGGAATTTTTTTTATTTAAAAAAGGCCAAGTTAGTTTATCTGGCGTTCAATATACTAGATACAGTTAGGCCTGCGTTTCATACATCTGGAATTAGCAAACTAATGTGCTGGGGTTGGGAAAACATATATGTACCCATACTAGAATCTGTCAAAGAAAGCGGTACTCACATATAACAGTCATTCCATCTGTAATCCATACAGTCAAAAGACTGAAAGTATTCCAGTGAGGGAATTTTTTTTATTTAAAAAAGGCCAAGTTAGTTTATCTGGCGTTCAATATACTAGATACAGTTAGGCCTGCGTTTCATACATCTGGAATTAGCAAACTAATTTGCTGGGGTTGGGAAAACATATATGTACCCATACTAGAATCTGTCAAAGAAAGCAGTACTCACATATAACAGTCATTCCATCTGTAATCCATACAGTCAAAAGACTGAAAGTATTCCAGTGAGGGAATTTTTTTTATTTAAAAAAGGCCAAGTTAGTTTATCTGGCGTTCAATATACTAGATACAGTTAGGCCTGCGTTTCATACATCTGGAATTAGCAAACTAATGTGCTGGGGTTGGGAAAACATATATGTACCCATACTAGAATCTGTCAAAGAAAGCGGTACTCACATATAACAGTCATTCCATCTGTAATCCATACAGTCAAAAGACTGAAAGTATTCCAGTGAGGGGATTTTGCTTATAAAAAATAATATATTTCATTGTGGTGCGAGTTGAATCGCAACAATGAAGAAAAATACTATTAAGGGACGAGGACGCGGTCGTGGTGGTGTCCGTGGAGCCTCTGTTGCTGGTAGAGGACGTGGCCGTTCGGCCCCAGGCGCAAACAGTAGGGAACGAACTCCCTCAACTAGCCGGCAGAATGTACCGCAATATCTCGTGGGGCACAATGCCGCTCTTAGGATGGTAAGGCCTGAGCAGGTACAGGCATTAATCGATTGGGTGGCCGACAGTGCTTCCAGCACATTCACCACATGGTCTTCCACCCAGTCTTCTGCGGAAAGCGCACAGGTGGCACCTGAAAACCAAGCCCATCAGTCTGTCACATCACCCCCAAGCATATCAGGGAAACGGTCTGAGCCACAAGTTATGCAGCAGTCTCTTCTTCTGTTTGAAGACTCTGCTTCCAGGGTTTCCCAGGGGCGTCCACCTAGCCCTTCCCCAGTGGAGGAAGACATACCATGCACTGACGCACAACCACTTATGTCTCCAGATGAAGAGGACATGGGAATACCACCACAGCAGAGTCACCGACTCTCTGATGATGACGAAACACAGGTGCCCACTGCCGCGTCTTTTTGCAGTGTGCAGACTGAACAGGAGGAGGTCAGGGAGGGAGACTGGGTGGAAGACGATGCAGAGGACGATGAGGTCTTAGACCCCACATGGACTGAAGGTCATGGCGATGACTTTCACAGTTCAGAGGAAGAGGTAGTGGTGAGACCGAGACAACAGCGAAGCCAAAGAGGGAGCAGGGGGCCAAAGCAGACGAGCCGCCGCCCCCAGAGTTCGCCTGCTACTGGACATCGCCAACAGGGACCCAGCCCCACAAAGGCAGCTTCAAAGAGTTCCCTGGCATGGCACTTCTTTAAACAATGTCCTACCGACAAGACCCGAGTGACTTGCACGCTCTGCCATCAGAGCCTGAGGCGAGGCATTAACGTTCTGAACCTCAGCACAACCTGCATGACCAGGCATCTACATGCAAAGCATGAACTGCAGTGGGGTACACACCTTAAAAACCAGGCACTCGCTGAGGCTCCCCCTGCACCCTCTACCGCTGCTGCCTCGGCTTCCGCCTCGAGAGGAATGTTGCCACCTGCCGAGCAGCAAACAGAGGATGTGCCACCGACACCACCACCACCGCCACCGTCAACTAGCGTCTCCACTATATCACACAGCAGCGTTCAGCTCTCAATATCTCAAACCTTAGAGAGGAAGCGCAAATTCCCCCCGAGTCACCCTCGAGCCCTTGGCCTGAACGCCAGCATTTCTAAACTGCTGGCCTTTGAAATGCTGTCATTCCGGCTGGTGGACACAGACAGCTTCAAACAGCTGATGGCCATGGCTGTCCCGCAGTACGTGGTTCCCAGCCGCCACTACTTCTCCAAGACAGCCGTGCCTTCCCTGCACATGCAAGTGTCCGATAAAATCAAGTGTGCACTGCGCAACGCCATTTGTGGCAAGGTCCACCTAACCACAGATACGTGGACCAGTAAGCACGGCCAGGGACGCTATATCTCACTAACTGCACACTGGATGAATGTAGTGGCGGCTGGGCCCCCGGCGGACAGTTCCTTGGCGCACGTCCTTCCGCCCCCTAGGATCGCAGGGCATCATTCTCTGCCTCCTGTAGCCTCCTCCTCCTACTCGGCTTCCTCCTCCACTGCTTCCACCAGCTCATCCGGTCAGCCACACACCTTCACCACCAACTTCAGCACAGCCCGGGGTAAACGTCAGCAGGCCATTCTGAAACTCATATGTTTGGGGGACAGGCCCCACACCGCACAGGAGTTGTGGCGGGGTATTGAACAACAGACCGACGAGTGGTTTCTGCCGGTGGGCCTCAAGCCAGGCCTGGTGGTATGCGATAATGGGCGAAATCTCGTGGCAGCTCTGGGACTAGCCGGTTTGACGCACATCCCTTGCCTGGCGCATGTGCTGAACTTGGTGGTGCAGAGGTTCATTCACCACTACCCCAACATGTCAGAGCTGCTGCATAAAGTGCGGGCCGTCTGTGCGCGCTTCCGCCGTTCACATCCTGCCGCTGCTCGCCTGTCTGCGCTACAGCGGAACTTCGGCCTTCCCGCTCACCGCCTCATATGCGACGTGCCCACCCGGTGGAACTCCACCTTGCACATGCTGGAGAGACTGTGCGAGCAGCAGCAGGCCATAGTGGAGTTTCAGCTGCAGCACGCTCGCGTCAGTCGTACTGCCGAACAGCACCACTTCACCACCAATGATTGGGCCTCCATGCGAGACCTGTGTGCCCTGCTGCGCTGTTTCGAGTACTCCACCAACATGGCCAGTGGCGATGACACTGTTATCAGCGTTACAATACCACTTCTATGTCTCCTTGAGAAAACACTTAGGGCAATGATGTTAGAGGAGGTGGCCCAGGTGGAGGAGGATGAGGGCTCGTTTCTAACACTTTCGGGCCAGTCTGTTCGAAGTGGCTCAGAGGGAGGTTTGTTTAAGCAGCAGAGGACAGGTTCACAAGTCGCCAGCCAAGGCACTGTACTGGAGGACGAGGAGGATGAGGAGGAGGAGGTGGAGGGGGATGAGGATGACGCAAGTTCACAGCGGGGTGGCAGCCCAGGCCCATCACTGGTGCGTGGCTGGGGGGATACGGTGGACGATGACGATACGCCTCCCACAGAGGACAGCTTGTCCTTACCCATGGGTAGCCTGGCCCACATGAGCGAATATATGCTCCAATGCCTGCGCAACGACAGCAGAGTTGCCCACGTTTTAACGTGTGCAGACTACTGGGTGGCCACCCTGCTGGATCCCCGGTATAAAGACAATGTGCCCACTTTAATTCCTGAACTGGAGCGCGACCGTAAGATGCGCGAGTACAAGCACACGCTGATAGAGGCGCTCTTGAGAGCATTCCCACATGTCACAGGGGAACAGGTGGAAGGTGAAGGCAGAGGAGTGGCAAGAGGTCGCCAACGCAGCTGTGTCACGGCCAGCTCATCTGAGGGCAGGGTTAGCATGGCAGAAATGTGGAAAAGTTTTGTCTCCACGCCACAGCTATCTGCACCGACACCTGATACGGAACGTGTTAGCAGGAGGCAGCATTTCACTAACATGGTTGAACAGTATGTCTGCACACCCCTCCACATCCGGACGGATGGTTCGGCCCCATTCAACTACTGGGTTTCGAAATTGTCCACGTGGCCAGAGTTAGCATGTTATGCCTTGGAGGTGCTTTCCTGCCCGGCGGCCAGCGTTTTATCTGAACGCGTATTCAGCACGGCAGGGGGCGTCATTACTGACAAGCGCAGCCGCCTGTCCACAGCCAACGTGGACAAGCTGACCTTCATAAAGATGAACCAGGCATGGATCCCACAGGACCTGTCCCTCCCTTGTGCAGAGTAGTCCTTATTAACTGCCTAAAACATGTCTTGTTGTGCTACGGGCCACTTCTTTATTTGATACAAATTTTATGAAACCCACAGTTGAATGAAACTCTTCTCTGTCTGGGCGCCGGGGCCTAACCAGATGAAAGTGGCCGGTTAAACTAACGGGTGACATGAAGCCATAACCTCTGCCATGCTACCTCTGTCTTCTGTCTGGGTGCTGAGGCCTAAGTCAAATAAAGCGGTCTTCTGCTGTGCTGGGGGATATGAAGCTAATCTCTGACCTCTCTCCTCTGTCTGGGTCCAAAGGCCTAAATCACTGAAAGAGGCCTTCTCCTGTGGTGTGTGATATGATGCCAGAATATGTGCTATGGGGCCTCTCTCCTCTTCCTGGGTGCAGGGGTCAAATAAACTAAATTGTGGCCTACTCCTGTGGTGGCTGATATGATGCCAGAATATGTGCTGTGGTGCCTCTCTCCTCTTCCTGGGTGCAGGGGTCAAAGTAACTAAATGGTGGCTTCTCCTGTGGTGGCTGATATGATGCCAGAATATGTGCTGTGGGGCCTCTCTCCTCTTCCTGGGTGCAGGGGTCAAAGTAACTAAATGGTGGCTTCTCCTGTGGTGGCTGATATGATGCCAGAATATGTGCTGTGGGGCCTCTCTCCTCTTCCTGGGTGCAGGGGTCAAAGTAACTCAATGGTGGCTTCTCCTGTGGTGGTTAGTATGATGCCAGAATATGTGCTGTGGGGCCTCTCTCCTCTTCCTGGGTGCAGGGGTCAAAGTAACTCAATCGTGGCTTCTCCTGTGGTGGCTGATATGATGCCAGAATATGTGCTGTGGTGCCTCTCTCCTCTTCCTGGGTGCAGGGGTCAAAGTAACTAAATGGTGGCTTCTCCTGTGGTGGCTGATATGATGCCAGAATATGTGCTGTGGTGCCTCTCTCCTCTTCCTGGGTGCAGGGGTCAAAGTAACTAAATGGTGGCTTCTCCTGTGGTGGCTGATATGATGCCAGAATATGTGCTGTGGTGCCTCTCTCCTCTTCCTGGGTGCGGGGGTCAAAGTAACTCAATGGTGGCTTCTCCTGTGGTGGCTGATATGATGCCAGAATATGTGCTGTGGGGCCTCTCTCCTCTTCCTGGGTGCAGGGGTCAAAGTAACTCAATGGTGGCTTCTCCTGTGCTGATTGATATAAAGCTGATGGTTGTGCCATCTGACATGGTTGCCAGGGTCTGATTCAATGGGGGCCTACTCCTGTGGTGGGTGATCTAAATGCCTGATTCTCTGCTGTGAAACCTCTCTCCTCCGTCTGGGTGTAGGGGTCAAAGTCTTTCAAAGTCGCCTTCTCCTGTGCTGATTTATATGAAGCTGATGGTTGTGCCATCTGACATGGTTGCCGGGGTCCCATTAAATTGTGGCCTACTCCTGTGGTGGTTGATATGATGCCTGATTCTCTGATGTGGAACCTCTATCCTCTGTTTGGGTGAAGGGGTCAAAGTAACTAAATGGTGGCTTCTCCTGTGGTGGCTGATATGATGCCAGAATATGTGCTGTGGGGCCTCTCTCCTCTTCCTGGGTGCAGGGGTCAAAGTAACTCAATGGTGGCTTCTCCTGTGGTGGCTGATATGATGCCAGAATATGTGCTGTGGTGCCTCTCTCCTCTTCCTGGGTGCGGGGGTCAAAGTAACTCAATGGTGGCTTCTCCTGTGGTGGCTGATATGATGCCAGAATATGTGCTGTGGTGCCTCTCTCCTCTTCCTGGGTGCGGGGGTCAAAGTAACTCAATGGTGGCTTCTCCTGTGGTGGCTGATATGATGCCAGAATATGTGCTGTGGTGCCTCTCTCCTCTTCCTGGGTGCAGGGGTCAAAGTAACTAAATGGTGGCTTCTCCTGTGGTGGTTGATATGATGCCTGATTCTCTGCTGTGAAACCTCTCTCCTCCATCTGGGTGTAGGGGTCAAAGTCTTTCAAAGTCGCCTTCTCCTGTGCTGATTGATATAAAGCTGATGGTTGTGCCATCTGACATGGTTGCCAGGGTCTGATTCAATGGGGGCCTACTCCTGTGGTGGGTGATCTAAATGCCTGATTCTCTGCTGTGAAACCTCTCTCCTCCGTCTGGGTGTAGGGGTCAAAGTCTTTCAAAGTCGCCTTCTCCTGTGCTGATTGATATGAAGCTGATGGTTGTGCCATCTGACATGGTTGCCGGGGTCCCATTAAATTGGGGCCTACTCCTGTGGTGGGTGATCTAAATGCCTGATTCTCTGCTTTGAAACCTCTCTCCTCCGTCCGGGTGTAGGGGTCAAAGTCTGTCAAAGTCGCCTTCTCCTGTGCTGATTGATATAAAGCTTATGCTTGTGCCATCTGACATGGTTGCCGGGGTCTGATTCAATGGTGGCCTACTCCTGTGGTGGGTGATCTAAATGCCTGATTCTCTGCTGTGTAACCTCTCTCCTCCGTCTGGGTGTAGGGGTCAAAGTAACTAAATGGTGGCCTACTCCTGTGGTGGGTGATATGATGCCTGGTTCTCTGCTGTGGGACCTCTCTCCTTTGTCTGGGTGCTGTGGTCAAAATAATAGTAAGTGACCTTCTCCATTGGTGGGTGACTTGAAGCCTGATTCTGTGCTATGGGACCTCACTCCAATTAATATTGTTTAATTTTTATTTATTTTATGTTAACTCATCATTTCCCTATCTACATTTGTTTGCAGGGGATTTAACTACATTTTGCTGCCTTTTGCAGCCCTCTAGCCCTTTCCGGGTGTGTTTTACAGCCTTTTTAGTGCCCAAAAGTTCGGGTCCCCATTGACTTCTATGGGGTTCGGGTTCGGGATGAAGTTCGGGTCGAGTTCGGATCCCGAACCCGAACATTTTTCGAAAGTTCGGCCGAACTCGTCGAACCCGAACATCCAGGTGTTCGCTCAACTCTAGTCATACCCTAAACATTGTTTTGCTTCTACATCTCTATGCAGACTAAGCATCTCCATGATGACATACACAAAATGGATTAAGTGTAGTATAAACCAGCAGTCTTGCAGTCTCATACTTTTTTCCACTTGTCTACTACATTGTACTAATGTCCACTTAGTATGTTAGCCAGTAGTAGAGGACAGATAGAAAGGACTATGACTACAGGATCAGACTACAAAGACTTTGATGTCTGTTACTATGGAGATGCATAGTCTACATGAGAATGGTAGAAAGAAAGTAATAGAAACATTTTAATTGACACTTGCTACTTTTAACTGTTTCAAAGTTGCTTAGCTTTTCTTTTTATAGAATATTTTTTTTTTGTGGTTGTGTACATGGCCCTCAATTCCTTCAGCCACCATCATAGTGGCTATGGGCTTGTATGGAAGAGGCTTCTCCACTAAACCCGCTCTATACAAATCAGGTGCTGGCTGTATAATACAGTAGGCACCTGGCCTCAATGACCAGGATTGGCAATGGCCATTTAACACCTCAGATGCCACGTTCAATAGCGATCGTGGTATCTGTGAGGTTAGGCAGAAGGATGCGGCTCCCTTTGCCTTCCTATCGGAGCCCCCGCAGTGAAATTGTGGGGCTCCAATCGGTTACCACGACAGCCTGGGCCATGCTGAAGCTTCCCAGTCCTGCCATGGTAAGCTGTACAGCTCAGCAAGTAAAGTGGCATCATTTCATTCATCGTAATAGATTTTTATTATGGTGAATGGAAAAGGGATCAAAAGATTAAAAAATTATATTAAAAGTTTAAATCGCCCCCGCTTTCCCAATTTTACATATAAAAATACATAAATAATAAAAATTAAACATAAAAGGAATCGCCAAGTTGGAAAAAAAATCGGAAAAATATTCTTCCTGCACAGTGTATGTTGTAACGGGGGGGGGGGGGGGGCAGGGGTGTGAATAAAAACAACGGATTCTCACCTCCCCCCCCCCCCCCGCAAAAATTGAATAACAGTGATGAAAAAGTTGTATGCACCCCAGAAATGGTAAAAATAATGGTGATGCAAATAAAATAAAATAAATTTTCAAAGGTTTTTATTTTTAAAAAGTAGTAAAACAAAAAATATATATATAAATTTGGTATTGCCATTTGAGATGCAGAATAAGGATGTCATGTCAGTTTTAGTGCACAGTGAACTCCATAATATCAATACAAGACAGGTGCCATTAAAAAATACAACGTATCCCGCAAAAAACAAGCCCTCATATGGCTATGTGTAGAGAAAATTAAAAAAGTTATGACTATTGAAACATGGGCAAAAATGAAAATGGGCTAGGTATTAAAGGGGTTAATGTTGTTTATTTTCAAACGTACTGTACAAAGAACAGGACTGCTGCTGTTAGAAGATATAATAAGGTAGTCACTGTGCACTATTATTTAATTAACTTTATTTGATACATAGCTGTCAAATACTGCATGTTGACAGAGGTAAACTCACCAGTCATTGCTAATATCAGTGAGCTTGGAAATATTTTCAAAATGATCCACGGTTCACTTACCTAATTCTGCAACCACTAATGAGCAATAAGTACTCCTTTCAGTCTCACTTTTCTCCATTAGATAATTACAATTCAGCGATAGAAATTAACTATTGGTCAGTTTTTACTAGATTTTCCTAAAATAGTCAGGTAGGTACAATAATCTCCAAAAAGTTTTTTTTTATTTCAAAAACAGCGTCTCCTCATATAACTTTTTCTTCAGAAGAACTGGATTTTGGAGGTATGATAAGGCTGCAAAAATAATGTCAAACTTTACTTAAATTATTATTTTTCAAACTGCTTCATTTGCTAATAATTTAATAATAATTTTTGCAATATATTTTATTTATTGATATTGTTTTTCTACCAAAACAGGCCCCTCAAGTTCCAATGTGTCTACAGCGCTTTTCACTGCAGTACATAACATACAGAATCTGAATACTGTAGCCATGCGGGAAGGTTTGCCCCTTTCTTCTGTCATTGGGAACCTCGAGAACTCTTTCTTGGTTCGAACAGTATTGCATGCAAACTAAAACCCTGTCCAAAATCATTTCCACAATAAGCAAACGTTACTTCCCCTCAACAACCAATCAACACCATATTTTATAAGAGAATGGGAGAAAGAGTTACAAGTTAAATTATCATCCATATTATGCAATGCTAAACATATAGATGTGTCCTTCCTTACCATTTCTCTCAGCTTGCGATAAGATTAATGGTGTGTGATTTTCATGCACTTACCTGTCTTGGCTCCCTCCGCGAGTCGGGCACAATATGGTGGCGTTGCTCTGTTGCTGTGGAAACCAGCCCTGCTGACAGTGGGGCTGCTTGACTTATAAGGAAGCCATGACACTGTACCAATCAGTCTCTGAGACAGGGTCATAGGGTTCCTGAGGAGAACTATTTAAACAGGCAGCTTCTGGCCTTGGTATACCTGCTTCACTAGCTAGCTGTGTGTTTGCTACTCTGGATCACTGACCTTGGCCTGTTTCTTTGACATTGTGTCTGATTTGTGATTTTGCCTCTGATGTGACCTCCTATTTGAGTCTGCTAGTTTGTGACCTTGTTTTTTCCTGCTGACTTTGTCTCTGACTTTTTTTTTCTGGTTTCACTTTGCTGTGTATTTGTATCTGATTTTGAATCGTGATTCGGACCAGTTTTTTCCTGTCTGGTTTTCACCTCTCTCTGTCTTACTACTCTTACCATTTTGGTTTAGGCTCCTGCACTTAGCTAAGAAAGGACTGTGGTCCAATTGTGAGCCGTCACTTAGGACGGATCATGCAAGCAAGTAAGGAGAGTGGTTCAGGTGGATCACAGGGCTGGCCTGTTCCCTACCTATTGATAACAGTGATATCTCAAGCCAAGAGGAAAGGTAAGGAAGGATAAATCTGTATTTCACGCTGTGTCAAGATTCAAGAAATTTTCTATAAAATTCTCTTTAAATAGTACCTCACTCTTGAGCGACTGAGACAGATGGAAAACACACAGATTTATATTAGTTGGAGATTCAATAAGGCTAAGAGCACTTTTCTGCCTTTATGGAAGGAATGTACAGTCGTGGCCAAAAGTTTTGAGAATGACACAAATATTAGTTTTCACAAAGTTTGCTGCTAAACTGCTTTTAGATCTTTGTTTCAGTTGTTTCTGTGATGTAGTGAAATATAATTACACGCACTTCATACGTTTCAAAGGCTTTTATCGACAATTACATGACATTTATGCAAAGAGTCAGTATTTGCAGTGTTGGCCGTTCTTTTTCAGGACCTCTGCAATTCGACTGGGCATGCTCTCAATCAACTTCTGGGCCAATTCCTGACTAATAGCAACACATTCTTTCATAATCACTTCTTGGAGTTTGTCAGAATTAGTGGGTTTTTGTTTGTCCACCCTCCTCTTGAGGATTGACCACAAGTTCTCAAGGGGATTAAGATCTGGGGAGTTTCCAGGCCATGGACCCAAAATGTCAACGTTTTGGTTCCCGAGCCACTTAGTTATCACTTTTGCTTTATGGCACGGTGTTCCATCGTGCTGGAAAATGCATTGTTCTTCACCAAACTGTTGTTGGATTGTTGGAAGAAGTTCCTGCTGGAGGGTGTTTTGGTACCATTCTTTATTCATGGCTGTGTTTTTGGGAAAAGTTGTGAGTGAGCACACTCCCTTGGATGAGAAGCAACCCCACACATGAATGGTCTCAGGATGCTTTACTGTTGGCATGACACAGGACTGATGGTAGCGCTCACCTTTTCTTCTCCGGACAAGCCTTTATCCAGATGCCCCAAACAATCGGAAAGTGGCTTCATCAGAGAATATGATTTTGCCCCAGTCCTCAGCAGTCCATTCACCATACTTTCTGCAGAAGATCAATCTGTCCCTGATGTTTTTTTTGGAGAGAAGTGGCTTCTTTGCTGGCCTTCTTGACACCAGGCCATCTTCCAAAAGTCTTCGCCTCACTGTGCGTGCAGATGCGCTCACACCTGCCTGCTGCCATTCCTGAGCAAGCTCTGCACTGGTGGCACTCCGAACCCGCAGCTGAATCCTCTTTAGGAGACTATCTTGGCGCTTGCTGGACTTTCTTGGACGCCGTGAAGCCTTCTTAACAAGAATTGAACCTCTTTCCTTGAAGTTCTTGATGATCCTATAAATTGTTGATTGAGGTACAATCTTAGTAGCCACAATATCCTTGTCTGTGAAGCCATTTTTATGCAACGCAATGATGGCTACACGCGTTTCTTTGCAGGTCACCATGGTTAACAATGGAAGAACAATGATTTCAAGCATCACCCTCCTTTTAACATGTCAAGTCTGCCATTTTAACCCAATCAGCCTGACATAATGATCTCCAGCCTTGTGCTCGTCAACATTCTCACCTGAGTTAACAAGACGATTACTGAAATGATTTCAGCAGGTCCTTTAATGACAGCAATGAAATGCAGTGGAAAGGTTTTTTTGGGATTAAGTTAATTTTCATGGCAAAGAAGGACTATGCAATTCATCTGATCACTCTTCATAACATTCTGGAGTATATGCAAATTGCTATTATAAAAACTTAAGCAGCAACTTTTCCAATTTCCAATATTTATGTAATTCTCAAAACTTTTGGCCACGACTGTAAGCACCTGACTCAATTATTAGGGGTACAGATAGGGCGATCTGTCACAAAGACCGGGATCTTCGAACGGTGTGTTGTCTTCCTGGTGCTCGAGTTCAACACATCACGGATCGGGTTGACAGATTACTGGGAGGGGCTGGAGAAGATCCAGCAGTCATGGTCCATATCATAACCAATGACAAAGTTAGAGGTAGGTGGAGCGTCCTTAAAAATGATTTTAGGGCTTTTGGTCACAAGCTTAGGGCAAGGACTTCAAAGGTAGTGTTTTCCGAAATACTACCTGAACCACGAGCCACACAAAAAAGGCAGCGGGAGGTTAACAAGTGGCTCAAGAACTGGTGTAGGAAGTAGGGGTTTGGGTTCCCGGAGAACTGGGACGACTTCTCTGTCAGCTACAGGCTCTATCGTTGGGATGGGCAGCACCTCAATGGGGAAGGGGCAGCTGTGTTGGGGGAGAAGATGGCTAGAAGGTTACAGGAGTGTTTAAACTCATGACTGGGGGGGAGGGTAATTATGTTATAGGATGGGAAGATAGTGCAGATAGAGACCGGGGGCAAGGTAATGGGACTGAGGGAGGAATGGAAGGAGGGACTAGAACAGTTCAGAAGGAAAGGTGTGTGTAAAAAATATACATACACCTCTTAATTGTATGTATACTAATGCCAGAAGTCTGACTAATAAAACTGGGGAACTGGAATTAGTGATTTGTGAGGAGGACTATGAAATAATGGGAATAACTGAGATATGGCTGGATGATAGCTATGACTGGGCAGTTAATGTACAGAGTTATAGTCTGTTTAGAAAAGTTCGCAAAAAACAGGGAGGGGGAGGGGTCTGCCTTTATGTAAAGTCCTGTCTAAAGTCCACAGTCCGAGAAGATATAAGTGAGGGACATGAACATGTGGAGTCACTGTGGGTAGAAATACATGGAGGCAAAAACAATAATAAACTACTATTAGGAGTTTATTATAAACCACCTAATATACCAGAGTCCACAGAAAAACTGCTACTAAACGAGATAGACGAGGCGGCAAATCATAATGAGGTGGTTATTATGGGGGACTATAACTACCCAGATACTGTATTGACTGGAAAACTGAAACCTTTATATCTCATAAGGGAAACAGGTTCTTGGCAATATCCAAATACAATTACCTTTCCCAACTGGTTCAGGACCCGACTAGAGGGACAGCCATACTGCACTTAGTATTAACCAATAGACCTGACAGAACAACAGATGTGCAGGTTGGGGGACACCTGGGAAATAGCGACCATAAAGTAATAACCTTCCAATTGCCATTCAAAAGAGTGTTTCTTCAGGGAGAAACAAAAATACCAAACTTCAAAAAAGCTAAATTTAACCAACTAAGAGAGGCTATAGGCATAACTAACTGGGACAAAGTCCTCAAAAATAAAAATACAGCCACAAAATGGGATATTTTTAAAAGCATCCTAAAATCTAATTGTGAGAGGTACGTACTTTATGGGAATAAAAGGTTAAGGAACAAGAAAAAAACAATGTGGATAAATAGAACTGTAAAGAAAACAATAAATGACGTAAAGAAAGCATTCAAATCACTAAAACAGTAGGGTAGTGAGGAAGCACTGAAAAACTATAAGGAAAAAAATTGAATATGTAAAAAAACTAATAAAAGCAGTCAAACAAGAGACCAAGAGATTAATTGACAAAGAGAGCAAAACTAACTCTAAAATGCTCTACAATTATATAATTTGTAAAAAGTATAAATCTGAAGGTGTCGGCCCTCTACATAGTAATGAGGGGGGAGTTGCTGAGAGCGAGGAGGAGAAAGCAAAGCTATTGAATATTTTTTTCTCCACTGTATTCGCTGAGGAAAATAAACTGTCAGATGAAATGCAGAATGTAAAAGTAAATTCCCCATTAAAAGTGCCATGTCTGACCCAGGAAGAAGTACAAATCACCAGGACTAGATGGCATACATTATCCTAAGATAATTAAGTAATGTCATAGCCAGACCCCTATTTCTGATATTTAAGGACTCTATACTGACAGGGAGTGTTTCACAGGATTGGCGCATAGCAAATGTGGTGCCAATATTCAAAAAGGGTCCACAAACAGATCCCGGAAACTATAGACCACACATGGAGAACTGTGTACAGTTCTGGGCTCCTGTGAACAAGGCAGACAAAGTAAAGCTGGAGAGGGTTCAGAGAAGGGCAACTAAAGTAATAACTGGAATGGGGGGACTACAGTACCCTGAAAGATTATCAAAATTAGGGTTATTCACTTTAGAAAAAAGATGACTAAGGGGAGATCTAATAATTATGTATAAATATATCAGGGGTCAGTACAGAGATCTTTCCCATCATCTATTTATCCCCAGGACTGTGACTGTGACAAGGGGATATCCTCTGCGTCTGGAGGAAAGAAGGTTCGTACACAAACATAGAAGATAATTCTTTACGGTAAGAGCAGTGAGACTATGGATCTCTCTGCCTGAGGAGGTGGTGATGGTGAGTTCACTAAAATAGTTCAAGAGGGGCCTGGATGTATTTCTGGAGTGTTATAATATTACAGGTTATATCTACTAGAGAGGGGTCGTTGATCCAAGAAGTTATTCTGATTGCCTGATTAGAGTCGGGAAGGAATGTTTTTGCCCTTAAGTGGGGAAAATTGGCTTATAGCCTGCATACCTGCTTAGCTGTTCAACCCATTTATCTAATCCAGGGATGCTCAACCTGCGGCCCTCCAGCTGTTGTAAAACTACAACTCCCATCATGCCCTGCTGTAGGCTGATAGCTGCACACTGTCTGGGAATGCTAGGAATTGTAGTTTTGCTACAGCTGGAGGGCCGCAGGTTGAGCATGCCTGATCTAATGCACTTAACTTAAATCTACCATATTTAGATGAATAAAGAAAACAACAGCAGAATTACAAGAACACCAGTATAAGGCTACATGCACACGACCGTGTGCCCCCCGTGGCCGTTTTGCGGCCCGTATACAGCGGGTCTCCAATATACGGGCACCGGCCGTGTGCATTCCGCATCACGGATCCGGGACCCATTCACTTGAATGGGTCCGGAATCACGGAGATGCGGAACGGAGGCACGGATCGGAACCCCAAGGAAGCACTACGGAGTGCTTCAGTGGTGTTTGTGGCCGTGCCTCTGCACCGCAAAAAAGTAGCACCTGCACTACTTTTTTGCAGTGCGGACCATCGGATGCGGATTGCGGACTTTATTCAAGTGAATGGGTCCGCGATCCGCATGCGGCTGCCCCACAGGCTGTGGCCGTGCATTGCGGACCGCAATCTGCAGTCCGCAGCACCGGAACAAAGCCCTTACGTTCGTGTGCATGTAGCCTAAGAGTAATATTAATAGGGAATATGTGTCCACTATGAGAAATATATATCAATTTTGGATATACACGGAAATCGCATGGGAACCGCGTTAGAATCGTATAATGTTTTATGAGTTTTTTCTATATATTTATTATGCTAATAATAATAATACCTTTGTGCAATCATGAGCTTATGTATACATAAGGAATGGGGCAACCATAAAATGTATATAATCTAGAGGTTTTAGGGACAAGAACATCCAAAGCAGAAACAATATTGGAATCCATTCCTGTTTTTGTATATACCCCAAAAACTGGGGATTGCAGAGTATTTAAAGCCACCATTAATGACATAGGGGTTTGACCACTGAGAAAGGAACAGGCTGAGTGTTCGGAAACGCATCTAATGTGAATACCCCTATACACAGATGTACTCTTCTTAACGTCTAAAACTATATGGAGCGCTCCAAGATCACCCAAATCTGAAGTGGAGAAGACGGACCGACCCGCAGCCATCCAACACGTGGCATGCCAACTGTGCCCTTCTCCAGCGCAGGAAACCTATATGGACTCACAGATAGAAGGGGACACTCGGAGGTAAGAACGTTCTGTGCCCGAGACCACGTGGGATGCCACTGCAGGCACTAGACCCCGACCCCTCATCTGCAAACTGTGAGTAATGCTGTAATCTGTGCACATATTATCGGAAAGTGACATAACGAGAACTTCTTAACCGCTATATAGATCTCTATGAGAGCTGCTGGATGTGATTTTTATATTCAGATAAGGTCATCCATGTAAGATCTGAGGCTTTGAGCATATTTGTATGAACAAGACTGCGTATCTATTTGGATGAACATATTAAATGCCCTGAATGACGTCTGATTGAGAACCATCGACACAGTATATCAGACACCTAAGTGGGATACAACATATCTACAGAGATACTGAACATTTAATGCAATTGATATCTGGAAGCAGATCAATAGCAATTGTATACAACAAGTGCCATTTGTGATTGCACAACTATGAGGATTTTGGAGATACACTACACTAAGCCCGATGAATCCTGGCATTATCATTTTGGAATAAGCCCGTGCCATCAGGGATGAACAAATCCATTGATGGAATAACCTGCTCATTCGGTATGTTCAGGTAGTCAGCTGACCTCATTCTTGGAGCACATACTGTTGCTGAACCTAGACCTGACCAACTGCAGCAACCCCAGATCATAGCACTGCCCCCACCGGCTTGTACAGGAGGCACTAGGCATGATGGGTGCATCACTTCATCTGCCTCTCTTCTTACCCTGATGCGCCCATTAGTCTGTAGCAGGGTAAATCTGGACTCATCAGACCACATCACCTTCTTCCATTGCTCCAGAGTCCAATCTTTATGCTCCCTAGCAAATTGAAGCCTTTTTTTCTGGTTTGCCTCACTGATTAGTGGTTTTCTTACGGCTACACAGCTGTTCAGTCCCAATCCCTTGAGTTCCCTTCACATTGTACATGTGGAAATGCTCTTACTTTCACTATTAAACATAGCCCTGAGTTCTACTGTTGTTTTTCTTAGATTTTATTTCACCAAACGTTTTGGTGATAAGTGATAACCGATAAGTGATAACCGAGTGATAAGTGATAACCGATCATGATCATTCAGGATTTTATTTTCCCGCCACATTTCTTCCTCGAATATGATGGGTCCCCACTATACTTCCAGTTTTTAATAATGCGTTGGACAGTTCTTAACCCAATTTTAGTAGTTTCTGCAATCTCCTTAGATGTTTTCTCTGCTTGATGCATGCCAATGATTTGACCCTTCTCAAATAGACTAACATCTTTTCCACGACCACAAGATGTGTCTTTTGACATGGTTGTTTAAGAAATGAGAAACAACTCATTGCACCAGTTGGGGTTAAATAACTTGTTGCCACCTGAAAGATAATCGCCCATGCAGTAATTATCCAATAGGAGGCTCATAACTATTTGCTTAGTTAAATCCAGGTGGCAACTTTTTTTTTGGACAGGCAGTGTATAATATACATTGATTTAATATACCAATTGAGATGGGGCTGAAAGTGTAATTTACCATTGTGTATATCTGATGCTGAATATACGCACTCCAACTCAGTTTATCTAATAATATCTTGCGCAAAGATACTCACCTTATCCATTTGATCATGGAGTGGCCATCGAGGCCATCTTGATTGAAGAAAACGCACAAAATCTCACGTGTGCTGATGCGTGACGTCACCACTTCATCACACTGTCCACCCAGCATTATGACCTCACCACATCATCACCTCAGCTTGTGCGAGACTTGGTGCATTTTCTTCAATCAAGATGGTCACGACTGCCTCTCCGCAATCAAATGCATAAGGTGAGTATGTACTCTTTTAACCTCTGAGTAACCCCTGAAAAGACTCAATGTAACTCTCAGATGCTGTGATCAGCGTTGAACGTGGCATTCGAAGGTTTTAAATGATGGGGGCGGCACGATTGCTGTTCCCCGTCATTGCTTCCACTACATACGTACAATGGAATACGATTTGTCACTTAACAAATCAAATTTCTTGTCAAAATTCAGCGATGCAGCCTAATCAAATTTTTTAAAACTTTACCCATCACTACTCACCATTTCATGACTTCTGTTTTCCTTACTTAAATACAGAGACTGAAAACCCTTAATAAGATGGCAAATCCCAATGAAACTGGTAGATAGGACTACTCTCTAGCAAAATGAGGATCTGGCCTGAAAATTAGCCAATGCTAGAGGATGCTTGATAAAGGCTTGTCTCCCCCTCCTACTTAAAAAAAGAGATTTTACTCCTAGTTACTTGTATTTAGATTTTATTATAGCATACAAACACATTTTAGAGAACTTTATGCTTCCAGCTTTGTGGCAACTGTTCGGGGAATGTCCTTTCCTATTCCAGCCTGCCTGCTGCACTGTGTACAAAGCAAAGTCTAGAAAAGACAGGGTTTGATGAGTTTGGTTGAGGGGAACTCAAGAGACCTGCATAAAGCCCTGATGTCAAAATTTCTGAACATTGTTGGAATGAATTGCAATGTTAACAGTGAGTCAGGCCTTCTCATTTAACATCAGTGCCTGACCTCATAAATACTCTTTTGGCTGAATGGGCACAAATTTGAAGAAACTTATTCCCAAATATTGTGGAACTCCTTTATTTAAAAGTGCAGACAATGATAGCCACAAAAAGTGGCCCAGCTCCATATCATTGGTAGAGATGAGCGAATTACTTGAAATAATTTTTAGTCTGACTCTGACAAATTGGTCGGCAGATTTGATTTAGGTACAAATAAATTCAACCAGAATAGTGAGTGCCCAGATTGCCAAATGAAAGTTGTGTATGATGCTCTAAATTTTCCTCTTTCCATATCTTTAACAGCAAGACAGTATTAGTAATGACAACATATATGGCTATGGGTACATACATTGTAGCTGGTGGTAAAAAAATAAGGTTCAGAAGGTAAGTGTTTCTAATAAAAAAAACTAAACACAAGAACAAGGGGACACAATTTAAAATTAGTAGCTGGAAGATATGAATCAATGTCCCGAAATATTATTACACAGAAAGACTAGTTGAAGCTTGAAGCAAAGGGCAGACTAGATGGGACAGGGGGTCCTTTTTATCAATCATCTATTTCTGTTATTTTTAAATTAACACATGGTCCACAAATTAGCTCTTTCTGGTGGCAGATGTCGTCTTCTTCTTCTGACTTGTAAAATGGTGACCTCCATTTTAAAAGATTGATGAGTCTGGAATAGGAATTTTTGGGAAATTCAAGACAAATTCAATTTGTTAAGAATCATTTTGCTCATTTCTAATTAATACCTACCAAATATTCCGGCGTATAAGACGACTGGGCGTATAAGACGACCCCCAACTTTTCCATAAAAAATATAGGGTTTGGGCTATACTCGCCGTATAAGACTACCCCTGAATGCCCAGCCCTCCCTGTCCTCAAGACGATCTTCTCCAGTCCAGGGAACTGACTGGGATCTGTGGATGGCACTGTTATGAGGAGAGGGATCTGTGGATGGCACTGTTATGAGGAGGGGGATCTGTAGATGGCACTGTTATGGGGAGGGGGATCTGTGGATGGCACTGTTATGGGAGGGAGATCAATGGATGACACTATATAGCATCTTATGCTAAATGTGTCATTCACAGATCCACCCCATGACAGTGTCATCCACCGATCCCCCCTAAACAGTGCCATCCACAGATCCCCTCCCCATAACAGTGCCATTCACAGATCCCCCTCCCAATAACAGTGCCATCCACAGATCCCCCTTAACAGTGCCATCCACAGATCCCCCTCCCCATAACAGTGCCATCCACAGATCCCCCTCCCATAACAGTGCCATCCACAGATCCCCCTCCCCATGTGTCATCCACAGATCCCCCTCCCCATGTGCCATCCACAGATCCCACTCCCCATGTGCCATCCACAGATCCCCCTCCCCATGTGCCATCCACAGATCCCCCTCCCCATGTGCCATCCACAGTTCCCCCTCCCCATGTGCCACCCACAGATCCCCCTCCCCGCCGCTCAGAGGAGTATACATTTATTAACTGTAATCCGTAACTTTAACTTTAAATCAGCGCTCATCTCTTTACTAGGGTACCTTACTCTCAGCTCCGATAACAGGTAGTGCGGGCGGCGCTCACTCACTGACGTCACACGCCTGCGCCGCCTAGTGAGTGAGCGCCGCCCGCACTGCTTGTTACCGGAGCTGAGAGTAAGGTACCCTAGTAAAGAGATGAGCGCTGATTTAAAGTTAAAGTTACGGATTACAGTTAATAAATGTATACTCCTCTGAGCCGCGGGTCCCTGTATATTCTAACCCCCAGGCAAGCATCCCTGTCACCATGGGAACGCCTGGGGGTTAGAATATACCATCGGATCTGAGTATACCCGGCGTATAGGACGACCCCCGACTTTTGAAAAGAATTTCTAGTGTTAGAAAGTTGTCTTATACGCCGGAAAATATGGTATGGTTTTGGAATAGGATATTCAGAAACTTCATATTAGTGTGATAGTCATGTGTCCAGAATCAGATACTTTTGGCCATATTGGTTTAATCATCTGGATTACAATTGTCAGTTAGCAGATGTCCATTTCCTCTGGTCACTTAAAAGACATCTGTCAGCAGATTTGTACCTATGAAACTGGCTGACCTGTTGCATGGTCGCTTGGCAACTGAAAGCATCTGTATTGGTCCCATGTCTATATGTGGCCGCATTGCTGAGAAAAATGATACTTAAATTAATGCAAATGAGCCTCTAAGAATAACAGGGGCATTGCCATTACACCTAGAGGCTCTGCTCTCTCTGCAATTGCTGCACCCTCTCCATTAGAGATGGCCTTGCGGTTTGCCTGGCGGTCATTTTGCGGCAAAATTTGCACGTTCGGAATTTGGCGTACATGCGAACATATGGCGATATCCACCGGCGCCATATTCTTTTGCATTGAGCCCAACTTTGACCCATGACACACACATCAGGTGGGACAGGACAGCCAATTGAGACGTTTCAGCACATGGACACACCCTATAACAGAACCCGATCTGGCAGCCATTTTACATTCTGTGTTTTGCCAGTGTAGGGAGAGGTTGCTTTGTGGAGCAGGGACAGACTGTTAGGGACACCAAACGCTAGCTAATAGGGCCACAAAAGTCCTTTTAAGGACTGGTATAGGTGTGCTATCGATAGGTGTGATATACTGAGGGGTGTGATATACTTATAATATACTTTCTAACACAGAAAGTATATTATAGTGCATTTGTATTGTGCAGCAGTTGTGTACGGTTCTGCTGCGATACCGCAGGTATATAGAAGGACAAGCGCTATTGGAACAACTATTTGCAAAGTGTGATATACCTGTTGCCCCCAAAAAAACTGATTGAGGGGTGCAATACACCTGCTTCCACAAAATACTGATTAAGGGGTGTGATATACCTGCTTCCACCAAATATTTATTGAGGCTTGCGATATACCTGCTTCCACAAAATACTGATTGAGCGGTGCGATATACCTGCTTCCACCAAATATTGATTAAGGGGTTCTATATACCTACTTCCACAAAATATAGATTGAGTGGTGCGATATTCCTACTTCCACAAAATACTGATTAAGGGGTTTTTATATACCTGCTTCCACGAAATATGGATTGAGGCCTGCGATGCACCTGCTTCTACAAAATACTGATTAAGGGGTTTGATATACCTGTTTACACAAAATTCTGATTGAGGGGTGCGATATACCTGCTTCCACCAAATATTGATTGAGGCCTGCGATACACCTACTTCCACAAAATACTGATTAAGGGGTTTGATATACCTGTTTACACAAAATTCTAATTGAGAGGTGCGATATACCTGCTTCCACCAAATATTGATTAAGGGGTTCTATATACCTGCTTCCACAAAATATTAATTAAGGGGTTCTATATACCTGCTTCCACAAAATACAGATTGAGGGGTGCGATATATCTGCTTCCCCAAAATACTGATTAAGGGGTTTTTATATACCTGCTTCCACAAAATACAGATTGAGGGGTGCGATATACCTGCTTCCACCAAATATTGATTAAGGGGTTCTATATACCTGCTTCCACAAAATACAGATTGAGGGGTGCGATATATCTGCTTCCCCAAAATACTGATTAAGGGTTTTTTATATACCTGCTTCCACAAAATACAGATTGAGGGGTGCAATATACCTGCTTCCACCAAATATTGATTAAGGAGTTCTATATACCTGCTTCCACAAAATACAGAATTAGGGGTGCTACATACCTGCTTCCACAAAATACAGATTGAGGGGTGCAATAAACCTGCTTCCACCAAATATTGATTGAGGCCTGCGATACACCTGCTTCCACAAAATACTGATTAAGGGGATTGATATATCTGTTTCCACCAAATACTGATTGAGGCCTGCTATATACCTGCTTCCATAAATACTGCTCTTCTCTAGGATCTTTGGCACAGGGTCATTTTGAAAATGACAGGCAGAGGAAGAGGCAGGCCGTTCCACAGGGGTGGTAGGGGTCGGGCAGGTGCACCAGGCCGGAGCCTAAGTGGGAAGTTGGAGAAGGCGCGTGCGATTACGTCAAAGGACGCACCTGAGTTGGTTGAGTGTCTCACTAAGCCTTCCGCTTCTGCACCCTCCTCATCCTCTGCATCCGCACCCTCCTTACACTGCTGTGTGCACCCCCGAAGACACCACTACCACCACCATAGCCCCTCCACTCGAGTCAGAGGAATTATTTTCCCATCCATTCCCAGACCTTACAGTTGCACAGCCATTCTTTGCATCGGATGAAGAAGAGGAGGTAGCAACGGCCACCACCCAGTGGTCTGATGACAGTAGCCAGATCAGCCCAAGGAGGGTGGTCCCCGCTGTTGCTGCCTACTCCGAGATCTCTAATGTCAGTGGTGGTGAAGGTGACGATGATGATGTATCGATGGACGTCATGTGGGTGCCCACAAGAGAGGAAGAGGAGGGGAGTTCAGAGGGAGAGACGGAGCAGCAGATAGGGAGAAGAAGGAGGAGAAGCAGGCAAAACCCACAGTGCACAGTGCACAGGAAGCAAAAAGCAGACTGCAAATGTATCTGGAGCGAGCCATTGTCATGCCCTGCTCAGGCTATGTGTGGAGGTCTGCCAGGTTAGCAGCACGTGTGTAGCCTTTTGTTTTTGTTTTGGAGTTGAGCTATATCCGCCTCTCTTCAGGTGCACTGGGTGGGGTCGTTGGTTTGAGTTTAAATTACACCCACTCCCAGTGTCCTGTGCGGGTTATAGCTTCTGTCTGGCTCTGAGGAAGGAAGGAAGGATTTGCTGTTCCTGCTCAGAAAAGATAAGTTGTTTTTTGTTTTCTTGTGGTTGTCTGTCTAGGCTGTTAGAGACGCCTGCCCCCTCCAGGTCCTGAGGGAGCAGGCTGCCTCTATCCCCCTTTCACCATCTTAGGGATTTTAGGGAATTCTCAGCCTAGGCACGAGGACATGTTATTCCCACGTTCAGAGTCTGAACGTGGGCATAGAAGTCTAGGGAGAGCTGGTAGGGATTTGTCAGGAGGTGACCTTTATCCCCAGCTTCTTGCCTAGACACTTGTTTGTTTATTTTCTGTGTATCTGGTATCCTGTCCGCCGTGACAGCCATCCACCATGCACGGTCACATCTTGCCCTACCAGGATGCCGGCACATGGCTCCGCAGTGTGTTTTTTTTAAACGTTTTAGCTGCTGACAATAGTGTTGCCATCTGCAGCCTGTGCTGTCAACGAATAAGTCGCGGTAAGCCCAATACTCACCTAGGGACGAACGGCAGGCTTCCGTGGCCCAAATGTTCAAGCATAAAAAGTTAATGACATCGGATAACCCTCTTGCCCAACGGTTGACTGCTGGCTTGTCGGAACTGCTAGCCCGCCAACTACTGCCATATAAACTGGTGGACTCGGAGGCCTTTAGAAAATTTGTGGCCATTGGCACACTGCAATGGAAAGTATTTCTCCCAGAAGGGCATCCCAGAGCTATATAGCCACGTTCAGTGGCAAGTGAATATATCTTTGGCACACAGTGTTGGTGCCAGGTTACATATGACGTGGTATGGCAAACACGGGCAGGGAAGGTACATAACTTTTACAGCCCACTGGGTGAACCTTCTGACGGCTATCAAGCATGTAACCCTTGGCACCAGTGTGGATTTGGTGTTACCGCCACGGATTGCATGCAGGCCTGCCTCTTCTTCTCCTCCTCCTCCTCTTACTCCATCCTTCGTCTCCTCCTCGGCTGACTTCTCCTCCTCCTCCTTTTCCACTGCTACCGCCTCTTCTGCGGTACCCCCCAAGCTCCCCAGAACCTATTCGACGTGCCAGGTGAGATGTTGCAGTGATGTGCTGCGGCTGTTGTGCCTGGAAGCCAAGAGCCACACCGGTCCTGTACTGCTTTCAGCTCTGCGGTCACAGGCCGATCAGTGGCTAACCCCTCTCAATTTGACAGTTGGTAAAGTGGTGTGCGACAACGGTGCCAATCTGCTGAGCATGCTGAAACAGGGCAAAATGACACACTTGCCGTGCATGGCACACATCCTGAACTTAGCCGTGCAACGATTCGTTGCCAAATACCCCGGGGTCCAGGACATCTTGCGACAGGCCAGGAAAATCTCTGGCCATTTTAGAAGATCTTACATGGCCATCGCTCGCCTTGCTGACGTTCAGCGGTGACATCACCTGCCCATCAGACGTCTGATTTGTGACAGCCCGAAGCGCTGGAACTCCACCTTGTATATGTCGTTAACGACTACCTGTACGAACTTTGCAACAGGACAGGTTCTAGGAGCTTGGTTTCTTTTCACCGCGCCAGTGGCTGCTCAGACTTCTGCGGCCATTTAATGAGATCACCAAACTGGTCAGTCGCAGCCAGGGCACCATCGTACCTTACACGTTCTTTCTGGAGCGTGCATTGCGTCGTGTCATTGATCAAGCCGTCGAGGAGCAGGAGCTGGAAGATGAAGAAATTGCAATGCTGAATGAATTCACAGGGGGGCTACTCCATCGGAGACAAGTCAGCAGTAGTGTTGAGCTCGAATATTCGAATAGCGAATATTAATCGCGAATATCGCAACTTCGCTAATTCGCAAATATTTCAAATATAGAGCTATATATTCGCTATTTCGAATATTCGTCTTTTTTTAACATCTGAAAAAAATATTACTCCCTGCTTCTTTCTTGTGGGTCAATGAGTCATTGGCCCACAAGCAACTTAAGCAGGAAGGAATCATGTTTTCATATGGAAAAAAAAGTGAATATTCGAAAAAACGAATATATAGCAATATAGTAAATATATTCGTTATTTAGAATATTCACATTATTTTTTCCTATCTGTACAGTTGTTCGCATGCTCCTCCACGACAAGCGTCCCGGTCACCATGGGAACGCCTGCTGGTTAGAAAATACCATCGGATCTAAGTTTTCCCTGAGATCGTGAAAACTCAGATCCGATGGTATATTCTAACCCACAGGCGTTCCCATGGTGACAGGGATGCTTGTCGGGGAGCAGTATGCCAAAGTGGAATAACAGTACACATTAAAAAAAAAAAGACGAATATTCTAAATAACGAATATATTCGCTATTTTGCTATAACTTTGTTTTTTAGAATATTCGAAAAAAACTAAGTTATAGCGATATAGCGAATATTCGTGAAATGCACATATAGACTGTAATTTAGCTAATATAGTGCTATAGTATTTTAATTTTTTTAATAGTATACATTTTTTCCAAAACTGGAGTTTAGAAGAGACAAAAAAAAAAATTGACTATAAAAAAAGATTATAGCACTATATTAGCTAAATTACAGTCTATATGTGTAATTTACGAATATTCGCTATATTGCTATAACTTTGTTTTTTAGAATATGACGAATATTCTTAAAAACGAAGTTATAGCAATACAGCGAATATTCGTAAAATACACATATTAGCCATAGCCATAGCCAACCAATAGGAAAGTTGCCTTATACAGATAAAAGAAAATCGCAATACGCGAATAAATAAATTGCATATTATTTGCGATAAATAGAATAATGACGAATATTCGATTTAGAATATATATAAGATGAATATTCAATTGAATATTCGTGAAATATCGCGAATTCGAATATGGCACCTCCCGCTCATCACTAGTCAGCAGGAGTCTGAAGAGGAGTCAGAGGAGGATGGTGGCTGGGGGGAGGAGGAGTAGGAACAATAAGAGCAGGCTTTGAGGAGGACTTAAACTTTTCGGGGATGCCTGATATTGTCCGTGGCTGGGGGAGGAGACCGAGGATGACATTCTCCTGGGCGATGAGCAGGAGCCAGGGTGCTCCACCGCTTCTAATTTAGTGCAAATGGGGGCCTTCATGCTCCAGTGTTTGAAGAGGGGCCCCCGTATAAAAAGCATAAAGGGCAAGGACCAGTACTGGATGGCAACGTACTTAGACCCCCGGTACAGACACAAAATGGAAGACATGTTACCAGCATCACAAAGGGATGTCAGAATGCAGCATTTCCAGGCCTTGCTGTGAGAGATGCTGCATTCTGCTGTTGCGGGCGCTGGCAGAGGAATTTCCACTCACAGCGAAATCCTACCGTGCCTGCAAGAAGAGAGCGGTTTGAAGATGTGTTGGTCACTTTGGATATGAGATCATTCTTGCAGCCAACCCATTGACAGCCTAGCTCACAACAATGTGGACTACCTCAAATTTCTAAAAATGAATGAGGCATGGATCTCGGAGGAATTAAACACCTGTGACGACCACGTTTAATTGAATTTCCTCATGCCAGCCCACACATATCAGGCAGTCCAAAGAATGGTCCTTGTTTTATGCATATACAGCGGCATAAAAGGCCTTTTCTGTCAGGTGAATGCCACATTTTTGGGGACTCTACTCCAGTTGCCTACAGTAAAATTGTTATCCAGTGACCTCCTAATGTACCTCCAGCCACATAATCACTTCTTCTTTTCTGTCAGGTGAATGCCTAATTTGTGGGGCCTGTACTGGCCTACAGTAAAATTGTTATGCAATGACCGTCTAATATACCTCCAGCCACATAATCACTTGTTCTTTTCTGTCAGGTGAATGCCTAATTTTTGGGGCCTGTACTGGCCTACAGTAAAATTGTTATCCAGTAACCGTCTAATATACTTCCAGCCACATAATCACTTGTTCTTTTCTGTCAGGTGAATGCCTAATTTTTGGGGCCTGTACTACACTGGCCTGCAGTAAAATTGTTATCCAGTAACCGTCTAATATACTTCCAGCCACATAATCACTTGTTCTTTTCTGTCAGGTGAATGCCTAATTTTTGGGGCCTGTACTCCACTGGCCTACAGTAAAATTGTTATTCAGTGACCATCTAATATACCTCCAGCCACATAATCACTTGTTCTTTTCTGTCAGGTGAATGCCTAATTTTTGGGGCCTGTACTCCCGTGGCCTAAAATAATTTTTTTCTAGGCTCCAGCAAGGCATATTTTTGAGAGTTTCCCTTTAAGACGTATAAAAATGGCCCCCATATTTTTTTGTGGGTATTTTGCCATTGATCCCCCTCTGGTATGTCACTGTCCATGTTGTGGGACTATTTGTGCACTTCTAGTAAGTATTTGGTGGCTGCAAATATGACCTGAAGGTTTTTCAGGTTCGCCTCCCATTAAAGTCAATGGGGTCCGGTTCAAACGCGCGGTTTGCGAATATTTGATCGCAAACACGCGTTCGCGTTCACGAATTGTCCCGGTCCATGTTCGTCCATCACTTCTCTCCATTTCGTTTGACAGGGCCAGGCACTGAAAACATTATAACACCTGGCCCTTTCAATCAAAGTGCAGAGGGAATGGTAGTTGCAGAAAGAGCAGAGCCTCTAGGTGTAACAGCAACACCCACGTGTCTCCTAAATGTTCATTTGCATAAATTAAAAAATCATTTTTAATTTTTAATGGGGGCACATATGAACATGGGACTAAAACAGATGCCTTCAGTTGCCATGTGCACATGCAACAGGTCAGGCAGTTTCATAGGTACAATTCTGCTGACAGATGCACTTTAACACTGTTTCATCAGCCACACATTCCTCAAAATTTTCAAATCTATTTACAGGTGTATATGGCTCTTATTGACCCTCAATCATAAGAGCATTATTAAAGGGACAATCTTTGGCTGCACTGGGCATATGACCCGCTTTAAACCAGATGTTGAGAGGTGGAAACCAGAGCAAGGTAGCAACAGTGAGGAACCAAAGGAGATGGGACCCAGCGATGATCAACAGGTAAGTATGCTTTCCTCCAGTCTGCAGCTCCAGCGATGTGAGTGTGTGTGTGGGAGGAGTCTGGAAGAAAGGACCCTGAAGGTAAACAACACATTTAAGGCTTCTGTGGTTGACATACAGGAGACTCTGCATCCATACCTTGTTCCTCAGGTGCTATGTTATAGTTTAAAGTTCTGAGGTTATATTTCCTTAAAAGACAAGCAATGAACTTGGAAATCAAGTGGAAAAGGGGTACTATGATCTTGAAACCAAATGTAGCTTACTGGTCATAAAGTAAAGCACTTTTTTAAAGATGTATGATATCTGCTTATATTCACAATCATTCAGTAGTAAACATAATTGATTATTTCCAGGTATAATTGTCATGTGATCAGAACAGATTTTAAAACCCTGAAAACTGAGTTTTGTTGTCTTCCATTCACATGCAGTACATATCATCAAGGTTTAATAAGTTATTTTTGAATCACCCATAAGAAATATACCTTAGACAAGACAAATTATACGTTTTACTGCTGCCAGCAAACACTTACTCAGTTGAATTTTACTGCCTCGGTCCCAACAGTTGTCCACCACCACATGCTGAAATCCTTAGTATTACAACCAAATGTTTAGGAAAATGTGGTACTCCTTGTTATGGACAGTGGGTATGGAACCACTGTGCCAACTAACCAGTTTGACTTGGAGTTAAACTTAAGGCATTGTCCTGGTGATTCCCTGGTATTCACACTTTAACCAATATTCAGGAATATGGACTTCGCAGCAGGGAACCAACTAGGCCGCTATCTCCTGGAGTAGTCCTGGTGTAGTTGGCTGCTGACCCACTGGTTCAGAGATACCGGTGCAAAGCATTCCAGATAGCAGTTCCATGGTAGGGCAGGCAGCAAGAAGCAGAATCAGTAGACAGGCAAGGTATGGTACATGGGTAGACAGGCAAGAAATCATACCATTACTAGAGACTAGAAAACCCTAGGCATGGAGATGGATCCACAACCCAGCTAAACAGAGAACCTGATGAAAACATTAATCAGCAGCTGGACAGGGAGCAAAAGGGAAGCATTAAGTCCATCAGTGCTGTAAGGAAGTTCACTGAGCACTAGTCCCAATACACACAGGGAGAGTGAAGCAATGCCCTGCTCCTGTCTGGGACAGCAGAACAGCGTCGGACATGGGTCGTCCGCCTAACACTCTTGCTGATTTGTACAATCAGTTTAGGATTCTTTGGTGGCATATCTGGGACAGAGGGCACTACAGATCAATAAACATTGTGCTAAACTGAAATAATGTGAAACTTCTTTGAGACAACCACCCGATTGCATTGAAAAGCAATCTTCTAGAGGGTGGTCTTCTCAAAGAAGATAGCTAGTCAGCATTACAAGGTGATTTGGATAAAAGGGTGGTCTTCTCAAATAGGTGTTCTTTTAGAGAGGTCTCACTATATGCCCATTCAACATCATATTTTGGATCATTTCAGATGCATCACTTTTTTGAATTGACTGGTTAAAAATTGCTGTAATTAATGTCACACCCGCTCTGAAATAAAGGCAAAAATCCACATTTTGTCCATGCTAAATCACAGTCCTTGACACAGGTGTTTAGTTATTCTCTCTTTTCATTGCCTCTGCAGATTTTAAACACAGATTTTATATGATAGGTTTGTGCAGTATTGTCTTTACTTTGGTGTGAGAATATATCCTGTATTAAAGCTCTGCTATCCTGGAAAGTAACTGTATAACTCTGCATGTGCTTATGTCTTTGGTGTGTGTCTGCGGTAGGGTGAGTTTTGTAGAAGGGGAGGGAGTGCGTGTGCCCAGTGCGGCGACACTCTCTGCTCCCAGATGTGATGCCAGCGATAATTTCAATTTTATGCCTTTGTTATGGCTTTAATCACTTTCTTTATGCGTTTTGTTCCAGCGATCAGGGAGAGACACCTGATAGGCAAAAAGAATATCAAGGGAACAATTTTTATTTGGGATGTGGTGAGAAGTCTAATTAGAATTTGAATTCTGCTGAGCCTTGAAATGGTGGGTACTTTATCCTGATCGCCTTAGATATTGTTTGGAGTCAATCATTTGTCTTAGAGCGTAATGCTGTAAAGGCTCTCCAGTCACATTTCTTCTCTTATAGGGAGGTAGGGAAAACTAATGGTGGGGATAGAGGCAGGGAAGATACTCGCTAGCTTGTACTGACAGTTCGGAAGGGGAGTAAAAGGTTTAACCCATCTGAGTGCTGGAAGATTATAAAGCTTAAAAGTATGTAAAGTGTTTTTGTCTACCTAAGAAAAAAACTTTGTATATTTAATGTGTGATTTTATTATTTTTCCTGTTTTTATATATAACTTACAGAGTGGACATGCTCAACAACTGATACATTTTATTGCACTTTCACAACATACTACACCCTTTCAGTCTTTAATAAAAAGGTGTACCTAGAGTAGGGAAAGTGGGACATATGCCCCTGGTCTTGTGAGCAGGTGGTTTTGAAGATGGGAATATATACTATTTTGGCAGTAGATTTACTTTCCTTGGTGGAGTAGAGATGGACCACCATAGAACAGCTCCGGTTCATGGTATGACAGGCTGACGATTGGCTGTACAGGCTGCTTTCTTTATTACACAGGGCTTTATTTTATTTTACAGAGGAGGGATGCTAGACTAAAACTTGGCTGGGTGTGAAGGAAAGTCTAACTTTGTCCCTGTTAGACTATAGTTTGAATTTAATAGAAGATACAGTGCATTCAGAAAATTTTCAGACCCTTTTACTATTTCACATTTTGGTATGTTGCGGCCTTGTGCTAAAATAATAACACAAGTATAGTATAAATAAATTGTATAAAGATGCTCACCACACCCTTGCACTATGGCTACAATCACAAGCACAGTCAGCTACTACCATTTAGCTAATTACATGCACTTATAACCAACATACACTACTCACAAAAAGTTAGGGATATTTGGCTTTCGGGTAAAATTTATGGAAAACATAAAAAGTTCACGCTACAGTGATATTATATCATGAAAGTAGGGCATTTAAGTAGAAGCGTGCAATGGTGATTTCCTTATCTTAAACAATTTATTGAAACAAAGGCCAACAACTGTGGTTGGTATACCTCCACAAAAAATGTCAATGTCTCAATAACTCATCATGTCGCCTTGAGCGTCCATGAAGATGAAATTAGGCCTGTGTTGTTCATGCAGAGGCACAATGACTGGATTAATGATGTTATTCAAGTAGTATGAGCTTGTCACTGTACCATTCACAAAGTGTAGGGCAGTTCTGTATTGACTAGACACACCTGCCAACACTGTAACACCACTACCACCAAAGGCACGTCTGGTGAAAACTGTGGCTGATGCATAGTGCTCTCCTTGATGTCTCCAACATCGTTGGCGGCCATTATTTAAGCTCAGTGGGAATCGACTTTCATCAGAGAACAGCTGAGGCCAACTGGTGCCTCTCCCCTCATTTAATTGTGCCTGGAGTTGTGTGGCATTCATCATCCAGTTCTGCAAGGCATTGTTCACAATGAAGTGGTCATCAGTGTGGGATGTGGCCAAAGGACGTCCACTTCTATCCCTTTCTGTGACTCTTTCAGTCTCTCTGTATTTCTGTTGAAACCTTCTGATGACACTTTGTGACACTCAGTAGCCATTTACATCTGAGAACATCCTGCTTGAAGCCTTGCAGTGGCTAGATACTGTTAATCAATTATTAGGTGTTGTCTTGGTCTCATGATGTCAAAATCTGAACAGCATGATGATGAGGACTGTATAAATACCAATTCTAATTGAACCAGGACATTTATTGGGCTATTAATGGATCAAACACCTGTTGTGAATTTTACCGTTAAGCTCCTTGTTAGAGAAGAGCAAGTTGTGCAAAAAGTACTGAAACAATGAGCAGTTGGACATGTGCATTCAAAAGTTTAGAGCAGGTCACATTAAGTTCACCTATAAAGGTTAAAGTGAATTAGATTTTTTTTAAATATATTTCAAATATACATATACAAATATACATATACAAATATATATATATATATATATATATATACGTATATATGAGGAAGGGGCAACGTGAAGCCCCGAAACGCGTTTGATCCAAGACCCCCAGTTCACCTACATATGAATCTTTGTTGAACATTGTTGAAACTACTCCAGGCTGACGCTAAAAAACCGGAATATCCTGTAAGTTAAGAGGGCCTGGCACGCTGACTCATCAAGATCTTTGATTTCTCAAAACCTGAGCACGAGAATTTCCAACATCGGGACTATAGAGAACCTTCAGCGTGGAAGCAGGCAAACCACAGGCTTGGAGGACATCGGCTCTTCAACTTTACAGAGCGGTGCCCAGAGCCATACAGACCGGTGGCGGATATAACCTGAGAACAAACTTTTTGGGTGATACAGAGAACCGGAACTGCAGCAGTGAAATCCATATAAGCAATCACCAAACAGTGAGTATAAGCGGGACGCCGCATTAAATACTCATTGTAACAGAGGACTGCTATTCATTGCTACATTGGACTTTTGAAACACTCGGAGACTTTGTCCCATCTTTTATTCATTCATTTATTTTGCCATTTGGGAATAGACATTAATTCATGGCAATCCATGTCATTTATGCTATCAGATGTTATCTATTACTATAGCCGCTTATTAATGTATTAATTCGTTGTGGTCTTATTGTCTATTAATTCAGTCATTTATATTCTATCCACGTTTAGGTAGTTTTTAATATATTGTCTATTATTCGATTTCATTAGTATCAACGTATTCTATTAACTGTTAGATAGCCTATCATATCGTATATATATTTATTTTTAACATATGGGTATATCAATAAATTTATCGATTTAAATAATTGTTTCTATTTCATGGTTCCGCTTATAGTGTGAGTGCCCAGTATATTATAATTTACTGTTAATTTTGTAAAGGAGGGGCGAATCCTTTTTTACTGTGAGCACCTCCGTCTGTGGTCTCTCTCATCCACTCCTGTGCGTCTCATAACTGTTACTCCATGTACTGTATATATATATATATATATATATATTTGGAATAAACCCAAAAATAAAAATAAGCAGTCTCATTCTCTCTGTAGAACCAAACGTAGGGTCCAAACTTTCATGGTTCCTTCTTACTGGTTATATATATATAATATAGATTAAAATCAAATAAAAAGCAATATATAGCGGTAACAATGTATCCCTAATAGTCAGATTGTGTCCATCCACCTTAGTTCAAGTTTGTTCGTATTGGGACTTATAGATAACGGGACAGTAACCTAAGTGAGGTCACTAGCTTCTTTGGACAATATAAATGTTGAAAAAGTTAGTCAATTTTACAAATGTCATGACGGGAAGCACTTCTCACCCTCCTCACAGGTCAAATGGGGAGCCTCCCTTCCCAGCGTGACATTTGTACAATTGACTAACTTTTTGAACATTAATATTGTCTAAAGAAGCTAGGGACCAGACTTATAGATAACAGGACAGCTACCTAGATCCCAATATAAACAAACAAACTTGAACTAAGATGGATGGACACAATCTGACTATTAGGGATACATAGATGTCTGCAGAACCTATTTTAAAAAAAGCTTATACAAGTAGAGCCCCCCTGACAGAGTGGAGAGGGTGTCAGCAGTAAGTTTGTGTTGACATCACTGATTCATTTGCCCTTCCTCTGATCCGTCAGAACAATAACCCACAAAGCACAGATCTTGTCTGTGGAGCATCCGCCTATACTCGGTCAGCATTTGGTCAGTAATCCATCAGTATTGCTAATACCAAAAAAAACAGGAGTGGATCAAAACAGAGATAGCACGTGAATGGAATATTTGCATGTCTTCTGTGTTTTCTACCCACTCCTGCTTTTGGCTACCAAATCACAAGCCAATTCTGATGGGATCATACAGGCCTTACAGCTGCTACACAGACAGAATCTGTTGTGCGTCTCATTTTTCCTTCCGGAGGTGGCGGCAGCATGAGGAGGCCACAGAGTGGCACAATGACAGAGTCTGGAGGTGGTTACAGCATCAGGAGGCCACAGAGTGACAAAATGACAGAGTCTGGAGGTGGCGTCAGCAGTAGCATGAGCAGGAGGCCACAGAGTGGCACAATGACAGAGTCTGGAGGTGGCAGCAGCATGGAAAGGCCACAGAGTGGCACAATGACTGAGTCTGGAGGTGGCAGCAGCATCAGGAGGCCACAGAGTGGCACAATGACAGAGTCTGGAGGTGGCAGCAGCATGAGGAGACAACACAGTGGCACAATGACAGAGTCTGGAGGTGGAGACTGCATCAGGTAGCCACAGAGTGGCACAATGACATAGTCTGGAGGTGGCGGCAGCATGAGGAGGCCACAGAGTGTCACAATAACAGAGTCTGGAGGTGGCAGCAGCATCAGGAGGCCACAGAGTTGCACAATGACAGAGTCTGGAGGTGGCAGCAGAATCAGGATGCCACAGAGTGGCACAATTACAGAGTCTGGAGGTGGCGGCAGCAGCAGCATCAGGAGTAGGCCACAGAGTGGCACAATGACAGAGTCTTGAGGTGGTAACAGCATCAGGTGGACACAGAGTGACACAATGACAGAGTCTGGAGGTGTCGGCAGCATGAGGAGGCCACAGAGTGGCACAATGACAGAGTTTGGAGGCGAACGCGATCAAATGTTTGCAAACCGCAAGTTCGCGGCGGGCCCCGTTCACTTTAATGGCAGGCGAACCTGAAAAACCTTCAGGTCATATTTGCAACCACCAAATACTTAGTAGAAGCGCACAAATAGTCCCAGAACATGGACAGTGATATACTAGAGGGGGATCACTGACAAAAATTCCAACAAAAAATATGTATCTTAATCAGGGGACATTTTTATGTGTCTTAAAGGGAAATTCTCTGAAAAGTGCCCTGTCGGAGCCTAGAATTTTTTTATTTTAGGCCACGGGAGTACGGGCCTTAAAAATTACATTATGCGGTCAATGGATAAAATTTTTACTGTAGGCCATTGGAAAACAGGCCCCAAATACTAGGCATTCACCGGACAGGAAAGATCAAGTGATTATGTGGCCGGAGGTATATTACACGGTCAATGGATATCAATTTTACTGCAAGCCAGTGGACCACAGGCCTTAAAAATTATGCATTCAGCGTACAGAAAAGAACAAGTAAGTATGTGCCTGGAGGTAGATTATATGGTCATTGGATATCAATTTTACAGCAGGCCAGTGGACTACAGGCCCCAAAAATTATGCATTCAGCGTACTGAAAAGAACAAGTAAGTATGTGGCTGGAGGTAGATTACACAGTCATTGGATATCAATTTTACAGCATGCCAGTGGACTACAGGCCCCAAAAATTATGCATTCAGCGTACAGAAAAGAACAAGTAAGTATTTAGCTGGAGGTAGATTACATGGTCATTGGATATTAATTTTACTGCAGGCCAGTGTATTACAGGCCCCAAAAATTATGCATTCACCGTACAGAAAAGATCAAGTGATTATGTGGCTGGAGGTCTATTAGACGGTCAATGGATATCAATTTTACTGAAGGCCAGTACAAATATAGGTCAAATACATATGTTCAAAAGAGCTAAAAATATAAAATTAGATTAAAAACATGGCTAACAAAATCCTCCCTCTTGAAAAAAAACATTCACCGGACAGAAAAGGCCTTTTATGCCACTGTATTTACCTAAGACAGGGACCATTATTTTTTCTGTGTGGTGGCGGATATTTGTGGGCTGGCATGAGGAAATTCAATTAAACGTGGTCGTCACATGTGTTGAATTCCTCCGAGATCCATGCCTCATTTTAGAAATGTGAGGTAGTCCACACTGTTGTGAGCCAGGCGAGTGCGCTTATCGGTCATGATCCCCCCTGCTGCACTGACTGTCCTTTCTTACAGGACACTGGACGAGGGGCAAGCCAAGAGTTCCATGGCAAATTGTGCCAGCTATGGCCACAGGTCAAGCCTGCACACCCAGTAGTCCAGGGGTTCCTCGCTTCTCAGAGCATCCACATCGGCCGTTAACCCGATGTAGTTGGACACATGTCGGTCTAGGCGTTCCGTGAGGCTGGATCCGGAGGGCGGCTGTCGATGGGTTGGCTGCAAGAATGATCTCATATCCGAAGTGACCAACACATCTTCAAACCACCCTCTTCTTGCATGCGCTGTAGGATTGGTACTCGCAACTGTTTCTCTGTGGGTGATAATTCCTCTGCCAGCGCCCGCAACAGCAGAATGCAACATCTCTTGCAGCAAGGCATGGAAATGCTGCATTCTGACAGCCCTCTGTGATGCTGGTTTCATGTCTGCCATTTTGTGTTTGTACCGGGGGTCTAAAGTACGTTGCCACCCAGTACTGGTTCTTTCCCTTTATGCTTTTTATACGGGGTCCCTCTTCAAACACTGGAGCATGAAGGCCCCCATTTTCACTAAATTCAAAGCGGTGGAGCACCCTGGCTCCTGCTCATCGTCCAGAACAATGTCGCCCTCAGTCTCCTCCCGCCAGCTACGGATAAAACCAGGGATCCCCGAAAAGTCTAAAGCATGGTCTTCTTGCTAATCCTCTTCAGACTCCTGTCTCAGATGGAGTAGCTTCCCCCCCCCCCCGGGAATTCATCCAGCATTGCGGCTTCCTCATCTTCCTGCTCCTGCTCCTCGACGACTTGATCAATGACACGACATAATGAACTCTCCAGAAAGAAGGCGTAAGGTACGATGTCACTGATGGCACCCTGGCTGCGACTGACCAGTTTGGTGATCTCATCAAATGGCCGCAGAAGTCTGCATGCATCGCGCATAAGCAGCCACTGGCACGGTGAAAAAAATAACAAGCTCCCCAGAACCTGTCCTGCCACAGAGTTCGTACAGGTAGTCGTTAACTGCACGTTTCTGCTGGTGCAGCCTATCAAGCATGTACAAGGTGGAGTTCCAGTGCATCGAGCAGTCACAAATCAGACGTCTGACGGGTAGCTGGTGTCGCCGCTGAACGTCAGCAAGGTGAGCCATGGCCGTGTAAGATCTTCTAAAATGGCCAGAGATGTTCCTGGCCTGGCGCAAGACGTCCTGGACCCCGGGGTATTTGGCAACGAATCGCTGCACGACTAAGTTCAGGACGTGTGCCATGCACGGCAAGTGTGTCATTTTGCCCTGTTTCAGCATGCTCAGCAGATTGTCACCGTTGTTGCACACCACTTTACCAACTGTCAAATTGAGGGGGTTAGCCACTAATCAGCCTGTGACTGCAAAGCTGAAAGGAGTGCAGGACTGGTGTGACACAACAGCCGCAGCACAGCATGGCAACGTCTCACCTAGCACGTCAAATAGGTTCTGGGGAGCTTGGGTGGTGCAGTGGAAGAGGCAGTAGCAGTGGAAAAAGAGGAGTCAGACGAGGAGGAGACGGATGATGGAGTAGGAGAACAAGAGGCAGGCCTGCATGCAATCCGTGGCGGTAACACCAAATCCACACGGGTGCCACGGGTTGCATGCTTGACAGCCGTCAGAAGGCTCACCCAGTTGGCAGTAAAAGTTATGTACCTTCCCTGCCCGTGTTTTCTAGACCACGTGTCTGTGGTTCTGTGGTCAGATGTATTTTGGCACCGACACTGTGTGCCAGAGATACATTCACTTGGCCATATAGCTCCAGGATTCCCTTCTAAGAAAATTATTTCCTTCTGGAGACCTCCCATTGCGGTGTGCCGAAATTTTCTAAAGGCCTCAGAGTACACCAGTTTATATGGCAGTAGTTGGCGGGCTAGCAGTTACGACAAGCCTGAGGTTAGCCGTTGGGCAAGAGTGTTATCTGGCGTCATCATCTTTTTACGCTCGAACATTTGGGCCACGAAAGCCTGCCTTTTTCAAGATGAACGCGACAACGGCATGGTGGAAGGTGGAGTGGAGGATAAATGGGCGCAGAGAGGAGAAGGAGAAGAGGCAGGACGTGGAGCGCCGGGAGTGTGGCTTTGTGGTTTCTGACGGTGTTGCTCCCACTGAGCTCGGTGATGGGAGGTCAGATGCCTTCTTAAGGCGGTCATCCCTAGGTGATTGTTGGGCTCACTGCGACTTATGCGTTAACGGCACAGGCTGCAGATGGCAATGCTATTGTCAGCAGCAGACACGTTAAAAAAAGTCCACACTGCGGATCCATGAGTCGGTGTCCTGGGAGCGCAAGAAGTGACCGTGCATGGTGGATGGCTCGTTCCAGATACATTAGCAGTCTGCTTTTTGCCTCCTGTGCACTGTAAGTTCTGCCTGCTTCTCCTCCTTCTCCTCCCTATCTGCTGCTCTGTCTCTCCCTCTGAACTCCCTTCTTCTTCTCATGTGGACAACCACGTGACATCCATCGACACGTCATCATCATAACCTTCACCACCACTGACATTAGAGATCTGGGAGTAGGCAGCAACAACAGGGACCACCCTCCTTGGGCTTATCTGGGTACTGTCATCAGACTGCTGGGTGGCAATCGTTGATACCTCCTCTTCCTGATCCGATGCCAAGAATTGCTGTGCATCGGTAAGGTCTGGGAATGGATGGGAAAATAATTCCTCTGACTCGAGCGGAGGGGATATGGTGGTGGTGGTGGTGGTGTCTTTGGGGGTGCACACAGCAGAGAGTGAAGAGGCTGCAGATAGAGAGGATGAGGAGGGTGCATAAGAGGAAGGCTGAGTGAGCCACTCAACCAACTCTGGTGCATCCTTTGACGTAATCGCATGTTTCTTCTGCAACTTCGCGCTTGCCCGACCCCTACCATCCCTGCGGAATGGCCTGCCTCTTCCTCTGCCTGTCATTTTCAAAATGACCCTGTGACAAAAGTCCCTATAGAAGAGCAGTATTTGTGGAAGAAGGTATATCACACCCCTGCCTCAATCAGTTTTTTGGGGGGGGCAACTGGTATATTACACCAGTAGAAATAATTTGTTCCAATAGCGTTTGTCACTCTGTGGAGCTGCGGTAACGCAGCAAAACCGCAAACAAATGCTGCACTACCTAAATGCACTATATAGAAAGTAGACTATTGGAATATAATACCCCTGCCTCAATCACTTTTTTTGAGGGGCAACTGGCATATCACACCAGTTGAAATTATTTGTTCCAATAGCGTTTGTCACTCTGTGTAGCTGCAGTAACGCAGAAAAACCGCGAACAAATGCTGCACTACCCAAATGCACTATATAGAAAGTATATTACTGGTATATAACACCCCTGCTTCAATTTGTTTTTTTGGGGGGCATTTGGTATATCACACCAGTTGAAATTATTTGTTCCAATAGAGTTTGTCAATCTGTGTAGATGCGGTAACGCAGCAAAACCGCAAACAAATGCTGCACTACCCAAATGCACTATATAGAAAGTATATTATTGGTATATAACACCCCTGCTTCAATCAGTTTTTTGGGTGGAAACTGGCATATCACAACAGTTGAAATTATTTGTTCCAATAGCGTTTGTCACTCTGTGTGGCTGCAGTAACGCAGCAAAACCGCAAACAAATGCTGCACTTCCCAAATGCACTATATGGAAAGTATATTATTGGTGTATAACACCCCTGCTTCAATCAGTTTTTTGGGGTAAACTGGTATATCACACCAGTTGAAATTATTTGTTTAAATAGCATTTGTCACTCTGTGTAGCTGCGGTAACGCAGCAGAACCGCAAACAAATGCTGCACTTCCCAAATGCACTATATGGAAAGTATATTATTGGTGTATAACACCCCTGCTTCAATCAGTTTTTTGGGGTAAACTGGTAAATCACACCAGTTGAAATTATTTGTTTAAATAGCATTTGTCACTCTGTGTAGCTGCGGTAACGCAGCAGAACCGCAAACAAATGCTGCACTACACAAATGCACTATATAGAAAGTACACTGCTCAAAAAAATAAAGGGAACACTTAAACAACACAATGTAACTCCAAGTCAATCACACTTCTGTGAAATCAAACTGTCCACTTAGGAAGCAACACTGAGTGACAATCAATTTCACATGCTGTTGTGAAAATGGGATAGACAACAGGTGGAAATTATAGGCAATTAGCAAGACACCCCCAATAAAGAAGTGGTTCTGCAGGTGGTGATCACAGACCACTTCTCAGTTCCTATGCTTCCTGGCTGATGTTTTGGTCACTTTTGAATGCTGGCGGTGCTTTCACTCTAGTGGTAGCATGAGACGGAGTCTACAACCCACACAAGTGGCTCAGTTAGTGCAGCTTATCCAGGATGGCACATCAATGCGAGCTGTGGCAAGAAGGTTTGCTATGTCTGTCAGCGTAGTGTCCAGAGCATGAAGGCGCTACAAGGGGACAGGCCAGTACATCAGAAGACGTGGACGAGGCCGTAGGAGGGCAACAACCCAGCAGCAGGACCGCTACCTCCGCCTTTGTGCAAGGAGGAACAGGAGGAGCACTGCCAGAGCCCTGCAAAATGACCTCCAGCAGGCCACAAATGTGCATGTGTCTGCTCAAACGGTCAGAAACAGACTCCATGAGGGTGATATGAGGGCCCGACGTCCACAGGTGGGAGTTGTGCTTACAGCCCAACACCGTGCAGGACGTTTGGAATTTGCCAGAGAACACCAAGATTGGCAAATTCGCCACTGGCGTCCTGTGCTCTTCACAGATGAAAGCAGGTTCACACTGAGCACATGTGACAGACGTGACACAGTCTGGAGACGCCGTGGAGAACGTTCTGCTGCCTGCAACATCCTCCAGCATGACCGGTTTGGCATTGGGTCAGTAATGGTGTGGGGTGGCATTTCTTTGGAGGGCCGCACAGCCCTCCATGTGTTCGCCAGAGGTAGCCTGACTGCCATTAGGTACCGAGATGAGATCCTCAGACCCCTTGTGAGACCATATGCTGGTGCGGTTGGCCCTGGGTTCCTCCTAATGCAAGACAATGCTAGACCTCATGTGGCTGAAGTGTGTCAGCAGTTCCTGCAAGACAAAGGCATTGATGCTATGGACTGGCCCGCCCGTTCCCCAGACCTGAATCCAATTGAGCACATCTGGGACATCATGTCTCGCTCTATCCACCAACGTCACGTTGCACCACAGACTGTCCAGGAGTTGGCAGATGCTTTAGTCCAGGTCGGGGAGGAGATCCCTCAGGAGACCGTCCGCCACCTCATCAGGAGCATGCACAGGCGTTGTAGGGAGGTCATACAGGCACGTGGAGGCCGCACACACTACTGAGCCTCATTTTGACTTGCTTTAAGGACATTACATCAAAGTTGGATCAGCCTGTAGTGTGTTTTTCCACTTTAATTTTGAGTGTGACTCCAAATCCAGACCTCCATGGGTTGAAAAATTTGATTTCCATTTTTAATTTTTGTGTGATTTTGTTGTCAGCACATTCAACTATGTAAGGAACAAAGTATTTCAGAAGAATATTTAATTAATTCAGATCTAGGATGTGTTATTTTTGTGTTCCCTTTATTTTTTTGAGCAGTGTATATTATTGGTATATTACACCCCTGCCTTAATCAGTTTTTTTTGGGGGGGCAACTGGTATATCACAGCAGTTGAAATTATTTGTTCCAAGAGTGTTTGCCTCTCTGTATAGCTGCAGTATCACAGCAGAAACGCACACATCTGCTGCACAACACAAATGCACTATAATATACTTTCTATGTTAGAAAGTATATTATAAGTATTTCACACCCCTCAGTATGTCACATCTATGGATAGCACACCTATACCAGTCCTTAAAAGGACTTTTGTGGCCCTATTAGCTAGCGTTTGGTGTTTCTAAGAGTCTGTCCCTGCTCTACAAAGCAACCTCTCCCTACACTGGCAAAAGACTGAATGTAAAATGGCGACCAGATCGGTTTCTGTTATAAGGTAGGGGGTGTGTCCATGTGCTGAAATGTCTCAATTGGCTGTCCTGTACAACCTGATGGATGGGTCAAAGTTCTTCACAATGTAAAAGAATATGGCGCCGGCGGACATCGCCATATGTTCGCCCATTTGGCTTACCGCGAACAAGCAAAGTTCGCTGCGAAACGACCACCGGGCGATCCGCAAGGCCATCTCTAATGCAAAAAAAAAGTATGTATGGATGCATGGCAGGGTTCAAAAGGGAAGTATGGGGCATAGGGCTTTTAGAGGACAGATTTTGCAGGAGTGGCTTTTGAGAGCTATGTCGCATATGAAGACACCCTGAGGAATATTTTAAGATGTGTAGTGAGAACTTTGTCCTCAAAAGGGATTCATGGAATTGACTGTGAAATGAAAAATTCTATTTTTTTTCAGAAAAATTGACTTTAGGCCCACATTTTTCACTTTCACAAGGGGTTACTGGAGAAAATGTACCCCCCAATGTATTGCCCATTTTCTCTTGATTACAGCAATACCCCATATGTGCTTGTATACTGCTATATGGGCATACTACAGGGGTCAGAAGGAAACGAGCACAATTGACAGGCGCCATCTTGCAATTGAACACACACCCCAAAATGTGAACCCATTCCGGAAACTACACCCCTCAAGGAATATTTCAAGGTGTGTACTGAGCACTTTGACCCATCAGGCGTTTCACAGAATTAGGAAACGCTTGGCTGTGAAAATGAAAAATTAAAATTTGTTCCAGAAAAGTTGCTTTACACCAGCATTTTTCACTTTCACAAGGGGAAACAGGAAAAAATGCACCCCACATTTTGTTCCCCATTTCCCCCCGAATATGCCAACACCTCATATGTGCTCAAAAAATTATGTTTGGATGCATGGAAGGGTTCAAAAGGGAAATAGCACCATAGGGCTTTTGGAGGACAAATTTTGCAGGATTGGCTTTTGGGAGTTATGTCGCATATGAAGACACCCTGAGGTACCCCTAGAGTGGAAACCCCCCAAAAGTGACTCCATTCTGGAAACTACACCCCTCAAGGAATATTTCAAGATGTGTAGTGAGAACTTTGTCCTCAAAGGGGATTCATGGAATTGGCTGTGAAAATGAAAAATGTAATTTTTTTTCCTGAAAAATTGACTTTAGGCCCAAATTTTTCACTTTCACAAGGGGGAACCGGAGAAAATGTACCCCCTAGTTTATTACCCATGCTCACCTGATTACAGCAATACCCCATATGTGCTTGTATACTGCTATATGGGCGTACCACAGGGGTGAGAATGAAAGGAGCACCAAATGGCTTCTGGAAGGCAGATTTCACTGGAATAATTGACAGGCGCCATCTTGCAATTGAACAAACCATGAGGTACCCCTAGAGTGGAAACCCCCAAAATGTGAACCCATTCTGGAAACTACACCCCTTCAAGAAATATTTCAAGGTGTGTACTGAGCACTTTGACCCATCAGACGTTTCACAAAATTAGGAAACGCTTGGCTGTGAAAATTAAAAATTACAAATTTTTCCATAAAAAGTTGCTTTACACCCACATTTTTCACTTTCACAAGGGGTAACAGGACAAAATGCACACAAATTTTGTTCCCCATTTTCCCCTGAATAGTGCTCAAAAAATGATGTATGGGCGCACAGCAGGCTTCAGAGTGGAAGAAGCACCATATGGCGTTAGTAGAGAGGATTTAGATAGAATGGTAATTGTGAAGTCACCCTGAGATGGCCCTACAGGGGAAACCCCCAAAAAGTGACCCCATTCTGGAAACTACACCCCTCAAGGAATATTTCAAGGTGTGTAGTAATCACTTTGACCTATCAGGCATTTAGCAGAATTAGGAAACGCTTGGCTGTGAAAATGAAAAATTAATTTTTTTTTCCAGAAAAAGTTGCTTTACACCGACATTTTTCACTTTCACAAGGGGTAACAAGACAAAATGCACCCCACATGTTGTTCCCCATTTCCCCCTGAATACGCCAACACCCCATCTGTGATCAAAAGATGATGTATGGGCGCACAGCAGGGCTCTAGATTCAAACAGCTAAATATGGATTTTGCTGACCTGAATTGGCAGACATTTATTTTAGGTGTATAATAGTATTATCCAGCTCACCTCCTTGGCCTTTGTTCTCCCGTGTGTCCAGAAACCTTTGGGTGTGTCCCAGTATAGCAGAAATAAGTGAAAGAAATGGTTTCGGCACTAAAGTTGTAGTCCAATAAAAACTTCTTCTTTATTGCAACTTATGTACATCAGCAGACACAACCACGAAGGACAGATTAACGACTAAGGACAGATTGTCCGAAACGCGTCAATGATTACCGCATGCTTCGTGGTTGTGTCTGATGATGTGCAGCCAGCCAGTAGCGCAGGGGCAACACGTGAGGTGCATGGTGGACCGATGAGGGGCCAAATAATAACACACAGTTCATCAGTTTACTCACGGTTAGCAGAAAGCCTCCCTGGGCTGGCAGCACAGTGTTGAGGTGGACAGCACAAAATCCTCCGGGGGACGCTCTGTGGTAGGGAAGCATCAGCCAAGATGGTGGTTGAGGTGCCCTTGATGTTAGGGGTGCTTAGGGTGCTTGTTGCAGCTGAGTCCCTTGATGGTTTTTGTCGTGACGCCAGTACCGTTAATGGTGATACAACCAATAGTGGTAATAATGAGGTAGACAGTGGTAAGATGCAACTCACAACTTTTACTGTTGATGACTTTGGTTGCAGCAGTACAAAATACAGTCTCTGGTTGGTATTAGAGTTAATTCTGCAGATCCACTGCTTCTAGGCTTTCTTAGGCTGAGTTCACACGGGCGTTGCGGGAAAATGTGCGGGTGCGTTGCGGGAACACGCGCGATTTTTCTGCGCGAGTGCAAAACATTGTAATGCGTTTTGCACTCGTGTGAGAAAAATCGCGCATGTTTGGTACCCAAACCCAAACTTCTTCACAGAAGTTCGGGCTTGGGATCGGTGTTCTGTAGATTGTATTATTTTCCCTTACAACATGGGAAGAAATACTAGAGAAAGGATTTCAAAGCACACATTTGTAAAAATGAAAAATTACTAGCAGACCACAATTTTTCCCTTTCACGAGGAGTTAAAGGAGAAAATGCACCCCAGAATATGTTCCCTATTTTCTCCTCTTTTTGCTAACACACCATATGTGCTTGTAGCCTGTTGTATAGGCGCATAGCAGTCAAACTGCAAAATAAGAATTTTGCTGACAGGCCTGAATTGGCAGATATGTATTTTAGGTACCATGTCACATTAAATACATTTCCTGAGGTCCCCAGAAATGAATAACCCCAAGAAGTGACCCCATTTCGGAAAGGGCACCCCTGTACGAACATTTTAAGTGGTAGAAAGGTTACTTTTCAGCAAACAGGTGACTCACAGAAGGCAGAAATACTAGAGAAAGCATTTCAAAGCACACATTTGTAAAAATGAAAAATTACTAGCAGACCCCAATTTTTCTCTTTAAAGGAGAAAATGCACCACAGTATATGTTCCCCATTGTCTCCCCTTTTTGCAAACACCCCATATGTACTTGTAGCCTTTTGTATTGGCGCACAGCAGGTCTCTAGAGGCAAAGTGCAAAAAATGGTTTTGCAGGCCTGAATAAATAGACATGTATTTTAGGTGCCATGTCGCATTAAGTAAATTTTCTGAGGTCCCCAGAAATGAAAAACCCCAAGAAGTGATCCCATTTTGGAAAGAGCACCCCCGTACGAACATTTTAACCATTTCACATCCGGGCTATTTCCTGACAGAGACATTTTTTGCAAATCTGACATGTGTCACTTTATGTGGTAATATAAATTTAAAACGCTTTCACTTATCCAGGCCATTCTAAGATTGTTTTCTCGTCACATATTGTACTTCATGGCAGTGGTAAAATTGAGTCAAAAATTTCATTTTTAATTATAAAAATACAAAATTTACAAAAAATGTGGAAAAATTAGGCAAATTTCCAAATTTCAATTTATCTTCTTTTATAATAGATAGTAATACCTCCAAAAATAGTTATTACTTTACATTCCCCATATGTCTACTTCACATTTGGATCATTTTGTGAATGTCATTATTTTTTTTGGGGACGTAAGAAGGCTTAGAAGTTTAGAAGCAAATCTTTAAATTTTTCAGAAAATTTCCAAAACCCACTTTTTAAGCACCAGTTCAGGCCTGAGGTCACTTTGTGAGGCTTACATAATAGAAATCACCCAAAAATGACCCCATTTTAGAAACAACTCCCCTCAAGGTATTCAAAACTGATTTTACAAATGTTGTTAACCCTTTAGGTGTTCCACAAGAATTTTAATGGAAAATGGAGATGACATTTCAGAATATCACTTTTTTGGCAGCTTTTCAATTTTAATCATTTTTTTCCGCTAACAAAGCAAGGGATAACAGCCAAACAAAACACAATATTTATTGCCCTGATTCTGTAGTTTACAGAAACACCCCATATGTATCACGGTCGGCGTGGCTATCACATACGTGACACAGAGGGAGGGAACGAGGAAGGCCCTGCCCAAGTGAGAGGGAAGATGGTGACCCCTGACTCACCTGGCGGCTGGCACCTGGCTGCCCTGACGTCCCTAGACGGGTTCCTCACCCGTACGCCGATCACGTGCCTAAAGCCCTGGCTTTCCCTGAGCTGAGCCCTAGGTAGTGAACAGGGCGATGGGAACACTAGTCCGCACCACTAACTCTAAGGGAAAACACCAAGGGGAGGACAGACAACACAGACTCAACAAATATTCCCAGGTGGGCGACAACAGGAGACAACAATAAGCCCAACAGGGATCCGGAGGGTAGCACTCAGGAACGACAACCAGGATTAACCACTCCAGTGGGTCAGTATAGATGTCCAGGCAGGAAGCTCTATAACTGGCAACTAGAGAAGTGTGAGGGGAGAATATAAGGAGGTAGGGGAGTGGCAGACAAGGAACAGCTGAGGAGGAGAAGCTACGGATCCCTGAGAGAGACAAAAAGGATAGCAAGGCAAACACAGAAAACAATAACTAAGAAACACCATGATCTTTAGATATAGAGCGCGCAGCCACCCGCTGTGACTTCCTGACCCCGGGTATAACGGAGTCAGACGTGGCTCTTGATACCCTCGTGACAGTACCCCCCCTTTCACGAGGGGCCTCCGGACACTCAGGACCAGGTCTCTCCGGATGAGAGGCATGGAAAGTCTGAATTAACCTGTTGGCGTTTACCTCTGACGCTGGAACCCACATTCTTTCCTCGGGACCGTAACCCCTCCAATGCACAAGATACTGAAGAGAGCGGCGGACCCGACGAGAATCAACAATTCTGGCTATTTGAAACTCCAGATTACCATCCACAATAACAGGAGGAGGTGGCAGCGGCGATGGTTCTAGAGGTGGAACATACTTCTTGAGTAACGATTTATGGAAGACGTTATGGATCTTAAAAGTCTGAGGTAGCTCCAGGCGAAAAGCCACAGGGTTAATGACGGCTACTATTTTATAGGGACCAATGAACCTAGGACCCAGTTTCCAAGAAGGAACCTTCAACTTAATATTCCTAGTAGACAACCACACATAGTCATTCACTCCTAGGTCCGGACCTGGCGACCGTTTCTTATCGGCCATGCATTTATATTTACCACTCATCTTTTTCAAGTTAACTTGCACCTTCTGCCATACCGATGAAAGAGATGAAGAAAACCTTTCCTCTTCGGGAACCCCAGAAGACCCCCCCTCTTTGAAAGTACAAAATTGGGGATGAAAACCGTATGCACCAAGGAATGGTGACTTGCCAGTGGACTCCTGATAATGATTATTTATGGCAAACTCAGCTAACGGTAAGTATGATGACCACAACTCTTGGTTTTCAGACACAAAACACCTTAAATATGTTTCTAGGTTTTGGTTGGTACGCTCAGTCTGTCCATTCGACTGAGGATGGGAAGCTGAGGAAAAGGACAAGTGAACCCCCAAACGGGAACAAAAAGCTTTCCAAAACTTAGAAATAAACTGGGTTCCCCGATCCGAAACCACATCGGAAGGGACCCCGTGAAGCTTCACGATTTCACTGATAAACACCTGAGCGAGAGTTTTAGCATTAGGAAGTGCGGGTAGCACAATAAAGTGTACCATTTTGCTAAACCTGTCTACTACTACCAAGATAACTGTCTTACCCGCCGACAACGGTAAGTCAGTGATGAAATCCATTGACAGATGTGTCCATGGCCTATTGGGGATGAAAAGTGGCAATAAAGACCCTGCTAGATGTGTATGAGAGACTTTCGCGCGTGCACAAGTAGAACAAGTAGAAACGAAATCCATTACTACCCGGGTGTCCAGCAAGTGCCGAATTATGATGTTCTTTTAATAATTCAAGACGCAGGTTTAACGGTACAAACAATTTCTCTGAGGGGCAAGAGGCCGGGGCGTCCCCCTGAGCCTCTAACACCTTTCCCTCTAGAACAGAGTGTACAGCAGAGACAACCACTCCTCTTTGTAAAATAGGTACCGGATCACAAACATTACCCCCTCCAGGGAAACTACGAGATAATGCGTCTGCCTTGGTATTTTTTGCCCCAGGACGATAGGTGATTACAAAGTTAAATCTGGTAAAGAATAGCGACCACCTAGCTTGTCTAGGGGTGAGACGTTTAGCCGATTCTAGGTACAGAAGGTTCTTGTGATCCGTAATCACCGTGATGGGGTGGATTGCTCCCTCTAAGAAGTGACGCCACTCTTCAAGCGCCAGTTTAATCGCCAACAGTTCCCTATTTCCAATATCATAATTCTTCTCCGCAGAAGATAATTTTTTGGAAAAGAAAGCGCAAGGACGCCATTTGCCAGGAGACGGACCCTGAGACAATACAGCTCCCACTCCCACCTCTGACGCATCTACCTCGACAATAAAAGGCTGGGAGACATCAGGTTGAATTAGAACAGGTGCCGAGGTAAACCTCTCCTTTAGAGAGGAAAATGCATCTTTAGCGGCGTCAGACCATTTGGAAAAATCCGTCCCCTTCCTAGTCATGTCGGTAAGGGGTTTAACGATCACTGAATAATTTTTAATGAACTTTCTATAGAAATTAGCGAAACCCAAAAACCGTTGTAGGGCTTTAAGGTTCTCAGGAAGATCCCAATCTAAAATTGCCTGGACCTTCCCAGGATCCATGCGGAAACCTGAAGCAGATAATAGATATCCCAGGAACTGTAATTCCTGAACAGCGAAGACACATTTTTCAATTTTCGCATATAATTTATTCGTCCGTAGGACCTGCAGTACTTGCCTGACATGCACCTCATGTGTTTTCAGATCAGCCGAATAAATTAAGATATCATCTAGGTATATGACTACAAACCTGCCGATGAGATGACTAAAAATATCATTAACGAAATGTTGGAAGACAGCAGGGGCATTGGTCAGACCGAAAGGCATAACAAGATTTTCATAATGCCCATCAGGGGTGTTAAAAGCTGTCTTCCACTCATCCCCTTCCCTGATACGAATCAGATTGTAGGCCCCCCTAAGATCAAGTTTGGAGAACCACTTAGCACCCGCAATCTGATTAAAAAGGTCAGGAATGAGAGGAAGAGGGTATGGGTCACGGATGGTTATCTGGTTTAACTCACGGAAATCTAAGCAAGGACGCAGGCCCCCATCTTTCTTTTTAACAAAGAAAAACCCTGCAGCCACGGGTGAAGAAGAGGGTCTGATGTGTCCCTTAGCCAGACTCTCGGAGATATAATCTTTCATGGCTTGTCTCTCGGGACCCGAAAGATTATACAACCTGGACTTGGGTAATTTTGCCCCGGGAATCAGGTTAACCGGGCAATCATAAGGACGATGAGATGGTAGTTTCTGACAACCCTTTTCAGAAAAAACTTCCTCAAAGTCCGAAATAAATGTAGGTAGGGAAGCTATGGAGGCGATTAAGCAATTGTTATTTAAGCAATTCTCTCTGCAATGCTCACTCCACTCCAATATCTCCCTGGCCTGCCAATCCACCACTGGATTGTGCGCTACCAACCAGGGAAGACCCAATACCACCGGAGAGGGAAGGCCCTCCAGAACGTAACATGAAAGACACTCATTATGGTGGTCCCCTACCCGAAGGTGTAAATTACGAACAATGTGGGTGAGGTTTCTCTGAGACAGAGGAGCAGAATCTATAGCGAATACGGGAATAGGTCTCTGCAGCGTACAGAGAGACAAACCCATAGTGCGGGCAAAATGGGCATCAATCAAGTTTACCCCTGCTCCACTGTCTAGAAAAACAGAAATAGACTCCGTCTTAACACCAAAAACAATGACCGCTGGTAACACAAATTGAGATGTTCGTATGGAGGAAACGTATACCCCCCGGCTGACATCCTCCGCACAGCCCGGGGTTAGTAGTTTTCCGACGGTCTTTTGTTTTTGAGAAAGGAGGGACAGACATTAATGAAATGACCCCTCCCCCCACAGAAAAAACAAGCCCCCCCCCCTACGGCGAATCTCGGGAGGACGGACCTGACGAGAAGTTCCGCCTAGCTGCATAGGCTCATCTAAGTCAGTACAGGCTGACTGTTGCTTGGGAGAGGTAACCAATTGCTCCGGAATTTTCGATCTCTCCCTAAGACGTCTATCTATTCTGATAGAGAGGGACATAACAGCATCAAGGGAAAGGGGGGTCTCATACAGCGCCAGTGCATCCTTAACCCTTTCAGATAACCCAGAGCAGAACTGACTCCTGAGAGCCGGGTCGTTCCACTGAGTATCCGTAGCCCACCTACGGAACTCTGAGCAATATTCCTCTGCTGACCGATCTCCCTGTAGGAGTCTCTGTAACTTCGACTCAGCCAGGGCGACTCGGTCAGGGTCATCATATATGAGACCCAAAGCCCCAAAAAATCCCTCCACTGACCGAAGAGCCTGAGAACCAGGGGGTAACGAGAACGCCCAGGATTGCGGATCCCCCTGAAGCAGGGAAATGACAATCCCTACCCGCTGTTCTTCATGACCTGAGGAGTAAGGGCGCAACTTAAAATATAATTTGCAGGCCTCACGGAACGTTGCAAATTTGTCCCTTCCCCCAGAAAATCTGTCGGGAAGAGCAACCTTGGGTTCAGTGACAACCTGGTTACCCATAGCAACCGCTGGGGGTGCAGTCTGCTGCATTTGCTGCTGTTGTTGGAGAACAGACGCCTTCAATCCTGCCACCTCCAAAGACAGGCTTTGAAGCTGTTCTGCCAAGGCATCAATAGGATCCATATTGGATTCTAAGTAGAGAGAGAAAAAAAAACAACAAACAAAACATTTTTTTTTTCTCAAAAAGTAAAGGCCAGTTATAATATCACGGTCGGCGTGGCTATCACATACGTGACACAGAGGGAGGGAACGAGGAAGGCCCTGCCCAAGTGAGAGGGAAGATGGTGACCCCTGACTCACCTGGCGGCTGGCACCTGGCTGCCCTGACGTCCCTAGACGGGTTCCTCACCCGTACGCCGATCACGTGCCTAAAGCCCTGGCTTTCCCTGAGCTGAGCCCTAGGTAGTGAACAGGGCGATGGGAACACTAGTCCGCACCACTAACTCTAAGGGAAAACACCAAGGGGAGGATAGACAACACAGACTCAACAAATATTCCCAGGTGGGCGACAACAGGAGACAACAATAAGCCCAACAGGGATCCGGAGGGTAGCACTCAGGAACGACAACCAGGATTAACCACTCCAGTGGGTCAGTATAGATGTCCAGGCAGGAAGCTCTATAACTGGCAACTAGAGAAGTGTGAGGGGAGAATATAAGGAGGTAGGGGAGTGGCAGACAAGAAACAGCTGAGGAGGAGAAGCTACGGATCCCTGAGAGAGACAAAAAGGATAGCAAGGCAAACACAGAAAACAATAACTAAGAAACACCATGATCTTTAGATATAGAGCGCGCAGCCACCCGCTGCGACTTCCTGACCCCGGGTATAACGGAGTCAGACGTGGCTCTTGATACCCTCGTGACAATATGTATGGAAACTGCAAAAAAGTGACCCATTTTGGAAGATACACCCTTCAAGGTATTCAAAACTGATTTTACAAACTTTGGTAACCCTTTAGGTGTTCCACAAGAGTTAATGGAAAATGGAGAGGAAATTTCATAATTTCACTTTTTTGGCAAATTTTCCATTTCAATCCATATTTCCAGTAACAAAGCAAAGGTTAACAGCCAAAAAAACACTATATTTATTGCCCTGATTCTGTAGTTTACAAAAACACCCCATATGTGGTCTTAAACTGCTGGACGGGCCCACAGCAGGGCGCAGAAGGAAAGGAGCGCCATGTGGTTTTTGGAAGGCAGATTTTGCTGGACTGGTTTTTTGACACCATGTCACATTTGAAGACCCCCTGAAGCACCCCTAGAGTAGAAACTCAAAAAAAGTGACCCCATTTTGGAAACTACGGGATAAGGTGGCAGTTTTGTTGGTACTATTTTAGGGTACATATGTACAATATTTAGGGTACATATGTACAATATAGAGCAACATATGATTTTTTTGTTGCTCTATATTATACTTTTTGTGAGGCAAGGTAACAAAAAATAGCTGTTTTGGCACCGTTTTTTTTTTTTCTTATTTACAATGTTCATCTACTATTTTTATAGAGCAGGTTGTTACAGATGCGACAATACCAAATATAACTACTACTTTTGGTTGTTTTTTTAAGTTTTACATAATAAAGCATTAAAAAAAAAAAAATGTTTTTGGTGTCTCCACATTCTGAAAGCCATATTTTTTTTTTTCTTATGTAGGGACTAATTTTTTTTGGTATGAGATGACGGTTTGATTGGTACTATTTTAGTGTGCATTCGACTTTTTGATAGCTTGGTATTACACTTTTTGTGATGTAAGGTGACAAAAATGGCTTTTTTGACACACTTTTTTTTTTTTTTTTACAGTGTTCATCTGAGGGGTTAGGTAATTAGATTTTTTTATACAGCAGGTTATTACGGACGTGGCAATACCTAATATCTATACTTTTTTTCAGTTATTCAAGTTTTTCACAATAATATCATTTTTGAAACAAAAAAATAATCATTTTATTGTCTCCATAGTCTGAGAGCCATAGTTTTCTTTATTTTCTGGGCGATTGTCTTAGGTAGGGAATTTTTTTTGCTGGATGAGATGATGGTTTGATTGGTACTATTTTGGGGTGCATATGACTTTTTGATTGCTTGCTATTACACTTTTTGTGATGTAAGGTGACAAAAAATTTCTTTTTTGACCCCATTTTTATTTGAATTTTTTTTACGGTGTTCATCTGAGAGGTTAGGTCATGTGATATTTCTATAGAGCAGGACGCGGCGATGCCTAATATATATACTTTTTTAATTACTTAAGTTTTACACAATAACAGCATTTTTTAAATAAAAAAAATTATATTTTTGTGTCTCCATATTCTGAGAGCCATAGTTTTTTTTTTTTTTTTTGGGCGATTGTCTTAGGTAGAATACCATTTTTTGCGGGATGAGATGATGGTTTGATTGGCACTATTTTGGGGTGCATATGACTTTTTATGATGTAAGGCAGGCATCCTCAAACTGCGGCCCTCCAGCTGTTGTAAAACTACAACTCCCACAATGCCCTGTTGTAGGCTGATAACAGCCTACAGGTATCAGCCTACAACAGGGCATTGTGGGAGTTGTACTTTTACAACAGCTGGAGGGCTGCAGTTTGAGGATGCCTGATGTAAGGTGACAAAAATGGCTTTTTTGTGGCAGTGTTTCTATTATTTCTTTTTTTATGGCGTTCACCTGAGGGGTTGGGTCAGGTGATATTTTTATAGAGCTGGTTGTTACGGATGCGGAGATACCTAATATGTCTACTTTTTTTTTTTATTTCACTTACACAATAATAGCATTTTTGAAACAAAAAATTATGTTTTAATGTCTCCATGTTCTGAGAGCTATTTTTTTTTTTTTTTTAACGATTTTCTTATGTAGGGGCTAATTTTTTGCGGAATGAGGTGACTGTTTTATTGGTACCATTTTGTGGGACATACGCCGTTTTGATCACTTGGTGTTGCACTTTTTGTGCTGTAAGGCAAAACTGTTTTTATTTTAATTTTTTTATGGTGTTTATCAGACGGGGTGGATCATGTGATATATTTATAGAGCCGGCCGTCACAGACGAGGCAATACCAAATATGTCTATTTTATTTATTTTTTCCTATTTTTAATATTTTTTTTTAAATTACTTCATTGGGGAATTTTTTTTTATATCTGAAATTGTTTTTTATTTTTTTATAAAACACTTTATTTTTTATTTTTTTATTTTTTATTTTACACTTTGTATCCCCCATAAGGTCATACAAGACCTCTGGGGACATTTGACTTCATTTTTTTCCCCCTTCACTATTGATTTCTCCTGTAACTAGGGGCTGACATAGTAGTCCCAGTTGCAGGGGAAATTCACTCTTCAGAGAGGCTGTACAGCAGAATACAGTGCTGTACAGCCTCAGTGCAGGGCTGATCGACCCAACAGCTCCTGCACTCTCCCGACCCGGCGGTCACATGACTACCGGGCCGGGACAGGAAGCACATAGCGTATATGTGTATGCAGCGATCTAGAAGGGAGGGACAGGGAATGTCCAAAAGGTGCATTCAGAGTTAAACATCCACCCATAGGACGTTTATATCCTATGGGCGGATGTGAAGTGGTTAAGGGGTCGAAAGAGCACTTTTGACCAAACAGGTGTATTACAGACATTAATATATAGTGGTTGGTGAAAAGTGGATACGTCAGCTCTGTGGACAAAATCAGTTATAAGGTGGTAAAATTACAGGGTACATCAAGGATGAAATTATTCCATGGATGAGTGATAGATTCTGAAACAATCCTTGATGCACAGGCCAGGTTTTTCAGGGCAGGTTTCGCAATGGTGAATGGTGTCTTTCCTTATCTCCCTTTTGGAACACACCCTTTTTTGGGTCCTCCCCTTTCTCGCTCTTTGAGGGAAAATGTTGCCGAGGTTCAATTCTGGCACCATAATTTGCAGAAGTACTGGGGTCCTCGATTGCTTGGCTAGAAAAAATTAGGGCCTTTATCACCACCTCTTGAAATTGTAGGAATGTTCTTGGATGGCCTTTAGATTTAAAAAGCACAAACGCATTGTACAGCACCATCTGTACGAGGTGCACGGCCAGCTTTTTGTACCACACTTTTGTTTTTCCTGTGGCATTGTAGGGCTTTAGAACTTGGTAACCCCCCCCCCCCCATGTGTTTATTGTAGTCCAGGATGCAGTCTGGCTTGAGGACAGTGGTTGTGGTACTGTACCTCGTACAGTGGCAGGGGAGCTGGTGTTAGTGTGAATGGTTAGTGTGAATGGTGGTCATTAACAGGACATCCCTCTTGTCCTTGTACTTAATCACCAACGGCTTTCTCCTTTTCTTAGTGGTTGCCCTACCAGAGATCTAAAAAGGCCTCTCTGATTTTTGCGTACTGTGCCGCACGCCACAGTACCTCTGGAAGCTAGAGACTGGAACAGTGGTAGACTCGTGTAGTAATTATCCACGTAGAGATGGTAACCATTATCCAGCAGTGGGTGTAGTAAGTCCCACACTATCTTCCCACTAACTCCTAGGATGGGGGGGGAGCATTCTGGGGGTTCAATCCGGGTGTCCCTCCCTTCGTAAACCCAGAACTTGTGAGTGTACCCAGAGCTACTCTCGCAGATTTTATAAGTTTTTATGCCATACCTTGCCCGCTTGCTGGGCAGGTACTGGCGGAATCTTATCCTCCCTTTGAAAAGTAATAGGGATTTGTCTACGCAGACATTTTTTTCTGGGGTGTACACTTCTGAAAACTTTGCTTTGAAGTGGTCAAGGACGGGCCTAATTTTGTACAGACGGTCAAATGCGGGGTCATCCTGGGGTGGGAACTGTGCATTATGGTTGTAATGCAAACATTTCAGGATTGCTTGGAATCGATTACGGGCCATGGCACTACTGTAAATTGGAGTGTGGTACAAGACATCCACACTCCAATACTGAGTAATCTTTTGTTTTTTAACAACGCCCATATGCAGCAAGAGCCCCCAAAAGGTATTCATCTCTGCTGCATTTACTGGAGTCCAACCTAGTGGTCTAGCATAGGGCGATGTGGGGTTCTGGGAAATAAATTGCTGGGTGTATAAATTTGTTTGGGTTACCATCAAATTTATTAAATCTTCAGAGAAAAAGATTTTAAAAAATTCAATTTCAGTGAACCCTGTGCTGGAATTCAGGAATTTGGGGCTGATAATTGTCAGGTGGTGGGGTCCATATGGGGTCACTCTGGGGGGCTCTCTCTGCTGCTACTCTGGGGCGCCTTTTAGAGTGTCCCTCGTCATCACCAGATGATAATGATAAGGGGGTAGAGGAGTAGAGGAAAGTGGCATCCTCTTCTCCCTCACTAGCCGACTCAGTATCAGAGGCAAGCATGTGGTATGCCTCTTCAGCTGAGTAAACTCGTTGGGACGGACAGGCCATTTTTAGTTTATTGGGGTGTAATGTGTGAAATGTGTAAAACTTTATTTAGTGTGGGGTGTGTATGAGGTGCTTTCACACATGAAGGGGCTTGTAATAAATTGGAAAATACATTTAGGAGAAAAAAAGGAGAACAAAAATTAGCAAAAAAAACCTCTTCTGCTCAAAAAAAAGTCTCTTCTGCACAAAAAAAAAAGTGGTGAAAACTGAGCAGACGCGTTCAGTAATGTACACTACTAATCGGTGCTCAGTGGTTGCAAAATGCACGCACGCAGATGGTGCGTTCGTGCAAAATCCTAAACTGACACTAACTGAAATTGATTTATATATTCAGTCAGGTCCATAAATATTGGGACATCAACACAATTCTAACATTTTTGGCTTTCTACACCACCACAATGGATTTGAAATGAAACGAACAAGATGTGCTTTAACTGCAGACTGGCAGCTTTAATTTGAGGGTATTTACATCCAAATCAGGTGAACGGTGTAGGAATTACAACAATTGGCATATGTGCCTTCCACTTGTTCAGGGACCAAAAGTAATGGGACAATTGGCTTCTCAGCTGTCCCATGGCCAGGTGTGTGTTATTCCCTCATTATCCCAATTACAATGAGCAGACAAAAGGTCCAGAGTTCATTTCAAGTGTGCTATGTGCATTTGGAATCTGTTGCTGTCAACTCTCAAGATGAATTCCAAAGAGCTGTCACTATCAGTGAAGCAAGCCATCATTAGGCCGAAAAAACACAACAAACCCATCAGAGAGATAGCAAAAACATTAGGCCGGGCCACAACAACTGTTTGGAACATTCTTAAAAAGAAGGAACGCATCTATGAGCTCAGCAACACCAAAAGACCCGGAAGACCACGGAAAACAACTGTGGTGGATGACCGAAGAATTCTTTCCCTGGTAAAGAAAACACCCTTCAGAGCAGTTGGCCAGATCAAGAAAACTCTCCAGGAGGTAGGTGTATGTGTGTCAAAGTCAACAATCAAGAGAAGACTTCACCAGAGTGAATACAGAGGGTTCACCACAAGATGTAAACCATTGGTGATCCTCAAAAACAGGTAGGCCAGATTGGAGTTTGCCAAATGACATCTAAAAAAGCCTTCACAGTTCTGGAATAACATGTTATGGACAGATGAGACCAAGATCAACTTGTACCAGAGTGATGGGAAGAGAAGAGTATGGAGAAGGAAAGGAACTGCTCATGATCCTAAGCATACCACCTCATCAGTGAAGCATGGTGGTGGTAGTATCATGGCGTGGGCATGTATGGCTGCCAATGGAACTGGTTCTCTTGTATTTATTGATGATGTGACTGCTGACAAAAGCAGCACGATGGATTCTGAAGTGGTTCGGGCAATATTATCTGCTCATGTTTAGCCAAATGCTTCAGAACTCATTGGATGCCACTTCACAGTGCAGATGGACAATGACCTAAAGCATACTTCAAAAGCAACCAAAGAGTTTTTTAAGGGAAAGAAGTGGAATGATCTGCAATGGCCAAGTCAATCACCTGACCTGAATCCGATTGAGCATGCATTTCACTTGCTGAAGACAAAACTGAAGGGAAAATGCCCCAAGAACAAACAGAAACTGAAGACAGTTGCAGTAGAGGCCTGGCAGAGCATCACCAGGGATGAAACCCAGTGTCTGGTGATGTCTATGTGTTCCAAACTTCAGGCTGTAATTGACTGCAAAGGATTTGCAACCAAGTATTAAAAAGTGAAAGTTTGATTTATGATTATTATTATTTTGTCCCAATAGTTTTGGTCCCTTAACAAGTGGGAGGCACATATGCAAACTGTTGTAATTCCTACACCGTTTACCTGATTTGGATGTAAATACCCTCAAATTAACCACTTAAGGACCACAGGTTTATACCCCCCTAAAGACCAGGCCCTTTTTTACAAATCAGCACTCCACAACTTTAGCGGTTTATTGCTCGGTCATGCAACTTACCACCCAAATGAATTTTACCTCCTTTTCTTCTCACTAATAGAGCTTTCATTTGGTGGTATTTCATTGCTGCTGACATTTTTACTTTTTTTGTTATTAATCGAAATTTAACGATTTTTTTGCAAAAAAATGACATTTTTCACTTTCAGTTGTAAAATTTTGCAAAAAAAACGAGATCCATATATAAATTTTGCTCTAAATTTATTGTTCTACATGTCTTTGATAAAAAAAAAATGTTTGGGTAAAAAAAAAAAATGGTTTGGGTAAAAGTTATAGCGTTTACAAACTATGGTACAAAAATGTGAATTTCCGCTTTTTGAAGCATCTCTGACTTTCTGAGCACCTGTCATGGTTCCTGAGGTTCTACAATGGCCAGACAGTACAAACACCCCACAAATGACCCCATTTCGGAAAGTAGACACCCTAAGGTATTCGCTGATGGGCATAGTGAGTTCATAGAACTTTTTATTTTTTGTCACAAGTTAGCGGAAAATGATGATTTCTTTTTTTTTCATATTCCACTAACTTGTGACAAAAAATAAAAGCTTCCATGAACTCACTATGCCGATCAGCGAATACCTTGGGATGTCTTCTTTCCAAAATGGGGTCACTTGTGGGGTAGTTATACTGCCCTGGCATTCTAGGGGCCCAAATGTGTGGTAAGGAGTTTGAAATCAAATTCTGTAAAAAATGGCTGGTGAAATCCGAAAGGTGCTCTTTGGAATGTGGGCCCCTTTGCCCACCTAGGCTGCAAAAAAGTATCACACATGTGGTATCTCCGTATTCAGGAGAAGTTGGGGAATGTGTTTTGGGGTGTCATTTTACATATACCCATGCTGGGTGAGAGAAATATCTTGGCAAAAGACAACTTTGTATAAAAAAATGGTAAAAGTTGTCTTTTGCCAAGATATTTCTCTCACCCAGCATGGGAATATGTAAAATGACACCCCAAAACACATTCCCCAACTTCTCCTGAATACGGAGATACCACATGTGTGACACTTTTTTGCAGCCTAGGTGGGCAAAGGGGCCCATATTCCAAAGAGCACCTTTCGGATTTCACTGGTCATTTTTTACAGAATTTGATTTCAAACTCCTTACCACACATTTGGGCCCCTAGAATGCCAGGGCAGTATAACTACCCCACAAGTGACCCCATTTTGGAAAGAAGACACCCTAAGGTATTCGCTGATGGGCATAGTGAGTTCATGGAAGTTTTTATTTTTTGTCACAAGTTAGTGGAATATGAGACTTTGTAAGGAAAAAAAAAAAAAAAAACTTTTACGCATTTGGATTCCGTGAGGGGTATGGTGAGTTCATGTGAGATTTAATTTTTTGACACAAGTTAGTGGAATATGAGACTTTGTAAGAAAAAAATAATAATTTCCGCTAACTTGGGCCAAAAAAATGTCTGAATGGAGCCTTACAGAGGGGTGATCAATGACAGGGGGGTGATCAATGACAGGGGTGTGATCAGGGAGTCTATATGGGGTGATCACCCCCCTGTCATTGATCACCCCCCTATAAGGCTCCATTCAGATGTCCGTATGTGTTTTGCGGATCCGAAAAAATCATACAGACATCTGAATGCAGCCTGACAGGGGGGGTGATCAATGACAGGGGGGTGATCAGGGAGTCTATATGGGGTGATCACCCCCCCTGGAAGGCTCCAGGGAGACGCCTGTATGTGTTTTGCGGATCCGATCCATCTATCAGTGGATCCGTAAAAATCATGCGGACGTCTGAATGGAGCTTTACAGGGGGGTGATCAATGACAGGGGGGTAATCAATGACAGGGGGGTGATCAGGGAGTCTATATGGAGTGATCACCACAGTCATTGATCATGCCCCTGTAAGGCTCCATTCAGACGTCCGTATGCGTTTTGCGGATCCGATCCATCTATCAGTGGATCCGTAAAAATCATGCGGACGTCTGAATGGAGCTTTACAGGGGTGTGATCAATGACAGGGGGGTAATCAATGACAGGGGGGTGATCAGGGAGTCTATATGGGGTGATCACCACAGTCATTGATCTTGCCCCTGTAAGGCTCCATTCAGATGTCCGTATGTGTTTTGCGGATCCGATCCATGTATCCGTGGATCCGTAAAAATCATACGGACATCTGAATGCAGCCTGACAGGGGGGGTGATCAATGACAGGGGGGTGATCAGGGAGTCTATATGGGGTGATCACCCCCCCTGGAAGGCTCCAGGGAGACGCCTGTATGTGTTTTGCGGATCCGATCCATCAGTGGATCCGTAAAAATCATGCGGACGTCTGAATGGAGCTTTACAGGCGGGTGATCAATGACAGGGGGGTAATCAATGACAGGGGGATGATCAGGGAGTCTATATGAGGTGATCACCACAGTCATTGATCATGCCCCTGTAAGGCTCCATTCAGACGTCCGTATGCGTTTTGCGGATCCGATCCATCTATCAGTGGATCCGTAAAAATCATGCGGACGTCTGAATGGAGCTTTACAGGGGTGTGATCAATGACAGGGGGGTGATCAGGGAGTCTATATGGGGTGGTCACCACAGTCATTGATCACGCCCCTGTAAGGCTCCATTCAGACGTCCGTGTGCGTTTTGCGGATCCGATCCATCTATCAGTGGATCCGTAAAAATCATGCGGACATCTGAATGGAGCTTTACAGGGGTGTGATCAATGACAGGGGGGTAATCAATGACAGGGGGGTGATCAGGGAGTCTATATGGGGTTATCAGGGGTGATCAGGGGCTAATAAGGGGTTAATAAGTGACGGGGGGGGGGTGTAGTGTAGTGTAGTGGTGCTTGGTGCTACTTTACTGAGCTACCTGTGTCCTCTGGTGGTCGATCCAAACAAAGGGGACCACCAGAGGACCAGGTAGCAGGTATATTAGACGCTGTTATCAAAACAGCGTCTAATATACCTGTTAGGGGTTAAAAAAATCACATCTCCAGCCTGCCAGCGAACGATCGCCGCTGGCAGGCTGGAGATCAACTCTCTTACCTTCCGTTCCTGTGAGCGCGCGCGCCTGTGTGCGCGCGTTCACAGGAAATTTCGGCTCACGCGAGATGACGCCAATCGGCGTTAGTGTGACCTGGGAGCGCCGCAGAGATGACGCCTTTCGGCGTTAGCGTGACGGTAAGTGGTTAAAGCTGACAGTCTGCAGTTAAAGCACATCTTGTTTGTTTCATTTCAAAACCATTGTGATGGTGTATAGAGCCAAAAATCTTAGAATTGTGTTGATGTCCCAATATTTATGGACCTGACTGTATATATATATATATAAAATTAACTACCTACCACTAACTGAAACTCTTTTATTCCCTCCAAAAAAGGTTAAAAAAAAAAAAGAAAAATGAGCACACTACTTATCTGTGCTCTGCCGCACGCACGCACGCACGCACGCACGCACACAGATGGTGCGTGTGTGCAAAAACTGTAGTATAAAAATTCACTACAGTGCTTGGTGGTTTGAAAATGCACACACGCAGATGGTGCGTTTGTACAAAATCCTAAACTGACACTAACTGAAATTGATATAAATATATATATATACACTGCCTGTCCCAAAAAAAAAGTTGCCACCAAAAAAAAAAACGTCACACACTCTAATATTTTGTTGGACCGCCTTTAGCTTTGATTACGGCACACATTCGCTGTGGCATTGTTTCAATAAGCTTCTGCAATGTCACAAGATTTATTTCCATCCAATGTTGCATTAATTTTTCACCAAGATCTTGCATTGATGATGGTAGAGTCTGACTGCTGCGCAAAGCCTTCTCCAGCACATTCCAAAGATTTTCAATGGGGTTAAGGTCTGGACTCTGTGGTGGCCAATCCATGTGTGAAAATGATGTCTCATGCTCCTTGAACCACTCTTTCACAATTTGAGCCCGATGAATCCTGGCATTGTCATTTTGGAATATGCCCGTGCCATCAGGGGAGAAAAAAATCCATTGTTGGAATAACCTGGTCATTCAGTATGTTCAGGTAGTCAGCTGACCTCATTCTTGGAGCACATATTGTTGCTGAACCTAGACCTGACCAACTGCAGCAACCCCAGATCATAGCACTGCCCCCACAGGCTTGTATAGTAGACATTAGGCATGATGGGTGCATCACTTCATCTGCCTCTCTTCTTACCCTGATGCGCCCATCACTCTGGAACAGGGTAAATCTTTACTCATCAGACCACATGACCTTCTTCCATTGCTCCAGAGTCCAATCTTTATGCTCCCTAGCAAATTGAAGACTTTCCTTCTGGTTTGCCTCACTGATTAGTGGTTTTCTTAAGGCTACACAGCTGTTCAGTCCCAATCCCTTGAGTTCCCTTCACATTGTGCTTGTGGAAATGCTCTTACTTTCACTATTAAACATAGCCCTGGGTTCTACTGTTGTTTTTCTTCAAGTTGATTTCACCTAATGTTTAAGTGATCGCCGATCATGATCATTCAGGATTTTTTCCCGCCACATTTCTTCCTCGAATACGATGGGTCCCCACTATCCTTCCAGTTTTTAATAATGCGTTGGATAGTTCTTGCCAATGATTTGACCCTTCTCAAACAGACGAACATCTTTTCCACGACCACGACATGTGTCTTTCGACATGGTTGTTTAAGAAATGAGAAGCAACTCATTGCACCAGTTGGGGTTAAATAACTTATTGTCAGCTGAAAGATAATCGCCCATGCAGTAATTATCCAATAGGAGGCTCATAACTATTTGCTTAGTTAAATCTAGGTGGCGACCAGGTCTTTTTTCACAGAACGTGCAAAAACTGTAGTATAACTGGCAAAAATTTTAACTTATACCTATATATAGAATATAGAGCTCTATATATATTTATATACACACACCTAACTACAGTTTCTTCTTTTTGACCAAAAAAAAGGAAAAATTGGCAAAAACATGAACACAGATGTGGAAAAAAAAAAGTGCAAATAATAATCCCCAGGTGCTGATCAGGCAGGTATGCACTGAACAGCACTTGGCGGGCACGCAGAAAAAGTTGTGCAGAGCTGGAAAATTGTAAAAAAAAAGAATTAAAAAAAACGCACGGACCAAATGGCGTCTGTAAAAAAAAGGACGAGGGGGGGGGGGGGGGGGGAAGGGCCAGAGACAGGGATGGAGGGTGGTTTAGGGATCTAGAACTGCTGCAAATGGAAAAAGAAATCACTGCAGCAGTTCCAGATGTTCTTCTTTTATTCTTTCTTCTTCTTTACAGGAACAGTTGAAGTCGCAGTGGTGGTGCACCACAAATCCCAGCAAGCCAACCAGCAACAAAGAGGGGCACAGAACCTCTCTGCATGCAGTCACTAGCTAGAATAGCAGCATGCAGGGAAGATCAGCCCTTTCCTGTGCAGCTGTAGCGCTGCCATTGGCTGGAGTTGTTCAGCACCAGTCACTCCTGTACAAACCCTGTTCCACCGCCCTGCAGCTTCCTGGATGAATGAAAAATCATCCGGAGCTGCGATTGGCCAATCTGCAGAAATCGGCCAATCGCAGCGATCCATGTTGCAGGTCCGCTAAGACTCCACAGCTCGCACAGATATCCGTCACTCAGACAGGAGCAAGAAGCAGCAGCAGCAGTGCTGCTTGGTGATCTGAATCTGCAGCACTCATTGAGCGCTGTGTATGCAGCAATGAATAAGGCAGGGATGATGAGAGACCATCTTGGCCTTCCCTTTGGGGAGCCTCAGCACGCTCCCCACTTCCGCAACTGCATGATTTGCGTGCATCTGTGATCTCTGCTAGGACATTCTGGATCGTCCTTGTAGAGATAAGTATGGAGTCCACGGACATTTATATTCAATGGGAGGTCCAGAAGCGGTTAAATAACCTCATGTAGGCCAAGCATATAGCATACATACTTCTGTGGATAGATAAATACATGATAGGGTTGCTAGGTCCCTGAATGCTAGCTGTGTCTTAGGTTGTTACACAACAAGAAAGAAAACTAGACAAAAAGAAAAGGAAGAATAAAGGGAGAGTAGATGCATAGAGGAAAGAAAAGGGAAGACATCTTCAAGATAAGTTAAACCTCCCATAACCACACTTATTCAGGTAAAAAACCCACATTTTGCTTAATGTTTACATTATGGTAGATACAGTGATAATGAATGGAATATTTTACACCAGTAAAACATTGAGGACTATGTACAATCATTAACAATAGGAATGTACCTGTTTAATTGGAACAAAAGTCAGTGTAGATGCAACAGATATAGTGAAATTAAAATGGTGCTGGTATGCTTACATGTGCCCTCGTCCTTATGATAGCATCATGACTGCAGGGATTCTGTAAGGTTACGGTCACACGGTCAGGTTTCTGCACCCAATACATTAGTAAGTGTCTTGTATTAACTTTATCTACGTGATAAATGCCACTTGCTGAAGTGAGACAACCCCTTTAAGTTTCAAATATCTGTTGGCTGACATCTATCCCTTCTGATCCCTCCTGATACACATGCAGACTCGATTCAGTAAAGTGTGCATTAGTGATGATCGAGCATGCTCGGCCGAACAGCTGTTCGGCTCGGGCATGTCGATGCTCGGCACATGGCGGTACTCGGCCGAGTACCAAATGTGCTCGAGCACCATGCTCAAATCTCATCCCCGCACGTTTCTTGGCTGCTACGCAACCAATAAACGTGCAGGTAAGTACTGCCCTCACTGTAATGCCAGTAGCCATGTTGGCTACTGGCATTACAGTGATTGGCTGGCCGCAACTCGTCATTGGGGGCTATATAGCACCCAATGATGCATGTTTGGCTCATTTGTAGTCAGGGAGAGCTGAGCATAGGAAGCGACATAGAGTGTAAGGAGTGTAATTGAATATTTTATTGGTACTAAAACATTTCAGAGACCCAAAAGTTCTTGTAAGGACTATTGTGTGTGACAGCAGCAATATATGTTTGTAGCGCAATCTGCTCTAAATTGCTCAGTGTTAGGGAGAGCTGTGCATAGGAAGGGACAGACAGTGTAGAGAGTGTAATAGGAAGATTTTTTATAAAAAAAACTTTTCAGAGACCCAAAAGTCCTTTTAAAGGGAACCTGTCACCAAGATTTTGGGTATAGAGCTGAGGACATGGGTTGCTAGATGGCCACTAGCACATCCGCAATACTTAGTCCCCATAGCTCTATGTGCTTTTATTGTGTAAAAAAAACGATTTGATACATATGCAAATTAATATAAAAGAGTCATATCTTACTTGTGTGACCAGAGAAGAGTCATATTTTCATGCTCTGACTCATCTCAGGTTAATTTGCATGTGTATCAAATCGTGTTTTATACACAATAAAAGCACACAGAGCTATGGGGACTGGGTATTGTGGATGTGCTAGTGGCCATCTAACAACCCATGTCCTCAGCTCTACACACAAAATCCAGGTGACAGGTTCCCTTTAAGGACTATTGTATATGACAGTAGCAATATATATTTTTAGCGCATCCTGCGCTAAATACCGTGTAATACTCCCCTGCGGACAGTTAAATTATTCACTCCACATCTCCTGTGTAAAGTGTGCACATCCCTAACATATCAGTGACATCCAGTGCACTTTTTCCATAGACAGTGTCCACTGCGGACAGTTAAATTATCCGCGCCACATCTCCTGTTTAAAGTGTGCTCATCCCTAAAATATCACTGACATCCAGTGTACCTTTTTCCGTAGACACTAAGAACAGTGACATTACCTGTGGTACCTGTCCTGTATAATGTTTCCTAATGACAAATACCTTAGTAAAAAATTTTACGCATACACTTCCAAATTTTACGCTACTGTACGTGTAACATACTTTCAAGCATATATCACATTTAAAATGAAGAAGGCGTAAGGGACGGGGAAGTGGCCATGATGCTGATGGTGCACGCAGAGGCCGTGGCCCTTGGCGCAGAGAAACTGTGCCTGCTGCCAGAGCACAAGAAAAACAATCATCCACGATACCTAGCTTCATGTCCCAGTTTGCAGGGCGGCGCAGGACACCACTCTTGAAGTCAGACCAGTGCGACCAGGTGGTCAGTTGGATTGCAGCAGATAATGCTTCTAATCGGTTAAGCACCACCCTGTCTTCCACCAAGTCCAGTTTCAGTAGCCAGGAGTCTGGTCAACACTTATCCTCCTTCCTCCCACCATGTACAGTCTGGCCAAACAAGTGATCCCACACTCAGATATTCAGAGGACCTCTTTTCATAGCCATTACTAGATTTGGCCCTCTCGCCAAGCACGCTTGAAGAGGGACATGAGATCTTGTGCCCTGATTCCCAACCTCTTGAGCATCCACAGTCACAAGAACATGACTGTGGGGAACGCAATTGGTGTTTAATAGGTGGATGATGATGAGACACAGTTGCCAATGAGTCAACCTCAATTACTGTCTCAAGAGGTTGATGAAGAGGATGAGACACAGTTTCTCAATAACTGAGGTTGTGGTTAGGTCAACAAATCAGGAGGATGATCAGAGCGAGGAAGTGGAAGAGGAGGTGGTGGACGATGAGGTCACTGATGGAACCTGGGAAGGTGGAAAACCGAGCGAGGAAAGAAGTACAGAGGGGGAGGGATCTGCAGCACCGCAGCATGCTAGAAGAGGCAGTGGGGTAGCAAAAGGGAGAAGGCGGGCCACACCAAACAGGGTAGATGTTCCGCAGTATGGCCCTTTTTTGAGGAAAGTGCGGACGACAAAAGAATTAGTTTGCAACCTGTGTCATATGAAAATGAGCTGGGGCGTGAACACTAGCAACCTTACCACCACCAGCATGATCCTCCACATGGTATCCAAGCACTGTAATACGTGGGACGAACACCTGGGTCCACAATCTATGTCTGCGGGTCACACCACTGCCTCCTCTTCCCCTATGTTACGTGCTGGCCAATCCCCTGTCGAAGGCGCAGGCACCATCAGTGACCACATCCACTTCCGTGTCCCAGCACAACGTCCAAATGTCCTTACCCCAGGCCTTTGAACGCAAGCGAAAATACCCAGCCACCCACCCACAGGCCATAGCGCAGCTTTCAAAGTTACTGACCCTGGAAATGTTGCCATTTAGATTTGTGGACACTGAGGCCTTCCGCAGCCTGATGTCGGCGGCCGTCCCGCGTTATGCAGTCCTCAGCCGCCACTATTTTTCAAGGTGGGCCATGCCCGTCTTACACCAACATGTGTCCCGTAACATCACATGTGCCCTGACCAACACAGTTACTGGGAAGGTCCACTTAATGGACAAGTGCATTCGGATAGGGATGCTACATTTACCCGACGGCATACTAGGTGAATGTTGTGGAGTCCGGGAGCGAGTCGTATCATGGGATGGCACAGGTGCTACCGTCGCCAAGGATTGCAGGCCCCACATTGATCAGTGTTTCCACCAGCACCTACGTTAGTGGTTTCAAACCACACTTCTCCTCCTCCGCCTCCTCCTCCACTTCCACCTCCAATTTATCCATGTGCAGTACCAGTCAGTCAACAGTCTGTAGCTGGAAGCAGTGTAGCATTACAGTGGGGAAGCGGCAACAGGCAGTGTTGAAGCTGATATGCTTAGGGGACAAACAGCACACCCCCACAGAGCTTTGGCAGGGGATAAGAGACCAGACTGAGCTGTGGCTTTCGCCACTCAACCTAGAACCAGGGATGGTTGTGTCTGATAATGGCATTAACTTGGTGGCGGCTTTGGAGCTCGGCAAGCTCAGACACATCCCATGCCTAGCCCACGTGTTCAACCTTGTGGTTCAGCGGTTTCTCAAAACCTACCCCAATTTGCCTGAGCTACTGGAGAAGGTGCGCTTCGTGTGTGCACATTTCCACAAGTCATCGACAGCTTCAGCCGGTCTGTCAACGCTGCAGCAGCGCTTGAAATTGCCAGCTTACCCGCTGTTGTGCGACGTGAGCACACGCTGGAACTCGACGTTCCACATGTTGGCCAGGCTTTGTGAGCAGCAGAGGGCAGTAGTGAAATACCAGCTGTAACATGGTCGTCGCCCTTTCCAGTCAGATTCCGCTATTCACAAGCGAGGATTCGGCATGGATGTCTGATCTCTGTGAGGTTTTAAGAAACTTTTAGGAATCAACACAGATGGTGAGCGCCAATAACGCTATTATCAGGGTAACCATCCCACTTCTGTGTCTACTCAAACGCTCGCTGCTCACAATTAAGGGCGACGCTTTGCACGTGGAAGAGGTGGAAATGGGGGAAGACATTACACAGGGTGATAGCCAGACCACCCTCAGTTCATTTTCTCAGAGCAAATTGGACGATGAAGAGGAGGAGGAGGAGCAGGAGATGGTTGCCTCCGCTACAGAGAGTAGTACCCATGGAAGTTTTATTCCATCTGTTCAGCGTGGATGGGCAGAAGAGGAGGAAGAGGATGAGGAGATTGAGAGGGATCCTTCTGATGACGACAGCGAAGTCTTGCCTGTTAGTATTCTAGCACACATGGCTGACTTCATGTTAGGCTGCCTTTCCCGCGACCCGCGCGTTATACGCATTTTAGACAACACGGATTACTGGTTGTTCACCCTTCTCGACCCCCACTACAAAGAGAACTCTCATTCCTCTGGTGGAGAGAACGAGCAAAACGGTGCAGAAGATCCTTGTTGAAAAATTGCTCCAAAAATTTCCATTTGACAATGCTGGCGGCAGAGTCCATAGTTCCTTGGCCAACCGAGGAGGGGAGACAAGGGGAACACACAGAAGTTCCAACAGAGGCAGAGCAACACCCAGGTGCCGCCTCCGGTGCCTCACGCCCGTGCGTCCTTACGCCAGAGCCGCCCGATCATGTGACTTGTCACATGGTGTGGGCGTGCCAGCGGGAAGCCGGCCGTGGGGCGGCTGGATGCGGGTTACCTGGATTCTCGCGCGCCTTTCCAACATACACACCTGGGGACGAGTAAGTATTTATTCTCATTGGCTAAGAGAGCCTATTTATACCTGGTTCACAGTGATGGCGTTACCCCCTGACGAAGGCACGCCGAAACGCGCGTTGGGGTAGCGCCACCCTGGGTCTCTTTGCACACGGTCTGTTCAGGTGATCTCTGGTCTCCTGCTGCCCCCCTCTGGCTATGTGATCCTGTTGTCCACTTGCACTCGGTCCTTCTATGCAACATACTTCCATCTTACATGTGCTTGCATTTTTGCCATTGGGGGTGCATGAGTTGACCTTGCTTCACCGGGCATTTCATGGTTTTATTATTTATCCACTCATTTCATGGGTTGGGCACTTGACCCAGTACTTTCTGTTCCCATGCTATATATTATTATATATTATATCTTTTCATCTTTGTATCCGTGTGTTTTTCCTCCCAGGGTGGCGCTCTTTTCTGTTCTCCGCTCTTATCATCTTGCTTTACGGCATCTCATGTATTACCTTTACTCATTTTTTGTCATTTTTAATCTGCTTCAATAAAATTTATACATTTTTGGTACTATGAGCTCTCTTTCTATTTGTTTCTGCTGTTTCACTCGGGAGCTTCTACCGAGTTATACTTTTGGTGTATCCCCTGTGGCTATATTAGGTGGGCACTGTTCCTTACCCGTCCCGGGGATACCCTGGGTCATTTTTGTTTATCCAACACTCTCCAAAGCCTGGGATAGTTTCATGAAACCCCGCCAGCACCCTCAACCTGATGCGTGGCCTAATGTCACAAGGAGGGAAACATTTTGGAAGATGGTGAAGGAGTACATAGCAGACCGTGTCAGCGTCCTCAATAATCCCTCAGTGCCTTACAACTACTGGGTGTCCAAGCTGGACACGTGGCATGAACTGGTCGCTCTATGTCTTGGAGGTGCTGGCCTGCCCTGCCCCCAGCATTTTGTCTGAGCGGGTATTTAGTGCTGCTGGTGGCATTATAACAGAAAAGCGTATATGCCTGTGAACTGAAAATGCTGACAGGTTGACTCTTATAAAAATGAGCAAGGCCTGGATTGACCATGACTTCTCGACTCCAGAGCGACTCCAGAGCGACTTTATGAACATAAAGGCATTTTAAATGTGTTGTTTGTAATGTACTGAATACACTGTATTCCCATGCACCCCTTCCATCACAAACAAGGGTATATGGTTGAATCTTCCTTTTCTCATCCTCCTTCTCCTCTTCCATCATATCAACACATGCTTAATCGTTGCATATAAAGCCCTCACATATATGCCCTTTGCATATAATTTTTTACAGTCAGCTCAGCTGCAAACCCTCGCATATAATTTTTAAGAGGGTCAGCTCACCAGCAGACCCTTGCATATAATGTTTTACAGGGTCAGCTCACCAGCAGGCCCTCGCATATAATTTTTTAAAGGGTCAGCTCACCAGCAGGCCCTCGCATATAATGTTTTACAGGGTCAGTTCACCAGCAGGCCCTCACCTACAATGTTTTACAGGGTCATCTCACCAGCAGGCCTTCGCATATTATTTTTTAGAGGGTCAGCTCACCAGCAGGCCCTCGCATATAATGTTTTACAGGGTCAGCTCACCAGCAGGCCCTCGCATATACATTTTTAGAGGGCCAGCTCACCAGCAGGCCCTCGCATATAATGTTTTACAGTGTCAGCTCACCAGCAGACCCTCACATATAATTTTTTTAGAGGGTCAGCTCACCAGCAGGCCCGCACCTAAAATCTTTTACAGGGTCAGCTCACCAGCAGGCCCGCACCTAAAATCTTTTACAGGGTCAGCTCACCAGCAGGCCCGCACCTAAAATCTTTTACAGGGTCAGCTCACCAGCAGGCCCGCACCTAAAATCTTTTACAGGGTCAGTTCACCAGCAGGCCCGCACCTAAAATATTTTACATGGTCAGCTCACCTGCAGGCCCGCACCTAAAATCTTTTACAGGGTCAGATCACCTGCAGGCCCTCACCTAATTATACCTAATAGGTAAATTGCGTGCATGCTGCCTTGCTTGGATGTTGTAGCCGTAGCTGTTTCTCATGCTCCCTCTCCAGAATCGAACCCAGATTCCCAGTTACCCGTAGTCACCATGTTTTGTGCTGGTAATAACATCGAAAGTTGATAGGCCAGATATCCGAATGGATCGTTGCTGTCACGGGGACGTGTAATCGGCCCCAGGTTATATAGAGCCACAGAAGCGGCAGCAGGCCCTCACCCATAATGTTTTAGATGGTCAGATCAGCAGGCCCTTGCTCCAAATGTTTTGAAGGTCACCAGCAAGTCATCAATCATAATTTTTCAAGGCTGTGTATGATGCCCTCCTTTATGCATAACAAAGGGTGTATTGTAGTGTCGCTTCCTTGTAATTTTTGGCAGCTCTTTCACTTAGTGCATAGGCTTTATGAGTGTAGGAGTCTCCTATTAATTTCCATTATACTCGGGTGCTCGGTAGAGCACCCGACCATCCCGATGTGTTTGGGCCGAGTCCTCGAGAACCCAAGGTATTAGAGGTGAAACGCGCATCGAGGTATTCTTGCTGACTTGCGCTGCTCTGTATACCCCCAATCATGTCCTGTGGTATGTATTGTACATAATATTGTTGCAACTTGTGGCAAATTTTGGTCACACTGTTATTGGCTTTCCTGACTAGGTTGCGGGAGGTGGCTTTCGGGGGGTTTCTTTTCTTTTTTTTTCTGTTTTTCATTTTTCTTACCACATTTTCTCCATCCCATTGCTTATTTCTGGGCTCATGCTGTACCATTGTTTTGGGCAATATTTATTAGGGAGTGTTATTATAAACTTCCTAGAAGTGAACTTGATATAGGTATCTACCCGTACTGAGGGATATACCCATGCATGGAGTAACAGGTAGGCCGTTTTGTGATATTCATATTTTATAGTGTATATTTTTTGGATATGGTGACACTTGACATGTGGAAGATCTTTTTGGGGGTAGTTCCCAGAGTTCCTTGCTCCATGTCGTAACACTTGCAGCAGCCATTTTAAATGTGATTCGTTACCACGAAGCGTGAGGAAATTCGGATTCGGTGTGAATCAAATTTTTTCTGAAATTCGGATCTAATTCCACTTTGTCAACTTCGATTCGCTCATCTCTAATGATAATAATTAGTGTTGAGCGAATTGAGCTTCAGATCAGAGATCCAAATCCGATTCGTTTAAACACTTCAGGGGTCATTTATGTGCTGCAATCTGTGACTTTTCCCCTCTCGCACCAGGTCTAAACAAATGGATGTGTTGTGGGTGGGGAAGGGGATGGGCTGTCAGGCCCGTATCATTCATCATTTTCTACGCCTGGTTTAGGCGTGGAAAATGATCAAAATGTAAGCCAGCTAGAAAGCTGTCTTACATTTAGACTGACGCTGGATGCTCAGAAGTTATGTAGAGGCTGGTGCCTCTTCATAACTTCGGCAGATCCACCGCAGGCGTCTAAAACACCGGTCTTAATAAATGACCCCCCTTCAGTTTTAATGCCATCTCCGCATACAGCATTAAAATGTATTGCCTCCGTGCAGGCAAAATTCGTCTCACCCGAAGTTGCGCAACTTCGGTGGACTAATTCAGTAATTACATCTCCATCTTTAAAAGCATTTTAAAAATAGCAATCTGAAGTTGTTTTTGGTACCAGCTGGTACCTCGGTATCAAACCTGACTTCAGATTGTTATTTTAAAACATTTTTTATTTTAAAGACGCCGATGTGATTACCAAATTAATTCACCAAAGTCTTGTGTGACTTTGGGTGAGACAAAGTTTGCCTATACGAAGGCAATACATTTTAATGCTATACAAGGAGACAGCATTAAAACCAAAGTGTTTAAACCAATCGACTTCGGATGTCTGTTTCAAAGCTCAATTTGCTCAACACTAAGAATGATACTCAACAATCAGGAAAGGTCTGGTTCCCTCACCTTTCCTTTTGGCTTGCTGTCCACATGGATATCATATTGGGTGACAGATAATCGCACTGTTGTGACATGTAGTGACAGTGCTATGGGAGGCCCTGATTGGCTGCCACACATGACCATAGGAATATATTCACATGCAGCAGATTTGGTGCAGAAATTTTTGAGAGTGTCCAATATATCTGAATGAAGCATGCACAAATCCATGCACATGCAGAAGATATTTCTGCAACAAATCTGCCTTGTATGAACATACCATTCGGGTGAATCAATTAAACTGTTTAAACAGTTTATTTTATATATTATCCTACTTGCATGGAGCATTCCAGGAGTCCCCTTTAGGTTTATCAGGTGTACTTGAGAAATGTGCGGTCATTCAGAAGACACTGTTGCATATTTCTGATGAATTAAACAATCCAACATGGGAATTCCAAATGTAATTTTCTTGCGTTTTTCAGTCCATTTATTTTACTAGGAGACATATTTATTATACCATTTGTTAGACTTCATGTTATTTTTAAGAACTGGGGAATTATAGTCACTGATTATTAGAAAGACCATAGGGATGTAGACTTTATTTAATAACGCAGTATGTTAGTTACTGTAAATGCGATAAAATCGTGCATCCTGTTTAGGGGTGGATTGAGTTTAGGTTTATGATTTAAAGGAAAACTAAACTACTAGGAGAAAGGCCTTTCCATTGACAAGATAAATATGAAAATTGTTTTAATGGCTTGCTTGCTGGGCCCACAGCGGCTTTACTTCACCCTCAACACAGCATTGTATTATGACTAGTTGAGCATTGCCTTAGGGACATTTCAACATAAACAGCATTAAACAGCACTCCAAAAATGGGATAATAATTCATTAAATGGATGCAGAGGCAGAACAAACTCAAGAAACCCCATCATGGACAATAGACCAAAAAAATAAATAAAAAAATCACAACAGATAGCATCTGTGCAGATGAGACAAACATTTGGAAGCACAAAGCATGCTTCACAAAGACAGTCTGTAGATCAAAATCTATTATCATAAGGACATCATAAGGGGGTCTATTATCATAAGGACATTGACTAAATCCAAATAACCATTCTCTATCATCATCTACTAGAACGTCAAAGTTTGTCTATGAGCTGATCAACCATGCCACAATATAAAGTTGAAAGTCCTTTTTTTTTTAACAATTTGGAAATTGTTCTTAAAGGGAACCTGTTAGGACCTCACACTGCCACCAACCTGTTGTCCAGGACAGTAATGTAACGTGCCGCCTCCCAGGGCCCTATCCCAGGTTTAGTGGAATGCCGAGTGGTGTGGCGCGTCCCTTAATAGTCTCTATGTGTCATGGTGCTCCTACCTGGATACAGCAGGACCCCAGGCTTAGACTCCGAAGCAAATAAAGGGGAATAGTTGAGCTAGGGGATGAAGAATAACTTGAGTCCAGATCTTGATAAAATTTAACAGCAGCTTTACTTGGGTAAACTTGATTCCAGTCAATATTCAGGCTTTTCTTACATTCAGGCTTTCTCTTGGTTCCAGCAGGCTTTGGCATAAACTGGCAGGCAAACTTGATAACTCTGCTTTCTCTCTTTCTCTGCTGGGCTGACAGGCTTGCTTAATAACTCTGCTTTCTTTCTCTCTGCTGTGCTAAACTCTGCTTGGGTCTGGTTACTGGACTTTCGGTTGTTCCTTTAGAGGGTAGAGTCCTGACCAAATTGTCACCCCTAGTAGAAAAGGGGATGATCCCAACTGGGCCCTCTCTTGCCCTGGGCCCCATATAAGTCGCATGGTCTGCCACTATGGTAGTTATGCCCCTGGCAGTGGCTTCTGTCATTAGTGGCTGCGTTGCTAAGCTGCTTTGGGTCTTATTGAGGGTTGCCGTGTGATAGCCATGCAGCAACCGCTATGTGTGGCAGCACCCTGATTCTTCAGAGCAGCGCTCCACCCCACAGACTACTTGTAAGACATTTGAATATAGTGCATGCTGTTTTCACAGTTCTATTTCTATGTTATATGGGGGGCCTAAATCTTCCTGACAGGATCACTTTAAACTGTGCCCAAAGAATATCTGCTGTTTAGGTTGCATTATAAAACCATATCTTCTGTCTTTGGAATCCTGTTAGGTGATAGATCATCTGTTAACTGTTAACATGGCCATACAGGGAGCAGATTACAAAGATTTTCTACTGTCAGGTAAAAAAGGCAAAAAGATCAGACATACTGTAGAGATGAGTGAATTTCTTGAAATTCGATCCAGATTCAATTTAGTCAAATCGGTCAGGCAATATGAATTAGCCCCGAATAAATTCAACCCAAATCAAATGTGCTCCAATCAACCTGAAAAGTTGTGAGTGAGATTCTGAGGTCGGCAATTCATTTCAAGCTCTGTAATGCCAAGCCATAATTAGTAATCTTAAAGAGACGACATATAAAGCTATAGGTATACCCCATGTAACAAACAGAATCTTAAAAAGCAAACTACACTAAAGAAATGTTTTTTTTAATGGTCCAAAACATTTTCACTTTTTAATTACAGATGCTTGCCGATGTCTATACATACACTCCCTGGGGTCATGTGATCCTCTAAATCCATTTGTGAATGATCCAAAGTTTATGTGATCAAATCTACTCAGTTTTATTCAAACTTTGCTTCTTGTCTTAAATGCAATAAGGATTTTAGCAAACAGGAGGAAAGAATTCTGGAAACAAGATATATTTGTTATTTGATTGACTTTTAACTTTGAATGGGAGAGTTATCAATTTTTTCTATATTATTTAGGTGACAAAAATAAAGTAGCGAAGCAAACCATTTCTTTCTGGCTTTAATATGAACATATATTCATTTTTTACAGATCTTAACAGTTTTACAATCAGTGAGTGTAGAATATTAAATGTGGTTCTCATTTGCATGGTTAGTATACCGTTATGAGAAATAATATGCATAAAGACTGCCCTAACTTGTCTATATAACAGGACTTTCTTTATGCAAACCTCTTTGTTCTGATTAGACGGGAGGTTCTATGGCAGTATAATTTGTCTCATTTCAGACTTGAGTACCTTGTCCCCAGCTAGCGTTAATCTCATTGTAATCTCTCCTATTATAAGAGCAACTCATTATTTGACTTCGGATGGTTGAATACCGAACGAAACATTGGTGAAATGCAGCTGACCATAAACCATTTTCAGCCTAACCCTCCCTATCCACCTCCTCCACCCATTTGCTGCATATTCAAAAAAGGAGCCTGATTAGGTTTAGTGGTAGGATAACTCCTTAACCATAATCAAGACAGAGCACCAGTAAAAATAGAACAGAAGTACATATACTATGGGTTTTATTTCAATTCCACATGGCTAACGAAACATGAAGAATGGACTGCACAGAATTAGCTAAAAGCTGTTTGTTTTGCTCAGATATGTGTCAGCATTAGATACAGTACATTGTGTATCTGGTGTTTTTTATGTTCAGATCTTCTAGAGTAATGAGTAAAGCAAATATTAGATCTTTGAAACCTGTATTAAATGATAAAAAAATTGGTGTGATTTTCCTTTATTGTAAGATTTACCATGAATAGAGGTTTTCCACTTCCTAGAGGCGACTTTGATCAGTCAGCACTTAAATGGTGGGCAAAAAGGGGCTGTTGGGTGATAGAACAGTGTTGTATAGTGAGAATAGTGTTTCTTCTACTCTAATGGAGCTCAAGGCTACTCTAACCTAGCACAAGGCTTTCCAAATAATCGCATCCAAGGTACAAGCAATTCAGTACCTTTTGTAGAACCTATTTCTTGATGCATCCTGAGAAATGCTCCTATACAATGTATTTTTCACCTTGACTTGATGGTCTTAATCCTTTAAATTAACATTTGCAAAGACAGGTGCACTCTGCGGTCTTACTAAACCCTCATACTGATGTTAAAATTGAGGGATTAGCCAACATATCCTACTGTGGAGGACATGTCTGAGCCCGAGCACCGCGCCAAGGTTTCTCAAATAGCTCGGGACCTTACACTCACTTATCTGTGCCGTATGGGCAATACCAGGAGCCAGTGGGAAAATTACAGGAGTGTAAGGTCCGACTCATAGCCAACTCACCAGTTACCTCCAGCACGTAGCCATGCTTGCAATGGGAGGAGAGAGGAGTCTGCAAGTCCCACTCAAGATTGGCTGATATGCCTCGCTTCAGGCTCTGATTGCACAGCGTGCAAATCACTCCTTGCAGCTGGCTTTGGGGTGCTCAGTCCCAGGGTGCGGTGGGCAGTAGCAGGCGTACTGGCTAGGGGACGGCCAATCTGCTTTTGCACACTGCTCCCTCTTTTGCTGTGCGGCTGGCACTTTGTGACCACCACCTCTTCCTCTGAACTGCACATGTCACTCACATGACCTTGATTCCATGTGGGGTCTAGGACCTCATCATCCTCCACATCGTCTTCACCCAGTCTTCTCCCCTGCCCTCCTTGCCGGTCTGCACACTGCAGAAAGCCTCCACAGTTGGCACCTGTGTTTCATCATCATCATCAGAGATGTGCTGGGGTGGTCCACCCATGTCCACATCCTGAAACATAAGTGGCTGGGCATCAGTGCACTCAATCTCTTCCACTTCTGGAGCAGAGCTATGTGGACGGCCCTCGGAAACCCTGCCAGCAGAGTCATTAAGAAGCATAAGAGACTGCTGCATGACTTGGGGCTCAGACTGCTTGGCTGATTTGCAAGGGGGTGAGGTGAAAGACAGATGCCCATGGGCTGCAGGTGCCAACTCTGCAGTTTCAGCAGGGGACCGGGTGGGAGACAATGTGAAGGAACTGGAGACACTGTGAGCCACCCAATCTACTACCGCCTGTACTTGTTCTGACCTTACCATTCGTACACCGGTATTCGGGCCTACAAAATAACGCTGAATGTTCTGTCGCCTATGTGCACCTGAGGAAGGTGTTTCATTTGGGCGTGTAGCTGGCACAGATCGACCACGTCCTCTCCCTGCAACAGGAGCTCCACCAACCCCAACAGCACCACGACCAGGACCACGTCCCTTATTTGATGCTCTCCTCATTCTTTGAGGTCACCCACTGAACTAACAGACAGATTAACTATATCAATTTCCCTGTCATGTATGCAGTGCAGGTGTACTTCACGCAATAAATGGGTATATAATCTGCACCTAACTAACAGACGGATTTACTATATCAAGTTCTCTGTCACGTATGCAGTGCAGGTGTACTTCACGCAATAAATGGGTATATAACCCGCACCTAACTAACAGACGGATTAACTATTATATTTGTGTGTCAGGGGTACAAAGTACAATGTTGCATTGCACCCACAAAAAAAATAGCTGTAGGTCACCCATAGAATTAACAGCCAGATTTATGATTAGCTTTCTGTGTCAGGGGTGCAAAGATGGTGTATTTCACCCACAAAAAAAATCGCTGTAGGACCCAGAATTATGATTAACTTTCTGTGTCAGGGGTGCAAAGAAGGGTGTATTGCATCCACAAAAAAATTGCACTAACACTGTCCATCACTTCAGCTGCCTGCTTTCTGTCCCTTCACTACTGAGAGCTGATGGGCGGTGCTACACGTGATCTAGCTTATATAGAGGCTGGGTCACATGATGCACCGGCCAATCACAGCCATGCCATTAGTAGGCATGGCTGTGATGGCTTATAAGGGCACACAGCTTAAAAGCTTGTTAATTGGCTGCCCTGCAGCCTTTCAACAAGCTTTATTAAATGCCCGAACACCGAACTGTCCGTACCGAACTTTACGATTTTTGGTACCCGGACCCAAACCCAAACTTTGCCGGAAAACTTTACAGTTCGGGTTCGCTCAACACTAGACATATCCCATTATGGCATTTATAACCCAGAAATACTATGGAAAATCACTTCTATCGGATACACTAGCTAATAATCGTAGCTGAGATGGAAACACTGAATCATTACAACTTTCAGTACCCTTCTACATATGTGATGCTTTTCTATTTCACCTCTTAGAACTTGTGCTGTTTTCCTTCTATATCAATGGCAGAAAGAGAGAAAAAATCCTGAGCTAGGAGCTAGATGACACAATGATAGATTACCTGTAACTCTACCTGACACTGAAATTAGGGTTTTTAATGATGGGATGACTATCTCTGGATGTGAAATTCAAATGCTCTCTAAAGCCTTCCTACGACCATCACTCCTTACATGCAGTTGTAGACGCTACACACAGGTACTTTGTCTCTGTCATCGCTGAAAGGACATTGTTATTACCAACAACTCTTTGTATTAACCAGTCTCCTACCTAATAGACAACACTTTTCGTTCTGCACCGTTACCCACCCTGGACTGAAAGGCACATTGCTCTCTCGTTCTCTCTCCCCCCCCAATTTCCCCTGGGGCTATGAGAAAACTGCATTTAAAAATAGTCAAAATTGTAGGGAGAAAATCTCCATTATTTTCCAAATGAATTTCTGAGAACATGATATGAAGAGGAAACTGTTCGGGTTATGTTTTGCTTGTACGTTTTAATACTGAAAGCTGCAATTTAAACGCCACAGAATCTCTGAAAAATGATTAGTTTTATGCACTACAGAGGAATTCTCATTATATATACACTTTTATATTTGTAGTGGACGCCATTAGCTGTAGTATAGATATTACTGGACTGACTGTTCTTAATATATATATATTTTAATAACTAGAAATAGGTCAGACCATCCGTAAAGCCACATTACAAATAACTCCCTATTGAGTTTTATCACCTGTTCAGTCTACATGGCAGATTGTGATAATGCGTCTTTAGAGCTGGACATGGTCATTTAGCTTATTGTCTAGGGGTCTTTATTGAATTCATTCATTCTTATACTTAAAACTTTTGTTATTAGTATTAAAGCTGTATCTTAAAGGGTTTCTGTCACCTGAAAAATGGGTATTAAGCTGGCTGACATTAGCGGTGTGTTAATGTCAGCTGAACATAACTATATTAGTGCCATCTCACTGCCTGCCGCAGTTATTGAGAAAAATGAACTTTTATAATATGCTAATTAGGCTCTAGGAGCAGGGTGGGCATTGCCCCTGCTCCTAGAGGCTCTGTTCTTCCACCTCTGGCCACGCCCTGCTACACTAGATTGACAGGGGCAGGCATCGTTGGTCTCCTACCTCCGGCACTGTCTGCAGTGTAAATCTCGCGCCGTTCAGTATTCGGCGCAGTGAGGAAGCTGGCAGCTGGCGAGCGCCCTTCAATTACTGCGCCTGAGCCGAATACTGAATGGCGCAAGATTTACACTACAGACAGGGCCGGAGGTAGGCGACCAACGATGCCTTCCCCTGTCAATCTAGTGTAGCAGGGCATGGCCAGAGGTGGGAGAACGGAGCCTCTAGGAGCAGGGGCAATGCCTACCCCGCTCCTAGAGCCTAATTAGCATATTATAAAAGTTAGTTTTTCTCAATAACGGCGGCAGGCAGTGAGATGGCACTAATATAGTTATATTCAGCTGACATTTTTCAGGTGACAAAAACCCTTTAAAAGTTCATTAAAAAAAACTAAAACCTTTTTTATTAGAATCTACTCGGGGGGGTGATATATCTACAAGTAGACAACAAATACAGTGATTCACAAACAAAATAGTAATGTTTTTGAATAAAGAAGTTATTAGAATAATTAGGAGGATTAAAAATGTAAGATATTGGCTCCTTTCAGACGAGCGAGTTGCACGCTTCGGACTTGCAGCATGAGCATGCTGCAGCTCCTGTCCTGACCTCCTAGCACAGCATTATATTGATTTATGAATGAAATTGCTTTTTATTTTATTAAGGATCCATTCACACATCTGAAAGTGTTTTGCGGTCCGCAAAGTACGGATCCGCGAAACACGGATACCGGCCATGTGCGTTCTGCATTTTGCGGACCGCACATGGCCGGCCCTGTGATAGAAATGCCTACTCTTGTCCAAGTATAGTACATGCTCTATCTATTTTGTGGGGACACGGAATGGAACTACGGATGCGGACATCTTTGCAGCCCCATTGATATGAATGGGTCCGCACCCGTTCCGCAAAATTGAGGAACGGATGCAGACCCATTCATACGGATGTGTAAATAGACCCTTAAAGTCCCTT